>NW_024037057.1:8597911-9334677 GCF_015706575.1 Patiria miniata
TGTAAGTTGAGTCTCCCTGTTAGCTGTGAGAACAGAGAGAGTTTGAATTTCAAGATGAGTAAAAAAAGAAAAGAAAGATGATGAGTTTTGGAGATGTCTTGAGAAAGATGCGGGATGTCAATACCGGTTTCTTCTCGCCGCTTCTCTCAATCTCCTCCAGCTGTTGCCGGATGAGAATCTGGCTGATGACGTCCTGGAAACGAGAAGAGTTGCCATGGCAACGACACACATCAAACCACAAAACAACAACAACACAACCAACAAACGATTCCGTAAACAATGTTAATCCAAGCTGACCACTTTTGTGGGAAGCTTTTTAAGGCTCAACTCACATTGTTCATAGATTTTTCTTCAACAACCGTCCCCCAAAATATATTTACTACAAAATGAGATAATATTCCCATTTTGTATATAAGGCCAAGTAAAAAAAAAAAAAGTTTCTCGTCCGGGTTTTTGAAAAAAAGGAGGAAGCGGGGCTTTTTATTTTTTATTTGTTTCAAGATGACCGCCATTTAAAAATTTCCTGCAACCGTTGGTGTTTCCACTGTTCAAAGACACTTTTAAAATGAAAGACAAGTTGGACAAGAGAACTGAACATATTTAGTGTCATTTAGGCTTGTATTGGTCTACTATTTATTTTCCGATGAATTTGTGGACTTTTTCGGTGCTTTTTTATTGCATTTTTCAAAAATAAAAAATAATAAAAAAATCCAGGCGGCCTCCAAAAAGGAAGCGGGCAGGGACGAGAAACATGTTTTTTTTTTACCTCGCCTAATCACTCCCACACACATCAAAATACATTCAAAATCCAAAGCAAACCAAGAAATAAATGTTAGATTGTCTACAAATGCGCAAATGCACAGGCAAGCTACTAATACAGTACGTAATGGGTTTTACAAACAACAAAACTGATACCAAATTTATCCATATTTCCTTCCAAATTCAAAGTAATGGAAGATACACATATGCCATAAATTTGCAAAAATACAAATCTGTCAAATATTATACGAGAGGAATGTTCAGGAAATTATCATCAACACGGAAATTATCATATCATCAGTCACACCATGAGAGACATTTTAAGAATAGTTTCCGCACCACAAAGTAACATATTAGGGATCATTAAAAATGGTGCAGATACGGGATATGTATGCGGCTCAGTAAAACTAGCTGGTTACATGGCCATTTTGTGTGGTCTGGAGCATTGAATTCGTGGTCTGCGGATAATTCTGCGGGTTATGGGTTCGAGTCCAGCCTGTGGCTATGGTGTGTGTGCCCTTGGGCAAGGCACTTTGTCACTCATTGCTCCCCCCCCCCCAGTAAATTGGTTACCTGTGAGGACAGAGATGATTATTGTGATTGAAATAGCTTCCTTGCGCCTAACAGGCAGCATCGAGCTGTTTACTCCCAGGGAGCTGAGATGGTATTTGGAATGTTTAAAGAGGTTGTGGAATGCTCGAAAACATTTCCGTCATTTTTCGGGTATATGTAGCCTAAGGTGTGATGAAATAAAAAGACTATTGGTTCTGTCATGAAATGAGTACAAAGGGTACTTTTGAGAGCTATTTTTCAGGTCCTGTTTCGACCCGAACGTGCAATTTGTGTAAAAGTCGTCGTTGCGGGCAGCAAACAAAACACAGTAAATCGTGACGTAATAAACAGGACTCGTTTTATGCTACTCTGCATCGGGAGTCCTGTTTATTACGTCACGATTTACTGTGTTTTGTTTGCTGCCCGCAACGACGACTTTTACACAAATTGCACGTTCGGGTCGAAACAGGCATGACAGGACTTGAAAAACAGCTCCCAAAAGTACCTTTTGTACTCATTTTATGAAGGAAACAATATTCGTTTTTATTTCATCACACCTTAGGCTACATATACCCAAAAAATGACGGAAATGTTTTCGAGCATTCCACAACCTCTTTAATTAGCCCAACGATCAGGGGTAGCAATAATGTAAAGTGCTATAATCTTAGTTAAAAGCGCTAAATAAAAACCTGTTGTTATTTTGTCTACATCTCGATGTATAGATGCAAGATGCATATTGTCTAATAATGTGCCAGATGAAATACATGTAGCTATGCAAAACGGCGATTAAGGAAATAACTTTTTCGAACCACATACGTATCCCGTACGCGTACGGTATCTAATGGTTCCCGTGTATACAAAGTCTAGTGACGAACCATCACCTTGTACTTGGTGGTGCAACCAACAATAACTTTTAAATAAGCTTGTTGAAAATTTCCATAAAATTTTGGTACTGAAATATAGCAAACTCCTTCCTTTACCTGTTTGTCCTTAAGAACCATCATGAAGCCTTCTTGGCACAGTTGATATCCCGGACGTAATCTTGCTCCGTTTTCACCAACTCCGTGATAACCTTTTCATCACTTGGTCGTGCAACCAACAATAACTTTTAAATAACTTTGTTGAAAATTTCCATAAAATTTTGGTCCTGAAATATTATAGCACACTCCTTCCTTTACCTGCTTGTCCTTAAGAACCATCATGAAGCCTTCTTGGCACAGTTTGATATCCCGGACGTAATCTTGCTCCGTTGTCACCAACTCCGTGATGACCTTCTCTCTGAAATCAGCCGCCGTCATCTTGGATTCAGGGGCGGGGGTGGGCCGCACCTCTTGCAGTTGTTCTGTTTTTAAAAAGGGGAGGGCAACAATTATTGATCGTATTGATTATTAATGTGGCCTGACGTTGCGAACTTTGCAAGTTCTTCTTCAGAGGCTAAAACTGTTTTAGCCTCTGAAGAAGAACTTGCTAAGTTCGCAACGTCAGGCCACATTAATTTTTAGATTTATATATTTCAGGTCCATCCAGTCAGTAAGCAGTTTGCAGCAGTCTTCCTTTTTTTCACGTATTGATTATTGGTAAATGGCGTTGATTGGGACTGATAAAAAAGATGATCAATTAATACAGGTTAGTGGTGATAGTTTTGGTATTCTTGAAAGCCAGGCCTCCTTTTGGCTTTGGCTTCATCTCTTGATTTATACATGTATGCCCATGCCGAGCCACAGTTCCCATGTCAGAGGCCGAAAAATGTTCTGAAGCCAAAGCTGGACTTGAAACCGAGATTTCGAAAACCCCACGTGACTGATGGGGATGACAGTTATTGTAATGGTGATTGATTATATATTGATGATATTGGTACTTAACAAAAAAAATTGAAGATTTTGAACACTGTTAATGTAACTGCTGTTATTGGTGTTTTTGACATTACAGTGAATTTTCAAAATAATTTTGAAGTTTATGAGGGTGAGACATTTTGGTCCAGCATGGTCTTTCACAAAGAGAGTTGGGAGAAACAGTTGATAAGCCACATGTGTAAGAAACAGAGGAAGGCTTTAACATGTTGACAATTACTGATCTGAATAAAAGACACAATGATTTGGTGTTGGGAAAATATCAGGCTTTAGAAGTTAATTTAAATTCCATCACACAGCATGGACTATAATCATATTTCATCATTTGTTCCACTTACAGCAGTCGACTTCAAGTGAAAAAGAATTTGGAAAAACTGCGCATTGTTTGAAATGGACTAAAAATTCTATGATCAAATGCCTGCTATATTCTGTATCTCTTCAAAACTCACACTATACGGTTTGTTTTAAAAGCTGAAAGCAATGTCACTGTTAACTTCCATCAAATTAATACAGTTGGTTAAAAAGCCAAAATAATAATTTTCTATAAATCACTGAAATAAAAAAATCTACCTGCACATATGTCAATGTACCACATGGCTGCGCTTGCTACGACCGTCAACAAGATTTAGTAGAAATTAAATCCAACAGTATAACTGTGTAATGTACACGTCCGAGTACTTCATCAATTCTTTCAGATGTGTGCACATGTATTTTGCAAAACTGCTTAACCTATGATAGTAACACCCCCGTATCATTATCTCTGAACTCTGACCGGGTAAACAGAAAGTACAGCCTTAAACTATAAAGTGCACAGCTGAATTATCAGTTTCTAAAGTGCAAATCCAAACCTCTAAACAAAAGTCTTGTTTGGGGTATCTACCAAGCCATTTTGATTATCAGTAACAATTTTTTGTTCAAAATAAATTCGTTACAACTTTGTACTTGTATGCTTCGCTAGTTTTTCAAACGTTGTTTAAATTAAAGATCCTTAAAACCAAAACCGTTCAAGATTTTTTTTTCTACTAAAGCAGTCACTTATTGGATGTAGTTCTTTGTACTTCGATTAAATTGAAACATAATGGCAGGCTGAATAGAATTAAACCTGATCTGATTTTGGAGGATTTGGCAGTTCATTTAATTGTCTATGATTTAACAATACATAGGATGGAATTGCCTTGGGGAGATGTACATGTAAATCAACATAGGTTTTGCCCTCCACTGACGTTTAAACACTGTATACTCAGTGTATTACCTCCCGAGTGAAAGTTGGAAAAAATTACATGGGTGGGATTCAAACCCACGACCTCCTGCTTTCTAGCGCAGACATCTTACCACTCGACCACCGAGCTAACGGGATCGGTTGGCTGGTTCAAATCTGATGTACATGTAGTTAATTCAACACGGATGGCATGTATAGTGCTTCAGAAACACGATTAAATATATAAGGTCAGGAACTTTTGTAAGCAGGAACTTTTGTAAGAACTTAGCTCAAAAGTATCTCTTGTTCTTTTTTTTCTCAATTTAGAATGTACAGCGAACAAAACTTTGTTTGGCTTCAGATCATTTTTGGAAGTTCAAGAGCGAATGATATCATAGCATCACTTTATTGAATGCACACTGTACAATCATAACAAGGAACTATCAATAGAGATAAACTGCATGTCTGTTTTTACAGCTACTCGGTATCGTTCATAGTTGATAAAGGGTCAATAAAACTGGAGCTGGTCTACATGGTCTAAGACTTTGTAAACGGGAGTGCGGCCTAGTGGTTAAAGTTTGTGACTCATGATCAGAGGGTCAGGGGTTCGAATCCAGCTGCCGGCCATACGTTGTGTCCTTGGGCAAGCCACTTCACCCCACTTGCCTCTCTCCACCCAGGAATATAAATGGGTACCGGCATTAGCTGGGGAGTAATCCTGCAATGGACTAGCATCCTATCCAGGGGGAATAGAAATATTTCTCAGTCGTTTCATGCCAAGGAAACAGGAGATAAACACCGGCCTGATTGGCTATTTTGGATCGTGACAGAATTTATTTTAATAAGACTTTGACATTCTCTGGAATGACGTTTTCATTTTCGATATGAAGAGCTCAATACCAGGGGAATTGTCTTGCCCCTCAAGGACAAAATAGTCACGTCTGAAGAAACCAAAAGTGAAAAAAAATACGAAAGTAAGTCTACACTAACCAAACATTTCGTTTCTACTATAAACAGGATGTTACGTTGTATCTCGAAGTACCGGTACCAGTAGCTACTGAATTAATCTAGGACTTTATCATTCAAAAGTCTTGAAATTTGATCCACTATATATATATGATACAACACAGTGGATGCATTTTTTGTTAACAGTATTTTAATGGTTCTAACACAGTTTTAGGAACACTGTCAGTGGCGCTTCCAAGGGGTGGGCCTCAAGGGCTTGAGCCCCCCCCCCCCCAAGAGGTTGTAATTTTTAAATTTTTTTGGTAATTGTTTTGTTTTAGTCCCACGATTTGACCTTGGTGATATGTATGTGGCCTATTTAGTGTAGTATAATAGGGGTGTATATATATAAGTGTTGCCACCAACATCAAAATAGTCTTCCCCCCCCCCCCCAAAAAAAAACCCAATTTTTTTTCGGCGGCCAAAAATGTCTAAAAAAATTTTGAAAAACACATTTGAGCCCCCCCCCCCCCCCAGCTAAATCCTGGGTGTGCCACTGAAAATCGTGCAGGAAATGGACATTTTTGGAAAGGGATATTCACACATTAACCACCCAAATTTCACAAAATGAAATTTCTGTATCAGGTGTTGGGGGGGGGCGGTGGTATACATCAACAGAATATTGGAAAACTATATTTAGGTACAACTACAAATGGGCTAACAACATTTAGGTACAACTATATTGATCCTTCTACAACAAAATCTATCACTTCACTGGGGTTACAGGCCAACCTACCTGACAAGCCAGCTAGTTTGAGAATCAAAAGTAATTAAAAAACAAAAATTTTAACAATGAATAATTTAAAGTGTGTTGCATTAAACAGTCAAATCACTTTGATCACAAATGCCTTAGATAGCTAATTAGTATGAAGTTGTTGGATTGGACATTTACGAAGCAGACTTTCGATTTATACGGAGCCACAGTCCCCCAAGTCAGGGGTCCTTAAATCTTGAAGCTTGTGCCTGGAGCCACAGCTGGACTTAAAGCCATGATTTCATAAACACCTTTCCCATTAGGAAGTGTATGCAATTATTTTTGTTCAACTGAGGGCGCTGTTTTCATTCTGCAGAGTATACTTCTGCACAGACATTTACAATTTACTTCAGAAGATAAAATTGGACACAAAAAGCGCTGAGAAAAACAAATCTTGTAGAGTTAATATCGAGCAATCACATGTATTTATGGTACAGAATTTGGACAAATATGGTAAATATCTGATGTTCAACTGTAACTTTATCCTCTAATATATGTTCTACATTCCTGACATTTCTAGAATTACTTTGAGAATGGGTTTTTAGAAAATATTGATTTGAAGAATGCCTCGGAAGAAAATGAGATTCCGGCATCAAAACAAAATTACAGCCACTCCCTCCACCCCCCCCCCCCCCCAAAAAAACTACATTGAAAACAAAATGTACCTTCTAAACTTTGCATTTCCGTCTGCATGTTCTCAATGGTTCCGATGCAGTCAGTCAACTGCTGTTCCATGTCTTCAATCTCCTCAGCAGTGGCTGCCTGCAGCATCTGCTCATAGGTTTTCTTCTGCACCTGTTGTACCTGTGGTTGGAAACAGCAGTTGAGGAGTTACCCCAAAAAATCTGAGTTTTGTATTCTTAGAAAAAGTGACACGAATTATATAAATACTAAAAGTTCTAGTATCTGATAGCTCCATCCTAGCACAATAATTCTCTTTTCTGCTATTTAGGAAAGTTCTGCCACTTTTATTATTTTTTTCAATTTGTCCTCAGTTCTTCACTCCATTTGGTCAAACTATTTCCACTCACCGCGATAGCTTCTTTCAACTCTGCGATACTACCCTGTAATGCATTCACTGTTTCCTGGGTTTCCAAATCCAACTGGTTATCTGGGAACACAAATAAACGTCAAAAACAGTTCACCGAAAATTTTCTTAAAGACACCAAAACACAAAAAAAAACCACCAAATTGACTAATAGAGGAAAAGTTGAAATCGGAAATCATCTAATTTTGTTTCCTAGAAATTAACCCTTCCTCTAAAACATCCTCAAAAAATTTCCATATTTAAAGAGAATTCTCTCTTTTTGTTTAACTGTGTCACACACACTACCATCTACATGTACCACAGACTCTAAGAAATGTCGAGCTAACCAAAACAAAGTTACTCACTTCCTTCTGGTCGTAGTTTCGCCAGGAGCTCATCCTCGGCCGATCGGTGTCCCGGTCCAAACTTTGGAGGGGCGGGGCGTGGCGGCATTGCCTTCTTCTTAGGGGCGGGTTCTTTCGGCCTCCCAGGAGCCGTTCTACTTGGCTTCATCTTTGACCCTGAAGCAGGGCTACTACTGGTCGCAGGGGGATCTAGCCCGAGTCCGAGGATATCGGCAACCGGGGCCGAGCTTTCGGACGTCTGGGTGGTGGATGCTGGAGGTGGGGTGCCTTAACACACAATACAAGTTGAGTTGAGAATAATAAATTTTTGAGTAATGTACAAAAGCGAGCTTAAGTTGAAAAGCCAATGGCAAATTATGTGAAGCTAAGCATCTGTGACTGCACAGGATTAATAATCCTACAAAATGTACAATATGGGAAGTCAGCTTGGCGTAGTGGTTACTTTCCTCTCCTTCCAACTCTATGGCCCGGGTTCGATTCCTGCCCTGTTCTGCCTTTGAATTGGATCTTGAGCCCCTACCTGATTCTCTGGGTTTTCCCAAGAGCATTCTTCAGGTGTTTTTCTCCCACCTCTAAAACTACAATTTCTTCGTTGCCTTCTCTCTACAGGTTTCTTCAGGGTTGCGAGCTACATTGCTTAAGGCGCTTTTGAGGAATACTTGGTTTCATTACCAAAAATAACTAAAACTAATTTATGTCTGTTAGGCATACCTGCGAAATCATCAAAGGCTCCGTCCAGCAGGGATGCAGTCTGGTCTGTCGCTATGGCGACCCCATCAGGCGGAGGTGGGGGTTCCCTGTGAGGCATCCCGAACAGGTCGTCGTCTCCGTTGGCCTCAAACTTGCTGGGGTCAAACATCTGCTGCACGCTGGCTTGGAAGCTACGCAGATCCTGCTGGAACTGCTCCCTGTCGGCTGATGATTGCGAAAAAAAAAAGAAATACGGATTCATCAGTGAAATACACAACCTTTAACTCTAATCCTCCAGGGAATTTTTGGCTAGAAACCCTGCCAAAGGCAGCAACATGCAACACTCGTCTAAATGACAAGCCTGCCCAGTGCAGTAAGATCCATCAGGTCAAAAGTTGGGCAAAAGGTCAAAAGTTGGGCAAATTCAGCCCTATATGGGTTCCATGTCCTGTTCCATGTACATCCCAAGTTTAAGATTATTTTTATTTAGTTTGGATAAAGGCTTCTAAATGATTCTGAAGCCAGAGATGATATAAAGATGGAGACAAAGTCATCGTTGGGAAATTTAAGTAGTTCAAGATTTGGATCTTTACCTTGAGTGTTCTGGTCCGGAGGCAACTCATAATCTTCAGAGGAGCTTCCACCTTCTCTATCTAAGCTCCGCCCCCTCGGTCTGGGAACAGCGCTTTTTGGGTTGAATTTTCTTCGACTCCTCGGCGATTCCACGGTGGATGCTTTGATTTTGGACTTGGTTGGGGGAGGAGGCAGCTTGAATGCTGTTGGGGCTTGGAAGTCCGAGTTGGAAGGTCGGATGCTAAAGTTGATGTTCTGCATTAGGTAGTCGTCGGAGAAATCCGATGCGACACTGTCGTCACGGATGAGATCCACCGGGCGAAGGCCGAGAGGATTTTGGCAGGGAGGGTTAGAGGTAGGAAGAGGGGGTGGCAGCTGAGGTTTGGGGGCTGGGGTGGGGGCGAGCGGCTGGATGGTTTGAGGTACTGATTGGGTGATAATTGGCGGTGGGAGTTGTGAAGGTGGTGGGGCGGTGAGGGGAGGTGATTCCGCCTTGAATGGATTAGGGGATGGTTGGCGAGGAGGTAAGGGAGGGGGTATTTCGGATGAAGAGAGCTTGTTCTCTGCTGAGAAGGGATTTGGAGAGGGTTGACGAGGAGGTACGGGTGGAAGGGTTTCTGGGGCCAACTCTGCCGAATCAGTTGCAGAGAAGGGGTTGAATTTCGGCTTGCTTGGCTCGGAAGTTGGGGGACTAGAGGAGGCATCAACTTCACACAGAGCTCTGTCCAACTCCTGATTCACCTGCATGGGTGTCAACAGGCCTTGCTTCAACTTGGGCGATTTGGGAGACTTTGGGGAAGTCGGGGAACCAGACGACCCCTGACTACCGGGCCGGGCGACGCTGTGTATTTTGGTGGTAGTGACTGGGGCGAAAGGCTTGGCTGAAAACAGCTCGTAGCTGGGTTTCTTTTGCAGTGGGGGTTTGGATGTAGGGGTTTGGGAAACGTTCACTGGGTCGAGAGGTGGAGGAGAGAGTGGGGCACTGAGGGGGGCTAGGATGGAGGTGCTGGGTTTGTCCATGGGACTCATGTCCATCAACGAATGGCCTTGAGCACTTTGGGCTTCGTCGGCTGATTTGATATTGCTGAATGGATTAGCGGCGGATGACGGTTTAGCGGCTGTGCCATCTGGCGGGGACTGCTTGCTGGCAAAATTAACAGGCCGGTAAGCACCCCCGCTGAGTTTGAACCCAACCTGGTCTGACGTGGCCTGGGGTTTCAGAGGCTGTACGTCGGGGAGTATATGTGGGGATGTATCACCTGGATTGTCAGCTAAGGGGTCAAAGCACAGGAGATCGTCTATTGCAGAGGGGGCTTTCGGTTTTTCCGTGGACAAAACTTTCGCAGATTTGGGCGGCAGTGGAGGTTTGGCGTTTGCGTCTGGCTTCCCCGTTGTTTCGGGCGGGGTGGAGAATATGTCCAAAAGATCCATGTTGACTGAGTTTGTTGCTGACGAAGCTGCGCTTCCGTTCTGGGTGGCAGGTGAAGGCGTTTCCTTGGGCGGTAGAGGCGCGGGTCTCTTGAATGAAGGGGTTTTCGGCTTGTCTAAGACTTTCACATAGTTCACCGGTAAAAAGCCAGTCCTGCCTGAGGGATGCTTGGCCTCGAACCAATCAGCATCCACTTTGTCGATGATGGTAATGACGTCCCCTTGCTTCACTCCGAGGTCTTGATCCGTCACAGCCGAGAAGTCGAAGAGAACCTTCACCCGTTTGCCTTTCCATTTCCCTGCTCCTGCCTTCAGGTTGTTGTTGTTAGCACTGCCTGAAGGCACCGGGAGGGTTTGGGGTTTGGAAGTGGAGGAGGAGTTACTCGCAGGTTTCTCAGGCGGGACATAACCCTCAGGAATATCCACCTGGATTTGGACGTAGTTGCTTGGGAAGATGCCCACGTTACCGCCCACTTCTCCTTCAAGCCAGTTCTCATCAACTCGCCGTCGGAGGGTCACACGGTCACCGTCCATCAGGCTGATTTCTCCCGGATGCTCCGCGGTAAACAGGAACGTCGCCTTAGCCCACGGCTCCCCGCTATGATTGTTTGCAATCTTCGGGCTTCCCGGTGCCGACGATTTCCCACCCTGCATTGCACTTTTGAGTCTTTCATTAACAGCATTGTAATCAACAGTATCTTTCCCGACGTCCGATGACGTGGGCGGTTGAACAGCAATCCCCGGTTTGAGAATCTCGACATTGAGTGCCGGCAGCGTCCCCGTTTTCCCGTTGAACGTGCCCCTGTACCAGTCCTCGTCAATTTTCTCGACGATCGTGATGATGTCGTTCTTCTGGAAGCTGAGCTCGTCTTGTAACTGGCCTAAGTTGTCCCTAAGAGCACGCGCCTGGAGAATATCACCTAGAATGCCCAGAAATCAATGCAGAATTAGCCAAATACATTGTAAAACTTTTACCCTTATTCGGTTCAAAAGGTCATTCTGAAATGGACATTCGTAAATTATTCATGCAAAATTATCTAATTATCTACTCAGCAGCTTTCATGTGAAAATAACACTACTGTAATATTTTTCAATGGAAAATGGGTTTTTGCACAATAACAACTGTTCTTAACGCATACTTGAGGTCCTGAACACTACTTGACTGCTTCATTAGCCTACCTGGGGTGGACGCATGTTGCGTAACCTCTTCACTGATGTAGGTTACGGGAAAGATACCGGTCTCATTGCCTAGTCTTCCCTCCAGCCAATTGTCATCGATTTGCTTTGTGATTTCGATGACATCGCCTGGGTAGAATACAAAAAGAGGAAACTCACCACACACGTACGTTGTTTTAGTTTTGTAAACTTTGTTTCCTTGACACTTGTAGGTTATTTATTGAAGATATTCATTTGTTTGTATTCTGGGCCCAATTTTATAGAAAAAAAAAACCAAAAAACAAAAACTTGCTTAATATAATCATGTTACCGATCAAAACTCCATTCGATGTACATTGCTTGTGATCAGAATTTAGCTGTTGTTTACTTAGCATAACAATCGCATGAAATTTTGGTGGGTAACCTGATTATATAAGCAAAGTATTTTGTGCTTAAGCAAATTTTATTCTTAAGCAGCTCTGTAAAAATTGGGCCCTTTAACACTGTTGATCTGTAGCACGATCAACATGTAGTCTTCTCTCCAGCCGCCTGTGACCTTTGTTTTGCAATTTTGAAGAACTTGAACTGCATGCAAGAGTAGTTTATTGTAGGCAAAAAGCAGTTGTGAAAGGCTTCTATAAGTGGTAGTTTTAGTTTTGTAAAGTTGAAGGTTCCTTGTCTTGCCCGACTTTTCAAACAATGGCCAAAATGTCTGATATGAAACACAATTCGAAAACAAAGCACTTCAAACCATAATGATATGAAGTGCTGATTATTCAACTCTAGTTTTCGTCCAGAGTGCACTAGTATTTTTTTGTTAACTGCAAGGAAGTGTGTGCTTTTTTTATGTGGTTTTGCTTATTAGGCAATGGAAGCATAGCCCATGTCAGAATTACATGGCTACGACTTGGAACTACACATGCATCTATGATAGACATTGTAGCCACTTCCCATAGACATGTGCATTACTGCTAGCCATAGCCATTAACTGGGACACAGCCTTACCTTTCTTGAAAGACAAGTCGCCGTCCGCGCCAGCGTTGTACGTTTCCACGGAGACGACCTTCTGACCTCTGGCAAACCTCCCCGATGAGGACGCAGCAGCCTCGTCGACCACCAACTCCACAAAGTTGGCAGGGAAGGTTCCTGATTGGCCGTTGCAGGAGCCAATCAGCCAATCGTGGTCCACCTTCTGTTGGAGCACGATGATGTCACCGATGTGGAGAGGGAGCTCGTCTGGAGCCGAGGCGATGAAATCAAAGATGGCGCGGACCTTGGCACCCGGCTCCATTGGGATGCCTAACAGATGAGAAAGAAAAAAAGTACAATAAAATAGTAAAATTCCAGGGTTGATTGAAATACATACATACTGTACATTGTACAAAGTTAACAGTAAGAAAATTCTTACCGGTAAGTCATCAAAATATTATATGTGATGTGATCAAGCTAAATAAGTCGTTTGTCGCAAACTTTCATTTGGAGATTCAGGGCCATTTTATCACATCACTTCATCACATCTCTTGGTGTGCAGGTTTAAAAGCATGCAGTTTTCACAGCAGTGATGCTGAAATTGTTCTCTTTTCAAATCTGTAAAAAAAAAAAAAATTGACCAGGGTCGACACGACTCATTTAGCTTGATCGCATCACATAAGTGGTTGCATTCTTCAATATTTATTTCTACATCCCTTTAAGTCAAACTTGAAAGTGTAATCGCATAGCTGACCCACACTCCACTGTCTCTCATCCACTCTATAGCCGTTAAGCAACGTTCCGCAACTCTCGCTATATTTTATCTCCCCAGAATAAACACTTCTCCAGCCCTTCCTGCTAGAATATTCATGAGTTGTCACAGACGCCCGCGTCGCTCCTAGCCATTTTGTCTTCTCTCAATCTCGATCTCTCACCGACTCGATCCGTCTTTCTCTCTTGAGATACATCGCTGATCGTCTTCTCCTATCTCATTCCTCTCCGCTCTCAGGGCAATCCTTTTTTCAGGGCCACTTGATTTTATCTTTTTGTGTCTCTTTTCATAAACAGGGGCACTGTCACAACCACAACCAGAACTCTATACCAGGGAACATTGTTGGGGAGACATACAAAGGCGGCAGCAAAAACTTTTGTACCAGGGTACATTATTTCCTTAAATATTGATCTTTTTCTCAACTATGATGTACATGTACATGTTCATGTTAATTATTTCCTTGGACATTATTCTTTGTATTTCATTATCTTATTGTGTTTTTTTCTCGTGTGTCCTAGATTGTATTTGGGCCCAATTATTTGCGTTTATCTGTAAAAAAAAAAAAAAATATTGTGGTGACTGATGAGCCTTTTTGTGGCCTTTGCAACAATAACATCATCCAAATAAATTGTGGGTTTTGCCAAATTCAACATTGGCAAACCAAAACCCAATTCAATATTGGCAAACCCAATAATTATTCTACGTCACCCTGATGCAATTCCATCTTATGAATTAAAAAGATCATCTTTTGCACAAAACAAGGACCAATGAACGCTGCTCACTGTAAAGACTTAGACCTGTCATGTGGAAGGGTAAGGATATGACAGGCGCATTTTCTGTCACAAAAATGACCAGAACATGTTGTAGGTTCAACTTTTTCAGGGTTTCAGATTTTTCCAATAACTTAGATTTGAGCTGTTTTCTGGATTTTTCTTCTTCTAAAGTTAGCGGAACACATTGGGGGAAAAACTAAAAAAATTTGCTTGTTCTGGACAAAATTATTACCATATAATTTCATGCAGTTTCTGCCTCGTTGCTAATAGGCACTACCAGTGAGCGTTCGACAGACACAAAAAAAACATTTACACTACTTGATCTTTGATCACCTTATCCAAAATACATGTGAATACGAAACAAATGTTTCAAAATCTGAAAAGAAATTTTATATTTATTGGAAATAATTGCAAAGGCTTATTAAAGAGATTTAGGATATTAATGCATACCTACATGTAACTATGCACGCATGTAGTCTGAAAGATATCAATTGCCCTTAGTAAATTTTTCTAAACATCACAAGCTTTATACAGACATGACAGAGAAACAAGACTTTTCAACTGGGCGGCCTCTGCAAGCAAACACGCCAACGCTTGCCAGAATTTGTGTGCAATCAAGAGGTCTGATATATGCTTTAAGTTCATTAGGGAAATGAGGCACCAGTCTGATTAGGCTTAGGGATTAGCTCAATACAACCGATCCCTCCAAATGTCACCTAATTCACATCTTTCAGCTGCGAAGAAATTAAGGATTCAGGGTTATATATAATACATGTACATGTAGAAGAAATGGTGCTATCCACAATATCCAAATCTTGGTTTCATAATTTGCTTTTCGAGAATGACTGTTCTTCTGCAATGTTGACCTTTTATTTTATGATCTACCATGAATTTTTTATCAGATATGGTTCACTCGTTTTTGAACAAGCACGCAATTACACGGTGTCGTTTGAAACCGATCTGGCAAGGAATCGAAAAATTGGAAAGGTTTGACAGCCATTCACAGAATTTTGTTGGGGGAAGGCTGTTCATACTGGCAGTTTTTTGATGTGTGCTTATTCTTAAGTTTGCTCTTTGCATACAGCACACTCATTATAAAAGTGCACACGTACCGGTATAAGCCTTTTCGGAGTTCCAACTGCGCATTCATAACCTGTGACAACGCGCATTGTTTGTCTCAAATGGCCTTTGACATCATCGCGCCACTGACTTTACAAAAAGGCTGTTTGTGCATTGTGGGTACTGTCAAAGGGCATTTGAGACAAACAATGTGCGTTGTCACAGGTTACGAATGCGCGCAGTTGGAACTCCGAAAAGGCTTATTGGCTTGAAATGGTGCCCTTGTGTGACATCAAACCAATATGGTTGATGTCATTAACTCATTGTTTTAATTATTAATACTTACGGCAATGTAGTATTTAACAAAAATTGAAAAGTAAGGTTTGACAGAATTATACACATGTACATGTTTACACAGAATTTTACTGGGGGAAGCCTGTTCACGTTAAATGGCAGTTTTCCGACATGTATGCAAAATCTTAAATTCACTCTTTGTATACAGCACACTCATAATTTGTACATTTGTACATCGGCTTTAAATGTTGCCAATTTGTGGCATCAACTCAATGTACCAGGTTGATGTCATTAACTCATTGTTTTAATAATTTCTAATTAAGACAATTAATTTTGTAATCAGAGAGTGACGAGAGACCTACATGTACATGTACATTGAAAATCCAAGTTCTGATTAGCATTGGACATGCATAATGTGTGTATTTTTTGGATACTTTTATATTTTTTGGATTGTGCGTTTATTAAGTTTTTCTATTTTACTATTTTTATCTTTGACATTTTTATTCCTTGTATCGACTTTTTGAAACATTTTAACGTTACAGTTACTTTTTTTTTATATATAATGCTATAGTATTAGTTTATTTTTTAAACTTTTTAAGCGTCTAAGAGCGTCTTTTTTAGACGGATTTTGGCGCTATATAAATGTTCTCTATGTACATGTACATACATGTACATGTATGTACATGTATGTTAAAATCCACTTTCATTTAAAGATCTTGCTTAAATGAGAACGCTATCTTGAGTCCTTGTGCTTGCAAATTTAATCGGAATTGATTTCCTATGGCCTTTAGTGCATGTACCAGAGTTCCACATGTATGAATACTGCTCACACATAACCCCATACCAGGACACTCTGTATCAGAGATATCCGAGATAAAACGCCGGAGCAAAGAAGACATTTCCTCTTTGATTAGATCACAGGTTTTGAGGACATGGATGCGATGATCTGTATAGCTCAAAACACTGTGCTGCATATAAACCCTATTTGACAAACATGGCTCTACAGTCGACTCTCGTTAGTACAAAGTCTGTTAATACAAATTCTGGTTATAACAAACATAAAGCCTTGGTCCCGACTGTGCATAATTTACAAATGTATGTGCACAATGAATGGGAGTGATGTTCCTCTTGATACAAAATTCTGATACATGTATATACAAAACAAACAATTTGGCTAGGTCCGAATGAGTTTGTATTAACGAGACTCGACTACATGTACTGGTAGTCCACATAAATAATTAACTTTCAATTGTTTCGATGCATGCTTCAATTACACAAGTACGTGATTGTTTAAGGAATTGAAGAAAAAAAAATCATTTTTTCCCCAAACTTACTCTGGATTAAAATTTGCTAAAAATAGACTTTTGGCTATCATTATTTTGATTCACTTTTGATGGATCTTTGATAAGTTTTAGCAGAGTTGAAAAATACTGGAATTTGGTGTGGTTTATGGCACTTACAGTATTTCACATCTGGCCTAATTTTAATAATTTTGTTGGGAGCACGTGTACATGTTATGCACTTGCCTGGCTTTCAAATTTTTGTTCGGTTATTATGACCTGCTTAGTCTTAGATTGTTAAATTGGTTAAAACATGGTCCTGGTGGAATTCATATCTTTTAAATAAATTTACCTTTCGTGTCAAATCTTTAAAACTGGCATGAAATCTGATGTTATGCTCAATGCGTAAGATGATCCTGACTCACTACTCAATAGTGGAACAGCCTCCCCTTTCCAATCAAAACAACAGCCTTTTCATGGATGCTGACGCAATCTAAAACCGTCTTTAACCATGCTTTAACTTAAGCCCGGTAAACCCCGATGTGACACATCACTCCATAAAATAAATTACCCTCCCTCTAAGAAAACATCCTCTTCCCTGCCAACCACTGACGTTGATGTGGAGACAAACACACGGACGATAAACATCCTACTTACACACTCGCTCGCAACTCAAACGTAGACACACTTGCCCACCCACCCACACACAATAAAAGATGAACCACGGTAACTACATTGCTGAGAGAGCTGGTAGCTACACATAATGAGCGTAATTAAATTATCGGCACATGGGCTCAATCAATACGAAGTCCGCCGTTTAACAACGGCGGCAGGAAGGGGAAAACAGCGAATCAAATATTAAAAACGTCTCGTTTCATTTAGCCATGCATCGCGTCTTGTAAAAACAACATGCCACTGTGAAGGAACATGCTGTGTGCTATACATGTAGGTATCGTGTTTGTTGTGGCGGGATGTTTTGTCAATGCACATTGTACATTGTAAATGTACCGATGCATTGAAACGACCGTCACATATACTAAAAATGTACAATGCTACACCGGTGTGAATGTTTTCAAAGAAATTTATTCACAGGCACAATAGGAATTTCAAGTGCTTCACTTTGAAGGATTTTGCTGTCAAACAGAACAGGATTTTTTTTTTAAAGCTAAAAGCGAAAATTTCTGACAGAAGGTCATTTCTGCTTTTTCAAGAGTAACATAACCAATCTTGTTGTAAAAATATTGCACGTGTACAAATGTTCACAAACATGTTTTGATGTCACCCTAAACCAAACTGCTAAAAGGAATGCACATTTTCTTGAAAAAAAAAAAATCTTAAAAATAGACCAAAATTTATGTATTTCTTAACATGGAAAACAAATCTAGTCAAGTACAAGTTTCTAGTTACCGCGTTTTTATGTGTGAAGAAAAAAATTGCTAAAACAACAAACGATTTTTGAATGGCACTGGTGTCCGCAAATAGACAAGCTTCTAATTAATTAATGACTCATCCTGCATGTCCTGGCTTAAGCCGACTGTCACGAAGTATTAGTGGATGATACGTAATTCTGTGTTCGCAGAACATATTTCAAAGGTTAACGAGGAATTTGGGCTTACATGTAAATGCGTAGGTCTGCTTACATGCATATACAGGGTGAGTAAAAAAAAACCCGAAACCCAAATGTTGCGACCATTGTTTTAGTGAAGTTCTGCATGTAGCGCTTTCAAAATCTAGGATATGAAAGCCCAATTCATAAGGTTTCTTTTAGTACAAAAATCATTCGAATCTCTTTTTAAGTTACAGAATTTTAAACACAACCACCGTTTTAAGGTTCTGTCCACACGGATCACAAAAAGTTCAGTGTTCTATCAGCAAAACGAAAACAAATCACATGGGGATGTGTGTGAACTGTTTTCGTTTTGCTGAAAGAGCGCACACCTTTTTTGTGATCGGTGCACAGAACTTTAAAACGGTGGTTGTGTTTAAAATTTCATAACTTGAAAAGTACACGAGTGATTTGAATGATTCTTGTACTAAAAGAAAGCTTATGAATTGGGCTTTTATATCCTAGATTCTGAAATGGCTACACACAGGACTTCAATAAAACAATAGTCGGGACATTTGGGTTTCGGTTTCGTTTTTTTTTACTCACCCTGTATGTACATCCCATAGGTATAAAGGATTCTGTGTGTACAGGGTAAGCATAGAATTTTTCTGCTACTGGTAGTGCTCACATAATTTTGATTGTTAGCACTGCATTCTAATTTCTATGGTTAGCAGAACCATGGAGCTGTGTTTTATAGCTCCATGGCAGAACCATGAAATTTGGCCCAGATCGCTCAGGTTTAGTCCCCACCCGCGATTTGTTGATACTGACCAGACTGCTACATACATACTTTCCCCATACCAAGATACATTGCCCATCGTACTATCTCAATGCCTGCACTATCTCCGCATGCCATGCCAGGGCACAGATTTAAAGTAAATCTGTTCAACCAAGCACAGATGATTAAACCACTTCTTCACAATCAGAAGATAGACGTATCATGGCAGGGCGTCCCGAAGTGTTGGCGCTGAGTAAACACGGTCTTTATTAAATGCCCGTCAACCGTTATTTGTTCATGTCGTGAACTTCGCGTTCACGGTGTGCCCATTACAGCTGCTCATGCTTCGACACGTACAATTTCGAGTGTAAACATCGTAAATTAGCAAACATGTTACAGTGCATACATGTAGATGTAAAAATACAATTCTGTATTATCTCATGTAAACATACCAGTATAAAGATATTTTTGAAAGAGATAACAAAAAACCATAATGAATGTAAACCTTTGTCCCTGGTGTTTGCGGTATGCTATTATGTATTTGTATTTGATACATGATGGAATTTGATACATTTTGATACATAATATATCCCTGTGCAGGATATCCTATCAAGGAATTTGCAGATGCAGATGCATTGTATTGCAATGTATTACAATGCTCAGAATTGTGTATTTTTAAAAACATTTTATGCTACTGTTTGAGTATACTTTTTGCAGTTTTTTGGATTCCATCTTGCAAAGTAGCCTGTAAATTCTGTGACTTGCAATGTACTTTACATACATGTTCCTATTATCAAAAGAAAAACGTCTAAAATCACAATACAGTCGAGTCTCGTTAATACAAACTCGAACCTACCGTAGGACCTAGCCAAATTGTTTGTTATATCAGAATTTTGTATTAAGAGGAACATCAGTCCCATTCATTGTGCACATAAATGCCCAGTCGGGACCAAGGCCTTATGTTTGTTATAACCAGAATTTTGTATTAACAGAGTTTGTACTAACTAGAGTCGACTGTATTCAGACTCAGTAGGACTACACAATTGCAATTTACTCTACACAATTAATAACATTTGACAATGTTTTCAAAAGGACGTCTCCTTTTTTTCTCCTGATGCACTGCGTGTAAATTTAATGCAGGACTCGTGCGTCCAAACTCAGCATTTCTGCATCCTGAATCTCTAGAGTTACGCATATAGAAATGTCTGGCACTCTCCTTCTGTAGCCACTAGCAGCCGTACTGAAATCGCCAGAAATACACTTGCTCCAGGGTAGGGGAGAATCATTAGTGCACCCTGGTCTACATCAACCCCCAGGGTAAGGAACAACATCCCCCAGGGTGGGGAACACGCAGTCACAATAGAGGGGAAAGGTTTGCTGTTTACAGAAAGTGAGGCACCTGCAGAAATCTACACGTTCTGGTACAATGTATTTTGGTTCCAGCACAGATGCCTAAATGTCAGCAGCGGTTTAACGGGGTGAAATTGGGAAAACAGAAACATCCACAAAATAATCGGCAGAGGGTTTGAGAGTCGTGGAAGGCCCCAAAGCAAGATCTACAAGCTGCCGAAAGGCCCCCTTATAATACCTTTTCTTTTGATCTACATAAAGTGATTTAGGTAAAAACATCTTTACTGTAAACCTCAGGAATTCCAAATTTCCAGAAAAAGATTCCTTAAAAATTGTGGATTAAGGAACAAATTTTGACAAAAAATAACAACGCAAGGTCTACGTGTACGATTTGCCGAAAGGCGCCCCTTACATGTATTATACATGTATTAAAAATTGTTGATTCAGACCAAATCTTGACAAAAAAACCCACTGAAATCAGGTAAAATCCTTACAAACTAAAACTGAAATCAGGAAAAATCCTGTCGAGAATACTGAAATCAGGTAAAATCTTGACAAAAAAATTCTGAGATCATGAAAAATCCTGATAAATCTCACCCCTTGGTCAAAAAAATTCAAGGAACTGTTGATGAATTGCAATCTGCAATCTGCACCACAGTAGTTGAGGGCCCAAAGCAAGGTCTACAAATTTGCCAAAAGAGGCCCCTTATAATACCTTTCCTTTTGTTCTATAGGCCTATAAACTGTTTTAGGTAAAAACACCTTCACCGAGAGTTTCCACATTGCAAAAGGAATTCTTTAAAAATCTTGGAATCAGGAACAAATCCTTGCCAAAAAAATCCCTGAAATCAGTTGAAATCCTGACAAACAAAAATTGAAATCAGGGAAAATCCAGTCAAGAATATTGAAAACAGGAAAAATCCTGACCAAAAAAAACCACTGAAAGCATGAAAAATCCTGACAAGATTTGAAATCTCACCCCCGTGGTAAACTAAAAAGTCCAGGAATTGTTGACGAATTGCAATCTGCACCAAACCATGAAATTAAAATTAACCCACAATAATAATCAGTTTTTTTTCTGGACCTCCCCCTTTTCTCTGAAATCGGGAAAAATCCTGTCAAGAATACTGCAAGATTCAGCAAAAATCCTGACCAAAAAAAAATACTGAGATCCTGAAAAATCCCTACAAATCTCACCTCATGGGTAAAAAAAAAAGCATTTTCGGTAACTTGTCAGGTTTTGCCATGGACACAGCCCGGAGGCTCTTTAAGCTGAGCCTTAGGGATGGATATTGATTTCCTTGCTCCTGATTGGTCATGCAAATGCCATACTCTCTGTCCGCAGAGACAAGATGGTTTGGCTTAGCCTTTTTCCAGCATGCATAATGAGAGAGGGATCTTAGTTCCTTGGACTTTGCTTCAAGGCAGACAAGAAACTCAACGTAACTAGAATTTGTAGCGATTTTTTTTTTTACGTGACAAAAAGACACATCGTGAGAAGCGGATTATGAGCGGGGAAATGTTATCTTTGAGAAAACCTTGGGGTGGGGGGGGGGGGTAGTGATAGGCTGCAGTGAGTTTACCAACAGAACGTACAAAGAATTGCAAGTTGTTGTATTGGTAACTTGAGCACATGTATAAGAGCAAAAGAAATTGTGTAGCCACTTTTTGACATGAGTTTACAAACAGAGCCTACAAAGAATTGCAAGTATTTCATGTTTATTTGTATCAATTGGTAAGAATACAAGAGCGAAAGAAATTGTACATTTTGTCCCTGGCAAACAAAATTTATGTTACCCTTTCTCAGAAACCTGGCTGACATTATTAGGTCCTCACGTTTGTGTTATTTATCACACAAACTTGACACTTGTTTACGGCACGTGCAGGGGAGAACAAATTGAAGGGTTAAATAGGGCCGAGAAAATCTGCTCGCCAATGCACCATCTGTCACCTAATATTTACAGCTTTCGGCCAGTAAGGATATTGTTCATGTACCGTTATTATTCAATGTCCATCCCTTACTGCTAGACCAAATACTTTTGGCAGAAAAAATTTAAAAATTTAAACAAATTTCCGTACAGGAATGAATTTTCAGTTTTTGAAGCTAGCTGATTAGAGTACATTTGTATATATACATACAAAAAATACAAAATACAAAACATGACAAATATACGAAATCTTGGCCATGTTTTTTTTATTCTTGGCATAACATACGGTTTTTGGTAGATATTAAAAATACTGAATTCTTTTAGCAAAATGATTTAAATGAAAACTCTAAGCTGTGATTTGTATAAAAAATGTAGTCAACATATCTACCATGTTTGACAACAAACAGTGCAAACATAAACCTACTCTTTTGACATTTGACGCTGTTCCACTAATTGAAACGGAATTTCTCGAACAGACAACAGACATTTTAGGAAACAGAAACATCATTCTGTGTATTCCACCTTTTGCTATTGTTTTAAGTCAAATGCAATTTTCTCCTATCAGCAGTAAGAGTGCTCGGAAAAGTACAATGTTGGCTCGTCAAGAATGCAGACATTCATTCTAGGAGTATAGGCAACCAATGAGTATTTTTTTTTCACAGCATAAAAGGGGGCTGCCATTACTGTAAAATGCAGACGGTGAAATTGTCTGTGGGGAAATTTCACATAGCAGCCACCAAGGCTGCCTCTATGAAACTTGATATTTCAGGGAGTGGGCGAAGGAATATGGATATTTTGGGGTATAATTTGACGGTCTCAATACTAACTGACGTCTTGTTTGTCACACGCCTGTTCCTTGGCTTGAGACTGGCGATTGGGGCGGTGGGGTGGGTTGCAGGCTAGGTATTTTTCACTCTGTTAATTCCAATTTACTTAGCAGTACATTGAGTACTTTTTAACAAGGGATTTCATTGACCCTAACTCCCTAGGCCATTTTGCTAGGATGTAGCCTCAATCCTGCAAAATCCTCCAATTGGCCTCATGGAAAAATAGCATATAACCTCAATCCTGCAAATTCCTCCGCTATTTCTTGAATATGGTCCATGGAGGGGTGACCACTGCCTAAATCCTGCAAAATCCTCCGGCTATGACTGTCAATCATGTCAATAGGCTGAGGCAGAGGCAGTGACATCCTGGAGCAGTGCGGAGGATGTCAAGTATAATCAAGGACTAAATTTATGCACGGCTGAACATAAACAACACAAGGTCCGGCCCAAGACCTTGACACAGTGCGTACTCCAAAATCAGCAACGCACTTTTGCCATGTAACCTCAATCCTGCAAATTCCTCCAATTTGCAAAAAGGATTTTGGAGGATTCAGGGCGGTTAGGGTTAACCCTCCAAAATCCTCTTTGCAAAGCTCCAGGATGTCCCTGGCTCTGCCTTGACATACATTGTATGTATTGACAACAATATGTATTGACAGTGATAATTGCTGGCAGATTTTGCAGTATTGAGGCAGCGGTCAACCCTCCAAGGAACACATTCAAGAAATAACGGATGAGTTTGGAGGATTGAGGCTGTATGCAACTTTTACACGGAGGCAGTTGGAGGATTTTGCAGGATTGAGGTTGCATCCAAGCAAAAATGGAGTTTGGGTTAAAAAAAATTACATACACATGAAAAGGCCTGCTCATAAAGTGACACCAACACTGAATTTGAAGCAGGGAGCTTTCACACTTTCCTTGTATATCGTTCCTTCGTTGCTAGCATCAATTTGCATTTTCAATGAATCATAATTAACCATCGTCGTTCATCACGACGTTGCTGCTTCAATCCCATCATGCTTTGTCTTCCCCTCGCACACCCACACTGATACATCATTAAGTTATTCAGCCATGTGTGGGTTTTGGCGTCCTGCTCTGGGCTAATGGGACGACAAATAATTGATTTTTTACACCTCCGTTGCGTCGGGTCGTCGGTGAATGCAAGGCACGGCAGACCGATTGGCAATGGGATGCAGACAGTGCAGACGCTGGTCTGAGTAACGGTGAGAGGATGCGCATCTCACTGGAAATTTTGAATGCTTATTTATTTGTACACGTGTACATGTTTACCATTGTGTACATTAAAAAAAAAATCAAAAAAGTAAACTGTGAAGTGGTAACATAACAAATTAGAAAAATTGATTTTGTAATTTAGGCCCCCCCCCCCCAAATAAAAATAGTTCTGCGTCCTGTTTCCCTACCGGTACCTACCCTATTCTGACAGCCCCTACCCTAATTTTTTTATGGGAAAAATGGGGGGGAAAAAACAACCCAAACCATCAATTTCTACCTTTTACCCTTGACTGCACGCAGACACCTCTATATGATTGTACACACACAAAAATTGGCCAAAAAAAAAAAATCCCTACCTACATGTACATGTACCTACCCTATTTTCAAATGCCGTGTAATTGAAAGCTTACTATTTTTTTTTGGCCTAATCAAGTTAAATACTGTATCTACTACAAGCGTATACATCACCTTGCTTACAGGGTGTATTGTCCTACACTCATACATTTGTACATTTGTATAAAATATGGTTACAGTACAATAAGGAAGAATCCTCTTGTGTATATCATGTATGACAGGCTGAATATGAAACGGAACAGTGTTTTCTCTCCATCACATTTCGTGCTGTCATTCCAATAATTTGAATCCATACAACACGAGTCACGTTCTACATGTAGCAGGCCCTATAGTCGCCTGGGGGATACTGGGTACAAGATGATTTCTTTCCATTACGCCACGTCACAAAGAATTGGCACTGTCATCCCTTTCCAATCTCATTTGTCCAGTAAAATGAAAAGTACAATAAAGCGTAGTCGTAAATGTTTGTTCGGTTTGGACCTGTCGGCCCTTCAATACGATCACTTCACCCAGAACGTTTTCAGTGGCAATGTACAACATTTGCAAACATCAAAAAACAAAACTATCAAATTATTATGAAATAATTACCGGTACCGGTACATGTACTTGACTGGAAGTGAATAATAGACTCTTGAAGCATCCTTTAAAATCATAGCACCTGGAGCTGGTGTGCTGTCATTTTTAAGAAAAGTGGACTTTTTGTATCAATTTCAAACTATAAATTCCGCAGGACACAAGTTCACAGATCAAATTCTGTCTGAATTCTTTCATTACAAACAAAAACAATTCACTCACCATGCTGAAAGAACACTTACTTTTTTGTGATCCGTGGACAGAGCTTTAAAATGGTTGTTGTGTTTAAATTTCCGTAACTTGAAAATGCTCCCCAACTGAAAATTCAACAGAAGTCATGTTTACTCCTCACCCCTCACACAATGTTTTTAACACGTTACACTGGCAGTCTGGCACTACATTCAGAACTCTGCAGTGTACACAGAAAAACTGCAAATGACCCGAAACTGAATATTGTACAAATGTGCTCTGTACCTTTTTACCTCTATTTTTTTTATCCAGTATTGTACTGTACACACTAGCACTAGTAACAGGAAATTGATGAGTGACATAAACACACAAGCGGTCAGCACTTTAATTGCCTCGCCATTTTAGCGGCACAAACATACATACATTGTGGCATTGACGGAGGGAAGGTTTGAGTAGAACTGTTACCATGATGAAGAAACGTTTTTTTTATGAAAGAAATCAGACTTCAATAACAGGCCCATCTTTTCATCAGGTTTTCATCTGAAGCAGAGGACGGAAGCTAGCTGGCTCTGGCTGGCCAGCACAAATTCAATAGGGGAGGGGGGGGGGGGGAGACTGTTCAACCTTGGAACTCATCCCCCCCCCCCCCCCTCATCTTAAAGGTACAGTAGAGTGAGTAGGCCATTTGTAATTTGTGCAGTTTTCTTGTTTGAACCAACAAAAGTGCTCAAAATCAAAAGACGGGTCCATGCTTCATAACTAAGCTGATGAAGTTTAGCTCTGTCAATGCTGTATATTTTGAGAAAACAGAACAAAATTATAAACACAATATTCTGGATCTCGATTTAAATTCCCAAAGTTTCTGAGTCATATTTTGAAATGCGTCCTTTCGTGGCACAATCCCAAAATCAGCACTCAGGACATACATGTAATTCTCATTCAGCCGGTTGTCACCCATTCACGGACTCACCCAATTACAAACCAACTAAAAATTAGAACGCATGGCGCGGATTCACAGAAATTTCCAAAAATGTGTCACTTGACACATATTTGGAAATGACCTTCTTTTGTTGTTTTCTTCAAAACGACAGCATGCCAGACAGAATAATTTCACAGGGAGTTTAGTGTCATTAGGCCCTCCTATCTTTAAAACATTAAACCAAGTAAGCTTTTTCACAATAATTTGGTCAGATACTTTTTAGACGTGTAGCTGCAAATGATCTACTCTGCCTTTAAATAATGGGACTAAAATCCTGCAACTGTTCAAAAGCCATCAAAATCAGAGTATTGAAAGAACATGGATTTTATCACATTCACACTCCGGTCCTTTCAAATTTGAAAACTCGCTTTAAAAATATGGTCGACTATTTATATAATTTTGTTTATACATGTACTTTGAACAAACAGACTACAGCTAGGCAAGAGCATACATACAAACAATTATCATTGGTAATATTAATTAAATTGAGCTGCGTGATCGTTTTATGATTAATTAATCTGTGATTGGATTTTGCTTCATTGATTATTCATTTGAGGTCGTACAAATATTTGCAGAGGGTAGAGCTTCGCTATCGTGTATGCTGGATTAGTGATGATCATAATAACCCAAGGGCAGGCACAGGAAAACCACATGGTTATGAGTAATTCCGTTCAGAAAAATGTGATCCAAAGTTTATTAATTACACAGGAAGAGGACGTACAAGTACATGTGCAAGCAAAACAAGTTTCCATCTCCAAAAACTCTTGCAAGATGTGTTAACACATTTCAACTTGCTCAATTAAGATTATATTCATTATTATTAAAGGAGAAAATCATTCACAGTTTTCCACATCATTCTATTATCATTTTTTTTGGGGGGGGGGGTTGTAATTGTTGAAATTGATGTCTCTTTTACAACTTTCATTGGAAACTACATTCTGAAGCTATATAAAATTATAAATAGTTATTATGTAATTTATGCAAAGAATATAACAAATAGGCCCTATTATAATTATGCAAAATAATTTTTTTCCCAAAGTAACATTTCTTCAATAGGGCAATTTTAATTCAATTCCGTATTAACAGTGGAGTTTTTAGGTAACTGAACATTAAAATGTTATGTAGTAGGCTCGAAGTCCCTTTAAAAAAATAATAAAAGATTGGAAAGTTTGTATGGCAGTATTGTAATCTAGTGAGTGTTTAAGTGCATTCAATAGGGGACCTTGAACAATAGAAGAGAATAGGGTCCCCAATTCCCGAAGGTCCCTAACTTGGTGATCATGTACAAAACATATGGGAGGTCTTCCTAAAAAGTTACAGTTACAAACAAAAGAGGGACAATAGGGGGTCCTCGATTGCAGGCAAATAGGCCTACACACTAGTGTGGACAGGTAGAACTTCAACTAGAAGAATCTCTTTCAGAACTAACTGGTTCTTTTCAGAACCACATATCTTCTCAAAGTGGGATTCTTCCACATGGTCATGATAGTGTTACTGCAAACCGAGCACTAGTTCCTTTCTTAAAAAAATAAATATCTGATATTTCCATTTGCATGCCTTGTCTGAGGGTCAAATAAACATTCAAAATAAATATAATCACGAACCAAAATCCAAAGCGAAGTGCTATTTATTTTAATGCATGAATCAACAGATTCAAAACCAGCAAACCAATTACCCCTCCCCCCCCAAAAAAAAATCCAATAAATTGTTTAAATCAACACACAGTTATTTCAGATTACCTTAATTAAATTGAAAAGCAAAGATCAATCCATAAGGCATCAAAAAGATCCAACAAAACAGATTCCACTTGATTCATTAGCAAACTATTACACCAGGGTATATTTGGTGTCAACCAGCCTGACTAGCACTAGCAGCGCAGTGACAGTAGCAACGGTTTATACGGTGAATCATCAATGCAAAATAATACAATGACCGTCAATACACGGTCTGTACACACAGCTCCATTCGCTCGATCATCGTGCGGTAGGCTCGCTCGATGAGATCAAGTCGATGCACCACTCAAAACTCACCCCAGTCACAAACCAACAAAATGCACGAACTAGAAACGAATCAATACAACCGATGTTTAAAGACGGGTAAACTGCTTTGATCTCTTACCGTAACTCGTGGAAAAATCAGCTGAAAACTTGCAAAATCAGCTCAAAATCTTGGAGACATAACAGCCCCTTCCGGTCAGTAAACATTTTCCGCCGTCTGTATGGACTAGACTGGTTCCTCAGTAATCGAAAAAAGAAAAAAAATTGCCAATTGCCGCGGTTCGAGATATGGCTCTCGCGTTTGAAGTCTGGGATCATGACTTACAATTTCTGGGAACAGTTTAAGTAAACTTGTATCCAGTCCTTTGTATTTTTAAACCAAAATAAAAACGTTTCGAATTCGGAAATTCTCCCCAACATGACTACTTGAAACAAAGAATGTCACATTGAATAACGAATGGGAAGATTTGGGTGAAACAAATTCAGTAGTTTTACATTTTATGTAAGGAATAACTTTCACGAAGAAAAGTCTGAACCCTAAAATGAATAAGTAAAGTCTACTTTGTAATTTGTAAATGGCTGCGCCCTTCACTCCAAACGTGCCGGATTGTTGCTGTACGAAACAGGTCATTTATACTAATTTAATAATTACAGGGCATTTGCCCTGTAAAGTTCACAGAGAACTATAGCCTTGTAATTGTGAGTCATTGTGGTCTTTGCCTGTTGGTTTTCAAATTTTAATTACCGGTATTATGTTTATGCCTTTTAAAATTAAATCCAATGTCTCACTACAAATTACAAAGTTTGGAAAGGCAGCAGCCAGACTGCAGACGCCACTTCGACTTCTTAAGTTCTTTGGTTGTGTGCGAAGTCTATTTATGGAGAGCTGAGTGCATTTTCAAAGTATTTTCTAACAGAATTGGAAATGTGTCTCGGTCATGTCGGTCCCAGATTCATGTCTTTTCCACATCTTTGCAGTGACTGACCTTCAGTTTTCACTGAGATATTGTGACGTGAAAAAAGTGGCGTAAGAATACACGACATTCTTTCCCCATTTGTAATTAATTGAAACAATCCTTGGAAAAAATGTTGCATTCTGGCGCCACTTTTTTCTTCATATATCAATCATCTCAGTGAAGGCCAGTCGTTACAAAAATGATGATAAGACATGAATCTGGGACTGAGAAACATTTCTAATTTTGTTAGGAAATACTTCGAAAATGTTCTTGACTCTCCATAAACTTTGTACACAACCGGTTGCAACATTTGTTCGCAATCCTTTTACTTAAAAAACTTGCCATTTCAGTTCATTATTACCAAATCTAACCAAATATTTATTTCTTCTTCTCAGGAATATGTGGGACTGATGTCACTCCCTCCGTATATCAAAATTGATCAGAATGAAGCATCTAATAATACCAAGGATCCTTGGGTCAACGCCTCACCATGGAGACATTTCATCAAAACTCTATGCAGCTGGATTTTACATTATTCGTCAATTTAAGCATTTACAAGGACCTGTGAGGTTCTCCGTCGGCCTCTCATTTGTAACATCAAGAAATTTCCCACATCCAATGTCAATCTCTTGGAGCCTCTTTTCTCAAGAAATTGCTCTAGACTAGGATTGGCTGCCAGGTACAGCAGTGGATTGGTTCCTGAGAGATCAGCCAATCAGAATCCGTTATCGCTGAGCAATCTCTTTCCAGATGGTAGTCAGAAAATAAGGCATTGCTCCAGGCATGGATTGGCCTTGGTTCACGGCTGTGAAACAGGCTCCTCTGAACCCACCAATACCAGTACAAGTTTTCTGAGCAATCTCTTGGTACAAAATTGCCTTCAGAAATGGAGGCATTGCTCTAGGGAGTCTAGAAATAGATTGCCAATGAGATGGACCCATCAAAGGGCTTTCACTGAATCATCCAACAGGGATACATTTTTCTTGAGAAATCCCTTCATGAAAACTTGTCTTCAAAAAGAAGGTTTTGCTCTGGAAATGGATTGGCTTTCAGATGCAGCGATGCCTTTGGTTCTAGAAGATCCACCAATAGAGAGGCACTTTCCATGAGCAATCCCTGTCATATAGCAGAACTTCAGAATAGCAGACAGGGCTCCACAACAGGATTGGTCAGTAGTTGCAGCTATGGAACAGGCTCCAGGGAATCCACCAATGAGGACTCACTTTCCATGAGCAATCCCTCTCTTCGAGCCTATCTGGAGCATCTGGCCCAGGAGCACCAACAGCTATGCAGAGAGATGGTGGACGAGAAGAACGCAGCTGACGGGAAGAAACAGAAGCGGCTGAGGAGGAGACTAACCGAACTGACTCCCTTGGTGGAGAAAATGGAAGAGTGGGTGAACAAACAGACAGAGCTGAACGAGATAGAAGAACTGATTTCAGGTTCGTTGACCTAGCTCAAAGGTCACCAAACTTATTTTGGGAATCCTTTGTGGAATGTCATATGTCGCCAGAAAGTTGGTGATAAAAGTTCAAAACAGCTGTTCAAAGCACCCAGGCCCAGTTGCGGACACGGTAAGAGGGATGGGTGTTGTTAGATTTCCAGCCACCCCCTTCCCCCTGCCCTTCGATTTTGCGGTGGTCAGGTAACTGTAACACAAAATCATGGGTACCTTCCAATACAGATGGTCTGACTACAGATGATCTGACTACCCCCCCCCCCCCCCCCCCCCCCCCCCCCCCCCCCACCCTCCTGAGACTGGTCTAGATCTGCCACTGGTCCAGGCCCTGTAAATTAACAGTGTCTGCCTTCCCTCAATCTTACAAAATCTTTAGGATGGCACACTTGTCTTGCTTTGCAGATGCGCCTGGCTCGGCCCAAGACAAGGAGATGAGAGAACTAGCCCTACTAGAGAAAGACGAATGCCTGGAGGATGCTGACAGCTTAGAGCAAGAAGTATGTCCCTCTTGTCTCGTAGCTTATCCAAGGCTTGAAATTTTAACTAGCAAGCCTGGATCACTTGGCATTGGGTAGCAACTGGAACGATTTCAAAGTTCTCCCACTTCTTACTAACTAAATAAATGATTTTATTTTGTCTGTGTTGGTTTGTTTTGAGAGTCTGTTTCTGGATTGGCTTTCTGTCACCTTAGTGTAGTTTGTTGAAGTTTCTTGTTGACTTTTCATGAGACTTCCGGAAAAGCCTTTGTTTTTTGCACTGATTATGTTTTTTTTTTCTCTTTTCATTCTTCTATCCAATTTCCTTTAGACCTTCTACATGTATTTATTTATCAACTAATGTGCTGTCCTCCTTTCTCAGCATTTACAGCTTTTCAATGTTGCATCTTCTCCCCAGATTCTTAGTCTCCTCACTCCAGTGGATGACACAGATGACAATGACATCATCATGGAGTTCTCGGCCGGGGTCGGAGGTCAAGAGGCCATGTTATTCACAGCTGACATGTTTGAGATGTACGAGAGGTTTGCCGCGTACAGGGACTGGGATTTCCAGAAACTTGAGTACTTCACCACTGATTTAGGTACGTCACTCCGAGAAATTCTTTAGAAAGTGCCAAGTTTTCCGGAGGTTGCAGATTCAAATCCAGCACCAGTTAATTTCATTGATCAACCTCAAATATGGCCAGCAGCTGGACTTGAACCCCTGACCCTCTGATCATGAGTCATGAACCCTAGCCACTTGACCACACTTCCCACTAATCTTATTCCTTAAAACCAACATGATTCCCAAAACGTCTGGCATCACTCATGCCTACTGGATATTTGTAATTAAACAGAAATAATCAAGTCTTTATTTACTACTTGTCAATTGTTAGGTGGTTTGAGGCATGCTTCTGTTAGCGTGAGTGGTGACGAAGCTTACAAACTGATGAAGCATGAAGCGGGAGTGCATCGAGTTCAGAGAGTGCCGAAGACAGAGAAAGCTGGTAGGATACACACCAGCACTATGGCCGTGGCTGTCCTGCCTCAACCAAAAGAGGTATGCTTAAAGGAACCCCAACCATTGATGCAACAAGGGTGTAGGGGTGGGGGGGGGGGGGGGAGGGGTGGCACGGCACCCCTTGTCAAATCTTGTGACAGATTCACCAAGACAGCATTTAATGCTTTAATCTTTAGATTGACCTGAAGCTGGACCCCAAGGATCTCCGCATCGAAACCAAGAAGGCATCCGGAGCCGGCGGCCAGCACGTCAACACAACAGACAGCGCCGTCCGCATACTACACATCCCCACCGGAATGGTGGCGGAGAGCCAACAGGAACGCTCCCAGCTCAAGAATCGCAGCATCGCCATGGTTATGCTCCAGACAAAGATCTACAACTCCATCTTAGAGCAACGGGAGGCGACGGAACGATCCATGAGGCGAAGCCAGGTCGGGACCTCGGGCCGGTCTGAGAAGATCAGGACGTACAACTTCCAGCAGGATCGCGTGACAGATCACCGCGTCGGCCAGAGTGTGTTTGACGTAGAGGGTTTCTTGTTGGGCGGAGAGAGATTGGAAGAGCTGATCTCCAGCTTAGTCAACGAAGAGGAGAAGGAGATGGTTACTAGGATGCTAGAAGAGTTTGAGGAGTCACAGAAAAAGACTTTATAAAAAAAACAAAAAGAGTCTGTTAGTGTCTTTTGGGCTCACCTAGCAATTAAAGAAACTGATTTGATCAGCTTGGTAACTCATCTGTTGGGGTCATGATGGATTTACTTAACCCAATGTTGCCTTGACCACAGCGTGAAATGGGTTGTAGGATTTTTTTCAGCAAAAGAATGAAGTTTTGGTTAAAAAAATGCAAATCACTTATTATTTTAGGATTACTGAAAACTGGTTAATTCTTATATATAAAACAGTTTGGTTCAGTCACATCTGAGTCTCATTTGGGACTTAGTAGAAAATGTATGAATGTCGATCGGTCCATCACCATTTTGGACTTTATACTTATAGCAGATGTTTGTCAGATGTTCGTCGTGTGAAGAATAAAGCAGAATGCATTATATAGTTTATAAAAAATTATCTTCACCCTAGTGATTATTGAAATTGTATTATGTTGGAAGCAGCCCTATCCCCTGTAGTTAATAGTTGCATACTTGTATTGGCGCAGCACAAAGGTTTGTCCTTTCGGAGCCACCGTCCATAATTTCAGGTTTCATACATGAAACAGCCGTCATGTTTTCGCAAAGCCTCATGGGTAATATAATCTACTTCCGCATTGAACAGCCTCGTTTCCGTGTGTACGCATATTGACCGGCCGCGCCTCGAACTAAATTTTAAATCTAGTAAAGCAGCTCACAAAATGTGCCCAAACTGACGATTTTTTCCACTTTTCAGAATAAGGGTACAGATTAAGTCTTGCTTGAATAATGGCGACGAATCTCAGCCAGCAGAAGTTGGCTGAAAAGCTGACAGTTCTCGTCGATCGCGGTGTGGGAATGCAGGCTCGACTGTACAACATCAAGAAAGTGAGTAAATTGTGCACAAACCAACGGGAGATTTGTAAACGTTCTACTGCATGGACATGATTGATTGTTTTGCAAATGTGAAGGTCGTGAATGCTCCGTAAATTTGTTGAATTGGGAGGAATTGTATCTTACCAAAACTTCTTTTATCATACATAGGGCCTAACTTTATTCTTTTTTTTAATGAAATGAGCTGAAAATAATGAAATAAGGCAAAATAAAAAAAAAAAACATGTTTAGCGTCCTGCCTCTTTGACAAAAAGGAAGGAGGAGGCCCTTTTTTTTTTTTTTTTTTTTTCAAAATGGCCGCCCGACACATTTTTCAAGACAACGCGGCCGGGCTATTTTTCAAGATGGTTACCAGCTTTTTCGAAATGGCCGCCACTTGGACTCATTGACTATTTCCACAGCTTTAGACACGGTATAAAAGTCTAAAAATACGATTTCTTTCGTCGGAGATCGTTAAAATTTAGGTAGTGTATATTTTGCCGGAGGTAACGCCGGCAAACTAACGTTTACTAAAGGTTTGCCGGCGGCAATCCATATCAACAGAGGGCGCTGTACTCTTTAAGATAGGGCTGAATTATAATATGTATTAAATTCCCAACAAAGTTGTGAAGCACAATTGGTGCAGTGGATAAGCAATTACTTTGGAGAGTGGGATGTCCTGAGTTCGAATCCTGATACCTGCCACATTTTTAAGGTTTTTTTTTTATCCCCAAATAAATAAGAATATTCTTCTTTTATTATTTTAACATGTCTCAAACATTCAATTGCAGATATTACATTTTCTTTTTCAGATTTGTGGCTCTGGAGGATTTTTTTTAAAAGGGAAATAAAGTCCGAAATTGTAAAATGGTCTGAATCCCATCTTGTGAATACGAGGTTACAACGATAATATTGGCATGGAGCCAGACTAAAATTTGTCACCGGAAAATGTTCTAGTACAAAAAAACAGTAACTGCGCATGTTCAGTGCATATCCGGCAAACTAACGTTTACTGTAGTTTTGCCGTCTCCGGCAAAATATCCACTGCCTAAAATTTATCAATTTTTGTCTTTTAAAAAAAAAAAAAAAAAAAAAAAGGAGGCGGCCTCTGAAAAGGAAGCGGGCGGGGACGCTATACATGTTTTTTTTTTTACTTCGCCTAATGCAGTAATCAATACGAATCCCACTTCTTTGGTTGTGCACACAAAGTCTTTGGAGAGTCGAGTGCATTTTCCAAATATTTTCTAACGAAATCGGAAATGTTTCTCAGTCCCAGATCCATGTTTTTTTCCACACATTTTTGCAATGACTGACCTTCATTGACTGAGATTATGATGAAAAAAAGTGGCGTCAAGATGCAACAGTCTTTCTCGTTTCTGTAATTAAAATAAACAATTGAAGTGGAAAGATGGAATGACGAAAGTTGAAAGTGGTATCAGGAAATCTATGACATGTCCTTTCCCTCAAGCAGATCACGTAATCAACAAATTGTGAATATTTTATTTAATCGTTGTCTTTGCAAATTTTCAGGGGCGTAAATCCGGGAGGGGGGTGGGGGGAGAATGATGGCATGGATGGGGGTATGTATCCCCCCCCCCCCCCACTTTTAGAAAAGGGAGGGATAGGCTATTGAATCATCCCCCACCTTTTCGTGATGAGAACAAAATGCATCTGTATCCTGAAGAGCGCCCCCTGGTGTAATGTGGTGTCCAGCCCACCTGCCCCTCCCCCTTTTCAAATTTCCACGACCGATCTTTTTTTGGATTTTGGTCATCACCCATCCCCCCCCCCAACTCGTTGGCACATATTTACACCGGCACATACTTACGCCACTGCCAATTTTATTTGAGGAAGATACAAAAAGTAAGTGAACCTTTTCTGACCTTTGACCCATTAAATAACATTTGTTGATTTTTAATTTCTTTCTTAGGCATGTCAAGATCCACGATCACGCCCAGCATTTCTGTCCGAGAAGGCTCTGGAGCCGTGTCTGAAGAACATTGTCAAGAAGTTTCCCCACACAGAGAAAAATATACAGGTGGGAGAATGGCAGGATTTGAATTAATCCTTAAAATATCTTTTGCCTAATTTCCTAAAAGTTGCTGGCTTGTTTTTGGTAGACAGAATGATGCTCTGTAGGAAACTCTATCCAGTAGTATCAGTCACTGTTTTTTAATAACAGTCATTGGAGTGTAATCTTTTATTTCAATTAAATTTGGTTCTACAAAAGAGTGTCTGACTAAAAGAAATCAAACTAATTTGGAGTTAAAACATTAAAATAAGACAGTTGGTAAGAAACTATCTGGCAATTTCTTTCAGCGTAATACTCTGATATAGTTTTGAGAAATGCTCAAAGATGGAATCTAAGTAAATATACAATCGTTTCCTTCCTTGTCCAATGTTATTTCCTCGTTCTCTGATATTTACATTTCATCATCATTATTTTTTCTTGGCAGGGTCAATTAGCACCAATCGATCAGCGGAAAGCCGAAATCCTGAAAGTGTTGAGCGTGTATTACACAACGTTCAGAGACATCCATGAATACACGGTGAGAAAAATACAGACAAATATAACAACAACAAAAACGACAAAGTGAAAGAGAAAGTTTGGTCAGAAAGGTTCTTTTTGCAAATTGAAGAAACTGAGATTCACTTTATTTTTAAAATTGATATTGCTAAAACATTAAATGCATGTGAAAGATAAGGGATATGCATACACATAAGCATATTGAGAATGCAAGTTTTTCATTTACCAAGAATTTAGCACTTTACATACAATAGCCATTGATTTAGGTTATAATCAATGTGTTCAGAGAATATTATGTAAAGAATCAGGACAACTTTTAACAGAAAACAAACGCTGACGGTAAACACAACAAAGCACAATCATCAGATCATGAGAATCTCGTAAGAGTATACTTTGGTCATTTCAAACAAGAGATACTTTTCATTCTTAGTTTCACATTTGTAAACCAGGAAGTATGTCGGCTGTAAAATCATGCCATTCACTGGACAGATTACAGACAAGACAATCCCTGCTTTCATATTCAAATTAACACTGAGTGATATTGAGGCATGTGGAGACCGATGTTTGTCAGCTGACCAAGGGGCATCAGGATTAAGTAACTTTTTTTTCCGTTTATGGGGTTCTCGATGCTGGCCAATAATTAATAATTTCCCTGTGGCCAACAAAGCAGGCCCAAAGTTTACACTCTTTGGTATGTGCGATTGGCTGTTTTGTTCAATATTCAGTCATGCCAGTTTCCTTGTTTAAATTTGAATTGAGAATCAGATTGGGGTTTGTATTCAATGAATTCATTTAACCCTAACCTCACCAACTCCATCAAAATCCAAAAGGAACATGCGTTGCTGAGCACATGCATCAATCAGAAACTTTTGCGCTTCCAGGTCATTCCAATATGCGCTCACGTCTAGCAGCGTGTGTTCTTTTTGCCCCGTAAACACAATGGCGCATATGAACGTGAACATGCTTACTAACCCCAACTCCGTACTTACGTTTACTAAGTAAAGGACCTTGAATTAATTTATTCATTTCCTGACAGGATCATGTGACCGAGCTTCTGACTGTTCTGTCCAGCTGCCATGTCCATTTTGACATTGTGAGTATCGCGTTCTCAAATCTGTTTATTAATTATTTGAACTGCAACTGCAAACCTATGTTATATAACGTCATGCCTGTCTATTTATCATTTGTACGGAGTCCTGGGTTTTGTCGTCATCTGATACCTCAGCCATTCTGTTGCTTGTGATGGTAGTGGACGGCGTGGGTTCATGATATGTTCGTTCCCCTTGTGCTGCAGAGGTACTTTGGGGACTTGAGGGTGGGTTCTCTTCCTGTATCTCCATTCCGGTAAGGGCCCGTGACCATTCAGCCCCGGTATGAAAAGGGCCCCCCAGTAAGCTCGTCCTCTCCCAAGAAGTCCTCACGTACCGTCCCAGCTACCGGCCCAGGAGCTGGTCCGGTTGCTAATCCTCTATCCTGGGGTCTATTGTTTGCAAGTATTGACACATGTAATATATCCCAGAAGAAACCCGCTTGTGGTTTTCATCTCTCAGCGCGAAACAATAGAACACTTTCGTCGGCACATTGGGACCATGCGCACAATGGGACCGTAAATTACCAAGGCGTTATGGAAGGATTTTATCTTTAATCCGGTAATTCTGCTATTGTTCTGCTCTGGACGTTCTCTGAAGGGCAATAAATTGATGCGCCTGACTGACTTCAAAACTTCTGGTCAGACAGGACCATGTACTGGACGAGACTGGCTTTGGACCGGACGAGGTACCGGGGGGGCCCTTTTCATACCAGGGCTGAATGGTCACAGTCCCTAAAGACTGTCCAGTTTTTGACTGATTTTCATTTATACTTGACAGACGGCCAACTTTGACATGACGAAGAACTACCTGGAGTTGGTGGTCACTTACATCTCCATCATGATGCTGCTAGCCAGAGTCGAAGACAGAAAAGCCATGCTGGGGCTGTACAACCAGGCGTACGAACTGGCCTACGGAAAGAGGTAAATTTATCTAGCTGACCCCAATCCTCCAAAATCCTCCAGGCCGTTTTGGAGGATTCTGGAAGATTGAGGATGAATGGTGTTGAAGCACATGAGGATTTTGGAGGATTGAGGATGAATGGTGTTTGAAGAGGATGATTTTGGAAGATTGAGGATGAATGCATTTTGAGAGGCAGGCCTGTCTGACGATTTTGAAGGATTGAGGCGCTGGGTATCCTTCATTTGACCTTCAGTGCAACATTTTGGATCATTTTGGAGGATTGAGGATGGTTCCTAGCAAAAATGGCCTATGGGGTTAGGGTAAACCCTCCTGCTATCTGAGCAGTCACAGTCAGTAAAAAAAAAATCAGTCATCTTCCCCTGTCGTGCCTTGGCTTGTCGCCCACATTCAAATTCAGTATTATAAAAAGAAGAGTAATGTCCGTGACAGAGCCAATTAACCATGATATCTAATTAATGATTCAGAGAAAATGATTCAAAACTCCTAGTCTGTAATCTCCTTGACCATTACTAGATGACGGATGTATAACATTTTAAAAATATATTTTCCGGTTTATTCACTGAGCTCTTAAAAGGTCCGTCACGTACATGTCATTATGCTGGAATTACTCATATTGTTTTCTTTGTGTGATATGAACTTCATTTGTTTATTTTATAGTGAGCCCTCTTTTGCCCGCCTGGGGACGCTTATCAGCGAGTTTGACAGCCCTGTTAAGAAGCTGACGCAGCAGTTCGTTCCTTTGGAGAAGGTGAGAATTTGTAATGGATCTGTGCATGAACTGTAGATGGCGCTATTCAATATACTCACACCAGCCCAGGAAGGAAATAAAATTATCCAGAAATATCCTGATACCAGCATGAATTTGCCTCTGTATCAATAGCACACATCTCGAAGATGTGTTAAATGAAAAATGTTGGCTAGTTTTTGAGGTTTTTATTCTCTTTGTCGTTTCCTCAGTGCGTTGCCTCAGCTTTGTTCTCCTTGCTCCATCTTTACCCAAGACGCAACATGATGGCCGGCGAGATGCGATCCCAGGAGATGCTCAGCTTAGTCTCCAAACCAGCGCTGCTCTTGAACCCTGCACAGAGCGAGACTGTAAGTAAAGACTGGAGCCAGAGACTAACTGGGAAATCCTCGACCCCTTAAAATCAAAGTTTAGACTACAATACGGATTCAACATGAACATTTGCATTTCTTAAATTTTTAACGATCAAAACTTCTTTTCAGGGGTACCCCTTAAAAATTATTTGCAATGATAGAAATATTTAGATTTTATTTTCAAGGGAAATGTTCACTGAATTGTGGTTATACAAGTCAATTGGACATTTTAATAAGACAGAATTAAAACAATGAACAATCCGTTTTGAGCAGATACTTGTCGAATCTATAAGGTACCTCTCTGTATGCTAAAAGTTTAGTTGCCATTCAGATCCCCCCCCCCAAAAAAAGTAATTAAATCTAACACCTTGGCGTGATTATTTTGTCTTTACTGTTTTCTTTTGAAGATAAGTAATTAGTGAGAAATTGGGATTTTTTTTTTCTTTTCATTTTTAATAGATGCGCTGTGAATACTTGTCTCTGGATACCATGGAACGATGGATAATCCGTAAGTTGTAAATTGTAAATTTGTATTTTTTATAGAATTTTTCTTCAAAAAGTAGCTGGGTACTTATAAATATTACTTAAACCATTTTATGAATGTTATTTAACCCTACCCCCTTGAGTGATTTACTAGAAACCTTCCTTGCTCTTACAAAATCCAACACCATACGGTAAACTCAACACCCAAACTGTTGGACTCTGATTATGGTGGTATGCCTGACCCCATGTAAAGCATAATCAGTTTACTGGTGCAGTGCTCACTCCCACAGATTCCAACAAAATATGCAGTTCGATTTTGAAGGGTCGGGTTGGTTAGTGTTAAAGAATTTAGATTAATTGATGTTGCTTCCTGGAATGAGTCTAGTAGGATTGAAATTTAAGGCCTTCTAACCTTTTTGAAAAATGACAAATTTTGTTTGTTTGTTTGGGTTTTGGAGTGTGGAGTACTGTGGCCTCGTGGTTAAGGGCACTGATTCGTGGTCTGCAGGTAAAGCTGCAGGTTGTGGGTTCGAGTCCTGGCGGGGTCATGGTGCGTGTGCCCTTGGGCAAGGCACTTAGTCACTCATTGCTTCTCTCCACCCAGGAGTAAATGGGTACCTGTGAGGGCAGAGATGGTTATTGTGATTGAATTGGCTTCCTTGCGCCTAACAGGCTGCATCGAGCTGTATACTCCCCAGGGAGCTGAGATGGTATTTGGAATGTTTCATGTGCCCAATGAGCAGGGGTAATAATGATGTAGCGCCTTGAGCACCAGTCCTGGTGGATACGTGCGCTTTATAAATATCCACTATTATTATTATTATTTTTGTTGCTCCAGTTGGTTTCCTGGTCTGCCCGACGCTCCTTCAGAGCAACGAGCGCGCTCACGCCCTCTGGAGGCCTGCCCTGCAAGGCGGTTTCTGCATCACGCTTTTCCGTGATGAGGTCCTTATGTTCCACAAATACATCGAGGTCTTCTTCGACACAATCAAGGGCTTTCACAAAAGGGTACTGGAGGTCAAGGAATGCTGCAACCACGCGCTGCAACACGCGTAAGTTTCAATGTTATTTTCAGGGGAAACTAACTGTGGTTTATTTGAAAAATTGGTTATAAAAAGCTGTATCCTCTTTAAGTGGTTCCTGTTTGCTATTTCCTGGGTTTGCAGCATTGTTATTGTTGCTTCATCATGACTTTGGGCGTGATCCCTGGCTACATGGCATATACAGGTTTATGGCTTCTGACTAGCGCCCCTTGAACAAAGACATTGACAAAATGGGGAACTACCAACATAGAGCTACATAGCTCAGTTGGTAGAGCACTGGAACGGTAATCCGGAGGTCACAGGTTTAAACCCTGCGCCAGTCAATTTCTTTGTTCAAATTTGGACAAAAAGTTTAAATTTTATGATGAAAGTTTGCGGCACTGACTGAGATTTAAATTTGTTCAAACAGCATTCATTCCTCCAGCAGTCTTTCCAAAAACTTGATACGTTGATTAAAATCATTGTTTTTATGTAAACGCCATTCCTCACAGATCCACCATTCATCGCGACCGACGGAAGTTCTTGCGAGGAGCTTTGAAGGAACTGGTGACCATCTTGTCTGACCAACCCGGTCTCCTTGGACCAAAAGTAAGACTCCTTGAAATAGTCTTAAGAAAACAGAATTGATCATGGGGCTAGAATTTGCCTGCCATAAAATTCTAGTTTGAACTTTACACTGCCCTCAATTGCTCATGCACAGATCCGATACAGTACCTCCTTTTGTCTTGTGGGCAGATTATTAGGCTAGAATTTGCTTACCATAGCGCTCTCTGGCTAATATGTTATACTGCCCTCGTTTGACCACGGGCATACCCAATACAGTTCTTACTTTTTTCCATCTGTAAGCCTTGTACATCTTCACGGGCTTATCGCTTGCCTGCCATAAGACCCATTGCCTTTTATGTCATACCGCCCTCATTGATCATGCACAGACCCAATACAATTCTTAATGTTTTCCAGGCTATCTACAACGTCACATGCTTATTGTTTGCCTGCCATAACACTCTTGTGCTTGTACATCATACTGCCCTCGTTTGATTATGCACAGACCCAATACAATTCTTAATGTTTTCCAGACCTTCTACGTCATCACATGCTAATTGTTGGCCTGCCATAACACTTGTGTGCTTGTACGTCATACTGCCCTCGTTTGATCATGCACAGACCCTATACAATTCTTCCTCTTCCTTTTCTAGGCCTTGTACGTCTTCATGGGCTTAGCCTTTGCCCGCGATGAGATCCTCTGGCTCGTCCGTCACGCTGAACATCCGCATCCCAAGATGAAATCCAAATCCAACGTGGAGGATTTCTTGGATCCGTTGCTGCCTGAGATGCTGTTCCACATGGAGGAACTCCGAGGTCCGTAGCTTTTTCCTTGAGATAGTTTGTTGTTACTAATCTCAATAAATACCAACATGACTTCTTCATGTATAAACCTTTGAATTACTTACTGTTGAAATTTTAACAATTTTTTTTATTGTTTTCTTTATCCAATCAGCACTTGTGAAGAAGTACCATCAAGTTCTTCAGCAGTACTACATTCAGTATCTGAACGGCTACGATGCCATTGTTCTCAATAATCTCGCTAAGGTAAATGCAAATAGTCAAACTCAATCTTTTTGGGGAAAGAATGCAGTATCCAGACGCCACTTCTTTGGCTGTGTACAAAGTCTATGGAGAGTCAAGTGCATTTTCAAAGTATTTCCTATCAAATTTGGAAATGTTTCTCAGTCCCAGATTCATTGGTTTTTTTTCAACATTTTGTTAATGACTGACCCTCATTGAGATAATATGATTAACAAGTGGCGTCAAGATGCAACATTCCTTCCTTCTTCTTTTGTTTTTGTAAAAAACCTGCAAAATTCCAAATTTTTTATTGTATTTGGTTCTCTGTTTAGAATCTTCCACTGTGCTCCGAAGATGAATCGGTCATTCTGTCGTCCTTCGTACAGACAATGGAAAATCTGAGCCTTCAACAAGGTAAACAGTGCACATGTTTTGAATTAATAGGGAAACGCATCGGCAGTCACTGACAAGTATTGACAGAGGTAGTGAGCAATATGAAAAGGAAGGCTTTTGCCAGTTCATTTGAATAGTTTGTGACGTAAGTTAAAACAGGGGGACTTGTGATGACTTGTGATTTACTTTTGCTTGACTTTTGATAGCTTGTGATGGCATGTGACTGACTTGTGATTGACAACTGGTTGACTTGTGATTGACTTGTGATGACTTATGATGACATTGTTGACTTATGATTGATTTGTGATGACTTGTGATGGCTTGTAACTGACTTGTGATGACCTGCGATTGCTTGTGATTGACTTGTGATAACTTGTGATTGACATGTGATTGACTTGTGATGACTTGTGATGACTTGTGATTGACTTGTGATGACTTGTGATGACTTGTGACTACTTGTGATTGACTTTTGATGACTTGTGGTTGACTTGTGATTGACTTGAAATAATTTGTGATGACCTGTGATGGCTGGGGACTAACTTGTGATTGACTTATGATGACTTGTGATGGACTTGCAATGACTCATTTACAAGCCTGTGCATTGGCACGTAGGTATATTGCATTATAATAAATTTTGACCCTTGTTTCTTTTGTTTCATTTTTTCTCATCCATAGTTCAGAACGGAGTCGTGTTTGACTTCCGTGGCTTCCGTCTAGACTGGTTCCGGCTGCAAGCCTACACTAGCATCCGTAAAGCCACGCTGATCCTGACCGAGAACCATGAGCTGGCTCGGACCATGAACACCGTAGTGTTCCACACCATCATGGTGGACGCACTGGATGAGATCCTCAACGAAACCTCCGACTTGAGCGTCTTCTGGTATGGAGCTTTGTCGCTTTGCTGCCCCAGTGTCATTTTGCAAGTTAGGGCGACGACCATTAGTCGACTAGTGGTTGACGCCTGCTCACTGATAGCAACGTGGGAACGCCTCTAGTCAAACAATGGTCAAAACGTCATCCCAAAACTTCTTGGTTCTGGTTTCCCTCTTGTGCTTTGCGATGCGTGCTGTTATTAGTAACCTGCGATGGAACTGTGCCCTATGGTCCAGTTCCAAGTAGTCGACTAGAGCAGTCCAACCATCCCTCGTTCGAGAGAAGTTAGTCGAACTATGGTTAAAAACAGTTCGCGCCTGAACTTACTCATTAATGTACAAAAGAGAAGATTGTTTTCAATGATTTGAATGCCTTTCAAAGCAATAGTTGAATTAGAAACAAAGATTCCATATTTTTGACAATGAACAGAACTTACTTCTGTCTTTGTCTTGGATAGTCCAGAATTTCTTTTAACTTGCAAATCGGTTCAACGAACTAAACAAAATTGACTCAATATTGCTCTTCCAAGTGAAATATGAATCATTTTCAGCGGAGTTTCACTAGTATATAGTCACTTTTTGTTTCAGTCCAACTGCATTTATGAGCAATTCTACCTTCATGAAAGAAAGTGTAATGTCCGTGACAGAGCCAATTAACCATGATATCTAATTAACGATTCAGAGAAACGATCCAAAACTCCTAGTCTGTAATCTCCTTGACCATTACTAGATGATGGATGTATAAGATTTGAAAAATACATTTTCAGGTTTATTCACTGAGTTCTTAAAAGCTCCATCACGGACATTACATAACACTGAAATTGCCGTTGTCTAGATGCAACTGGTCTTTGCTAATTCCGACTACACATCATCATCTTTTCATCGTATTTGCTTTCCACCGTTTCCAGCCATCGTAGCCGTTTCTTTGACCGCATGTTTGAGATGTGTCTGACCTACGCGTCGCAGGCTCGTTACGCCATCGCGTTCCCGTTGATATGTACGCATTTCATCAACTGCACCCATGAACTCTGCCCGGAAGAGGTAAGCCGACAGAAAAAAAAATTGTCTTTTAGTCATCACAAAAAAATTTACAGTAGAATGTAGTATCCTGACACCATTTGTTTCATCGCATATAACCTCAACTGTCCATCGTTTCAAACATGTTGACAAAAAATGAATTTTGGGTTGAGAAACATTTCTGTAAGCAAGCGCTTAGAAAATCTCAAGGCACCGCAGACTTTGTACTCAACCGCCAAAGTGACGTCAGGATAGTACTTTCTTTTCGAAACTCGACTCCATATGTCCAAAAGCTGTGTGTTTCTGTTTGGATTTTTTGCTTGTTTGCTAGCATCATGAACTACGGGACAAATCCCGGCCCTTGCGGCATGTATGGGTGTCATAGCTTCGGACTAGTGCCCCTTTGGAAAAAAACATACAGATTAGATAGCCCAGATGGTCTAGCACCCTTAAATTAATCCATATGTAAAAAACATTAAAGAACATCTTGCCTCAGACATTGTGTCATAGTTCAACTAAGAACTGATTTGTTTTCTTTTCCAACCTTTAAATTAAAAACAACTGTTCTTGCCCTTTTCCTCAGATAATAACTTTCTGAATTCCTTTAACTTCTCCTCAGAAATAATTGTAATAGACTTTTCACAGTCTCTCTACTAGTGGTATCCTTCCATTAAACCTGTTTTCACACACTTTTTCTAAACAGCTTTCAGATTTAATTTGAAAATAAGTTTTGACCGAGAGCAACTCTTTTTTCTTCACTGCATTGTGAAGCACGTTGAAAATGTACTTCTGATTCCCATTTCCCCAGAAATCACCCCTCCTTTATATTATTCACATTTTTCTAACTTTTGTGGTTTCAAATAATCTTGAGCACTTTGCCGTTTGGATTGCTTGCATATTCTGTAACCCATGTGTAAAAACGTACCTCTGTTTAATTTTCAAAATTCTAACTAATGTAGGTCAGCCTGTCGCTTCTTTCAGTGACAGACAGCCCTTCGATAATCTTTGAATAATCTCAAAATGCTTTAACCCAAAACTAAAACTCGCTAACTTTTACAGATTAGTGCACGCAATGAACGCGAGTCAAGCACATATTTTATGGATAGGGTAAGGCTAAGTGTTCGCTACATCAGCCATTCCATAAGTAACTTCATTTCTAAAAAATTGTTTAGTTTTATTTTCGTCACTTTTGTCCTCACTTTCCAATCATTTGTCAGGAGCAGAATTCCATTTTTTTGTGAAGAAGTATACACATAGTCACCATTTTGGACATAATTTTAAGTTACCATGGTAACCATTCCAAAGCATTCATGTGTTGAAACACCTGGGGGTTCATTTCACAGAGGGTGCATGCGTCTTAAATGGAATGGCTGCATGTAGAATTGTGGGTAAATTCCACCTGTGATCGTTGTGTCGTTTTCTTTCCCAATCTCCGTACCACTTGTAAGCTGGTTCCCCAGCACCATCTGCAGTAGAAGTCTATTACTAAAAGAAAGACACCAGACTTTCTGAAAAAATGATTAGAAAAGTCCTTATGTTAAAATTATCAGAGGAAAGATGTTGCAGATTTCATTATGGCTGTCCCTTTTCGATTAAGTTAGTATTCGATTACACAAAACTGCGTTTGACCGAATATTCGCATATTTGAAACTGCCAGCTGCAGCATGTTTTGGAATATTCAAACCGGCAAAAAGCTATTTGAATATTCAGTGGATGATCAGACATTCAGGACAGCCCTAGATTTCATTGATGTTTCTTCCATATTTGCATGTTTTCGAATATTCAAACCGGCAAAAAGCTATTTGAATAATCAGTTGATGATCAGACATTCAGGACAGCCCTAGATTTCATAGATGTTTCTTCCATATTTGCATGTTTTCGAATATTCAAATCGGCAAAAAGCTATTTGAATATTTAGTTGATGATAACATTCAGGACAGCCCTAGATTTCATTGATGTTTCTTCCATATTTGGGGATAGAAATTGTGTGTGTCTTTGGATGAATACGGACTCCTGGATGGAATTAGAATAAATTCATAAAAAATGTTGGCCAATCCTTAGGCCAAAAAAAAAAAGTCTCCGGTTTCTGGTATGGAGCTTGCCCAAAAAGTGGTGCGACGACGCACCTTTTTTTTTTTCTTACCTGATTTTTTTGCTTCAACTGTCGGCTGATGACTGCAAATGGTGCCCGACTAAACTTAGTGCAAATATATGGGAGTCCAGAGAGGCCACATAAAGCTTATTCTCGACCATAACCCCATCTAAAAACACGTTAAAATTGTGCAGCAGCGGGATTCCAGTCAAACGCGCGCATACCAGAAACCGGAGACTTTTTTTTTTGGCCTTTTCTAATTTTTCCGACTTTTTTGTCGAAGTGCATTATTAACCCATTGTTCTGTGTTGTCATTCACACCGTGTCCTGTCGTGCCCAATGTGCTAGTTTCTTCAAACCATTTCAGAAGTCACTTGTGGTAGATTTTTACTCACTGTGCTTGTAAAACAAAGTTTTAGCCACTTCCAGTTATTCTTGTCAAAATTAGACATTATTTTAATCACTTTTTTGCATGCTTGACTTTTAGCACCGTGTTTTTCACTTCCCTAGAGTTTCAATGTTGTTCATAGATCGTAGTTCTTTTTGTCAAGATCTTTTTAAATATCTCATCAGTTCTCATAAAATGAATTTCCTTTTAGTGTAGAATTTACCAAATAAAATGTGTGTTGAACTTTTGTGATGTATTTTAATTTATGCTGTTTAGGTAACAGCCTAAGTGTGAGGGCGTTCGGGCAAAATGAGACAGAAATGAGCAGAGGTCGAAATGAGGGTTTGTGGGTATCAGGAAAGAGAATAAAATTCTCCTTAAAATACTGTTTGTTGCACCTCAGTTGGACATTCCAGTGACAAGTTATGGCCGTTTAAAGTTCAAATTTTTCAACATGTCAAGAAAGTATAACACTGAGAAAAAGGCCCTTAAAGGTTTGAGTTTTGTATTCGTCAAAATGAAAGATGCCGATTGTTTTTTTTTCCTTAAAAACACTTTATTTCACAATTTTTGCACCCTGTCTTTAAAACATGTGTAGTACACATATCAAACATTATATCAATCTGTAAATCACACAAAAAAAATCACCCCCATTCGCTTTTTTTGCATTTTTCTCCTCTAAGGCCCGTGCCCAGTTCTGTCTCATTTTGCCAAAACGCCTCACAGATGTCATACGATATAATATTTATTGTTATAGTATTCAAGTAGAGTTTGCTTATTACACTTTTTCGCTTAATTCTGTGTTAAATGCTTAGCAGCTCATATTAGGCCCTGTGCTCGATAAGCAAATGTCTTCACAGCTTAGCAAATTTGTAAATCAGTTGTACAAAATCCACCTGTGTATGGCTGTGTCTGAATCGCATGACTATGACTAGAAGTAACACCCGAATCTATGGCAAGTGGCTGTAGCCGCTAGCCAGTGGCTTCCATAGGTGCGCATGTTATTCCCGGCCACAGCCAAGCCATTCGGATACATCCTATATCACCTTGGGATTTAAGTAGACTCTGTACCAGCCGCTGACTAGCTTCTCCCATTCTCATCTGCAGAGATACCACATTGGAGACCGCAGCCTGACCGTCACCAACGCCTTCCTGGACAGACTAGCCAAGGAGGTTAAGGACGTGGTGACCAAGATATGCACGGAGCAGTGCATGCTCAGTGACCAGGTTTGTTTGGACCGGAACCTAGTCTTTGTTCAAGTCCGGATTTGTTTTAATGCAGCCGGCTACATTTACCATGACAGTAGAGGGCGTCGTTCAAGATTAATACAACTAAGTCAAGTCTCGGGAATTTTCACAACCAGTTACTGAATGAATTTTGAATACCATTATTTTTTTTGTTGAAAAGGTATTTCTCTTCAACTGAGATTTTCTCAAAAAAATATTTGCAGATTTTTTTAAATTGATAGTTAATTTTTTTTTTCCAGCTGTTGCCAAAGAACGCAGCCCCACATCTGGCCAAGAATGAGCATCTCAGACGCCGAATCAAGGAGAAGGATAAGAAGAATAAGAACATCCCTGAGCCTGCCGTGCCTGGATCCGAGAGCTTTCGCAAGACCAGAGAGAGTCTTAGCGTGTAAGTACAAGGCCGGTTTTATTTTTTGCAGGGAACCTTCCTGCTTCCTACAAAATCCTCCCCTGATGCATTTGTTATTTCTTTCGTTATCTTTTCAGTCATGACAAACTTCACATCAGCCTGACGGAGCTCTGCTATGCCATCAACTACACTCCCAAAATCATGGTCTGGGAGCACACGTTTGCTCCCAGGGAGTACCTCATCCAGCATCTGGAGGCAAGATTTGCCAAGTAAGAATCACAGTGTTACTTCTGTAGTCAAAGACCACGCCTTTCAGAAACCACACCCTCTTTTAAGAAGCCACACCCCTGATAACGAACCACACCCCTGATAAGATTAAATCTTACTAAGAACCACACTCTTTGATAAGTTAACCAATCTGTGATTCAAATCCCTCAGGCCACACCTATCAGAAACCACACCCTCCTATCAGAAACCACACCCTTTTAAAAAAAATGCCACACCCCTGAAGAACCACACCCCCGATAACATTCAGTCATATCCAGAACCACACCCTCTGATAAATAAACCAATTCCTGATTCTAATACAATGATCAGAGACTGCACCCTTTGATTGAACGCCACGCCTCCGATCAAGAACCACACCCTCTTGTGTGAAAGAAAACACGTCAATCAACACCACACCAAAAATCAGTACCTGTCAGAAATCATCACCTTGATAATAGACCACGCCCATTGATACAAAGCCACGCCCACTGATGAAAAGCCACGCCTATATCCATTTGATGAAGTAAATTTGACACCTGTCATTCATTCCTCCACAGAGCTCTCGTAGGAATGATGATGTATAAACCGGAGACCAACGAGATTGCTAAGCCGTCTGAGCTACTGACGAGCGTCCGTACTTACATGAATGTCCTGCAGAGCATAGAGAGTCATGGTAAGAACACAAAGATCTTCAAATTCAGGGATTCAAGTCAGAAAAGTCAGACTGCGGTTGTGATTTTTTGGTGCAATTTGTTCTCTCGCAGTTCACATCGACGTGACCCGAGTGTTCAACAACGTCATGCTGCAACAGACACAACAACTGGACAGCCATGGCGAAAAGACGATCACCATGCTCTACACAAACTGGTACGAAAAATATCCACACCACACTATTTGTTTTCTTTTAAAACTCTCTGTCCAACAGCGAACACAAAAATCGGCTCAAACGAGCGCCCTTTACTGGCAGCACCCAAATATATACCCCGCCCACCTTTTTGGCCCATGTCACCTGACCAAAAGTTTTGATCTACAGTGAAATCTCGATAAGTCAAACCTCAAGGGAACAGGTTTAAAATTTGACTTGAGCAGAGTTTTGAGTTAAGCTGGGTTGTATATCATTGTTATACTACTGAAGGCAATGGATTCTTTGTTTGACTTAACAGTTGTTTTGAGTTATCAGAGTTTGACTTCTCGAGATTTCACTGTACTTAGTGAGTGTGAACTAATGACTCATCTGCAGCTGGAAAGGTCCATTGCAAATCTGTTTGCAAATTACAAAAATGGCTTCATCTGAGCATGCTCTGTGCGTACTTGTTTATTTTTGTGTAGGTACCTTGAAGTCTTGCTGCGGAGGGTCACCTCGGGTCAAATCTGTTTCTCGCCTTACCAACGAGCCTTCATCAGCCTGGCTCCGGACCCACAGCTTCCATTCAACGCTGAGGAATACACAGATGTAACAGGTGACCGACTTTTCAATTTCGCAGTCTGCTGCTCAAAAAACGTTCATCAAATAAAATTCTATGAAAATTACCTGTAAATAATGAAAAAGGTATTCACAAGTTCTGTGTTACATTATTTTCAGAACTGAGATCCCTGGCCGAGTTGATCGGAGCGTACGGCATGAAATTCCTTCACGAGAGCCTGATGTGGCACATTGCCAGCCAAGTCAGTGAACTCAAGGTCAGCTCATGAATTATTCATTACTCATGATTATTCATTAGTCATTCTGCAACAGTGATTGGCCAATCTAGTCCTACTTGGGCAACCGCGGTTTGTCTAGCAGAGGTGGTCGTGGGTTAAAGAGACAAAGCTGAAAGCGAACCATGGTTTCAGAAATGGCCTGTGTAATATCTGTTTTCTATGCAACGCCTGAATAAATCCCAGTTGTTTCATTGGTGGGTTGTTGGTCACATGTCATTGAATTATTCATCCCAACGCACGTTCGCGGCTGCACTGCGAAAATAGAAGATCCATTCCATGGTAAATAGAACTTCTATTGCACAGTCACATATTGGTTGCGCTTTCACACAGCTCTGATAACTTTATTACTGTACATTCATAGTACTAGTTTACACATTACCAATCAGATCAATTAAGAGGATTAATCCAGGTGTTGTATAAAACAAATAATGAATGTTTCACATTCGTGCAATAGAAAGAATAATTTCATTCGGTGACAGATGGAGTGTTCCATTCCACTTGGTTTCACCTCGTGGAATGGAACATTCACCTCATGAAATTATTCTTACCATTGCACTCATTCATCGTTTGTATAATATTTTTATCTTACTGTCTTTACTTGGCAGATGGAGTGTTCCATTCCACTCAGCTTTGCCTGGTGGAATGGAACATTCCATCGTTCACCTCACGAAAGTATTCTTAGCATTGCACTCGTAAGCATTCGTCATTTGTATAATATTTTTATCTTATTGTCTGTGTTTGTCTGATATTAATGTAGAAACTTGTGACGGAAAACAAGGATGTTCTTCAGCAGCTGCGGACTAACTTTGACAAGCCGGCCATGATGGCTGAACTCTGCGCACAGCTCAAATGTAAGTCAGAATTCAGATATTCCAATGGAGTACCAAAGTGTGACGTCATTTAGAACCAGAAAGTGTAGTGCAAACGAATGGAGTACGCGCGCGTGTTGGTTCTCGGGCTGAATCACGCGCTAATGTCTCTTACACACATTTTGTGCGTGCAGCTGTTTGCTGATAGTATAAATTAGCTACGCAGTGTTTTAGAAATTTGCAATTCAAGCTTTTACTAACGAGCTGGTTCCGTGTTGTTTCTACGTTACAGCAATTGAGAACCTTCTGACCAGACTCAACATCATCGGCGTGATTCTGGCCTTCAAGTCACTCACACAGGAGGCTCTGTCAGATGTGAGTACAAATTCAGAATTCCTACTTGGTTATTCAGGAAGGTGCTCTTAAGATGGAATTGCGAAAGTGGTCAAAAATGTCATCAACTGTTCGTGCAGGAGTCCGTAAACTTGAAATGGCACCCACTAGAGATGACAAGCCAATATATTAGCTCAATTTTAAATCCCCGATTAAGGTACTTAATTCTAAAGTAAAAGACTTAAAGCTATAGTCCATCATTTGCAGCCATCCGAAAAGTAACTGGCGTAATTATTGTTGAAAAACAAACTTAGTTGAAAGATAGTAAGGGAACTAAACTCCCTGTGAAATGATTCTTTCTGGCAAGCTGTCATTTTGAAGTAATCAACGAAAGAAGGCATTTCCAACGGTGATTCTTAAGAAGCACCGTAGGAAAATTTAAATTAGTAGTTCGTTTTGTTATTCAGCGCAGCGCACGCAAGTATTGGAACGACGCACACGCGCGCGCGGTTGTTATAATTCGTCGGATCAGTGCGCGACGTCGTGTATAGCTGCAATTCAAAACATGATTCAGTAACTTTTGATTTGAAATTGAAATCTTAGAATGCTGTTTTTCTCGGAATGTACAGCTGAAGCTTAGCTGAAACTTTATCAGGTTAGTTGCTTAGTATCCTTTATTAGATTTTGAACTCTTTTGTGGCTTCAAACGAACAAAATGCACAAATTACAAATGATGGACTATATCTTTAAGCAATGGGCCTTGTATACTGGAGCAGGATCAGTGCATGTTAAACAAATTACCTGGAAACCTTACTATGAGATTTCTCCCATGTTTTCAGGCTATGATCCCAGCCAAAATGGTTGGGACACTTCCTGAGCCTGCCACGGTCACTCACTCCCCCGCTCCCCCGGTCAATGTTGTTCTCTCCAGCTGATGGAGCACACACGGCGCAATGAGAGACAACATTGAACGGGGGCCGGGGGTTGGGGGCCCAGCGAGATTTGGCCAGGATTGTAGCTGCGTGATAAAGCAATGCACATTTTTACAAAGTTTATTGAATTTGCACAAAATGATCAGATATTGATAAAAAAAATCACTTAAACCACAAGATAAACTGACCCGAAACAAAGGGCAATGTAGCTCAATGGGTAGAGCACCGGTACGGTGTCCTGCTGGTTGTAGGTTGACATCCCACCCTGGTCGATTTTCTTTGTCCACGAATGCAAGTTTCTTTTTGTCGTCAACAGACGCTGAATCGTAGGATCTCCTTCCTCTACAACTCCATCACGGATTTCCGGGAGCACGTCAAGGCGTCGGGCCTGGACGCGGGTACCGTGGACATGCTCGCATCCAGCGTTGGCTTGCCTTGTAATGTGGACCCCGCCCTCTGCCACGCCCTGCAAGCGGAGAAGGACAGTGAGTCAAAAAAACAAATGGGGGCTGATTTGGTGGGGGGGGGGGTGGTTTAAAGAAACAAAAGGTAGCATGTTTAAAAAAAATGGGAACCTTGGCATCATGTATAAGGCCGAGTAAAAAAAAATAGTTTCTTGTGTGGGCTTTTTGAAAAAATGAAAGACGCACCCTTTTTTGGGCAGATTTTCCAAGATGGCGGATGGTTTCTTCCATTTTTTTTTTCAATTTGTTTGTGATACAAAATTGTGTCCAAAGGAGCCGTCAGCCTGTCTACATAGCCAGTATTTTATTGGAAACAAATCACAAGACAATAGATGGACAGAATTTGCAAAATAAACTGCAAAAAGTATGAATTTAAAAAAAAGGAGGAACAGGATGGGGAAGAGAAACTGTTTTATTTTTGTACTTGGCCTAATCCAGATAGCACCCTAAACTGTTGAAAACGAGACCCATTTTAGATATGATTTTAGTTTTGAATCTACTGTTTTGTTTTTCATTTTAGTTAATCCAACGGAGGACTACAATACGTCTTGCCTGATCATGGTGTACATCGCGGTCTCGTTGCGCGTTCTGGTTCGCAGCGAGACCACTGTCTACAGCCGGGTCTTGGACGCGCATCCCAACAACTGCCACTGTTTCGCCAAGGCTATCAATGCCATTGCGGGGTCGCTGTTTACTCTACACGGCCGCGGCGATGTGGAACAGAGGTTGCAGGAATTTTTGGCAGTAAGTTTGTTTTTAAAAAAATGAATATTTACATAATTGCTCAATAGTTGTGGCTTGCCTAGGTTGGACCAAACATCCTCAATAGTCAGTCAGTCAGTCAAAAGCAATCTGTCAGTTGGTCGGTCGGTTGGTCGGTCAATCAGTCAGTTGGTGAGTCAGAGAACATTCACTGGCCCAAAAAGGTATTTGAGATTGTTTTTTATACATTTGTAATTTCTGCATCTGGAGATTAATAAAGATTTCTTATGTCTTACACGATTTAAGACGAGTTGAATTTTCTTGTTTGATCTTGTAGTTGGCGTCATCCAGTCTGCTTTCACTCAGTGGCGAGGCAAGCAAGCAGATACAGCCCAAAGCCAAGGAATCGCTCTATCTGCTTTTGGACCAGGTAGTTCATGTCATCTTTAAACTAGACATGGGGGCAATCCCAGTGTTACGGACATTACTGACTAAAGCCCGGTTCATACTCGGCGCGAAAACGAACGCGAACGCACATTTGTGTCGTCGGGGCGTGTTTTCGCGATGCGAATTCGCACAAGTTGAACACATTTCAACTCCGACGAATTTCGCAGCAAATGCTCCCTCCACGGCATATTCGCTTCGCATTTGCATTCGCGTGGAGTATGAACCGGGCTTAAGGCCAAAAAAAAGTCTCCAGTTTCTGGTATGGAGCTTGCTCCAAAAGTGGTGCAGCGACGCGTTTTTTTTTTTTTTTTCTTCTTCTTCTTCTTCCCCTACTTTTTTTTCCTTCAAATGTCGGCTGATGTTGCAGATGACGCTTCGATCCCCTTAAAACTCTCAAAAATATCCTTCAGGGTGGAGCTTGAGGTGACCTCAGTAAGGCCGTAATGTTTGAGAATTCTGCACCCACTTACGATCTCAACCGACACGAACATTCTTCGGGAAATTTGGATAGTCAAGACAAAAAAACGGAGAAAACTTTTTTGCAATAACTTTTAAATTTTGCCGACACGCATAGCTACGGCGACGCGCGCGCATACCAGAAACCAGAGACTTTTTTGGGAGACCTAATCAGATAGTTATTTTGTACTTCAGAAGCTCAGTGAATAAACCAGAAAATATATTTTCAAATCTTACACATCTATCATCTAGTAATGGTCAAGGAGATTACAGACTAGGAGTTTTGAATCATTTCTCTGAGTCATTAATTAGATATCATGGGTCATTGGCTCTGTCACGGACATTACATTTTTTTTCTGTCTTTTTTTATTTTTGTGATTTTCATCCTTTTGCTTTTATCCTTTTGCAGATTGTGAAGGAATCACCGTTTTTGACCCAAGATCTTCTGGAATCTTGTTTCCCCTATGTGCTTCTTCGAAACGCCTACCACGCTGTCTTGAAAAGGGATTAGACCAGCCAATCACAGTTAATGTAAGATACCAACTAACCAATGAGAAGGACTGTTATGTACATGTACGTTTTTACGCACATGTTGGCAGACAAGTTTTACATCTGAATAATAACTGGAAAAAAAGCAGCCAATAGCAAGGGCCGTTAGATTTCAATTGACCAATGGAAAGTGAAAGAAACCAGCCAATCAAAGGTCATGTTAAATACTAACTGACCAATAGTAATATCTGTTACATAAAGGTTCTGCCTTCATACATGTAACATTACACAGAAATTATGGTGTTTTTTTTTAAGATACCAAACAAATCTCAGTATTTACTCTATAATTATATTGGCATGGAATAACCAGCAAAAAATACCCATAATAGGCCTAAAATTGCTTTGTAAATATGTTTAAAAAGGGATTGTTTACAGAGAAAACTATACAAACATGGTTAAATGAGTAATGCTTATATTAAGCTCAATTCTTCTGTCGCGATAAAGGTTGTATCCATTTTTTTAATGTAAATTTCACAATTTCTTTTGTCTTCTTTTTATGTACTTAGCTTTTCTGTACAGAATGTATTTACAAATGATTTGTATCGCTGCATGTTAGGAAATACACACATTTCTGCTTTTTTTAACGTAGGGAGAACAGGGCATTTTCTCTTTGCATAACCTTAGTTTATTTATGAAGTTGCATCACATTTCATTTATACTGTTTTTTTTTTATAACCAAATTATGGAAAACGAAAGGAGAATTTTAGGTAAGATATTATATAGATATTAAACATTGTTTGAGGCGAGATAGAAAATTGCATCGAAAACCCCTTCACTTGGAAGTAAATTTTGTAGTTCCGTAGATGCTGTGCTGCGTGTATATGGACCTCAAAGTTATAATTTAATTTTGTAAACTTCCCAATTTCATAACACAATTTAGAAATATATTAAAGTGTACTTTCTTACAGCATGCTTATGCTATGCTTATCCAAGACTAATATTTTGGGAGGAGGAATTTTTTTTTTTTTTTTTTTTTAATGATTTACAGGCATGTAACTTTTCCTCGGATCAGCTGATTTCCTCTTTTTTTCACTTCCAATGTGTGCCATTGAAAATAGAAAAACACTGTACAAAGTCTGGGAAAAATTTGAATTTCCTCTTTTTTTGTGATTTCCCAGTTGCATGCCTGGATTTAGTCAGATTATAACTTAAGTTTATTGGTGTACGAAATAATAGCTTGATTGTACAATTAAATTTATTAATAAATTGAGCAGAGGCGGCAGTTATTTTAAGAAGGAATAAAATTGGGTGAAATCTGGAGAAAAAAAAAGATGACCGAATATTTAAATTGAAATACAGAGATCAGATATGCAATTATACTATAGATTGTATAAATTTTTTTTGTAATGAATTTGATCGCAACTGTCCTATCTTTGCACGAGGGAATTTTGGATCAAATAATTTCACCTGTCGGCAACAATTTTCATATTTTTGCCGATTTTTTCAACTATTTATCCAAATTTCAACTGTTACTTGCTGATCTACCCATGAACAAAATATAATAACTCCGATTTTGCATAAATTTAATAAATGAAAATAGTGCTACTTTAAGATTTGAGCTTTGTCATTGATGTTGGTCTCATTATAGAGAGACATGATTACTTTCCATTCTGTTGTGTGGGGGTGTGTTGGGAGGGTCGAGTTTTGATGTTTGTCATCGATACATAAAAATAAACAATTGAAGATTAAAAAAAATAATTGTTTACGCAAAGACTAATTTAGGGTTTCCGCGTGCGGACTGTTTAAAAGAATTGCGAATTTTGACACTGTTTCGGACAAGTTTCAAAGATGCATTATTCCGGTGTTTATGACCAACACAAGAGGGCGGTATTGCAGCCACCCGTGGCCCAAAGTTTGGTCAGGATCCTGTTAATATGATAAGGAAAGAAAAAGAACAGTATTGGAGTTGTTCCCATTTTGCTACCCCCGCGAAACCAAAGTCCAAGGAAACATGTTGAGCTGCTGATCTGATCCGCTGCCAACAAACGCCTCGACACACCCTCAAGTATTTCAGAGCTGGCCGGTGAAACTGATTTAATTGAGGGGGTTGCTCACTCCCGCATCCTGGGTGTGGGAAACTTTGCCGGAATACGCATAATTTGTAAACCGTCGTGACAGTGTTGACTGTATGTTCCTAAAATTACATTAAAGGTTGATGTTTACATACGACCGGAATTTAAAGTAACTTTATTTTTTTTAACCACCATTTTGCTGTGGTCCTGCTCTTCAACAAATACCCTTCCATAAATATTTTAAACTTAAAAAAAATGAAAATCTGTATCGTATAATCCACAGCATGCATAGGCTTACTTTGATTGTCCGATCAATCAAAAGAAAAGTTGCAATAATTCCTAATTTTGAGTTAAGATAAACACCGATCCATTTTGGATGGAAATTCATTATAAATACGCAAGTTGCAAATAACTAGAAACAAATGAATATGTATCTATAAGTGTGTTCTTCATAAATTTGATTGGGGGAATTTCATCTTCACGATTGTAAAAACTGAACATGTGGTGACTGTTGTCAAAGGAATGTCTCCTCAGTTTCTGTTCTGGGCGCCGTGAAAAGTCTCATGTCTTTTCCCCCGTAATTAAAATGCAACGAAAGATGAGGAGTGATTTTCACATGACACTTTATTGTCATCGTAGCTGTATGTTTTCATCCGTCATGCAGGTTTTGTCTTAACTTGGAGAAAAATGTAGGGACAGGACGCAAAATGATTAATGATTGTGAGGCAAAGGGCGACAAAGAGGCGGCCCATGTAGTCCGACTCCGACATGCGAGACAGGTGTTAATGCGGAGGATTTAAATATCTCTCATTTTGGTCAACTTGTGCTCTTTTTTTGGAAAAAGCAAACTTAGAAAAAGAAAAGTTAAAGGTGTCTATCCTGTGGTTTATGATCGGCAAACCAATCAAAATTACGTTAAGGACGTTGTTTCAGATGGTAATGCATAGGCCTAAGCGCTTATATTTTTGCCGATTTAAAGTTTTTTCCTCGGAAATCTTAGAGTTATTCTTATAGAAGAGACAAACTGTTCTTAAATGTATTTATTAATATACGAATTATAAGTCTACCTAAGTACTTTTGCCTTGATGTATGGCGTGCATACTCAACACTTGTGATTATACGCTCTGTCCTTTTCCGGCTATCGGCCTGCAATTTCCGTAAAACCTTCTCCGAATGTTTCGAGTATACCTGCAAGAAATATCAACATAACCGGCGCCACCGCTACTTTTAAGCTCTCGAAAACTCGGCCCTGTATTTCCACCTTTTCTGGATTAAGTTGAATAATAATATCGCGGTAAGAGTAACTTGAAGAGGTTTTTTGTGACTAAAACGAGCCATGCGTAATCCATCAGAGAAGTTACTTTTAAGCGAGTTGAGTGGTTAATGAATATTTATGAGAAAAAGTCACCTACGCGATTCATTATTCATAAACCGTCCAATGACACGCACTCAGCATATTACAATGCGCAGTCAGTCTATCCAGTCAGTGTGTGTCTTTTTGGTATGGCACTTTTTGTGTACAGTTAGTTTGTTATGCGTTGCGGTGCGTGTGCATACACCGAGCCAGAAAAGTGTCACCTAACCTGAGAGAATGCGATTGTCTATTGTTATTTTTCTACGATTTGTGGAGAAGGAATAAAGATAAAACTCTTAATACGAGTTGTGGATACATTGATTGTCAGTCACATGTGGTTTCTTGGGCGGCTGTTGTCGTCCAAAAGGTGAAATTCCGGGCAAAAGGAGGCGGTCACTGATGTTCCGTGTCTGGTGAAGCGAGTCACCGAGAGAGTGCTCAGCCAAGTCGCACACGTGTGGTGGCTGCGGTCTCCTTGTATCGAGAGACCGCCCCTTAGAAGACAAACTCCGGACATTTTTTTGTCCATATTTGCCACTTTCTTTCCTCGTCCTGAGATGTTCGAACGGCGACTCAAAGACATGGAGTGGACTTTGCCGAGCCCCAAGTGGATTTTTGTATTTAATATACTGCTGTTCTTGCTGCGTGTTTCACTGGCGAAGACGTTGGCCACCATTCACTGGAACAAGAATGCCAAGTAAGATTTTGCTCTTTACCTCCGTTTTTCTCTTCTCAAAACTAACTTACTTCTAAATTTTCAATTCATTTATGCTAATCACAATGTAGTCACCAAGTATGTTAGGAAATTGGTTAAGTTTGGAAATGGAGCGCCAGATATTTAATACAGTTTCTGTCAGTGTCATGTCTGTTCATTTCTTGAAATTCTTCAAGACAGTTTTGTCCGGTCGATATTTAGATAATTTTGCCGTCTATTAATTATAAATATTAGGTATTCTTACTTTGTTTTTCATTGTACATGTTGTAAACAACGGTCATCTTTGTTTCATACGTAGTTTTGTATTGTAACGACATATTTTGGCTGTTAATGGAACGTGCAAAACGTATCTGGACGACCGAGAAATTTGTTTGAGCGCACCGTGTGTTGTCATCCGGCCGCCCGCAGTATTTATTCAAAACACGGCAGCACGGACCGCAAATTCCGCTGCGACTAAGCTCCCGTACTTCACTCCTTAATTCCAGTCTCCAGACTTTGGAAGTTATACCAACTCTTTCCAGATGGGAACAAGATTATCCACCACTTCCTTAGCGGTCCCTAAACAAGGCGTTATCGTGACCTCTAATGCGTTAATCTTATTCACGTTAAGCCGCCACTAAACCGGGTCCATTTGCCCACCAAATTCAATTCTCGTAGCAGGTGCATTGTACACTTGTTGTGCCTGACCAACAAAAGATCTTTGCCTAAGCTTTTTCGATTTTTCTCGGCCGTGTCATAACCGTCTGAAAGACCGAGTGTCCATCTTAACTTGATGGGTCTTTTATTCGTTGGGGTGAGTCTGCATTCCATGAATCTATTATTGATATCATCTTGTGGTAAAAAGTGTGAAATACTTCATGTCTTATGGAAAGAAATTCCATAATTTAAGGACTAAATCAGCATAAAAAGTTGTTAGATTTAAAAGAATTTGAGTCCAAATTTCTCAGGGGAAAAAAAAAAAAAATATTATTGATAGTTTCAGCTTTTACTTGGTTTGACATTAGAATGAGGAAATGTTACCTCAAATTTATGGCAAAGATATTTAAAACTTTAATTTATTAATCTTAGTTCTCCTCTTGAGTCTTAGAAAGCATCTGAAACAAACTTTTGGAAAAAGCCCAATTTAGATTTTCATCCATTGACAACTTGTTGGCATAATATTTCAGTTATAACCAAGCAAAACAGATGGTTTTCTTAATCGTTTTTACTTTATCCTCCCAAAAGACTATTGTTTGGTTTAAATAAGAAGAAACACATTTTTTGCAGAAAAATCTAAACTCATTCTTTGCTAGAAAAAGTGGCAAGAATTCGTTTCAGCTCTTTTTTTTTTATCGGATTAATCTTTGGCAGAAATCCCATACGCATCCTTTACTTTCTACACCTTCAGTGTTGATGGCAAACCATCATGATAAACCCAAATCCAGAAATAAACAAGGAACATTCCGAATAGATAAGGTTCCATAGTTGTGATGTCTTCGTTGCCGGGCTATAGGTCTACGTGTGCATGTAGTACAATTTACAGGCAGTGCACACACTGTTGTTACAAGCTGTGCGGCTTCTGAAAAAGGAAATTGCTCTCCAGTACTTAAAACAGAACCATTTTGAACTTGGTAACATTTTTTCCTGTTCAGGATTATCAGACTTTTTTCATGTGGTTTGAAATTTATTTTGGAAATTTTTTTATGAAATTTGTGTGGGATATCTTGTGGAAAGGTTTGAAAGACTTTTGAAACACTTTATGTAAAAATGCAATGAATCATTCTTGGTGGTGTACATTATATGTTTTATAGAAATTTAATAAAATAGGGTCACAATTCCAAAAGATTATTAATCTTTTTCTGAATTGACGTGCGCACATTTAGGATTTATTTTAAAGAATACCAGAAAAACAATTGTGTCTTAAATCTTCTTTATCCAACAAAACATTTTTCAGCGCTGCTTTTCATCAGAATGGTCCTACTTTGGCACTTTAAAAATCTGCAACCTTTGCAAGTTTCCAAGTCTGTCAATTTCGGCAGCGCATGACCAAATATGGCGGGGCTAATTGGAAAAGACGCTGGCGGGCGCAGACTTAAAATCCCCGTCTGACGGTGTGTATGAATATTTAATTCACAACAAGAAACCCAATCGTGTCCGTACCTCCGAGTGCCATTTTGCCCCCCGTTCACAATGCAAAACCCTCTTCCACGATTCCACGCTAAGACGCTTGGAAATAAGTAGCGTATGCCCTCTCTAGGCAGGCTGGGATTGGCAGTGGCATCACTAAATTTTTTCTGACCTTTAACTGATCATTTTGGTGATCAATCAAATCCATATTTTTCCCGATTATGTAGCAAGAATCTTCAAATTAAAAGAAAAAAACAAGACAGACGGTAAAAAATAATCTCCGTTCAGAGCTAGCAAATTTTCATCACCATTACACATGGTGAGATTATAATTTCCTATCCTCATCTCAACTTAATGCTAATATAGAATTATTCCTGATGTGTATCCCCCCAAAAATTGTATTTCACATTCGAAAAAAATTATCTGCGAAATCTTTAATGAGATTCCTCCGTCCGTATCGTAATGTGCGCACTTGACTTAATTGAAATCTTACATAAAACCGATACAGCTTCTGACAAGTGCTCCGAACTGCTTATTATTATCATCATCATCATCCCTGCGAGCCGCGCGAGGCAAGGTAGCAAGAAAAGAGAGAAAAAAAAAATCATCTCGAGTGCGCTCTGAAGTGAGAAGCCTCGAAGATCTTTTGAAAACTATATCGCAGAATCTCATTAAATTCGCCGGTGCCGCCGCCGCGAAAAAAAAATTGTATGCGGGGTGGGGAAGATTGACGAATTCGGCCGACCCCCTGAAATATTTTTCTTCGTGGCCGGTTCCCATTTGACTATTCAAACCCCCCACAAACTTGAGTAATGCTTTAGGGTAATGGAGTCATTTAGCGAAGAAGTTCTGCGGGTCGGGGGCTTGTTTGAGCCGCGGACATAGTGTGAAATGCAACCCTTCAGCTAGGCTTGACCCAAATATATGAGAGCTGGATGGTTTTTGCATACTAACCGAAATTCGGCCTGGGAAGAAGAAAAAAACGGGAGGTAGGGTTCGGGATTGCAACTCCAGTTTGCGGTTTTGCTGTTTTGGCCAGTGTGCATCAGATCCATGAAAGCTGTCTTGTTGAATATGTTCACACCTTCTTTCTTTCTGAAGTGTTTTTTTTTGCCTGATAGGCCTAAATTTTTCATACAGTACGTGATGGAAATTTTTTTTTTTACTGTCACACACATATTGTGAAGTGTATGGATTTGTCTTGCAAAGATTTCTAGAATATTGTCTTGCAAAGATTTCTAGAATATTGTCTTGCAAAGATTTCTAGAATATTTTCTTGCAAAGATTTCTAGAATATTTCTTGCAAAGATTTTTAGAATATTGTCTTGCTTAAGCGTTCTAAAATTGGCATCCAAATGACATGCATTGAACCCATAAAGATGAGGTTACTGCTAGATAAACATAGATATTGTAAACAAAATTCAGTGGTATGTCAGTTTGAAATCGATAAACTATTTGCATTTCCTTTTAAAACATGGGAAATCAAAGTGAAGAATAATATTCTATCCAAAAAGAAGATGCACATTTAAAATTTTTCACAATACTGGAAATTTTCCTGATGACAAATTTTACAGCCTGCACATGTTGTACCACATGTACATGTACCACTACCTAAACAAACTCGCTGGTATTTTTTTTCTGCCGATCTGGGACCCACATAAGAGGCATTCCGCAGTGCCGTCATCAAAACGCAGTAAAAACACTAATATTTTCATAAAGCTCTCCAATCTCCCGGAGGGTTGACGGAGCCACATCAAACCGCAATGGGTGCACCCGGTGCAGAGACTTTCTCCCCTGTTTCCCTACTTCTCGGTTTACAGATGTGACTCGAGAAAAATCCTTCTCCGAATGGGTCATGGAGAAAAAGGGTATTGATGTAAGACAGGTTCACAGAGTGCAAATGATCAAGTCTGTTGGCCAAGCTTTGAAGAAGTCTTTGCCTGAAATTTATTTAATTTTGAATGTATTGGGAAAGAAACTTGTTGTAATATTGAGTCTTGAAACTGGTTTCCACAGATGAACAATGGCCTAAGAAACTTAAAGTTGTCTTGTGATTTTTTTCACTGAGTGTAATTTTCCAAGATTTTAAAAGTTCCATCATTAGACGATTTCTGTTGGATGTTGTTGAACAGTGCAGTGAGACGGTTGTTGTCTCTTGTTAATAATGGCTGTAGGATTTTTGTTATGTTTAAATAGTGAACTTCCAACTTTAGTCACGGCCAAAGATCTACGCGGCGCTATACGATCTTTGGTCATGCCGTAGTGTAGTGTTTGAATTTAGTTAGATTTGCAGGACATTTGATAGAAAATAAGGGCATTAGAGAGCAGTTTTATGTGTAGTACAAAATCCTAGCATAGCTTACCAACCCTTCAAAACTTGGATTGACTTGATTTTCTTGCTGCTTTTTCGCAGATAACTCACTCGCAAATGAAATTCATTTGTTGTTAACTCCTTATTTGGTATACCTTTACAAATTTTTCAAGTTTTAACGTCTCTTGAGTTGAGGTTGAACCCTTTTGTGGGAAATTTCTTTAGCTCCTTGTCACAAAGCATGCATCATATAATACAGGATTTCTACGGATCACAGCCACACTCGATTGAGCTTGAAATTGTTCGGCAACAATCCCCTCGGAGGGAAAATTTATTATTCTCTTTCTTCAGAATTGTGTTCCAGGGAAGATTTTTTTATGACCCGACATTACCCCAAATATTTTGTAGTTGTCCCACGAGGGATTGTGGGATGGGGGAGGCATTGTTAGCGAGATGCCACATTGCGACACGACCTCTCGTAACCCGAGCTGAGTCCCTCCAAGCCAAAAAAAAATGAAAGCTTGATAATGGCTGAGTTTCGTCGCTCGCTGTCCCTCTCTCTCTATGGGCTAAGACTGATACCTAGACCTACCTGGGGTAAAACAAGGTGTATCATGACACAGCCATGTAGCACCAGGCTACGGGGCGTGTTGAGTGACATCCTCATTAAAATATTTTTCTGAAAGAATTTTTTGGGTGCATGTATTTTTCAGTGCTTTACATATAGGCCTAACGCATCCAAAGCAGTTATTGTATGAAATCAAAATATGTTTCTACAAATTCGCTTGTTTATTTTTCTATTATATAATTGTACATTCATAACAAAATCTTCATACTAGTACAGAGGTATTTTATAATTATACATACAACCATTGTAGCTTTTCTTATAAATGAACGTGTTTGTTAAGCCGAAAAGGATGTCCTTTAGCAGTCAAATTTTATACTGTAAATATGTATTCTGACTTTGTAAAGAAATATGACACGCTGTGTGTGAAAGCTTGAAATTGATTAAATTAGTTGATTTGTCAGCAGCTTCTGATATCTGATTTCACCTTCTGCAATATTGAAGAATTTCTTCTAAATATTGACAATCTTAGATCCAATTTTGACGATGTGTATCATGCAGTGTTCTCTGGAGAGCGTATTTCACAAAACCACATGTACAGGCGTTGATGCACCCGTTGCTATCTTGCACAGACAATCTCTATTACAATTTCCCCTTCTGCCAAGCCTGCCGTTCCAATAAAAGTTTATTATTTATTAATCGGTAAAAAAGATCTGAATTCCCGATTGCACTCCGACTCGTTCCCAATCCTCGATAGCCATCATAGCCTTACACCTTTGAGAACAAAGCAAACGGCGGCTAGACTTTCTTTATTATCACGATCCTCCCTAGCTACCCCCCCCCCCCTTCTTATTCTAGTTGGAGACCCGACCGTCTTGAACGCTTCTACCGAAATACCGCCCCAATATCAAAGAATGATGAATCATCAGCGTAAACCCTGTCGGACTTATCCGGTGGACGGGTTTCCGCTCCCAATGAAATTGCAGCTTTGCACTCTCACGGGTTCAGCCCCCCCGCCACCGACGAGAGAGGAAAAAAAAAGTACAAGAACAACATTTATGCGCCCCCGGGCCCATGTTGGAGCAGAGAAGGGGGTATCTTACCTTGCGTGCATTGCATTAGCTCCGTAATTATGAATGCAAAAAAGACTGTAAACGGTGAACTATTTATCTATAAAACATCGAAAAAGGTGAGAAATTTGGCAGGACGATAGTGTCGTCTCATCTCCACCGCCTTTTACTAATTCTTGATAACATTAGGCTGTAAAATTCATTACTAGAAGTTGTAATTACCTAAGTAATAGCGTATTGGAGTAATTAGTTGATTAATTATTTTTGATTTATTAAATAGTTTTGTTTTTGGTAACTTAAGTTGTGACCTGTGTTATCCTGGAAAATGAAATAATTTGAAGGGGATGTGAATTTGGGTTACTGTGAAATATTTTGTTGACATCGTAAAATTTTCTTGGTTTTTGCTCTTACATTTTGACCCTTACATTGTACTGCAACCCTTTTACATTATTTTGATTGGCATTCAGTTTTGTTCTGAGTGGAGTCTGAATGGAATTGACAAACGTGCTCTCAAAACAACAGAAAAAAAATCACGACCATGGGGCGTTTTCTAGGGTAGAGGAGAAAAATGCATTTTAGTGATTCGGTCTCTTTAAAACCGTGCTCGGAGGTCTGTTTTTGTTTGAAGTGGCTTCTTCAGAAATGGCATTGTTTATGGATCTCGGACCCAGGGAAGTATGTTGGGGCCAGGAAACGTTAGTAGGTCAGCCTTTGTTTTTTGTGCCCCGGAAAAATAGGGCGTCTCGGAGCATCGAGTTCAGAGATCGATGGTTTGGTAAAAAATGGGTGTTTACGAAGCATTGCCCCGAAGAGAATGGGGTACAGAAAAATATGATGTGATGGAGAAGTGCTGGACATGGTCATCATTGAATTTGGGGAATATGGCACAATAATTGAATTGATGCTGTGTGAAGCAATGTGGGGGGTAGAATTTAACCTGTGGTATGCTCTTATGCCTTGTTTAACTGGTTTTTTTTGTGAGGAGAGGTTAAAATGACTCATGTTTGCAAAATAATTACTGTCACATATTTCTCGCAACCTGGATATTTCTTTAAGGAATTCTGATGGAATGAACAGTATCCAAACACCAAATATCCAAACAAACAACAGAAAGTATTTCTTGTTTTGTTTCTCGCCCAAATTGACAAAAATATATCAGAAAAAAATGAAAAATGTCAATGTGGTGAGTGTTTTGCAAAGAAAGTTACGAATAGATTACTAGAGAACTGTGACTTTAAACCTGTTGTTGTTGTCTTGTGTTTCATTGCAGACGCTGTAGTCATTGCTTGAAGGCAAATAGTATCATACTTATTTAATTACATGTACATGATAAAATACAAACTGGCAAAATTAACTGAAATCTTCTTTTGAATAGCATCGTATTTTCTTTTCAGTGCAATGCTTCTCTGCAAAAACTAGACAGGGTGCCTGTCTGAAAGTCCATTCTTTTGACGGCGCACAACTGTCCAAACCGTTCCGGACAAAGGAAAAGGAAAGCACATTCCTTTTGCACCATAAAATCACCCGGCGTTTCAACATCTAGCACTTGCTGCCAGTGTCCGCAGCCACCTTCCGGAAACAATTTGGAGACAAAAACCCCTGGATATTTTTTTCCTTTTTAACTTGAGAGCAAATATGAATGACCTTGGTGTGTGAGTGAAGTCCATTGTTAGCCGTCATAAATGTCGTTACACACGCCGCATTGTGCATTCGTTCTAACCCTTTTTTGGGCAGATTTTGAAGTGAAAGCATGGATAGGGATCTGCAAAGTGTAGAAGAAAAACAAGTTGGACAATTGAGTCATTATAATGACATCTGCTTGTGTTGGTTTCATAGGAATTAGGAAATGTGCTGTTAAACTGTTGAAACTTTTAGTTTGTGAGTAGAGAGGAGTTCAACTTATGGACTTTCTTTTGAACATAAAATCAGCTGTAGGCTTAATTTCCTTTCCTTCAACTTAAACGTTTCTTTACCTAAGGCTACAAAATACCTCTAGTAGTAAATTGTAGTATGCAGTACTTCAGCATTCAAGTGGGAATAGCACTCATAATAAATGTTGGTACACGTTTGTATTTGGTGCCTGTATACAGTGTACATAAATTTTGTAGTAAAGTAGTGGCTAGGACATCAGTGTCAAGATTTACTGAAATTTGTTCCGAAAAGAGAAAATACAGTTGTTATTTGTATTATAGTGTGTACAAATTCAATACTGAGATTAGGACAGTAAAAGGATATATGGGGTCCAATGTGATGGAGCTATAGTAAGCACAGAATTTTGTTCAGCAAAAAACAAATTTACTTAGCAAAAACGGTTTACCAGCCAAAAAATCATGCACTAGCTGTTTATGGCTTGTGACTGGTTCCCTCAGTTTATTACCGAAAGGCATACATTTCCTGAGCAAAATTCTCTGGACTAGTCTCGGAGGCTGTCGGAAAATCAAGCAGCATTTTGCTGGGAACCAGCCAAATGTAATTACTAGCATGCTATGGAAAATAAGTACTGATAACCAAGTACCGATGAGTATTTTTCTCGAGTGGAACCGTAAAGTAGTGTACCAGTTTTGTGGGCTTTGTGAATGGCATATGGGAAACCGTTATAATTATACGTACATGTACGTGAGATGCGGCAGACCGTTTTTCCATAATTTTGCGAAGCAACCTTTGAAAGATTGTGGTCAAGGTTAATGTAATATCAATTTGATCCAGACATTGGAACTCATCATTCCTTCATCTTGAAGTTCAAGAGGTCAGGACAAATTGAGGAATATTGGTTTTTCTTCCCAACATTAGAATGTTCACTGACAGTCTGTCCTCCGAGCAAGGTAGCATTGTAAATTAAATTTTGAAGCAGTCAATCAGACATGTTTGTCTACCTGGCGTGTAGTTAATTTACAAATTATATGCGCAGCGAACGTACGTCTGTAAAACACGTGGTGACAAATTCAGTCGCTTGATAATAAAACGAAATACCGAGTGTGTTTCTCCGAACTTGTGCCAGTCACAACCAGACTTGAACTATCTCTCCAACCTTTAAATTGTCTTGCTCTATAAACATATCATTGTCACAGTTTAATCCGCTTTGCAGTTTGATTCTCCATACTCGAACCGGCACTGCGTGAAGTCTACCATTTCCTTTTCCAGTTTTGTAAAAATAAAAGAATTCTTGGTGAAGTTGCCTCGGCTCTGCTGACCGGAAAAATCAGCCTTGTAAAGGCCGTTAAGGACCCTGCACCGCGTGGGATTGGGAAACCCCGCTGTGTTTTATATTAGAAAATGGGTTTAACTTCCAACAGGAAAGCGAGACGGTTCAATAAGGGTTCCATGGGTTTGTACATGATGACTGGAAGCTGGTTGGAAATTGGTAATTTTTGGTCATCGTGAGTTTCTGTCTTGCAGCATAAAAATAACTAGTAAAACTTAAGGCTGAGTCTAACAAAAGCTGAAATAACTATTCTGTAATGTTTCTCTGAAGTTGTGAGATAGTTTTTATTTTACTGGAAATTTGCAGTCTTTACCAGTAAAATAAACATGAACATGTTGAGCTTTTAACTCAATTGTCTAGATTCATTTTTATCGTGGTAATCGAAAGTCTATCATAGATTTTGAACTTTCGGTGTCAGGAAATTTCTTGGGCAGTGATAATTTACGAGAAGTTCAAGACATTTGTCACACAAGAACAATTTGTCTTGATTTCAGAATCAAATTCTTATTTTGCAAATAAGGGCAGAATTTATTGTTTTGAAATGTTGAATTGACTGGAGCGGGGTTTGAACCTGCGACCTCCGAATTACCTGGTTAGTTTCCGGTTGTTCATTTGAAGAAGACAATAAAGGATTTTATTAAAGTTTTCACACCTCCGCTCTTTAACCACACTCTAACCTTTTTGATAATTTTACACCCTTGGCCTGAGGAGGAACGTCAGCTCTTTCCTTGGAAATGTCACCTCTTATCTTCCGAACATTCGGAGACATTTAATTAAATCGTCTGCATAATTGGAAAGAATGTGCGAAGGAAAAACAATCCTGGGTGCAAAAATGATCGCTTATATTCACATGTGATAGATTCAAGGATTCAGTTAAAGGGAATATACATGTACATCATTTGCTTTTGCTGTAATTTTCAGAAATGGATGGAATTGGGGGGTTGGAAATATATAGCAAATATAGTTACACTGACTTTTTTGAGGTTTTTGGTTCGAAAATGCTATAAAAACCAAGAAAAACAATCATTTTCCGTAGTCTGGTTCCCTGACTCCATATAAGAAGAAACAGAGCAGTTTACATACATTGGGGAATTGTAAGGTCAGGGAACCAGTCTAGCTGGCTTGTACCCGTTCATAGGTGTGTAATCGATTGCAAACAAGTGCGATGGTCAATTGGGGCCAGTATTTGAAAAAAAGCCAGTTTTTTTCCAACGCTGGTCGGCCGACCAGCGTTGGAAATTGATACAAAAATACCATTTAAATTTCTTGAAAATGACAGTATACCAGGTGCCATGATTTTACAGGATGCTTTACACTGTCATTCACTAACAGTCCAGCAAGGTATTTCAAACTGATTTGGTAGTTTTATTTTTTGATGTTTGTAAATGTTGTGTTTTCCCTTTAATGTGCAATAATGCAGTACACGTGCGCACAAGCAGAGAAGTACACTGCACAAGTGGTCATAATAATACTGTCTTAGTCTCTATGGAGCTCAGTTGTGTGTGCAACTGATGCAAGGTTACTTGTACATTTATTATTGAAGGTAATACCACACGGTGTCCCTATGGGGATCTATTGAACTAATGATTTTATGGTTTGATGTGGGGGTGTATGGTCACCATGTGTGTTTGTCTGGTGCTGTAAACATTGGGTTCATGTGCCAGGAATCCTGGCTCGTGATCACTATAAACTCACATGGCCCCCTTCAATGGCGAATGAGTTGTGCTAGGTATTTGTTAGATATTGGTTTAATAGTTACTGCGCATGCTCATTAGAGTAGTGTTTACTTGTACGTAAGTAGTGTATACAGCACTTGTACGTTAAACAAGAGTTCGTCTCTAGCACTGTTAAAAGCTCAGATGTTTGTGCCTTGAAGCTCCGTAAACGATCATGAATAAATGCCATAAATGGATGCTGAGACATAACAGTATTATTCCGAAAATCTGTCATGGGGCAGTTGCTTTGTGCACAAGAGTTTCTCCATTAAAGGGGGCCTCGTGAGTGAACGGTGGTCACCTGCCCGGTTTTGTCTGTATAGCCTATAGGGAACATGGACGTCTACATGTGCATTGTGTATGTAAACGCCATTTATAGCAGGCAAACACAGTGTACACAAGTGACTCAGGTCCCGCGTGTTTACTTTTGGGAAAGTTTTGTAAACTTGCAGTTGAATTAACCGTATAAATCTCTTGGTTTGCTTGCGGTTAGGCAGAGCCCATTCATTTGTACTACAGAACAAAATTCTCCAAATTGAGTCCTGTGTAAATGTAAAGTGGCTGTATAGTCATAAGTTGTCCATGGAAATATTTCACAACAAAATCTAAAATTTTCAAACATAAAAAAGGAAAAAAATGAAGAAATACCATGTTTCCCATTTTGAGAATTCAATTGACATCAATTGTACAATGGTACGTTTAGGTGTATAATTTTTCAACCATTTACTAGAAGAAATTGATACTGGCAAAATTATGAGTAATACTATAGTTAATCAACATCCAACTGAATTTATTTCCATGAATTCTAATTCACTACAATGCATAAAATTAAATTCCTGCTTTTGGCTGACAATGCTTTTCATTATTGATTTTTCTCAAAACAATTGATACAGTGTAACACATTTTGTATACATGTACATACAGACAGTGTTACAAAATGTATTAAATTACCAGACTGCAGTATACAAGTTGCACAGGATACCTGTGAACTGCATTCTACTGTGTGGAATGGTCAACTCCCATGAGAAATTAATCAAAAACGAACTTGAAAAACGGTGTCAAATTACAGCGAGTAATGAGCTGATAATGTGCTGATAATGTGCTGCATATGGTTTTACTGTGCTCAGTTTTGACACACAAGTTGCGAACTCTGTGTGAGTTTTCTTCAATTTGTGACACTGGTTAAAGTGGGACTAATGCAGAAATTATGCATAGAAGGCCTTCGGAATTTAAGTACACAATTTTCCAATTACTGTCCCCAATTTAGACACACAAACGCAATTAAAGCCTCCAATTTGCACACTGTGTGCCGTGTAAAACCCTACAACTTGGTGCGTCTACCGTACGTGCCTGTCTTAAAAAGATTTGTTAAAAAATGGTCTTTTTAAAGTTGTGCGTCCTTGTGAATCTAGCACCTTCTTGCTAAATTCCAGAGTCTAGATGTGTGGGGTCTTGTTCCTCTGTCTTCCCTTGTCTGTTGATGCCTGGTATCTGCCCAAACAAACCCTCCATGCTCCTCTCTCCTATGCCAGTTTCCTCCGGGCGTGTTCCTTGTTTTTGAGCCTTGTGCACGACCCCATTACCAGAGGTCACTTGTCGGAGAGAAAACAACCCCATACCATGGAGGAGTTGGGGGAGACATGTTGGATTTTGGACTAAAAATATGTAGGCCTACATGAATCTTTTTTCCAGAGTCCAAAAAGAAGACTTTGTTTTTCATTTTAGGGGGGCTATTTATTCCCTAGCAACAGCAAGAAAATGGGATTTAAACTAAAGGTTACCATGGCAGTGTATATTTCTTTTTTTTATCAGAAAAAGAGGGGATCATTCAGTCAACATTTTAAAATTGGGTGTCTGGATTTGGAATTTAGAATTTGGAATTTGCGGAATTGAAAAACCGAGTCTGAGTTTTTGTTTTCTTTTTGTTTTTGCTTTATTTGTTTACATTTGAAACATAAAAAAGAGGTCTCTGAAACACTTTGCCATGAGCTCAGGCGATTTCTGCACACCTCTCTGTCTAGAACACTGCAGATTTTTCAGTTCACATAGAAAAAGTCCTTAACCCAAATAGCTCCTTTCCTCAAGGTTAGTAAATTACTGCTTGCGTAGGCCTATCTATAGAAGATTCTCATTTTAAGAAATTTGCCAGATTAAGAAAACAGATGCTCTTCCCTCTACTGATTTTTGGTTCCCTTGAAATCCAAAATTCTATTCCATTGCCAACTGACCTGCCAGTTAAAGATTAAGCCAGCGTGTCACACGTCCTTAAGCTAACACTCTTTGCCTGAAAGTCCCTCAGGGGTCCAACTTCAAACTTTGGCAGGAAAAAAAAAACTGGCAAAATTTTCCCTCAGCATAAAACCTCTCATCCAGCTACAATGCTTTTAAACTCACCAGTCCGCTTAACATTACAACACAATTGTTCAGCTGAGCTCCACACAAACTCTTCCATATGGTAAAATCTTTAAACCTGGGTCAGGGGTCAAGTTAATTAACTTGGTTCGTTAGCTTTGACTACCAACTTTGGTGCAGCACTACAGTACTTTAGTTGGAAGTTTTTGGAGAGGGATGTCATTGCAACGACAGGTGGGAAGAGGGACAGGGTATTTCTTCTGAAGGAACCAAAGTGAGGAGAGTGAAGACTGACCCCTCCCCCCCCCCATATCCCAGGGTAGTGTTGATGTCCGTGAGGTCACTGATCTCTGTTTTGGGCCAGGTTAATACTTCAAATAACAGAGTATTCCTAATTCTGATTTTATTTCAAGACTGTGAGTAGGCCTATTCAACACTCTTGTTGTTTTCACCTCTGAAAGTATGGCAAACATTGTATCTACCAAAAGCCAACGGAAAAGTGTTTCGAACACAACAAAATTATATTCTTTGATTTCAAATGCATTGCAGTTGGCTGATTCTGCACACGTGTGTATAGTGTAATTCGCCGAACAAAATGAAAACCATTTTTGCTGCCACGCTTGCGTGCACACTGCAGGCGTTCTTAAAGACGAGGCGCGCACGTATTTTGGTAACACTACTGGTCGAAGGAGCTCGGAGTGCGTGTGTACTATATTGTACCTGAGCACGACTCGCGCGAACGCAGAGAATGGCTGTTTGCCAAATTTGTGTCACATTCTTTACAGTCACTTGCTGGCTGCAGTGTTTGTATTTGGCAGTATAGTATTTTGTTTTGAAATACCTTCGTTGTTCAAATACCTGTCTTATCACCGAGAATTTTGAGGTAGTGAATTCCAAGTTCTCAAAATAGGACACCAACTACATGTTCCCAGGTTTGTAGTGACCTAGAAGTTACCTCACAAATATGAAAAACAAAATTGGTTAAACTTCAATCAATTTTAATGAGGAGTCAGTTGGAAACACACAAGGTTGAGAGGGATTTTGGGGTCCCGCCGACTATTACTGTTATTTTTTTGTCAGGGATTTTGCTGGGACTTTGCGGCTTTTCAAAGCTTTGTTGTGTGTCCCTGGAGAGTGCTCAATCCACCCCCTTGCAAGTCCATTGGCCCAGTGTCTGCAGAATCACTTGCTTCCTCCCAAGGGGGCGCGAAGTTGGGGGGGGGGGGGGAGACGTGCTTCGTGCTTCCTGCTTGGACCTGTACTGCACCGGGACTTGAGGGTCTGCTGCCAGACCTATTGGGAGACCAGACTGACTGTCTTGAATCCTAAATACCCGGTTCTGTTTCTGGATTATCTGTCTTTTTTTAAGTTACGGAGATCAATCTCAATTTTTTTTATTTGTCCCATTTGGAAGTCTCGGCAGAGTTTTTGCATCAGAGGCCGGAGGGAGAAAGCGTATATGACTTGAATTCAGATATTTGGGTCTTCCTTTTCAGTTTGGTTTTACAGAAGGGAGGGTGACAATCGAAGGTTGAAGACTGCAGAAGACCAGAAAAGCACCTTCGATGCGACAAAGTCAGGAGTAGTGTTTCACTAGAGCATGGTTTCACCTTGAACTTTGCATCTTACAAAGAAAAGCATGTTGAATGTTAGTTTTTCGGTATGCGCTGGATTCTTTATCATTTCCCCACCTCTCTAGGAAATGTTCTGGCTATCTTTTTCCAATGATAGATAAGAAGACCATAAAATCATTCTTACTTTAATGTTATATATCTTACCTAATTTTGTGCATCTCATATTTCAGACCATGTCATTCCTGACGTTTTTGACATGTGATGGTTATTGGAGAGCAGGCATGCCCTATGTTAACATTTTGTAGCAAATCATTTATGTCACAAAAAGAGAATCTGCAGAAATCTGGACAATTTCAAAAAAAGAACTGGCTGAAACTCGCAGGATTAGCGAAGGAAATACCCGGTCTGCCCTCTCAGAATCAAGACCCTTCTCCCTAAATCCAAGCAACAAATCCCCCCAGCCTAAAAAGTCAAGCATCTGGAAAACGAATACCCCACCTTCAGCCCTGACTTGCTCGCTGCCGTATCATGCATGAAAAGCTCAGCTCTAACTTGCAAGAGAAATAAAGGTCTGGTCCTGTTCTTTTTTCTTCTCTCTCTGGACTTGGGGCCTAAGCTCTTTGAAGCCAGAGAGATGATGAGTGAAATGGATAAGTTGTGGACAGTAATGGTGATGGATCATTGGGAGGATTTGGCACGGCAGGTTACAGTGAAAACAATTTCTTGATGGGTTGGGTAGAAGTGCAGGGGGAGGGGGGAGGGGCAGGAAGAGGGGGAGGGGGTGCATTGAGCAAGATTGTTGGTACAACACAAGGCTAGAAGGGCAGTCATGGTCACTGATGTAGATATTTTTGTTCTGCTTCACTGCAGCTGGGATTTGTTGGCCTTTACTTTTAAATCCGAACTGCCAAATCTATTTGATTGTAAACAATTTGTAAATTCTATAACTTCTTAAAATGCTATTTTTTGCTAAAAAGCTACAGTAAATGCTATTGACAAGTATGACCTCAGTTATTGAAACTGTCACTGATTTATAACAAAATATGGCCTGAACCTAGTTTGAGAGTCCCCTTTGCAAGAAATTCTTCCAGGCCAACTGTCATTTTTTTTCTAAAATGAATTCTTAAATGAAGCCCTCAGATTTGAAAGTACATTTCTTTTTGGGGGGGGTCCCATTGATTGTGTGAAATTTAATTGACAAAGATAACTGTCAAATTTGCCTAATGAAATGAATTAACTGTAAACTTGAGGTGTTATGTTCTTTAATTCTAAGTTGCTTACATCTTGTGGTTTATAGTGGAAAGGCTATTTTAAATGTGATACTCATGGAGGCCTAGTCACTTTGAAGGAGTGAAATAATCCACCTGGTTCGCATTGTTGCACAGTGTAAACACGTACAGCCTGATGTGCCATAAAACCAAGTCGTAAATCTGAGAGCTTTTTACATTCAATTCGTGCCTGGTGCTTCATTTCCCCTCCAACCAACAACCGAGAAACCGACACGCTTTTTCATTCCACGGTGTTCCTGTCTGCACTTGAAAAAGCACCGCTTATGGGCCGCAACAATACAGTAGTCAGACAAATCTGGTCTCAATTTCTGAAAAGTTAATTTAATGACACATTAATCTTTATTTTTTAATGCGGGGGCGAGTACACAAATGACTTCCATTTGTTGCTCAGTTGTGCCGTCATGACATGCCGACTTTGACCTTACAGAAGTTTGTCAAGACATGTCTACAATGTAGAAAAAACAGTTTGTAATCTGTGAAACACGGCTGTGGTTATCTTGGGAAAGTTGCCCCGCTCAGCTGGATGCCATTTTGGAGGTTGCTACGGTAGTTAGTGGTGGGATTGCCCAAGCATTTCCGATTTTCCATCAATGCCAATCAACTTAAGTATTATAGAGTGATAAATTGTTTGAAAATTTTCGACAAATATGATCGGTCTTTCCAGGTGGTTTTTACTTGTATTGGTGTTTACTTCATTGGAACTTTTTCAAAAATTCCCCAGGAACTGCCTAGCATTTAGTGCAAAATGGAATATACCGCGTAACTTCATGCAGCAAAACCCTGCATGATCAAATACACTGCCTGTTTTATATTGCCGTATTTTGGGGGGCCACAAAAGAGAACAGAGTTTTCTTTGTCGGTCGAACGGCTTCAAAGATGAATTCTTTGTTGTCCTTTACCAAAGCATGGATGAGTATTAGAATCCTCGGTCAAAGGAACTACAAAGTGGGCTCAATGTGTATAGACCTGTCTATCATTGCTAAATGGACCGTAAAAAGTGTGGACTTATTTTACGTTTTGTTCACGTTACGTCAACTGTTAGCTTACAAAGAAATGGATTGACAAGTTTTACATTTAGAGAAGCCTCGATGTAATAAAACATTGCAGTGCGGCAGAATATACACGTATAATTACAGTACTTTTTTAATATACTACGCAGAACAGTTTCCTCATTAAATTTGAAAAAATGCAGGATCTGAGTTTTCAGAACATCCCTGATCATCTCCATACAAAACGACAAACTGGAGTTGACAGATGTACGCGCGCAACGAAGCCAACGATCCATGTAGGGTGTCAAACCCTCACGTCACGTGACCAAAATGGCAGCAGCTGGCGGCATCCCTGGTACCCGACAAAAGGTCGGTGTCCTGCCAGTATTGAAAACAGCCACTTGTCTTCCCGACTTCATCCATCTGAGCAGTTCTCAGTCTAGGCTCGATGACTGGCCCAAACAATCCTATATACAGACGCACAGATATTGAACTCGCAAAAAAAACCAACGGACTGCATATTTTTGTCGGCGGTTTTCATTTAGCTTGCTTCCTTTCTCGTTAATCTGCGCGCAGACTTGGAGTAATCTCACAACCAGACAATTTGTCTGTATCAGTGTCCTCTGCTATCTACTGAAAGATGTCTTCTTCAATTTTTTTTCCTTCAGCTGTGATTTTTTGGGGCGCTCAGCTACAAATGTAGATGTACACGTACGAACATGTACAACCATGTACTCACACTTGTGCAGAAGCGGTCGTTCAGATCAGGCAAGATAAAAAATCTTACATGAAGGAATTTTTTTTCATTCTTACAGTGTATGTACATTTATGTATACTTCTCTCAAGAAAATACATATTTTGAATTCAAATTTTTTCAGATGTTTGGTCAGTAACTAATGTTGCAGAAAAAAAATTAGATTCTATGAACAAGAAAAAGTAAACCTCATAATTATTAACATGTGCAAAAAATATCCCACAAAATGGAGAATTCTGTAAAAATGAAATACGTGTCCTTTTTGGAACGGCACTCAAGAACATTAGGGAGTAAATTACATACATGTAAGCCTGCTGTAGGTTATTTCTAAGAGAAATTTGCGTCTGTGTGTAAGAGCTTTTATTGTCATTTTTTTTTTCAGCTGAAGAACGTGACATGCAAAGTAACAATGAAACGATTCAGAATGGAACCTTTGTTGCACCCAATTCCGGCCGAAATTCTCCCGTCAAAATGGGTTGCCATGGTTACGAGAATTCACGACTGATTAATGGAGGAAACAGAAATGACAAAAGAACGTCAAGATTGCATTAAACCAGGCCGAGGACACAACAATAGGAATCTTCAGCCCTCTGCATTAATTTTTTTTTTGTCTGGCTGAAATTTCTTTCTGTGTTGTACACAACAAAATGAAGCTGGCCTTGACTCTATTCTTGACTCAAATTTTAAAATGTCTCTTGAAATCTGGGTGAGTTGTGACACTCTCTGAGGAAAAAATACACTAGCTTTATCAAGTGTTCCATTTTTTTATCCATTAATTTTATGACAAAAACCTTGGGCATCATGTACAAACCTCAAAACGTGCAACTGATTCATATACATCTGCTTATCAACGGAACAGATATTTTTGATGTTGTTTATGACGAACAGCAATGGTATTTCAAGGTTTAGCCATTGAACTGAAACATTTCTACCCACGCTCTGCTTAAAACCTGAACTCGACACACATGTAAAACAGTTATTTTTTCCCGAAACACATCTGTTAAACTTGTAAAAGAAAATGTTCAAGTATCACGTTCCTTCTAACCCTCACATCTGAATGACATTACGTGCATGTGATGTTGGTTAATATGCACACGTATACATTAGGTGGAGGGTTTTAAGGAAAGATTCATATGGTTTTGATGAAATGCCAAATTTATGAGTCTTTAAGCCTTTTGGTATTTATAGCTTTGATCAAGTAGACAATCTTGACTGTACATGTTACCAGGATGGAATGTATTTGTTGTCTACTGTGTGATGTTGATTTCTATCCCATAAATTAAATGTCTGCCTCTTGCAGTATACATGTATGCATATTATATTTACTTGCCCATTTGGCATTTTATTTGAAGTTGGAATGAATGTTAGTGGACAGGGCCTGATTTTATGGCTCTGTTAACCAACACATTTCGTGCTTACGACCACCGGTCTGTGCTAACAGCACAAGCAAAAACACTCTGTACTAACCCAGTGTAAGCATAGAATCTGTTGTGACGGAATCTACGCATGCATGTCAGTCAAAATTCCTCACTTACCTGTGAAATGTGTTAACTGTAAGCATAGAAATTTCCGCTGGGTAATGGGAATTGTGTTGACGCTAAGCAGAGCCTTGATTTTAAAATTGATCTCGGAATGAAGTGATATGTTTGCAGGCATGCAAATATCCCTCGGATCCGCTGATTTCCTTGTTTTTTTTTTTACTTCTCATGAATGCCATTACAAATTGAAAAACAATGTACAAATTCTTGTGTGGTTTGGAATTTCTTCATTTTTTCTAAATTCCTAGTTACGTGCCTGTGTTTGGGCTACACGTATGCACAATTCTACTATGGTTAAGCATCAACGTGGCCAGGGAAATAGCACGTAAATAAAGAAAGCGTTAATGCAAAAACTGCACTTGTACAGCATTTCTGCGTTAGAAGCGTGTCAAGCCATATAACCATGCAAAGCAGTGCACGTCTCCGGACACCCTACCTGTGACTACCTGTGCACTATACACAACTACACTGCCCCGATAAACCAATTACCCAACAACTGTAAAAACCGGCACCGTGCCGAATTCCCCCCCCCCAAACTGATCGCGACCCCTGCGCGGATTCGCCATCTGCAGCACGATCTACCCGAACCACCCTCGACCCTCCTTTTTTTCCCCTGATCGACAGGTCTAATATAAACCGCGGGAATCGCGGACACACCGACACGGCAAGTGTGGAATTATTAGACGCTGAGTCGTGTAATTCAATCGGAGAAGGGCACGCTCGTTGCCGCCTTGTTCCCTCCTTAAGTAGATGCGCGGAAATACGGCTGCCTCATGAATATTCAGAGAGTGAGGTGTATCTTTTTTGTTTCTATTCCTTCGTGCCAATGAATGAAGAGTTACGTACATTGTATACTCCACGTGCATTATTGTTTTTGAATTAAAAATATGCCAAATGAGGGTTAAAAATAGGATCTTACGAATAAAGAGTATTTTATCTATCAGCACGTGTATCAGTGTGCTTTTTCAAACTTAATATTCATTTGAGATGCTCCACTGAAAGTTAATTTCTAATATACTGTATACTTTACAAATAATATTCAATCAATTTTGAGACCGTTCCAAATGGGTAGTTTTTAATTTCTTGCGATTTTGTAGACACCATGAAATAAAATGGGCAAAAGTTTTGTAGAGTTCTTCCTGTATCCTGTTCAATAATGAATTAAATTATTCAGAAGAATAAAGAAGAAAAAATTATTTGCCTGTAAAGATCTCTGTACACCCCTACAATGTAGCTCTTGATTTGTAAACAAAATTTATATTTTTATTCTCAATTTATGACACACCCATGCACATTTTACTACATCCTCTTTTTTGTTTAATCTGCTCTGCACAATGCTGTTCAGGTGTGTAATACCTGTTAAGCACTGTTTGCAGATCTCTTTAATGGTGTAGACATTGGGATAAAAATCTGATAAAACTCCAACCGAAAAGACATGCAGTTTTCCATAGAAATACATTTATAGAGGCGCAAGAGCTTTGCGTAGGTATCATCTCGTGAACTCTTTCCGTGTTTCTGTGATCCAGTATTCAAAGTACCGCAGCCAAAATTCTTGTGACGAAGGATTGTGATTACATCAGAGGTACTTTTTAAAAAAAATGGAGAACTACTCAAAAGAAGGTCAAGTTTGACATTTTAACATTTATTTCATTTCTAAGCCATTTCTATCAAAAATATTCAAGAGCGCTCTACAAATTTGCAATACAATATTAGAAATTTGGAAACTCAAAATTAGCTCAAAATTTTGACACAAAATTAGCTCGGTCAAAATGAACTGGCACATTCTGTCAAATTTTTGTGCAGACGTGTCAGGGGTCAAGGGTTAATATCTGAATTATGTAGAATCTTGTTGAATTGGGCATGGTCAGGGATATGTAAAAAAAAGAAGTATTTTTTCATTCCCATCACAAAAGAACCAATGTCTACCTGTCCAGCAAGTTGATTTTCCCCTAAGCACCAAATACTGTCTAGACGTCTTTTAAGAACGCCAATCCATCTTTATTACTTCTTTTTCTCTCGGCGGTGGCATCTCCCAGAAAACTTCCCCAGTACCCAGAGGCATGCTGAACAAACTAGTTTTGGAACCGTGTCAAACATCCCTTCCAAAACAACCCATCACTGGTCCCCCTCAAAAAAAGCCCAGAAATCCCCAGTGTTGTAAGACATACTGTAAACGACACCCAAACACCAATTATTTAGTTACATTTTTTCCCCGGCCCCCACTATTCTTCCCCGCTCGACCCCCAAGAATGGAATCCAATCGAAAAGAGTTTAATTGTAAACGTGACCCTGCATTGCCGGCGAACCCACACACTCTAGATATTCCCAAACGTTGGCCAATTTTCTTGGGTGTTTAGCGGACTTGTATATACACAATGGCTGGTGGGCCAACAATGAAAGCTGACTGAAGCAAAGCGGTCTACTACAAATGTATGCAATCTAAACAGGCCAGGTTTGCGTTAGGGCTTAGGTTTTGGGGGGAAAGTTTATGCAGAGGGTATCCTTTTGGGTCCGGGGAGCGGCAAAAATGGAGTATCATTCTTAAAAGCCGACCTACATAGAGAGCAAATACATTTAAGAAAGCCTCCCTGAATTTTAGGAAGTTGTGACGACAGTAGTGATAAGAAAAAATCCGGTACGGTGTGTACATGTAGTAGAAGGATACGCAGTGTGGAGAATTCTTTTGTTGAAAATTTTACAAGAAATTTTAGTAGAAATACTGACATTTAACAAGAAAGTTTACAACGGATGGTTTCAGCATGCATATAATTTGGTTTTCGTGAAATGTTCCTTAAATAAATGTTATAGTTGGTAAGCTATTTTTTAAAGCTAAACTGCAAATTTGGTTATGGGCTGGATTGTTTGTGGGAATGAAGCATTATATTGTACTGTTATCAACTTTTTAAAAAAATACACCCAGAATAAATTAAGGTCAATCTGAGAGAAAATCATAAAAAAGTCAGAAATTATTCCAGTTCTTAAATTGAATCATCCAAAATTGAAGTATATTTTTCCTGCCGTTACAACTCCTCTGTTCCAAAAGTGAGAATTTCTCGGTGAGAAAATAAACACTGAATTTCTGACTCCATAACATGGCGAATTATAGAAACACCCGAACCACTCGAAACAACGACCGTAAAATGTGCGGACGAAAGAAGGTGACCCCATTTCACGTTGTTATTATCGCGCTCTCGACCGCCCCGCATTATACACTGCCGGTATCTTTATTCACTCACACACACACGGACTCACTCTGCGTTTTTGAGCAGGTCACCGTGCCCGGTACTTATTATATAAAAAAAAAGGAAGGCAGTGCGTCTAATGTTGCAGTGCCCGGCCAAATTAGCGGTGCCCTGCTGTTTTTTTTAAATGCATGTAGATGTCGGAAGAATGAATGGAAAGTTTCGGATGGAAATTCCCTTTCTGGCCGCAGATGGACGGTGTGCGCCTAAAGCCTGGCATGAATGTATTAAGGATGGTTATGATGGAAAATGTTCTAAACGCAAAGTGCATTACGACGGGATGAATAAAACAATGCATTATGGGATTTTTATTTTAAAAGAGTCGTTCTTGGACTGGAGGGAAGTTCAATTCAGGGCATGCTGGGTAAATTAAGTGAAATGCTGCCCGAATGTAAAAAAAAAAAATCAGATGTGGACAATTTTGGGCAGAGTTAAGGAGAGAAGAAAAAAATTTAAAATTGGAGAATCGGAATTTAAATTTCATTGGGAGAGAAATTGAATTGCAAAGTACGGTGGGTGTTAGATTTGTGAGTGCACTTTCCAAGTGTATGGGTCGGCAATAAGCTGCACGTGCATGCAAGTGCATGCACCGGTGCGAAGAGTCTTTTTGTTTTTAATGCTAAGTACTTAAGTGCAGTGCGGTATTAAAGCTGAACATTCTTGAGCTCAAGCTGGATGGTCGACTGTGTGAAAGTACGCTCAGCTTTTCCTCCGCTCTCTGCTTTAATTAAAAAATTTCTGTTGGCTAGGAAATACCAGGGGTAACCAGAGGTTCTTCTCCCTCCTCCTCAAAATTAAACAGATTACTTTTTGAATCAGATTAGAAAGTACCGCCTGGCTGCGCCCACCAAGACGATTTTTTTTCCCCTCTAACCTCAAGTCCTTCTGTTTCTCCTTGCCAGCGTCGGAAGCTCAGATATTCGCCTTCATGTTTTTTCCCCGCCAGATGATCACCGGTATTACGCATTCCTGGTCACATCCCCGGCCAAATTAAATTGCATATTTGTCTCCGGGGGTACCGGGGAATATTTTTTAAACAAACTACTTAATGGGGGAGAGAGGTTTGTGCCCGCCTAACCCCCCTCTGTCAACTATTAAAGATTTTTACTGCCCAGAAAAAAAATCCATTGGTCCGAAGTTTAAAGATGTGACGGAGTGATTTTTGTGAGAAGGCGACTTCGTTTAGCCTGGGTACTGTTTATTATAATGTCAGTGCTTGCTGATAAGATATCTTTGGTTTAAATCTCACAAAAAGTTTTTTTGTTTCTAAAAATGTAGAGTTTGGCTGTTGTGGGGTTGAAACAGTGGCTAAAGGGTCAATAACAACCCACCAACACATCTTTAACAAAAAAGTTTGTACTTTGAAAATTTGGAAATCTGGAGTCGTGAAATCCTGTTTGGTCTTATATCTTGAAAATGTCAAACAGAAGTTTAATTGTGCTCTAGGATAAAATCTGAGCCCTGATCAAAATCCTCTCTCTAAGAGCTCATGGCGCGTCTTTAGAACAGATTTTCCGCGGATTAATTAAATTACGACCAAATATCGCCGGTAGGTGGGCGGCAATTTTCTCGGTAAGATCCTAAGCCGATTTGCTGGATGCGTCTTGTTAATTAAATTTTGCCCCCGGATATTTTTTGCCGGAGACACCGATTTATTTTTTTTGTAATTCCTACTTTACACTGACGTTTTGCGAGGGAGTGCAAGGGGAATTTTTTAATTCTTAAAAAAATTAGCATGGTCGGTGAATATTTTGGAAGGAAAATTTTTAATATTTAAACTTAACTTCCAAGCAAGAAAAGTGCTGAAAAAGCAGTTTTGCCTGACCTCTCTGAATCGTGAATGTCAACACATCAAAACAACTTTTCTCTTTCAAATGTCAAAAAAAAAACCAGCGGTGCAATTGTTATAAGTAATTTATTTTCCCCGTGTTTGTAGGAGTTAATCGTCAAAAGACTGAGTGCTCTTTTGTAGGGTTACATTACCCACGATGCAGTCTGATCACCATGGCAATCACTATGGTAGCACGCTGCGTCACTTGGTGAATGAAGTGAAGATGAAATTCTGGTGAAAATTTCAAAATTGAAATTGCAATCAATGATGAGAATTGGATGGAGCCGAGCAATCAAAGCAATCAAATTTGTCTTTCTAAAATTGCAATACGATAAGAAAAACAGACCAAAAGTCTTTTTGAAAAAGAGCCTGCTAGCAAATGACAGACTGATGCACAGAGAGTATGGTAAGTTAACGTAATTTTAAAGTCGTCCGTGCCACCACGTCGTTCCTCTTGAATAATACCGTCAAATCCATCCTCGCGTCCCTCTGCGATTTCCTCCCCTTATTCCTATCCCCGGCGCGGTCCGGGGAACACGTGGAGTGCCGTCCTGAAAAAAATGATTGAATTGGACACTTCTGGCATTTGCCCTCCGCTCTCCGCCAAACCAAATCCGAACCATATTACGCGAGCCGGTTCTTGTGTTCCGTCCCCGACGCTAAATGGCTTCGTATTGATTATTTCCCACAAGGCTTCAGTTCTGACGTGATGCCCCGTCACGTTTGTTCCTCTAACTTCACTTCTTATTTTGGCCCGAAAAACGGCACGTTTTCCCCGAGATCAATATTTGCAATAATTTTACGCAGATCTCGGTGGGGGTATTGAATGGCTCAGGTATTTCTGGTTGGTGCTTCTTTTTGTTCCCCCTTTTGTCGGGGATTTGGTCACGACCCATCTCAGAAGTGCCTATTCGGGGGCATTTGGTTGGCGTTGGGCAAACTGCTTGTGATTGTGAGTGTTTGAAAAGTCGCCAACAAAATATTCTTTGTGGTGAAATCAATGAGACCGTCTGCTGACTAGAATTCATTACTTGAAACCTCACTCCCTTGAAAGTTTTCTGCGCGCTCTCCTGAATCCCATAGAATCCCACACAATTTTAATTAGCGCAAAACGCCTTGCGGTCCAGATCCAGCAGAATGTTACATTTCCGACAAAGAGGTCCTAGTTAACTTGTTCAATCAAACATCAAATTGAAAAAGTCAGGACATTGTTACCCAAAACAAAACCCTTCCTGTTTACGCTTTTTTCTTTTGTCATTATTTTTTCTCCACTTGAATTGCTGTAGCAATCATGCATTTACATGTAAATACCACCGTGAGAAGTCATGCTGAAATATGACATCATACCTATGTGTACATGTATGCATGTCACCTGTACTTTTAGACTGGTAACCTTGAAGAGTTTATTTCCAATAAACCCGATTATATCCCTTTGAAACAAACAGTGACAAATTTGCACAGTTTTGAAACTTTAAAGAATAAAAACAGTATAACGGCTGTTTCTAAATTTTTTTTGCTTATTCTGAAATTATCTGATGTTAAACATTAATTAATGAAACCTTTTGAAACTGACCTTGTGCAGCCAGGAGAGGGCAGGATTTTAAAAGGGAACAAAATGGCGCGTATCGCGTCACTTGAAGGGTGGTGTTGGCTACTTAATCTGAATGGAGTGCTAGGCATTTTGGGTAGACTATCACCACAATCGCATAACAGACACAAACGTACACGTGGACATTTTGCACGCATGAATCATGCAGACACGGAAATGGTGAATCTGGGACAAAAAAACTACTGGATAAATGCTCAAAGAAATGTAATCTTACAGGGCCCAGGGACTGAACAATTAGTAGGAGCAAAACTTTCTTGCACTTAAAATGTTAAAACCCGAGTTTAAAAGCAAATTTCAAACAGTACCGATTACAGTATCGGTTCTATGCCAGTAGTGCAGGAGTCATTTTTCATTTAAGCTTGTTGATCTGAATTGGTCTATGACGCTGTAAAACGCCCTTCATTTGTTCCTCGCTCTTTTGTTCCCACACTGACAGTCTAACCCACTGATATCTTTATTACCCTACTTCCGATTTTGCACACTTTGGGGGTGGTTACGGAAGGCTGATTTTGAAAAGTCTTCCGTTTTGTTGTTGTCAGCGAGCAGACAAGAAACGAAAAGAGTAACCAACGCCAAAAGCAGCTTGTTTACAGATCTTGCGATCGATGAACCGAAAAGTGTACATTGCCGCAGGGAATGTACAGGCGCGAGCGATAAAATTATGATAATGGGTATGAGATCAGTGGAGGTTAAAATTGAAATGGTTAGAAGTTTTCCAAAGTGGTCCGCTAATTCCAGTGCGCTATGCATCCTTGCTCATCCCCATGTATGTACATATGTACAGTGTATACACTTTACACTCAGCACAGGGCCCTATAAGAAATTTGTATAAACTTTGTCATTTTAACGTGTGATACCATTTCACCCACAAGCTTCTTTGGCATCGTCCAGTACTGAATCATGCGCACGCATTTACCATTTTACCACTCTCCCAGCCTGCTTAACTCCGCCCCAGTTTCGGACCCTGGACACTGCTTAGGGTACATGTACAGTACATCTGAGTTAAGTGAGTACGGCTTGCAATTACGCATGCACCAATGGAAGTGGCTGTATAGACCAATATCATGTTGCAGCCATCTTGATTTTTTTCCCATTCAAATCAATGTAACCAAAGCGAGGCTGGAAGGAAAAATAGTCTGGTTCCTTTTTTGCACAAAAACATTATCATTCAGTACTGTTAATGGATACAGGGAACATGACTGAAATGGTGGTAGCCACTTCCCATAGATGCGTGTGTTACTTCAAGCTGTAGCCATTATGATTCAGACTGTTGCCTCTGATCTGAAGAACCACACATTGAATAGTCATCAGATTGTATTGTTTTTGGCCACACAGGAGACTGTTGCAATCTTTTGTGCACCCCCCCTCCCCCCTCCCCCCCCCCCCCCCCCCCCCCCAGGGAATTCCCCTGTCCAGATGTCTAGTTACTGAAAGCTTTATATCACATTGGTAATGACCTTCAGTGGTTTTATTATTCCATCAACATTTTATGGGGATCAAACAAAAATGGAATTGAACGAACAGGCTGCCTGATATTGAAATGGATAAAATTGGTCTGTCATTGAGACTGCTTCCTATTTTGGGAGAATTGGTTTTTGTTGGTTGTGAAAATTACACTTGTTATTGGATAATTGAAACAGGGTACCATGAAAAAGTGCTGATTCTGGCAAAGTTTGTAATGGACTTTGGGGTGGCATTGTTTTGTCAATTTATTAAATTTATTAAATTTAGCAAGGTTATGCATGTCAATGCCATGTATGGATGATATATTGTTCAAAAGATTGTGGCATCTTGTAAAAATGAGTTGGCTAGAATGCATTCATTGAGAAGTGGTAAGATTAGAACTACCCCGGTACATTGTACATGTTCCTTGTTTTTTTTTGGAGGGGGAAGACTTTGTCAAAGTTATATTTCTGTTAAGATTTTGTTTTCCATGACATCCACTGGAAATTGGTCAACAAACTGTCCACGGTTAGACGGTTACCATAGCAACCACCGACTATTTTTATCTTAAACCAAATTGGACTAAAGTGAAAATAGACATAAAGTAACATTGGAAGAGATCAATATTAATTCGTGCTGCGTTGAAAAAATGCCAGACACCGGATAAACAAAAATAACAGTCCGCAAATGTTTTGATCAATAAAAGGACATGGTTACATGTTGTAGTATTGGGTAATGTATGAATGAAAATGGGGGTTGTGGATGAGTAGTTTGGATTGAGAAATATTTTGCTGGCGTTCCCTATTCGTCACCTTTTGTCATCGAATACGTCATTAAATCTGAGTTTTTTTGCTCGTAGACTGTGGTTCTTCCATACACCTTGCAATAAACAAGTTTATTTGCTAGTGCTAAGATTGGAGACCTATTGTTGTGCACAGTGAATTTAGGCTATGTAGCGCTGTGTACATTGTGGAGAATTGCTTTCCATTTAACGGATCGCTGGCTAAGGAATTTTAATGTAATTGCGTTATTGATGTTTGTCGGGATTATTTTCCTATAGGATTTGTATCAGGTGTTAAGTTTGAATTATTGAGCTTTTTCCCCCAAAACCAGAGGATTCTTGTTTCAAGGTCGACAGTTTTATGGCGCTAGTAAACAAGGTTAATTGTATAATCCTGATGTCATTACTGGCATGTCCAATCCAAATTGGAAATCTATTTTGAGATAATATCATTAAACTTTTCATTTGGAATTTTACTGTAATATTTAAACTAGCCGACAAAGCGGCATCAGTGATAAAAACTCTCTTGCCATAACCCCAACACACAGGTGCCTTCACAGTTAAAGCACAAAGCCTAGAAAAAACAGATCATTAAAAAAGTCCTCCAGAAAATGTCCCAGCTTTTATTGATCCTAAACACCGACTGAGGCCTCTTTTCTGTCCCTATCTAACTCCTGGGTGCTTTGACAGTTAGAGCACATGTCAAGAAAAACAGCAAATTTCAAAAGCTCCCCGAATGTCTTAAGAATAATTACGATGGCCCTTTACTGTCCTATCCTGTATTTTTTTCTTCCTAGCTAGCTTTGAAATCTCTCGTGAGTTTACCTGTATTCATTCCTCCGCAGTTTCTTGAAGGTTTGTAACCTCCGTTTAGGATTGTTACCTTTTGTACCGGAGGAGGACGTCGGGGAAAAAGAAGAGACCGGTGTGTCAGCGGCTTTTTGTCAGTCAGTTGATTAATATGGTGTGATTAGAGGGGCAAGTGTTGCTGGAGGGAGGGAGGGATCTGATAAGTTGAAGGGGACACAAAGGGAGACGGGTTCGGGAGATGATTGGGGCTGTTTTGTAGGAGGGATTTCTCTAAACGCTCTTGAAGGTTTTTCTTCTTTTCAGTTGAGTTTTTCTATTAAAACTTGGCTATTTAGAAATTTTCAGCTGTCTCTAAATCTGGAATTTATAACCTTCTGTTGAATTTAAAGAAAGGTTGCTGAACTCGTTCAGAAACGGCAATCTGTCATAATTCAGTAAAAATCAATCACGCCTCATTTTGCATTATTTTTGGACAAAGTCAGGATAAAGTGACAGAGGCTCGGAAAGCAAAGAAAACTTATGCAAATAGATTTTTAAAAAAATATCTATCCTTTTTTCCTTTCTAGTTTCTACATATATTTTGCCAATTGTTCCCTCTATCTTCATTGGCAATATCTGTAGGAAAAAAATAAAGCTGGAGTTGTGCAATGTACTTCACAAAATACTTTTACTGAACAACTTTGGAATTTTAAACGCCAAAACTCAGCAGAATATCTTGTGGACCTCAGGAGTGTTGAACCGTAGAGCAAGGTGGTTGAACTGACTAACACATGGGCAAGGCTGACCTGTACAGAACGCCCAATTAGCCACGCTCTCTTGCTCCCTCTCAATAGGTCCACTCCTGTGTTATTTAGCAGTCACCCAAGCGCGCCATTCGGTAACTCCCTCCCTAGAGCAACTTGTGGCCCTTCTCTCGCTAGAGCTAGCAAACCCAATGGGTAAGGTGGGTCCGAGATCAGACCCAATAAGACTTAAGTCTGCGTATTTTAGCGGTATATTGTTCCGTAATTATTTTGCAATGGGCCATTTTGTTTTCATAGGGAGTCTGGGTTGGTTTATTTCTGTAAAGGGGGTGTGTTTGTATTCAGGGAGAAATTTTAAGGGCTTCTCCGTGGTGTTTGAAGGATTTCGAACCAATTGTTTGTTGGTTAAGAGTTGTCTAAGGCTATAGAGATGACGAGATAATTTAAAGTACATACATGTTGGTTGTTTACTCTTAGTGTGTTGTGTTGATTTTTGTTGATCAAAAGGCATTATTTTGGGAGACCGCTTTCAAAACATGGTGTCTATTGGAAAATCAACATTGGTTTATGTTTTGTTGAACAACATTACTATGTATGCCTAAAAAAATTGTTAGCACATTTGGGTTGGTTTTTTTGGGGGGGGGGCAGCATTTGCCTTTTGAAAATTATTATCGATAAGTTGGAGGCCTAAAGGTTCCTGTAAGTGGCTTCGTTCGAAAGTCTTCGCAAAGGTCTCAAGTTTGGCTCCGACCCAGACTTGTTCAACATTAGTAAGGTGTACTTGTTGCATGAAAGACTGAGAAGACTTGAGATATTTGTGATTGATGATGCAGTGAGTAATACAAAATGTCTGTTCCAATTTCATCCTTATGCTCATCTTTTTTGCCGATTCATACCCCAGGGACGGTGTAAACATCAGATCAGAAAATGAAGCCAAGTGAACTGCCATAGTTTCTAAACTTTTTTTACATCTAGAAATGCTTGAAGATAGGCCTAATTGTTGTAAAATGTCTTGTATGTGTACGTAGTTTTTGACCTGTCAAAAAAAGTACAGCCGGTCGTTCCTGGCTGAAAATACATATTGGCATGTTCATAAGAGCGGAATAAATACCACTCACTTTTATTTTACAAAAGAACATTTTTGAGTGGCAGTACTAATTGTGCTCCTCACAACTTTTACCTGTAAGGCTTCTTGTCTGGTCTGGATTCGATATTTACTAAAGTTTGTTGTTGCCTCTTTGTGCTCCGAAGATTGACAACTAATCATTGAATTGATTGATAGGGGAAAAAAAGAATAAAACTAGAGATTTGCGTTTGTTGAGTTACAAATGCGGGGTGATCGGGAGACAACTATCTCATTGGACATTGCCCAGTTAAGTTGTGAATATTTTCATGTCAGAAAAGAAAAAAATGAATAGAAGGATCGACAGTCATTGATAAAAATCCTGTTTTTCTTTTCCTTGACATTTTGTTGTAAGCCTACAGACCTTGACAAAGAGAGCAAGGAATGACGGAGGAACAAAATCAAGTCTTCCTGTAAAGTGAAATTAAATTTTAACAACCCAATTTGCGTCAAGACCTTGGGGGAAAAACCACACTTGTTCCGACCAAATTTAATTTGAGCGGACCAATGTTTGGCTGAGGTGTAGTCCACAAGTGCAGCTTAACACTACAGGAATGCCCCACTAGCCTTCACCTTGTTATTGGAAGTTTAATCCAATTTTTGTTGCGAGATGGATACGGGGAGATTAACAATAAAACTGTCAGAAGTGGTTTGAGGACGTCATTCCGTGGGTGACATTGGGCATAATTCTCAGCCAAGTACATGAGTAAGAGATTTTTTGAAGACTTCAAAGTACATTGTCATTCATTTTAAACTTGAAGGTGAGGTGTACATGTTTGTAACCTTGACAAGCATTCAGGGACTGGAACAGTGAGCGAGGTTTAATCTGATTTGTTGCGTTTGACTGATCGCCAGCGATTGAACAGTTTGAATCACTCAATGAAAAATGTTTATCTGGGAATCTGTTGGAGTGGCATCTGGATGGAACAATCCAGTGAACTATTGGGGTTTCTTCCACATTAGTGCTCTGTTACGCTTGATGTGACTTGAGCTAGCCAAAAGTGCAACCTTAACTCAAGATCACTTCTTGAATTCTTCTCACTTTTTCTTTTTCTTTTGGGGAACACTTCAAAACAGTCTCCCCTAACCATGACCTTAACTCCTGGTGAGGCATCTTTGCTAGAAGACTTTCTTGAATCGTCCAAAATGCATCAGTATCTTTGTAGTCCTATTTCATAAAATAAAGTTTGCTATATCTGAGGCTGTGCAGTTAAGGAGAGTCAGATTGGCACAGTGGTTACTGGCCTCGCCTTCCATCGCTGTGGCCCGGGTTCGATTCCTGCCCTGGTCCACATGGGGATTGGGTTTTCAGTCTGTGCCTGATTCTGTGGTTTTTCTCCAAAATATTCTGCTGGGGTTTTCCTCCCACCTTTAAAACTGTTATTTCTTCTTACTGTCTCCTCTCTATAGGTTTCTTCAGGCTTTCGAGCTACAGTGCCTAGGGCACTTTTGAGGATATCCTTGGTTTCATTACCAGAAATAAATAAATAAATAATAAATAAATGCAGGTTTTAGATTCTGATGATTGAAGGTGCAAAATAGTTCAGCTTCTTGAACAGACCTTCAACTTGATTTGTCATTTTGTAATCTGCTTACGAAGTAGGCCCCTAAATGACACTAAATCCTTCACATCATTAAACCTTGTCCTGTCTAGATTTTGAACTAATTCTAGCTGAAGTACGACTGCTAAGCCTTTCCAGTGAACTCAAGCCTGCTTTCTTGAAGTTTTGAAGAAAAAAGATTTCCCAATAAAACCGAGACAAAAGCAGGTACTTTAGACCTGCTTATAGGTCCATGCATGTCAAGGATTTAAGTAATGTCGTCCAAGGCGAAGCATTGATACATTTAAGTCTGTTTATTTCTCCGAATGGACAATGAAGAATGAGCGTGAATGCAACCACAGGCAGTTGGCACAGACGTCATTCCAATGGATGGCTTTATAAGTGATTTGTCCAGAAGTCAATGCACATACCAGACTCTTTAACCTTGGCTATTGGTCGGACCACTTTATAGTTTTCCCTCAAAAGTTACCGGACCTGGGGTATTGTATGGCTCCTGAACCCTAAATCTCCTGCCCAAGTGCTGGCTTTATTTTGAGGGGGATCAGCCTAATCCTCTGGCCTTCCTGTTTTTTGGGGGGGATTTGTTGTTGTTGAAAGGAACAGAATACGGGGAGCTAGACCAAGGTCGGCGGGTACCTATAATCTTTTTGTTTGTCATTTTCAAAACGGTATAATGGTGGATTTACAGGCAAGTGTGGGTCACTTTAACAGGATTTTTCTAGTCTTGGAAGGATTTTCATATCTGAATTACAAAAAAATTCAATTCTTAAGAAATTTGAGTGTAACAAATTGACCAATACTTGAACTTTCCAACCTACCTGGCTTGATAAATAATAACTTAATAATTAGAGAATTTGACAACTTTGTAAAAAAAAAAAATCACCATCATGTGTGTAGCAACATAAGTATGCAAATGCTCTGAGGCCAACTTTTAGAAACTTACTTAAAAGAACAATAAGCAGGAATTTATGGAAATTTGGTACTTGTACTTGTGCACAGCATTTGGCTGTTCCCCAAATAGTAAGCAAAATATTGCTCTGCTTTTTGCAAGCTGTGACCTCTGAAAAATATATCAAAACATTCAATACATAAAGAAAAGTACACATTACCCATTCAAGTTCTGAAGGCATACAAGTTGAATACAGACGGTGGAAAATCGGCTGCACTTTATTTGTACGTGTGCTCACTTTAGTTTTGTAAAGTGCCTCTTTTTTTAAACTTTGCTCTTTTCTGCACGCGGTTTCAAAGTCCTTTTAGTTCTCAGCGTACAGATTTGTCATTTTATCATCATTTATAATTTGTCTGTCATGAGCGTTTTTTGATGAATGGCCTCCGTGAACGACCCGGTCGGCCGCATTAAGCGCGGCTTTTATTCAGCAAGAATAACATCTGTAGCAAATACCTCCCGTGATTGATGCCCTAGATTATCGCTGTTTACGCGCTTTCTACACAGAGCTCAATCTTTGGAGATTTTTGTGGAGGTATCGGTTTTGACAATTTTAATGTGTTGATGTGGAATGTGTACTTTATTGGGACACTTCCTGTACATATTTTAGTTCATTCACAGAATTCTCAAAAGAAATAAGGTTAAAAGTTTGCTAGCTTTTTTTTTGGCAAAACATGGCATCAGGATTGAAATATATATATAAAATTTACTGAAGGCGGTCAGAGCATACTGACAGGAATGTCGAGTTTGTACCTCTGGTTCTTTCCAGAACCATTCTCTTATTTTGAGAAATTATTCGCACATGGTGTTTCCACAAACCTTTCATTCATTAGTATCTCCACCATGCAAAGCCTCAAATCTTATTTAGATAAATAAAATAAAACAAAGAAAGTTCCTGTTCACTTGAAAATATTTGTTTTTATCAAAAATATAGGTTTACCTGTTTCAGGCATTCCCCTACTGCTACCGATCCGCCGTTGCTAAAACCACCTCTTACACGCTTTGCCTACACCAGCGTACATCATTCCATCACACGGATGGTCTGTCTTTTCCCCCCGAAATGCGCTCCTTCTATTTTTTTTGCCGCAATCCACACCAGCGGTCCGAGGCATCGCAACCTTTCCCTCTCTTCTTTCCCCGACACTCTCACTCCGCGTATTCACGGGCAGCGAATAAATAATTGAAATTGATTGCCCGCACTCTTCCCTACCCTTTAAAAGTATGAATGAAAACCGAGATACAATGACAAAAGTGGGTCAGGCTTAAAAAAGAGGATTTCCTTAGGCTGAATTTCTCTCTCCTCTGGTACATTCAATACGCTGTGTGTTTATTTCCACTCTTAAGATGCTGTTTCTTGCAAAACATGGGTAAATTAGCTTTTTTTTCTTCGTACGGACACTTTTTTTTTTATTAACGGATTCCTGTTTCCGTGGGTAACAACATTAAGATCTGATAAATATCGCAATAAGTGCCGATCTTATTCTTCTTTGTATTGTGGGGAAACGGAAGAACGTGATTTGATTTTGGTCGCCGTGGCGAAGACGAAAGGAGAACTGGCCTTTTTTTTCCTCCTGACAGGGAGGTTCTGATTGTTAAAATGTAGGTCAGGGTTGCTCTAGGCGATGTCTTTTATTTGTGGCATAAACAGTGGGTAATATAATTGAACATGGCAATCGCTTATTGCCTATTATTGAAGTAGGGATCCTCTTAGAACACGGTGCATTGGTGACGTCGTTGGCCCTTTCTCCTTTCTCTTTCTTTTCCCTGAGAAATGTACTCAACTAGGCCAGGACGTAAACAAACCGTCTGGCAGTCCCTTCTAATGAATCGAATGAGAAGATCAAATCAAACGGGACTAGAAACGAGAAGCAGACAAAAAATGAGGGGGATACGTGCCGTCGTTCTGACAAGATACTTTTGAAATTGAGTCGGAAATTTCTCTGATGGTTTCGGTTTTAGGTAGGTTGACTTTTCAGAACTGCCAAATGTGGCATTTTGGACAGGATCAAATGTTGTTTCTCATTTTAATAATTTGACAGTATCGGGGGATGGGCTGGCTTAATTCTAAAACTCACTCCCAATTTCCGAATTCGGTACTCAAACTGAAGTGCATGTGCGGTATCGCGTTCATGTCGCACTCGTGCCCGTGTTCACGAACACGATCAGTACAAAACTAAATAAAAACTTGTGCTTTTGAAATTCACGGTGTGCCTTTCCTGAATCTCTTTCTTTTTATTTAAACATTTGGGGTTCAGATTTTTTTTTTTTACCAATTTATTCTGAAACGCAAAACTGGGTGCACTCGGGGGCTGAATATCTTGTGAATTGAAAAAAAAAGGGGGGAAAACTTCTTGAAAGTTATCGATCAGTAGAATTTTGGAGTGGCTATTTTCCCGAACACTTGATGGAGTAGACAGTGTTGTTTTTATGAAATCTATACCTTTGGCGCCAAACGCGATATCGTGTCATGAATAAATGGGAACGGACAACGCACTTCAGTTTGGAGATGAAAAAAGACGAACCAAAAAAAAAAAAAGAATGAAAATTGATGGAGAACTGTACATGCCAATCGTAGGAGGGTACGGGAGTGGGCAGGCGTGGCTCTGAGCAATAGCGAGTGAAATTATTGACGGCGGGCAAGCTGAAAGCTCAACGCGAAATAGTTTGGGTTTTTCATTTCACGATGCAGGACTTTAGTTTCTATATCTGCATGCAAGGGATGTGAGACAAAACTTTGCTTTTAAAGTTCATTGTCAAAATGGCTTTTCAAATTCAGGGTGAGCTTCATGAAAATGAAGACTTTGGAAAGTAATGTTAAGACCAGTATTTGTATACCTGCATGTACATGTAAGTGAGTTCTACCTTATAATTGTATTTGAAGAGATTTCTCAAACACGATATTTGCCATTCTGTTCCCTTTTAGAATCCCGCGCTCTCCTGGCTGCTCAAAGTCGGTTTCGACGGCTGTCATATTCTTAAACACAACCTAAGAATACAACAAAGCAAAAAGTGACGTTTAGAAACGGCTGTAATATTGTTTTTATTCTTTAAAGTTTTATAACTGTGCAAATTTTGCACTTTTAAAAAAATGGATGTCACGTTTTGGAGCTAAACTCTTCATTTATTTTGGATGTTTGGCATTTATGGAGCTGACCAGTTTAATGACCATTAATGTTTGTGGAAATCTACATTGTACACATGTACTGTTTTTATTTGAACGTCTGTCTGTTTGCATTAAATGTTGACAAGACCTTTCTTACCTCTTTAAAACTCTTAAAGAGAGTTTCTAAACATGTTTACCCATAATTTAAGAAGAGTAAACATTTCATAGTACATGTATAATCTGTCTTCTTTTTGTAATAAAGATCCACAATCAGATCTGATTGTGAAAATAGTCTGGATGGGTGGGGGGGGGGGAATCACTACCTCTCTTTGTCATTCCGTATTCTGTAGGCCGTTTCATATAGCACATGCAGGGCAGCTTAGGTAATAAATAGCATTTCCCAAGTCGCATGACGGGCACCCCAACTGCACCATATGCCTCGGTCCGTCATTAATGCTCTAATTACGCCCTAATATCGCCCGCTAAAGACCGACCGGGAAACGTAAGCCGTAAGCCAATCCCATGGAGCACGGCGGGTCCGGACTGGGGCAAAAAAAACACACGCTTTGACGTAAATTATCGCGTGATCCATTTCAATTTCGGCAGTTCCGTGGTTTTAAAATTCAAGACTCGACGTACGTTCCCATGGACGTTTTTTTTTTTTTTTTTTTTTTTTAAATCACCTGGTACAGTGCTACCTTGTGAAAGACTGTAGTGGGGAGGGCAGAGGGAGGAAGGGAAAAAAATTCAAATTTGAGGCAAATGCACGTAGCGAGCCCGGGGCTAAGACAAAAGGGGGGTGAGAAGCGCATGTAACAGATCCATTGGGATTTGGCTATAGGTATTGAAAATTGCGTTTCTTCATTTTGGGTCCAGATTTATTTCTCTCCTTAAGAGGTGTTTTTTTTTGGGGGGGGGGGGGCAGAATGTGTGCATGAGCGTGTTGTAAATTAACTTTTGCTGGATGTCTTTCGTGATTGGAGTATTAAAAGTGGTGGCCAAATTACAAATTAAAAAAGAAAAGAAAAGACGGTGGGATGTGTTGAAATAAAATGTTTGTACCTCTTGATAACTAGAGTTTTGCATCTGTATTCAGGCACAGTACTGAACGTGTATGCAGAAGCTAATATGGATGAAATTAGGCAATAGTTATGCCGCTGTGGATCAAAGATTTTTTCCCAAAGGGAGGATAGCTAGGGTGTGAAAGTCCAAGACTTTTCAGGGGGGGATGTTGATGAGGCATTAGGGTCAATACATAAAAAAGGCAGAGGCCTAAAGCACAGAATCATGATGTGTAATACATACTTATTGGTGATGTTTTCAGGGAACTAATTGAAATTTGGGATTTTTTTCTCTATTATGTAAAAATTTGCTTAATAATCACCAAGTGAAAAGATACAGTGTATCAATACCTCCGTGGCAGTAACAAGACTTTGTTTTTCTCACGGATGAGATGTCTCCTTTTTCGCTTGCATCATTTGCAGCGGTTTAAAGGAGCTTGTTTTTCGATGTATTGACTTTTTGATAAATTATCCGCTCTGTCGCCCGGAGGATGGCTAATTGAAGAGGATATGGGAGAATCTCTGAATGCCGTGCCAACCCCGCCGAGCCGCGTAAGAAAGAGAGAGCGCACAAGCGCGAGAGCCTAGCATCTTTCTCGTGTTTTGTTTGCAGAGAAAAGAATTCTGAGCTCCACGAGGAAGTTGGCAAGTTTGTCAAGTGCCGCGCTTTGTTTGGTCTGTGCAGAAGCGCAGATTTCATAGGAATGAACACCGTTGCGTGGTTGGCTCGATTATTCATTTTGTTTAACTTTTTTTCTTCTTCTTAAAATATGACGATCGTGTCAATCATTTGAAGTTTGCAGATTTTGTTTATCTTATTTCAGAATACTGGTGTGGTTATGGCAAAATTGTGGTTTTCATTGCCCCACGAGAGAGACTTTTTTAATATTTGCACATTCTTACGTTTGTTTTGTTTTCCTTTCTCCGTTTCTTTCTCACATGTTGCTCTCTTCTTCGTCATCAACCTGCTTTGCCCTGGATGTGATATTATCCTCATTTTAGGTAAGTCATTTCATAACGATTGTAAAACATGTAAAAGAAATAGTTGTCGTTTATAGTCTTCAGAATATGTTAGGAACTATCTTGAGCCATGTGAAGTAACAGAGGATGGAATCTACCTAACTCTGAATCTGAAATACTGCATAATCTTTGAACGAATATTGACTGATTAAAGCTGGTCAGGGTTAAAAACAAATTAAATACTTCATAATTTGACCCAAGCAGTACTATTGATCAAACTGTACTCGTTTTGACACCGAAACTAGACTTCATATTTTTTTGGCACGGATGAAATGCTGCGTGTTTGGTTGTGTGGGTGGTCGTGTGTGCAACATCTGCTGCACATTATGCCGGCGTTACGCCGCAGCTATTCTTCTTCCTCATTCCCCGGAATAATGTTGTCGCTGCGCATTACATTGTCATTTTTTTTTTATTTCACGGCACTGTATTGCTCGGAATGCTCTGAGTGAACACACGACCCAAATTACATATCGATTATTCCTCTCGTATCAAGGACTTCGGCAGCCTTACCTCTTACACCTTTTGGTTTTGGATTTTCCATTAGATCAAAATTCAGTCCGCAAAAATCATTCCAACAGGAAAATAGGGTCGGGAGAAGAAAAAAAAATCCACCTTGAAGTTTGCTCTCGGAATTCTCTCACCATGAAATAGGCTTTTTGGTGAGCCAGACGAGATAATTCTTTTCACATCATCGGCTCGGGCGCGTGGGGGGATTATGGGCAAAGCCACTCCGAGTTTGGCCCAGATTTTTCCACCAAATTGGAGGGAAATTTGCCGCAGCTGGCCAGACTTTGTGGCATTAGGGGAAGGAATGCCCAGGCGTCCCTGTATATGTGTCTGGTGTTTTTCTACTAAATGTCGCTGGCTGTCCGGTGCAATTTGGAGTGGGAGGGTGTTGGTTCGTGACTCAATCCTAGAGCGGGGGCCGGTTGCGCCAACTTCTTCCTTCGCTTAACTTGAAACACGTGAAGCTGTGATAAATTAATGGTTCAGTTTAAATCCTTTGTTCACTTTCTGTGTTCGATTTTCTGGGTGTAGTAAAGGGAAGGTAGTGGCTGGCTGGGGGATTTTGTGGACTTTACTCAGCAAAAAATGCTGCCTGACAAGTTAATTTCCAAAGAGTAAGAGTAGGGACCAGACAATTTAAAGTGAGCACCACTCTAGATTGAAATACACTGAAAAAGAATCAATCCAGCGAAAACAACAATAGAATGAATTTCACTTAAAAATGTCTGCTCCCTCGTTTCACTCGGGTGTAAATTTTTACTCAAAGAGAGTAACAGTTCACTCTTTGAAAACTAGAGATTAAGCAGTTGCAAACCAGTCACAAGCAAAATACACATATACCACACAAATGTTAGCTGGTAACCATTCTAGCTAAGCATGAAACTATGAGGCTAAGCTAATGTTTTACTAGTTGAACCTTACTAAATCCAACAATCCAACTGATTGAAGCCAATTTTTTTTAATCTGTTGGGCTCAGCATGTTTCACACTGTGCTGCTATTGGATTGCTCATTTCCCAGAAGGGAATACTTAACGGTAAAATATTGCGTAGTATATTGCGTAGTATCATCTCCAAAGATTGATTTATTTCCAGCTTTGGTCAAGTTGTACCCTGCGGTTTGGTACATTTGGTTTAAATTCCGGTCAAAACACTAGTTCCCTGTTCCTCATTGTGTGGTCCCTAACAAGTCCACATATATTGTGGTTAAACACAAGCATCATCCAAATTACCCAAATCCCATCTGATTTAAGCTCAGTTGAAAGATACAATTTGAATTTCCGCATCCAGTTGCTAACTCCGTGCAAACCCACAATGCAATGCTAAGAATTCTCAGGACCCTATGAGCTATATAATCACCCGACACCCACTTCTCATAATTTTTTTTTCTCGGTTGGTCGAGGCTGATGGATTTAAGATTCAATTATTCCTGATGCGGTCGGTGGAAGTGTCTTTGATGTGTTGCCTGTAATTTTCGCATGTGATTGATTTACATGTACATGCCACGTGAAACCCCAAATCTTTCTCTTCACATTTCGGACAGGGCGGTTGTCTTCAATGGATCGGGTGTTTTTACCAAATCTCAGACTGTGATCGTTCATTAATTTGTCATTAGAATATTTGCATAATGGCTGCATTCAGTGGGTTTCAAAAAAAAAGTTCACTGCAATTTTTTTTCTGAATGTTCGTGGAACTGAGATCAGGTAATGCAGTACATGATCAGTGGAACTGAATGTGGTCATGTGATTGCAAGTTTCTGGTCATGTGATCGATGGTTTTTGGTCATAGAATATGATTGCCGGCTCCTGGTCATGTGGTCACAAGTTTGATTTTTGTGACTGTCAAGATATTACCTGAGAATTTCAAAAAAAGGAATTGAGGATTCCACAAAACTGATTCCCGCCACTACAAGTTTTTCAAAATTTGTTTCACTGTTGCCGTTGTGTTTTGAGTTTAGGACTTTTTGTCACACTAGTAATCTTTAATTGTCCTGACCTCCCAAACGTTTGTGAATAATTTTCTTTTGATCCTGAATTGCCTATATTTTTCCGGTTAAACACAATGTGGATTTGATGAAGTGGACCGTGAATTAACTTGTTGACACGAGTCGAAGGTTGATTAAAGAATTTCTGCAGTAGAACCAGGGGGTCTGTTGTTGTCATTTCACTCCTTTCTAAGAAGCTGTGGATGGAATTTAAAGGGACTTGAAAATTAAGGAACTTTGCAAGTACCACTTGCAAGTAGCGCAGCATTTTGGCATTCCACTTTCTTTCAGGAATGGACTTTTTCTAAAAGTACTTGAAAATTTCGAAAGGACTTTAAAAAACAACGCTTTCAGCAAATACTGTGCTCAAAATGCCAAAACTGCTGTGGGTGAAAGTGAGTGTGTCTATTGTCCTTAAGATGCATCTGCATCAGTACAATGGCTGTTGAGCATTTTCCTCAACAGTCATACATTTCAAGGCCAACTTTTTTCAAATAAAAAGAGAATACTGTAGCATCTTGTGGACAGTTTTACTTCCATTTTGAGTGCCATCCATCGTTTTAATTAAGGAACATTCTGTTCTCATCAAGATACCACATGCTGAGGTTTTTAAGATCCACGTTTTGTTCGGGTTCCTCAGGTGTCCAGGAGATGTGAAATTAACATCTGCACCATGTTACACCTCTTGAACTGCCCTGCTGTTGGGCCTGCAGTGAGGGTCAGTCTGGGTCTATAAGGGAAGACCTTTGTTCCAGTTTATGCCCCCCCCCCTTATTTTTCTTTTGAATTGTTTTATTTTTAGTGGCAGATGGGCGAAGTCTGGAGATTGATACACTGGTTTTATTTAGGGAGAGTGTTATGCTAGGCGTGGCGTTGTGAACGAGATCTCGGTTGCAATCGCTAGGTGATGATGATGATGTGATGCTAGGAAGTTGGTACTAGTATCTTCACAGATAGTTACCCTGTATAAATGCCTTGTCTGGCTTGATTCTAGGAGAAGTTTTTCAAATTTGAGTGCGGGTGGGTAGGGGGTAGAGATATTTCGATTTCTCCCTGTAAGTATTTGTTCATGACCCTTTCTATTTGCTATTTGCATCAAAACACTAGATTGAAACAATGTGAGATTACACCTGCAAAACATACTCTTTTGCTTACAGCAAAACCTGTAGACTCTTATGCTTATAGTTTTGCTAAAACTGTTAATTTTGTAAGAGTCACTTCAAGTGGAAAATGCTGACCAGTACTGTCTCGATGTCGGCCAACTTTACAAGGATCCTCAGTTTTTCCTCTTTATTGTTTATTAATTGGTAGAGGAGTTATAAGTTCAAGTAGACAAAGTAGGACACTACACTGGTCATTAATGAGACAGTGACTGAACTCAAAGTTCAATCAATTAACGGCGCACCTGCGTGACAACAAAACCATGCACTGTCCCATAGGGGCAAGTGCTGTCACTGACCAAGTACATGCGCAAATTGATTAATTATAACAATTAAGCTTGTTTTAAGGAAGTCAGGTTTTTATTCTGAAGTAGCTGCTGGAAATGTCATTGGGTCTTTGCACTTTGTATGTCGTATGGTCCTATATTTCTTATTCAGGGGCATTGGGTATGGCCAGAATATATTCGTGTTCGGATTTGAAGGTTTGCATTGGCTTACGTTTGTGTATCAAATGTGTTCTTGGCTCTTAAGTTTTTAGCCATTGAATCAGATTCACTTGTGGTCTCCAACTTGTAGTTTGAGCAACTTCGAAAGTGTACGCTGTGCCCAGGTTCAGGGAGCTACAATGTACATGTAGATGAGTTTGCTCAGCCAGTACTGAATATGTACATGTGAATATCAGCTAATTACCAGTTCCACTCAACAGAAAACTTGTGATATTTTGGCTGGTAGCCTGCTTTGGCAAAGCAAAAACTTTGATGCTGGGCAAGTTTCTGTTGGGAGTTTTGCTGAGCTACTCCCTCAAGCAGAAGCTCCAAAACACCCTTTTTTCCTTAAATTTTTCATCAAACCATGGAACCCTGCTGGACGGTCCTTGAAGGAAACAGTTTGGCCAGGGCCCGAAGTTGCCCATCCCCTGTGGTTCAGGGGTCAGCCCTGGTCAGCCCTGGTCGGCCAAAGGGGAACCTTTGGACCACTTCCCCACTTTTGCAGCCCTCCTTTTGGGCCAGGTGTGGTGGAAGTACCTGTCAGTCAACACAGAGGGGCGACCAAGGGGCGATGCATGTTAGCAGAGGCGCCCCTACGAACCGTGAAACCCGAAGACAGTTTTGAATTGGATTGCCTGGGCTGGGCAGGGTTCAGTCAGGTTCATTTTGGTCGGTAGTCCTGCAGGGAAGGACATTGTTTCTGGCTTACAAGCCTTTAAAGAATGTTATGCTCTTCTTGATTTTTTTTTTTAGAGTTTTGGAAAAAATTGTGCTTGTGGGAAAAACCATCAGTGTTATTTATTGGATGTTTGCACTGTAGGGGGCAGATTCCAACATGTTGAGTATCAAAATTGATTCTAAAGTGGAAATTGTTTGTTTTATTCTGTGTCAAAAGTGAGAAATGTCCTCAAATTGATGCTTTCCTATCTTAAATCTGTTGATTCTCTCTAAACCTACATAGCTAAAAGGATCAAGTTCTGTTGCATTAAGAACAGCAACTTATTAAAAAAGAAATCATCCACGTGCGCTGTTTTCAAGCTAGTGCATGTGCGTGAGGTACGCTCGGCATTTCCTGGGTAGCGCTGCCAATATTTCCAAGACTGGATATGATTCATCTTGTTGATAGATGGCCCTCCACCGCCGCGGCAACTTAGCCGCATTTGTCAAGAGAATGGCTGCAAAATAGGGGATTAAAAATTCAAATCCAATATTGGACCAAGACGGCTGCACCTCCTGCAGGCAGTAGGCCCTCCTTAGGTGAAAGTGCTGCTGGGCTGACTAATTGGGTATCCCACGGTGCGTAGACCAATAAGGTAGATGCGTCTGCTTGAAATCTTGGATGTCCTTTTTTTTTCTCTTTTCGGGGTGGCATGCCAGGTGCTTCTCTTCACAGGTGAAGAGAACCACACTTTTTGAGATTTTGGTGATGTGTTTTGTGTCAAAATTTGTGGTCCGAAATTGCTTCATTTACAGTTTCGTGTAGGTCCCCCTCATTTTAAATTATCTGATTGAGTTCGGTTATGGATCTGATGGGTCTGCCACGGGGAAGAAGTTTCAGAGCGGTGTGTTTTGTCACAAAATATGCCAGTTTTGATCTGTGTACAATTTGGCTGGAAGTTGAGATGTGCTGATGTTCATCAATTTGTTCTTGGAAATCAAACCTCAATTTAAGTAGGTTCTCTTCAGTTGAGTGTTTCATCTCAAAATGTGTCAAATTTACTTGACTCAAATTGGTCGTCCCCGGGCAATAATGTATTCGCCATTTTCAATTGATTTGATCCACAAAATTCCATGAAAAACAAGTGTGCTTCTTCTCCAAAAACTGTCCTGGAGACTGCTTGAGTATATAAATGTAAATTTTTGAACCCACTTCAGTTTTTTTCATTTTGACTTGCTGGATCCTACAAATCTATCAAGCACACATTTTACCGTCATGACCTGGTTGGCTGATGGTGATTACTCTCTTGACCTTTGACTTCAAAGGTCAAAGGTCTTGACCTTTATTGGGAGTCACTTTGAATTTCTACATGTAGGTGTGAAAACGTTGATGGCATTGCTGCCACTTTTGGAGACTTCCTGGTGTCAGCTTTAACTTCGGTCTTAAAAGTGATCATTTGTTACTTGTTGCCTCTGTGATGAGAAGTCTTCAAATGTAGGAATTAATGTTAAAGAATTTTGTAAAAGCTTAGCACAATGCAGTGTACATAAATATGTATATTTATATCAATTCTCACTCCTGTGTTCACCATTCAAAGTTCAATTGTCCTCACTGTAGGTTGAAAATTACAATGCAATTCTGCAGAAAGCTTGTTTGAAAGTATGTCATTCTGTCCATGATTCGTCCTATGTTTGAAGTTGGTTGTGTGTCAGTCAGTTTTTAAGAGCTTCAGTTTCAATCTGTCTGATAGAGTATCCACAAACTTTAATACTCCATGTTTTCTGAAGTCATCTCCCATCCCACGATCTCCTTGAATCATTGGCGACCAATTCTGTCGAGGAATTTCAGGAGATTCCTTGATCGTTAGATCCCCGGGGAGAACCGTGACACTATACACAAAAGGTAAATCAACTTGACTTTGGGCCTCACCTTGCGCTAGACTTCCAAGGTGAGAAGGGGTCACTGCTAGCCCCCCCCCCCCCCAGTCCCCCCCCCCCTTCAACTAAATATCCAATCTGTCTAGCCATCCAAATCTAAACACTCATCCAGAAGCCAAACGAACTTGTGCGGCCCCTCAGTTTAAGAACAACTAAAGACTCGAATTTACGACGCAACTGGGACCCGGTAAATCATCATTGCCTTCACGGCCACAGGGATGGATGGGAGGCAGGAATCAGACACAGTTAACTATGGTGTTCCAATGTGCAACCGGGGAATTGACAAATCGGGCTGCCTTGCCAAAATGTTCCTTAAATTCAAAACACAATGGTGAGCATTTCTTAACTCTACAGAATGTCTAAATAGCGAGAACCTAGAAAACAAATTGCCAATGAAGTTTAAGGGTAAATAAGAATTTCCTATTCGCTGATAAATCTCCCTATGTAAATAAATGAGTAAACATCGAACTGATCCGTAGTAAAATTTATTAATCTGTTCCTACCCATTCCGCAAATGATGTAAATAATTTTCCGAGGCAATTTATGCTGTCTTGCTTGGGAACACCTGGGTCTCCGGCCAAATTGTTTGTCCCAACGTAAGAGTGAAAGGTCTTTCCAGCGAATGGTTTACGACTGTATTTAGCGGGTTGCAAATGCATCCCTCACCCCGTGATTTAGGTCAGCGATGAAACGTTAATGCCTTTCTGAAACACGGTTCGAGTTTCAGGCGCGCGGAATTGAGGCTGTTTGATTTAGGAGTGAATATTGGTTGATATACGCTGATGACTTGGGCTGGCCGGTGGTTATTCCTTTTCCAGCGGTTGTGTTAATTATTGTGGAAAGTTTGATCTCGTGTGAGTTGTAAGATTGATGTTTGGGTTTTTTTCTTGGAATCCGTGTTTCTAGAAACCTTCCATAAGCTTCCTTGGTGCAAACCCTCAAATTTAATTTTGATAAACAATCGTTTAACATTTCTTGAGGCTTTGAACTATTATGCTGGGGAGATGCTTTATCAAATTATTTTGCATACTTCGAAGAATATCCTTCTTCATATTTTGTTACTGCCAGTACCCAAGTACTAGATGAGATCTTCAACGCCGTTACAATTCTAGGTGGAAATAGCAGCAAATTTTCAAGAGACAGTCACACACCCCACTGGAAGCAGAATGTCCGAATGTTGCACTTGGGAAGCCCATCTGTCATCTGTCGGCCTCACCTTACGGGCACCGGTTTGAACCCCACGACGCTGAAATAATAAACATCTTGCTTCCCCTCTGTACGAACCTGTTTCCACGGTCTCGGTGCAGCGATACTCTGTCTCCACGCCATCTCATCATAGTTTTTTATCCTTCCGCGCCGTCTCGTCTAAAGTTCAAGACTTTGTGCGCACTTTTGGCATATTACTTAACCTTCCGATGTTACGCTAAAGTATTGTTTGAAAGTCGGAGAGGGATACGGCATCACTTTTTTTTTGTTTAGTCTTGAGCTTGGTTGTCTTGGGAGCAGCGAAGCGGGGATAGGGAGGGGATTTTTTATTTCCTTTTCCGGAATTATTGCGATGCGCTCGATCGGGAGAGGGCATTGATGTCATGCGCAGGGCAGGGCAAAGGTATTAGCACAGTTACTGGATCGTGTCGGGATTGGATTGAGATGCTTTCTCTTTATGACGCTTGATTGGAATGAACAGCAGACTGGCGGATTAAGGAAAGATATCGCCCCTCAGGAGAGATTTCCTTCGAACCTGTGCGTGACTCTGGTTTTACGCTGGATTACTTCATTTTAACTGACACAGAATTGGACGACTAGCTGTATCACTCAAACTTCAAAGTACAGTCCAAAATGGTGCAGTGAATGTGTTTTTTTTTTAAATACAGAAGTGAAGTCCAAGCAAGCTCCTTGAAGCAGCGGGGACTTTAAGATTGCAATTTGAAAAGTGCATATGAGAGAGTTTCTTTATCTTGTATAATCACAGCTTCATTGTTACTTGTTTATCAGGATGAAAGAAGTTGAATTGGAACTGGATTTTAACAAAAGGAACTCGACCGATTTCATTTTGTCAGACATATGTTGGAGGCTCCGTAACCCTAACCTACCTGGATGGTTATGACTCATACCATTGTCTTGGATTGCAAATGCCGTTTTTTCCTGCTCTGTTCTGCCGTTTTGCCGATGTGCTCCAATGAAAACCAGATGGCACTCTAGAATTCAACCTGCTGTGCTGTAAAAAATTCCACCGATTTTTCCGAAATTGATGTGCATTTTTAATAGGACAGATATTGAAAATCTCCCTGTCTGTATCGCTGTACAAGTAAACCAGGCTTAATACCATTTTGAATTATGGGAATGTTTTGGACCATCTGTATTTGACCATTTTAGGCTTTGAACGCCTGGAAAGTTATAAATGTTTCTCGCACAACTTTGACATCTACAAATGAAAAATTGGAACTCATGAAAGAAACAAAACCCATAATTTTTTTTATAAGATTTGAAGGTTTGCATGGTGAATGTAGCAATGAGATAAAGATTTACGGTAGCACTATATGACAAATCTCTATTGTGCGAAGAACCGGGGGAAACTCAACGTTTTGGAAAGTATGCTTTGGCCGTCGTCATGAAACTGAAGGGATTCTGACAAAGAATGGAGGTTATATGGTGTGACTGGAAGCAAAGAAGCACGCGAAGGATGCAGTGTTGTTTCCAGTCACACCATATAGACCTTTATCATGCTTCCACCATTTTAGTCATGTTCCCTGTATCCAATAACAGCACTGAATGATAATGTTTTTGTGCAAAAAGGAACCAGACTACTTTTCCTTCCAACCTCACTTTGGTTACATTGATCTGAATGGGAAAAAATCAAATGGCTGCAACATGATAATGGTCTATAACCTCTCTTCTTCATTCCCTTCAGTCTTCTGACAATGGGCAGAGCACACTGTCCGAAACGTTGAGTTACCCCCGGTTCTTTTCACAACCTTACCAACTCACAAAAGAGATTTGTAACATGGTGCACTGCTGCCGTAATCTTTATCTTACCACAATGTTTTTGTTGACAGTGATACAGATATATCAATTAATGCTACAACCATCTACCAGTGAAGTGAAAGACAGTGTCACTGCCCACACGTAACAGCAGAGCAACATTTGAAATTCAGTTCTCTGGGGGAAAAAGGTCGATGGGAAAATATTGCTTGGCTGTGTTCTTGTGGCCGTGGTGGTGAAGGGAGGCAGTGGTATGGGATTAAATGCGGTTCTATTCAGTCAACCGGCATAGAAAACCCCAGCACTGCTGTGGGGAGGATTAGCACAAGTCTAACAAAAGGCGGCGGCAGTCTACACAAGACCATGGTTCTTGGGTCCCGCGGACTTTTGCCCGACCGATGTCTCTTGAACCTGAAACAAAATTGCCTTTTCTTCAAAAAAAAGAAAAAAAGACCTGCTATTCACTTCTCGCAATTTTGCCTTCTCTTTCCTTTCCCGCCCAGACCTACCGTGGTTTTTTACTAAGATGGTGCCCCAACAACAAAGTTGGAAAGAAAAAAAAAGGGGAAAGAAGAAAAGGAAATAATAAAAGAAACTAGAGGTTTGATTGCGTGGTTGGTGGATGGCCTTTGGGCCAGCTTTTGTTGGTGGACGGCAGGCGGTGTTTTGTGTCGGCTTGTGACGTGGAGAGCACCTGCGATGATGTGAATCGCAGGCCGTTTTTGCTTTTTAAAGATCGATTCTTCCCCCCTTCTTTCGCGGTGAAAAGGATCTGAGTATTTTCTTCCTTTTTAAAAAGCAATAGTACAGGCTCATTTAGAATGGTGGTTTGTTCCTCGCGGGGTACAGGGGCACTGGTTCCATGGCAACGGTTTCGGCCGGAGTCGGTGCATTTTTGCAGCAAGAAAGGTGTGAGGTTTCTTTTGTCGCGCGGAAAAATAATTTTTGATTCTGCCTGGAAGGGCGTCAGAAGGAAAAGTCATGGTGACAAAAAAAAAAAAGAGAAGAAAAAAACGAGGAAGAATGTGGGAGAAACACCTCTGAATGTTGTCTTTGTGTTGTTTGATGTGGTTTTAGGCTCTGGGCTGTAATTTAAGAGCGGTTGCGTCTATTGGAATGGCGGTGTCGGGCCGTAATGACGGTTATGTTCAAGGGTAATTCAATAGCTTGTTTGGTGGAATGGGGAATGTTTAATTGAATTCTGGTACACAATGGGTCCCAATTTAACGGACTTCTCTGCAGAAAATTTGGTTTAGCAAATTTCAACCAAAATCAGGGCTCAATTTTATGGTTCTGCCTGCCATGGAACTCAGCGCTTATGATCGCAAAGTTGCTTTAAGCGCTAGTAGCGAAACTCTGGCTAACCCTACACGTAAGAATCCTTAGTCAAAGATGTACGCATGCGCAGAGGCCTAAATTCCTTGCTTGCCTATGAAATATGCTGCCTGTTACTTGGTACTTGTAACGTTGGTGAAGAATTTTCTCCCATAGTTTGGGCTTTATATGCATGGTTACTTTGTTAGAATCCTTTGTAAGAATAGAAATTAAAATTTCTAAAGCCTCATTATATTTTTCTAAAAACTCATTACACGTTGGTTCCTAACCGCACTCGCCATATGCCGTAAGAGGTCAGTACTGGGCCGTCCCCTTTTCATCTAATCAAGGCGGGATAAGTTCAAAGGTTTCACCCCCCTTGGGGCGCAAACCGTCCCCCTTATTGTTCAAACTATTATGATAGGGGATTAAAACACACACCACGAGGGGCGGTACAAAACACCCCTTTTTCGGCCAACCGAACGCCCCCGGGGTTGCATGTGCAGCACTCTAAAAGCCCCACTGATCGATACAAATATAGGCCCCTAAAATTTTACACATGCAAAAAAAGAGGGTTTCGTGTTATTACTGTGTGGCATATTGTTGAGTGCATGATATTGTTTTTGCCCTGCGGCATTTGGCGTGTCGTGTAATCGATTAAGTGGGGGTTTTTTAGTCAGACGATGAAAACATCAACTTGGGTTAATCTTAAGGGATTTCAGGTTTTTCCCTCACAAAAGCTCGCCTCATATATAAAGTACATGTAATTTAGGTAATAAAAACAAACCTTATCTTTTTGATTTGTCTATTTAAATGTTGGCTTGCTATAAAGTAAGTATGTAGCTGTGCATGTACCCCTTTTCAACCCAAAATTTGAAAGAGTTTTATCTATTTGCATTGGTTATCACATATATACTTCAACCGAGCATGTAAAAATCCATCTGTATTCAGTTACACATGGGTGTCACGAAAATAAATATTTCCTAGTTTCGACAAATGCGGGCAGTTGGTCGGTCATGAACTCAAATCACATCAACCAGTTGAGAAAATATTTGGGATTCATGGACAAGAGAAAAAGCTAAACGATGAGTATGTACGGTCACGATAAACACTCCAGTCGTAAGAGATGTGAGGTATTCAAGGGGGAGGATGGAACGCACACCTGTACCCCCGGGCACTTGGCTATCCCCCCCCCCCCCCCCCCATCGCAAGTTTCATGTTTTCATCCCAGAAAAAATGTCTGTATTTTTTTTTCTCTCTCGGGAAGGCGGGAGGGGGCTTGTACAAGTTATGATATTTTCTTAATGGACCCCTGCATGTTTTTTTGGCTTTGTCAGCAAGTAGGCAATAATTGATCTTTTTTTTATGAGGCTATTGTGTTTGAAGTAACCGTTTATATTATGCTTATTCATGATATTTGTGAGGAAACTCATGGCGAGCCAGTTAAAGTGAGTTGAAACAAGGTTGAACTTGCAACTTTATGTTTTGATGGCAACCATGTCACCTCAAGGATGATTTTTTAACTTATGAACTTGTCAACTAAGGAGGTGTCAACAAAAAATTGATTTGTTGATGAATGAGATTTTTAATTTGCTTAAATGTTTTCTCATTTGACAACTTTTTATATGATAATGAAAATATTAGGATTGGATGTTGAGTAAACGTTGTGCAAAAAAACAAAAGAATCAAAACAACACCAGAGGCAAAAGACATCATGTTCACGAACCGCAACTAACAGATGTGACAGCGATTAACAGGATTTGGGGATTAGCACCAACATGGGCCCAGCAAATCCTACTACATCCCCCACCCAACACGACAACATCCATGACAAGTTTGGTTCAACAGACAGACACGTCGCACGTCACGCGTCACTCACGTCGGCATTCGCTCAAATCCGTTTCCTCCATTACCTCGCACTTCGCTAAACCATTTAGGATTATTGTCAATTTTTTTCAACGTGTGACATTTTGACAGATGGACTGTGAATATCAAAACCATGTCTAGCCCTGCTCGGATCAAACCGAAACATTTTTAATGTCACGTTGAACCCATCTTGGGGGTAAGCTTGTACTTTTTGAATGAACATAAAGGGCAGTAAAGTACAAGAGCTCGTTCAATGAACTTTTATTTTTGTTAATTTTTATATTGAAAAGTGGGTGAGGAATTGAACAAATAATGAGTGCATGAAAACTCAACTTTACGATAAAAAGGAAAAAATAGCTTACTTCCATTGACCAAACTTTTTTTTATCCCTGTTTTTGTTCAGTTGTGAATTCAACTTTTAATTCCAAATTTCTTACACTTCACTAAATAGATTGAGAAAAAACTACCACCAGACTGGAAAAGTAAAAATTACAGTATGGACGACCTCACCCACGGAGCACCGTTACCGTGGCACTGCACTTTCCAGTTAAATCTTCCCAAGATGCACTCTGACTCAACCTACCCCATCACACCTACCTGCGTTCTAGTCACATGACCATCACTTACGAAGGTGTTTTTCCGTGTTTTGCCAAAACATTGGAATAGAATGAGAAAGGAAAAAAAAAACTTGAGCGTCACGCTTTTTATCCGTTGGGAAAACATCCCAAGTATTATCAAAGGCTGGAAATATTAATTAAGCTCCCACAAAAAAGCAACCAACCGTAAGAGAGATTAGCTATTGAAGAAATAAAAAGCCGTTTTTTTTTCAACGGTGAGGTCTAGAAGCGCCGAAGTGCATTGACAAATTACCCTCAACCACACCCGACAAAAGAGTGTTCTTCATGCGTGCATAATTTTTGACATGTTTTCATAACTTGCTCGAACACAGTGGCTGTTTGCTTGCCGAAATTATTCACAGCTCCCACACAACAAAGAGCGATGCGGACAACAACTCAAAAAAACACCCCCGGTTGTGGTTTAACACATGTTTTGATTACCTCACTTCCGATGAAAACGATTTTATACTTAGATCATAATTTTTTTAATCTTACACCATGGGCTAAAATACTACCTTGCAATGGTGATTGAAATTGTGCAACCAAAAAAACGATCCCTTTTTTCCCCCAGCCTTTTTTTTATTCCTGGTACGAGTGCTTGGGGTTGTTTGTCCAAAGTAATTTAATTCCTTGGCAAGTCTTCAGCTTGATTGGGAAACTTAATTAAGAGATTGACTGCTAATAAATGAGAAGTTGTATAAGAAAAAGTCATTGTCCGTGAGTTCAGTGTACTCTTCACATGGCCAATTTTGTAAAGAATTCCAAGCAGTTAGAGAAAATTTGTAGTAAAAATAGAAAGTTACATTTGAAACTTTGAGACGTTTACATAGACCATTTCTAGCACGCCCCATGGAGGCCCCCTTCAATGGCGAAAGCATTGTGCTAAAGCTATTGTACAAAGTAACTGCATCATGGCGGATCGTCTGAACAATAGCTAGCACAGCCATTGAAGGGGGCCTACGGCCTGCATGAGTGTGCAGTGATTGTGCACTTGGATTGGTCAATATAAGAAAACGGGACACACTTTTAATACACATCCACGAGTACATGTACATCATATTGAGACATCAATCCTTTTGTAAAGTTTTTAGTGATTTGCATGTACAATCCTAGATCTATCAAATATACTGCAAAAAAAAAACCCTTGGTGTAAAGCTTTTAGTGATTTGCATGTGCAATCCTAGATCTATCAGATATACTGCGAAAAAAAAAAGCCTTGGTGATAGATTTTGTCATGTTTGTTCGCTTTAGTCTAGCCACAATGTACAATTTACAGGCCTGCATTATACATAACAACATACATACAACTATGTATTTCGTTCAACCCACATTGTCAGCATGATGCCGTCACGCTGTGAGCGTTTCTCACAATAACTTGCAATAATGTTGACGCAGCAATTCCCCTGATAAGCTTCCAAGACAGTCATCATCGTCATCTCCCCTGACCCTTCCATGCTCTGAGACAAGACAGTTCGCGACACCCACAGAATCATAGATCCCGACCAGATATCTTCACAGGCAGCCAGCCCAGGTGGCCAGGTGCTTTCGATCAGAGTCCTGGCTCCCCAAAACAGGTGTGAACGGCCCCAGATATGACTCATGACATCTGAGCCCACCAGACCATCTTGAATTTTTTCCTTAATTCATGATCGCACTGAACACGCCGCCCATGCTTTAAAGCCTGCCAGCTTGAGAGTTGAGGGTTAATTCTGAACGTGAATTTGCTCCGTGTTTTTCAGAAAGGTTTGGAAACAAGGAAATTTCAACAAATTCGTTAAAATTATTTGAAGAACACAAAAGAGAGCAAAATTTAAACAAATTTAGAGCAGTGGGTCCTAAAGATATCCCAACACTCTTTGGATGAAATAACAAAGATGCCTTATTTTAGCTCCATTCCATCACAACCAGCTCAAAAATATTTCCCTGAAAAAAAAGGCTCTTCAAATGAAAGAAAAGTAATAGATAAAAAAACATTCAAAATTTAAAATGGTGTTTCCTAACTCAACCACCAGTATAACTCGTTGCCTACGTAATAATAATTGACTTTCGTATAATGAAATTAATTATGAAAAAGAAAAATTTTCCAAGGCTGACATTTGTTCATATAAGAGCGAGGAAGTTGGACTTTTTAAAATTGAATTAGCATCCCTCCTAATATAATAAGCCTTGCTGTTTACTTTTTCATTGATCAAATTTCATCTTATTGTTCTGTTGTGAGATGCACTTTTTTCGAATTTGATCTAAGGATTCGTCGCAGTACACTCACTTGATATTTATTTGTTCCAAAACCAAGGAAAAGGACATGGTGGTTAATTTTATTCATCGTGCACTTTACTCCACACAATAAAAAGTCAGTGTTTTGTATTTTTGAAAAGCAAGACGTTTTATAAATGGAAAAACAGCATAGAGGCAGATTTTAAGCTGGCGCTGGCAGTGCTAAGCCGTTGTAGGATGTTGAGTTTCTTTCCTTAAAAATGAAGCACTGCGTCACTTTAACTCTCTATTTGAAAACGAAATATAGAAAAAAAATATCACGACAATTTTCGACTTTTTAACATCCAATTCATATCCAGCTATTTTTGAAATCCCGACACAGTTGCCGATCAAGCCACTCAGCGTTAAACCAACATCCTGTCTAATCTTGTTATAAACCGAATCCAATCCGGACTACCCATTCAAACCAATACCGAGAAATGAAATGTGCATTTAAAATTGACGCACATTTCACACATCAATCATATACCTACCGGGGGTTCTAACGTCTTGCGTCGTCAATTTTTTTTTCTCCCCACGACTTTACAGCTCACTGTTGGACTTGACCACAGTTGAATTTAGGGGAAAATTGAATTTTCGATATCTCTGCAGCAGTTGTCGGATTTCAGTAGCCAGTCTTGTTATTAAAACTGACAGGAAAAATAGGAAATGATCTCTTTTTTTTCTTCTTTATGCGGCAAAATAGGACTTTCTGTTGTTAGATTATTTGTGTCAGTTGGAGTTTTCCTATTTGTTTTGTGGTCCAAAAACAGACCAAATGATGGTTTCTTTTACAATCATGTAAGCCCATGTATATATAAGTAATTTCCTTTGCATTGTCTTTGAGTTTTTGCAGTCGGCTTGATAATTAATTCCCATGTAATTTCAGATTGTTTTACTGATTGTCTCGTTTCTGGATATTTTCATAGAATTGACCTCTTGGAATTTTTGGACAAATGTTTCAAGCAGAAAAAAAAAATTGGTTAAGAATTAAAACCCTTTGAGTAATTCTACAGCAAAATCAATCTTAATTCGATGATGTCATAATGTTTGTGGGCGGGGCCGCCTTCTCAGTTGAATCAATAGAACAAACGGCCAGACAATGCAGGCGTCGACAATTAAGCAAGGTGAATGTGTCAACTGTGTGATTAACTGTGTATTATCAGAGATGCCACTTTTCCGGTTTTAACCGGAATTCCGGTTTTTTTAAAAAATCTCACAAAATTCCGGTTTTTCCGGCCCTCAAATTAACCAGAAAAAGAGAAGAAAAACTGTGGAAATGCGTTGATTTTTACCTCGATTTAGTACATTTAGGCGCACGCATGGCACAACGTTGTTCGTTGAAGTAGTCTTAAAAACAGTCTTTGTGTATGTTGTTGCCGAGCCTGCATGCGATACAAACGGCCAACGTACTTAATTGCACGCAGTATACAACGGCGCCTCGCGCGTGCTTCACCGCGTGCGGGCGTGTTGTGTGCTAAGCACACAAGGCATTCAGCCTGGAAATCAAGTCTATCATTTCAGCTATCGGTGGTTTCCGATCGCAGTGATATATGTGAATACAAAAAATGCGGGTACCAACCATGTTTTCGTTGAGCGCATCGCGTAGTGCAAGGATCATGTACACCGACAGCAGTGTTGTGGAATCATGCATGTTTCGTGTCGAATATTACGTTGGAAATTCGGGTAGGCAGAATAAATATTAGGATGGAAAAAGTCAAAGTGATTGAACGAACCGACAGCTTTCAAGGCCATAGAAGCAAAATTAAAAAATAAACAGAACTTGGCTTGGCTACAAGATAAAGATGACAGCGGGGACTTTGTGTCGGACACGGAGTGGCTTTTTCACATACACAAAAGTCCGGTTTTTTCAAGCAGCCGTTCCGGTTTTTTTCAAGCAGACCCAGTTCCGTTTTTTTCAAGCAAACCTTGTGGCATCTCTGGTGTATAGACTGAGCCAGATTAAGAGCATTAATTATGCAAGAATTATCGTCGGAGTCGGCGGTGTCACTAGTGAATGTTAGACGCATGGTAATGTTTGAAGCATGATTGACAATGGCTGGTGTGTGATACCTTACAAATGAGAATATGAGTATGTGTCCTACTGAAAAATTTAGAATGTGGCGTCAACTTAGAGTCCAGTTGCTACTTGTTCTCGCAAAACTAAGCAAAAATAGAAAACCTGGGTATCACCGTTAGGCTTCATTTCATTTGAAATATTTTACTGATTGGAAAGGAGCTTTGTTTTGTAACAAACTGTCAATGACATGACAGTTAGGTTGTTTTATAGTTTTGACTGGTTTCATTTACTCAATTTGCCAGGTTTTTCATAAACTGTCTGTCTGGCTGTCTGTGCATGTAGCTATCAAGTATCCAACTGTTTGTTTGTCATTTTCTGTTTGTTCATCTGTCTAATGTCATCACTTGGTCTTTCAACTCCCTAATCACGTTTCCAGTTAGATACACCAGCCTAGCCTCTCACCACAGATTTTGCATCATTAAAAATTCACACCCCAATCCTCCGCGTTAATCGAAAAGCCCTCCCTCCGAGATGATAGTTTCTCCCCTAACACCCTTCCCAATCCCTAGAGACGAAACCTTCCCATCAGTCTCGCGCCAGAATCCACCGAGCGGACACCCAACTTCCATGCTCCAACACCCTGCCTTTATACTTCAAATCCCCCTTTTACTGCCAGCAAATCCCTTTTAACTACCCCATCTTTCAGATCCCCCTCCCTTCTACCCCCATCATGAGATTAACATTCCTGATCTGACAATAGGATGACACCACAGAATAGACAGCCTGGCCTTAATCCTCAGCATCCCTTTGTGGTAATCCCAGCTCCGGACAATGGGTTGTTGGGGCTGTTGGTGATGGTGTTTTGGGGGAAAGTTGAGAGGGGAACAACAAAAGCTTGGCAAGTTTTTTCTTGTGGGAGGTCTAACTGTAGTGTAAGAAACACTTGGCAGGGAACTTGATAAATGGAAAGATGAGTTTGATTGGGCCCATGATGAGCAGATGTAGTTTCTGGATAGTGTTGAAGCTGCAGTACAGGTGTTGAATTCGAGAATGACAATCTTGGATCTTGGGAGAGGTTTGAAAGAAAGTTAGTGAAAAGTTTGGGATCAAGAACTTTCTAACTTTGGGGCTGGGATCCTGATGTCCCCGGTTCAACTCCCAGTTTGACCAAATCTAAAAAGTATATTTTTTGTATTCATTTTGCTTTGAAAACTCTTCCTCTGTCTTTTGGGAATAAAATCGGCAATATTTCCGTCTTTTTTTGTGAAAGGGAGGGAAACTTTAAAAATTCACATCTGTCTTAACAAAACATGTGCGCTCGATTTGGGGCAAATAAACATCATGTTAACATCCCACGGAATTTCACATGAAATGTCTTCTTGTTGTTGCAGACTTGTAGATATGTAAAACAAATAAATTCAACCAATCAGAGGCATGCAGAACAGGTGCCTCTGGCTCGACCAATCAACAGCCCAGGGAGCCTCATAGCTATCGGCATTGTGGCTTACGGACAGTAGGGGAGCCCGGGTCTAAAATAGGAAATCTCGAACAAGGATTGGAAGTCCAAAAGTCCCAAGGATCAACGCCATCTATGCAAACAGCCTGGCCGGCTGGGTAAACAGGAACGCCGGGACCAAGGGAATGCCAAATTCCCAGGTTTCTGTCAGGCGGCAATTAGGAAAAGTTGACAGAGTTAAAGCAACTTTATGCTCGCAAATTGTATCCAGATTTGGAGAGAACTTTCTGGGCATTGATTTGGTAATTTGAGTAACGGTTTTGTCAGGTTTGGGAAAAAATAACCCTAACCCTGCTGAATCCAACAGGATCCAACTATGTCACAAACCCGATGCAAAATGCTGGATTCAGCAGGCAACTGAACCACATTATAACACCATGTTGGACTCCGTTGGATTCAGCAGGCAACTGAAAATGAGGCACAGTGGATTGAGCAGGAAAGTCTGGTTGGACTCTGTTGGATTTAGCAGGGCAGTCCTGAGGAAGGACTAGGGGGGGGGTTAAACTATACCATGCATGGTCTTGAGAAGAAATTGTAATCATTTATCTCAGTTTTGAATATTTTTTTTAATTTTTAAATAATAAAAAAAAAATTCAAATGCAATCTAACTTTTGTCCACCTAGATACCATGTACATTCTTACTGCAAAAGCATTGAAATGGGAGTTGAAATGGCATATCATTCAAACCCTTTTATAAACCTAGTAGGAAACTCTTCGTCCCTTTGAACTGGTTGTCTGTTGGTCAACCTTTCTTAAATCTAAATTAGCGATGAAAACGTCGGACCACCGTCTTAACTCAGCTGGCTTTAGCTGTTCTCTTATCAGCACCTAATTAAAGCAGCAACTGAAACCAAGGCCAACACTCCATAATTTACTCTCAACTGATAAGCAGAAAAGTCTTTGAGATTTTGTTCTTACAAGAATCACAGTCTACAAATCGCACCCCAGCAACCAACCCCTGGCAATAAGGTCACACTCTTCCCCTACCCCGGTGAGACCCTGGCGGGACCATGTTGAGACCCACGGGCATTGTTTTCTCAATACTGCCAAACTTGGCTAGACTAGGACGCAAATTGGGCGCCCTCTGACTCTCGCCCTTGCGGCCGTTCCGATTTCTGGTCCTGCGGACCGGATGCCAGTATATGCTGCTTTTCTGTGAGTCTCCTTTGAACATGAAAAAGATTTTCAGAAAATAGAGGCTCAATGGTTCTGCTCTGCAAAATATGAAGACAAGCGGTGTCACTCTCAAGAAAGTTTCAAATTTCCAAATTATCAGACCTTTTTGTGGATGTGTTAGTTTCTATCCAACCTATTTATTTGAGTTGGCTCTCTCCGTTTAGAGCTTAAAGCTGGACCTTTCTTCACCAGGATTTGATGGGGAAAGACATGAGGTGGATAGATGTCAGTTCCCAGAAATCTTATCCCGATTTCCAAGCTTTTGTTTAGATATGTCTCTCACCGTCAGTGAATGTGCAGGAGAGAAGTGACGATTTGGATACAGCGCGACTGGGGCGGCATCTTTCAACTCGTACATATTACACGCATGAGTTAACTGTCACAGATTGTTTTAACGCTGTCGATGTGCTGGTTGGTGGGCTGATTGTAGATCCAACATGCCACCTTGGCCGCCTTGGCCGACTTCTAGCCTTCGCGTGTCATCGTTCTGAACAATATGGCCGAGAGTGTCGACTGCAAAAAATTTACAAGATGTTTCCAGAAAGTGCTGGTCTGGTATCCAGACTGCAGCACATAGTTTTGGTTGTGATTTGAGCTTGGTCTCAATTTGCACTTAGCGGAAAATTCATCAGCTGCACGTGAAAAAGTCAGTTTGTCAAAACTAAAGTGGTCAAGAGTTGTGAAGTGAATTTAGAAACAGAACAGAAAAAAAAGTTCATAAATTATTTTATACTCAAAATCTAGCATATTAGTGGTCTTAGAATTACTGAACTTTGAAATAACATTAAAAGTTACTCCTTTAAGTTTGTACCACAGAGTTTTACTGTGAGTTTTAAATACTGCGCCACCCATTTCTGAGTTTCAAAACAATTAAGGACATGTGCAGGGGTTTAAACTTTTTTCCAGTGTATATTTCTTTCCCCCTTCCAAAATGTGAAACGGTGTCAAGGTTTTTCTCCTTCTTGTTTGGAAACCATGTATCAAATTGTCGCTTTTGATTTATTCCTCAACTGAGAATAAGAAGTGTGCCTTTGGACATATTCCAGACCTCTGCACCCCATCATCTCTCTACTAATTAATCACCATACCCTTAATGACCCCTTAGGGGGCCTTTTCTGACCCCTAAATTGCTCCCCTGTGCTCTCAGTGTCTGACCTGTGGTCTTAGACCCCGTTCCCACTTGATCCACCAATTGGGGGATCTGATCCACCTTTTGCCAAATTGCCGGATCAGATCCCCCAATTGGTGGATCAGATCCGGCAATTGTGTGTAGTGGGAACGCTAACCGTTATAAGGTGGATCAGGATCAGATCCACCTTTTCTGATCCACCTCTGGACCAGGATACAGATCCCCCAATTGGTGGATCAGATCCGGCAATTGGCGGATCACGGCAGATGGGAACGCAAAAGGTGGATCTGATCCGGCAATTTGACCTGTCAACATCCGCACGGTGCACGAGTGGCGCGAAAATGTTGCGGTCTTAAGAACGAAGAAACACGCTTTCAGGCATGTAGCTCATGTGAAAATTTCCAACGTACACAACGTGCACAATAAACAACCGCTGAACTACGGGCTAGCACCGCGCATGCACGTGGTATATCCTGAAACTACACTAGGCCTTTTACAATTTTCGTTGCGTATTCTTCCATTTCTAAACCTTTTTTTTTCGAGAAATTTTACTTATTTTTACATCCATAAATGACTCTGAGTCCGCACTCACCAAAACACTTCAATTTGGCACAGAATCATGGAAAAGCTTACGAATACGCAATGAGAATAGTGCCGATAACGCGGTGGTCTGGAGGTGACAAATCTGAAGTATTGATTATAGAAAATTGGAAAATGATGTCGTAGTACATCATGTGACCGTTTCTAACCAATGAGAAGCTTCAGAACCAGGGAATCCCTTATCGATGCATTGGTTTCTGCCGTGATGTCACACAATGAGCGGCGCTGTTCGATTTCACCAGTTAATTTATGCACGTACGGATCCTCTATCCGTGATTTATGTCGGTGAATTCGCGTAATCTTTGTCGGTGAATTCAATATTCATAGCGCTGTTAAAAACTGACCCATCCTGGCCTAGCATGCAACACTACTGGCACTCCACAGAGCGCGCGTAATTCCGAACTCAGTGACCTTTCAGACCCAACATTTCCGTTTGAAAAGGTGGATCAAGCATAAGTGGGAACGCGACTTGCGGTTTCGTTGCGGTAAGATAACGATCACACCAAAATGCCGGATCGTGATCCACCTTTTCCAAATTCAAGTGGGAACGCGGTGTTAGGGTCAGCCTCAGGACAGCTTGACCCCACCAGGACATTTGACCCGAAAACCTGATTGTTTTTATGAACCCATGTTGGGAAATGTGGTCAGGACATTTTATCGGAATTTCTGTTTAAGATAGAGCATTCATAATTGCTTGAAGAAAACATGCTCAAATTTGGAAATTTTGTGGTATAATTTTAAAAAAAATGTTGAGGTTGAAAACTGAAGTAAAACATAATGGATGTTTTGTGTGTCATTACTTTTTCAGTATCTCTTTAAAATAATGACCCTTTTTTGAAACTATATTTCTGCATATTGAAACTATTTTTAGGTTGAAAGTAACAAAAGTGTAAATTAGAAGCAAGGTTTTAGACCATTGTCATATTCAGTACTGTATGATTCACAGTTCGTTTACCCTCCATACTGATTCATCAAACAATGATCATCAAAACTTTTTAAAACTTCCTCGTTTGGTCAGAAGGTTTGTATCGTTCTTTCTGTTACACCCACACCTACCGGACATTATCTAAACTTAACCATGGCAAAGGTCAGAACCTAAACTCATTAAGAGCGACCCCCCAGTCAACAACTTCCATAAAAAAGTGTCATCTATTGACTTATTGTCAACACAGACTGCCGGCCGGTCAAACAGCGCGACAAGAGTTTTGTTGACGTTGCTTTGCTTTCGTATTTGCCTCGTTGCCCGGCAAAGTGTCCAATAGAGAAGGCATGTGTAGCAATCGTGGGTCTGGCGGTGTTGTAAAACTGTTGTAAAAAATGCGTGGCCTGCGTAAGCAGTGTAAAACCCATTGTGTGAAGAGCTGAAATCAGGAAGTAGACTTTTTCTTTGTCACAGCGGGGCGTTTGTGAAGTATTTTTTGGAGGTGATTGTGATGAATTGGTGTTTGAATTTCCGACAAAAGGCAGGACAGGAATGTTGATGGGCCCTGCGATGGTACCGTTTATGGGTACACATAATGGTGTTTCATCATAAAAAATATCTTAAAATGGGCTTATTAGTCAGAACCTAAGAAATGTCTACCATTCTCGGTAATTGAAAAATCCACAACAAATATCTTCATTTTTTGACAGTTATCAATGAGGAGATGGGATAATTGATTTTTCGCTTTTTTCCAGCTTAGAGAAAATGGAGGTTGATGAATGAAGATCTTGAACAATTAAGCATTAACTATTTGCAATGAAGGCAAGGGGAAAAAGGATAACCTTTCTGAAATAAGTACATCTAAGTTTTTGTCCTGCACATTCACTCCTTTCATGCTTATACCCATTTGCCTCATTAATTGTACCTCACACTCACTGTTTCACTCAGTTTATATTATTCCCCCCCCCTCAAAAAAAGAGAGACAAAACACCTTTAATCCACATTCGTCCTTGGGTGACCATAAAATCCTGGACTGGGATTAGGAATTTGATTACGGAATTACAGAGCCTAGACAATTCTAAGCTGAAGCGGAGACTGTCTCTGAAATGTAAATTCCCCTTGCGAAAGCTGTCTGAGGTTTAGGCCTATAGTCTGCGGAATCCAATTTTCCTCCTCAAAAAAACTCATTTTTATTTTTTACTTTAAGATGTTGTAAAAAGTCTCACATCCCAGTGCCAAGTGGCACACCTGGAGTATATGACTCAGCCTCTTCCGTTTTACGAGCCTGTTTGTTTGATAACCATTCAGGTGTACCCTACATCAAAAGCGTCCAATTTAACAAAGTTTGAATGTAACAGTTCTTGGCAACCACTGATTACATTTTACAACTGGCATCTTTTTATTCAGTCCAGAGTTCCTGATCAGTTAAAAGAGACGTGGATTTTGTTTTCCCCAACTAGCAAATCCTCTTAAAGTTTTACGATTCCTGAAATCCATTGTGACGGAAGGTGCTCCTCAAAGTTTATACCCTCTGTGACTGTACTGGATAAAACTGCTCCCAGTTTGTTGTTAGAATCTGTGTTTTAATGATCGGCAGATTGTTTTGCCTGGAAGCTTCTTAAGTAATAATACTATCCACAGTTGAGTGGTATGGTGTGGTAACCATCAGACTGCAAACAGGCCAAAACAGACTGTAGCAACCATTGTCGCTAATCCCATTTGATTAAGCCTCTAGTAAAACTCTTCTAAGCGGCTTAAAGAACCGGGAGGTATAAATCCCAGAAAGTTTCTTTTGGTATCTGGTCACCTTGAAGATGGGCACACACAAAAACCAGATTCAGCTTTTGGAAAGATATCCATATAAAAACTTTGAAATAAATACTTAGGTAATAGAGATCAAATAGAGCATAAACTTTGCTTCAGTCATGCCAAAATGTGTACCGAAATTGAAAGTTCTTTTCCTTTGAAATTCCCACTTATGATGAGACACGTTGCTCAATTTATTTTTCCAAATAAGAAATGGTTTCGCAGTCTCAAAATTGGTCTTTTACTCAATAGTTTGAAAAGGTTTGTCAATAATTATTTGAAACTCTGTGTTCTGTGTGTGTCTGTCTGGATGAACTTCATCACAACTGATGAAGTGAAATCAGTGAAATCACTTGATATCAGCTCAAATCAGTAGCTAACGAATACAGTGAAACTAGCAACAGATTCAAGAATGCAGCATAAAACAGCTGCCGTGTTGATTGGCTGACTTTATGATCTAAACCCTACTCCGGAGAAGATAAAAGCCTAAAGCCTGTTTCTGTCCAGGAGAAAAGCCCACAGACAACAGACAAAGACTTTCATCCCTTAATCCGGTCGGAGGAAAACTCATTGTGGCATTGGGCGGGATGTTTGGCAGTGTTGGCAACACAGACCATTGTGCAGCACATGTGGACCGAATGAAATTCGGGAGAAAAAAAGGGGCTTAGGATGAGATCTGAGATATATAGAATACTAAAGATCAGCAAACGTAACTGTCTTATGGAAGTCTTTTTGATACTAAAGGTGCATAACCTGAAGCAAGGTTACACATTCAAATATATCAGATATTCGATCATCGATCATCAACTTAATACTCCAATAGCTTTTTTGCATGTATTCGATGATGTTTTAATGGTAAAGGTTTTTTTTTAAAATTATCAGATGCCGCTTTTTTGTCTTGAGTGACTTTTCTGTCGACGCCTACTTATTAGTGCCATTCTTTTAGCTGGGTTAAAGTCCCTTGACAATTATTATGTCAGTTCTTATTGCAAAACACACCAGTGGCCCATAATAGCCATCGTCGCATGCGAATTTTAACCAGCGCGCTTTGTATGCAACTTTTGACCAGCGAGGAAGACAGCTGCAGCTGGTGTGTGTAAAACTTGATCAGCAAGTTTTGAATATTCGAATATCCGATTATTCGGCCAAGTGCAGTTTCAAATAACCGAATACTAAATTATTCAAAAACAGACAGCCCTAGTTGCTTTGCAGAAAATACTGGTTAGCAAATTTATGTGCTGGCCTGAGCAAAGAATAGCAGGGAACCAGCCACAAGCTATATATTAGGTTGAACAGCATTTTAGCTGGTAACCTATATTCGCTAAGCATGAATAGTCTGTGCTTAGTAAATTTCTTTCCGAGGCTAGACAGAAAGAAAAAAGTCATGGTTACTTAGTCGGCATGATTGATTAAATTTCTCCACGATTTTTCTCTGTGTATATACTCCTCTTCAGTCTTGCACAACCATCGACTCCCCATCTCAAAACAATTTATAGTTTTTTGTTAGTGTGTGTACGTCTGGAAAGGACGCCGTCCCAATCAATTAAGGCAGACGGTTGCAGTAATATCGCATGACCAAGCCCCGTAATTATCTCTCAGCATTTGAGCGAACGATAAGTGACGTTGGAGGTCGACGACCCTGACTTTTGCATCTGAAAGAAAAAATTGCAGTTCATGAGCAATTTGCATTACTGATACGTACATTTACTCCTAGTCGTTCGTTTGTCGGTGGGGGGGGGGGGGACATTGACAATTTTCTTGTGGCCTTCGGCTTCAAGGAATAAACAAGGAAATGTCTCTGAACTTGACATCTTGGTTAATCATAGTATGTTGCGGGGGAGACGAGGTAAACAATAATAAATCATCTACGATTATTAATAAAAATGTGCCGACATCTGGGCGGTGGTTTCAAAGGCTGTTCCATCCCCAGAGGGTGGATGGAATGAAACTTATGCCATACGCATACAATTACTTCTTTGGCTCAAAGGCATTTTTATAAGCCGCAAGATTCATATAGAGGGCAACAGTTTTACTATATTTCCCTAACAGGAGGGCAGTAGTGATATATCTCCCAGTAGGTAGTGCACACATACGTAGACATGAAGCAATCTAATTTTTTTTTTTATATCTGTATGTTTATTAGGATTGCCAAAATGGACCATCCTGGGATATTGACGATCAAGATTTCTTGAGTTACATGTGTGAAAGGAACTTACAAAGAAACGCAATGAAAACAAAAATGAGAATACTAACCACGGATAGTGGGTTAGACTGGATTTACTCTTTCATAAATTTATATTTATTTATATTTCCTTGCTCTGTCTGGCTTACGTTAAGAGTCCTTAAAATGCATTCAACGTTTTAAATTTTGTCAAATAGAAGCTGAAGCTTCAATCTGTTTTTGTAATCTTCGGATTTGGCTAATGCTTGTATAACTCAGCTACTTTGTTGCAATAACTTGTTGTCTTCCCATGTTAGGCCGAAAAAAAAGATTTATTTTTATGCGTGTCTCCCCTCTGGGAAATCAATGTCGAATTAAGCAGAAGTTGAGCCGCTTCTTAGTTTACACCATGTGCAGACCGAAGTCCTAGACTTTTTTAACCGGCGCCCGTTTGATGCGTAAGCTTTTTTTAAAGTTTCCCGAGGTGATGATACAAATATGAATTTGTTTTGGGTAATGAGTCTAAGGGGGCTAAAGTCCAGGTTAGCAGGGGAAATTATCGAAAGAGAAAGCGGGAAAAAAAATTGTTTATTGAAGGTAGTTGATGGAGAGCTTGATTTATTGTTGACGTTTTGTTTATTTGAAGGAGGAAAATATAGATTTTGGTCTGTCAGAGTGTTGGGGTGAGGCAGTCTTTACGTTCTGGGTGATTTCCTTTTTAGTCTTTTCTTTTTCTTCGTGGATTTTGAAGGGCAGACGTTTATACAAAGGTCATTTTTCACTTTGTAATAAGTGCTTTGAGAATTACTCAGGAAGATTTGTGTGTTTTGGAAAAAGGAGATTAAAAATAGGCTCTTTTGACTCAGGATAACCTCGTTTCCCATGTGAAGTCTTTAATGGCCTATTAGAGTTGCCTTGGCTACCGAAAGCTGTTTACTGCCAGTCGAAAATGCCAAAACAGTAGAGGGCGTTTTGTGACTGCTCCCAAGATCTCCTCACATGACACACTCCGTGCGCATATAGTTTGTGCACGTATGATGCAAAATACGCACGACTAGTTTTATTTCAATGGTGCCCAAAGTTGAAGTGTCTTCGCTTCAGTGCCTGGCTCATTGCAGCTATGGCTGTCAATCAAAATTGCATGGCTATGGTTAGTAGTAACATACATGTCAATGGGAAGTGGCTGCAGCCGCTTCCATAGGCGCATGTGTATTTGTAAGCCATTGCAGAATAATTTTGATGCAGCGTAGTCTCTCTGTTTGACGATTGAGGGGGTACTTGTGATTCAAGTCCAAAACATTCAGAATTAACCATCAGCCAAGTCAAATGTTTGAATCCTCTTGTTTACCCTGTTTCAAAAAGACACTAAATCACATTTTTGGGGGGGGTTTATTATCTTTATTTCGCAGCTCCAAAGCTGAATTGCACAGTGATTTACAATAAAAGAAAAATTAAGAGAAAATAAAACACATACAAAATCCACAAATACATTCCATTATTCTGAAAAATGAAGCTTAGATGCCGGTTATAGAAGTTTAAAAAAAAATGACAAAAAGAGGTCAGTCACCTTTCACAAAGCCACAGTTTGTACAGATTCACCAAAAAAGTATCTATTTCAGTGTCTGTAGGTATTAATAGGAGACCCGGCATGCTGTGAGTCATGTTCATTGATACAGTAGGCTGACCTCAAAACCGTCTGACCCGCACAGAAGTCGCAAGAAGTGCTGACCGCACTACAGGGGACCACAGAAGTGAGAATGGATTGGTTGGTTTTGGGTGACCTGTCTGATCTGAAACGGAGTGTCAATATTGGTTTTTACTGCTTTGATGAAGTATATTTAGGTGACATGAGAATAAAACTATGCAAGCTTAGTAATGCAGGTCCCAGTCTAAAGTCACAGTCAGTCGGGGAGTCAGTCAGTCAGTCAGGACAGGTACCAAAGAGGATACTAGGCTGGCGCTTTGGTATCAGCAAAACTGTGACCTGAAAATTCCTATATCAGTTTTTTTTTCTGTGATGCCACTTGTTGATTGTGTTAAACAAACATTTATACCACAAGAAGTACCGTGCAGGTAATTGCTGAGCAAGAACAGGTTGGCGGTTGGCAGCCAGCTGCCATGCAGTGTACAGACCTGTTTACAGGTTTTGAGTTGAATTTTGCTAAAAGCATATTTTTTGCATATTACAGCTCTGTGAAGTTACATTAGGTCCTGTTAACATTACGCCAAGTTGAAACACTGTGCTTCTCGAACCCTTGCCCAAAGTAGTTAGCAGAATTTGCAGGGTATATATAGTACGCATGGTTACCTAGTAAGCAGGAAATAATTATATACCAAAATCATTTCTTAAATACTTTACAAAAAGTAAGCTAGTTTGTGGTAGCCCAGTGTCAAACAATGGTCATGCATGAGGGGTGGAGCCAAGGTACAAGATTTGGGGGTGTTATTGATTTCACGGATCCTGCCCACAAGAAGTCAAAAGTTCTACCGCTGAGCAAATACTTGGAAACCACGCAATTGAGGAGTGATATATCTGTAGTTTCTGTCGATTTTCAACCTCAGCTAAATCAACAAAGTTTCTGGTGTCATCCCGCAAAACCGGCTTTGTCAAAGAATGGGGTATTTTTGTCCCCAACTGAATTCAGAATTAGTGGAGACCACAGTTTTGACGAGTGATGAATTGGACTTAAGACTGTGATTTTTCAAGCCTAGCCTGTCAATAGAGCCAGTGATAATGAGTGAGACGATCACAACAACAGGACCACAAAGAGACTGAAAAATTTGAAAGTATTTTTGAGTAAACATAATTCTCCCAAAAGTCAGAATTCGACCCATTTGGAAAACCACCACAACAGAAACCACTGACTAGGAGATGAATGTGTTTGTTTTGATTCCCAGATCATTGTTCCATTGCTCAAAAGTTTGGTTGATCTTCAATTTATTTTCCTTATTACAAAATATTTGGAGACTGATGCAGTAAACTCAGGGGCGTGTCGTGAGTGACACAAAGTAGGGTGCCAAAAAGATAACCAGCTACATCATATGATTGTTGATTCGCAGATTCATCACAGCTTTTCGTTTCCCAAAATTTTTGATACATGGTCGTCACCGACCCATAATGCACTTCTGCAGTTCCTTACCCTTCACAAGACTGCGGTGTTTACGACCGCAGCGCACCCCGATGTGCCATACCCAGTATAACCGCCCCAAAAATATGCCCACCGGACGTGACAGAACTATGATTTCATTTAACATTTTTTTTTTCCTTTTGCGGTTCAGAACCAAAAGCGCTAAATTTGTTCCTCCGTCTACTTGACCAACACCCTTGTGTCTGGCTGATAAATATTTATATCTAGGAACAGAGTTCCCTTGTGTACCTGGGTCGAATCAATCTCCCTTGTCATCATTCCGGAATTAAATTGAATCACAGAGAAGTGTGAACGGACACTTTCCATATCATGGTTAGGTCAGGGGTCAAGTTGACAACCCATTGTGACCAGAATCAGAGACAAATTTGCCTATTTTTGGTTCAAAATTAAATTTTTGCAAATTGATGCTCATGTACAACATTGTTTTGTACATGAATGCTGTGTTGGAAGGTACGTTTATGCATTTGTATTCACCCAAATCAAACAGCACCCTCATTTTGCGTCCACAGTATTTTAAAAAAGCTGATGGGTTTCTGGCTTCTGATTAGCGCAAAGAAAACAAGTGATACACTGTGGTACAGATTGATGGCTCAGTTTGGTAGAGCACTGGTGTTGCATTCTGGCGGTTGTATGTTCCAACCCCTGGTCTTCCGGTGTCAGTTAATTAGATGCGCGCCGTGTTTGGCAAATGTCCACCTGGTGCCCACATTGCGTTCAGACCCAGTAACCTTAACAGGAATTCTTCACGGTTGTTGTGGTGTGAATGGTGTCTGTGTGTCACAGATAACCACTGGTGTCCCGCCTCACCCCGGTGTCCTGTCAGAATGGTAACCAGAGGCCACTGCCGACTGATATACACCCGTACCTGGGTGATAATTAAATTCTCGGTCGCAGACAAAGACATTTTCCTCCGATTTGTCATTTCCTTCCGATTTGTCATTTCCTTTGAAATGGAAATTCAGCAGAAATTCCCTTTGAAGTCCGGAGCACAAGACTCTCAGACTAATGAAAGAAATCGTTAAATTAAGAATTTCTTAAGAAAGTGCCTACTGTTCAATGGTTCATCTTTCTTCCATCAATTTGTGATCCTGCTTTTAAGCCGTGTCAAGAAAACCCCAAGTTGAGTCATTTAAATTCACCCAAAAGGCAAGAAGGAATTCATGTTTTATTAAACAAGCTGTGTTCATGCATGAAGAAGCCAATTTCTTATGAATAATTAGAGAGAAAATGCAGGAAGAGAAAAAACTCCAAAATAATACCGACCCAATTCCCCAGGTTCACTCCGAAATAAGCCGTAATCGTTAAACATTCAACAGATGCCCTAGAAACTCACGCTTCCCCGTGCCCGTGCCACAAAAAAACTGCTAATATTATTTTCAGGCAACACGGGGAAGGGTTTATATGAATGTACAGGGTGAGAGGATTTGATTTCTTAAGGGGGTTGGCGGTAGCCATGACTCACAAAAGACGTCGATTAGAGGCGAGGCGGAAAAAAATTGAGAAAGCTGTTTATGATGGATAGTTATCTCAGCGGTCTTAATTTTCTGCAATTTTATTGGAGAGCCGTTCCCTTGCGAGTGGTGTCTATATGACAACTGGAAAAACTGCTTATGTCTATTTGCGAGTCGGTATTTGTAGAAATTGACACTTCAAATGTGAATGCGAATATCACTGAATATACATACATGCACGTTCACCAGGTGATCTGTCATGCCCCGGTTTAATAAACGGCCAATCAAAGAAATGGCCGACTATCAGCCAGAACTGGGCAAAGGGCCGTTAGTGGGAAATTATTATAAACAAGCTGGGAAATGGTCCCTAGACTGTGGGGAGGGGGGGGGGGAGGGGGGGGGGGGGGGGGAGTCACTTGCTGTGTAGCGGGAAAACAAGAACCTGTGACAACCGTGGAATGGTAATGACAAATGTACAACATTCTGAGCATAGGTGCATATTTTATCTGGAATGAGATTCCACCCGTGTACGTGGGTTTTTTTCCCAGTGCTGTTACTGAATTCTTTCTCTACTAGACCTTACCGTTAAAGAGCCAGACATTTCAACAGTGCGTCTGCACTATAAACAGACAGTCGCTTTAAAGGTGTGGTAGCAAGAGACACAGAGAAAAACCAGGGAGAAAAAAATCAATTCAGTCAATCAGCTAACATAAAAGTGATGATGTGTTTTAAATAGTCTTAGAGGTATTAAATAGATTAGTCACAACAGACTATTTCAATTATTGATTGAAGTGTCGTATTGGAAAGACAGCAATTTTTTTAGTATATTTGAATAAATTATGGCTGACAAGTCATAGGGATCTGTAGATGTACTCAAACATTTGATATTGTGTGACTGCACTTAATTTAGAAGCCCTTTGGGCATTCGGTTCCTTTTTTTGCAAAATCCATCTTTGAGCACTGCGTCTGATACTTGTGTGTTGTTTTAATGCCACTAATTTGCATCAGTTTACCGATACCGATCATATACCTATGAATATTCATTTTCCACTGAAGTGTTCAGGAATATCTCCACATCTGGGCACGCTGCGCAAAACAATAACATTGCCGTTCCCGCCACAGAAGCACTTTAAAACCATGAGTCATCGCAAAAGGACGGCAGGTTTTTCTATTAGCTACCGAACACACCATCACTTTTTTTGTTATACTAAAATCAGCTCTAAGTCTTTTTTTTTCCCGGGTGACGATTGGTTGCAGATCTGCTCGCCCCTGAAGTCAAAAAAATGACACATTTAATTATTTATTCCCAGTCGCTAGGGCTGGGAAAATGAGGGGGGGGGGATCCTTTTATGTTGTAAAACAGGGGGGCATTGCCCCGTAGAATTGCCGGATTGGAGCGGGAAATGGCTAGAAATCGAAAAGACCTTCTTTTTTTGGAGTCCCAATTTTTTTCCGGAGGTTGTGCGGTTGTCATACTTGCAAAACCCTGAGGCAGTGAGGAAAGACAATCCTCGTTCACCTGCCTTTCTTGTGTTCATCTGCATGTTCCTGTTATTTCTTAAAGAGGATTGTGTTCAGCGTTTCGCCTTATGAATTTTTCAGCACGATTCATTCAAGAAAAACAACAGAGGACAATGTGGGAGATTCATTGTGGATGAGTGATTGTTTTGACACTTAGTGGAAGACAATCTGGTCAAGGCGCCCTGAGCTGATTAAAAGATAAACAGGAAATGTCTGCCAACACAACAAATTAAGAGCAATGACAAGAATTTTCATTTTCAATTACTCTGGGGATTTCCTGCTTAAGATGAATTGTGAAATTTGCTATTGTCACCATCGATGATCAAATTCTTTTTTTAAAAAGTTACACCTAAAAGTGACTTTTTAAGTTGAACAGAATTCAGCGAAATATTTTGGTTTAAAAACTTCAAAAAAATATCAAAGAACATTCAAATGAAAAATTAATCAGGTTAAATTTTCACAACTTTTGAACGCTGTCTCATTCAATCCTCCTTTTGAGTGCTCGAGACCAGGGGTATTATTTTTCCCTCCACTTAATATTGCTGTGTAGTGTCCATGTAATATTCATAAATATTTGCCCTGATATCGGTTTTCTATTAGGCACCCCGGGTCTCCGAAATCCAGTCTTACCTGTCAGAGTCTTGACTATTTCCCTTCAAAATCGCGGGCTCTGTCTTACGTTTCACCCGCGTATTGATTCCCCACTTCCGACTTGGGAAGCCCAACGTTGTGTCAAGAACGCTATGATATCATAAGAAGAAAAAGAAAGGAGTAAAAAAAAGTAGGAAGAATGAAAACAAATACGAAAGGAAAGTGACAGCCAAAAACGTGTTTCGCCTGAAGGGGTGAAAACGTCCGTGTCGGCTAAACAAGGAGCGACACATAAGTGATGTGTGGCCGTATTGTTTCAGGTCATTAACCCTCCAGGTGATTTCGAAAAGGGTCACGTGGGTCGCGCGAATAATTAGGTATGCGCATAAACGTGAATAATTGAATTGGGTTTGTGAATGCGTAGTATCTGGACCTGTGAGGATTTGTTTCATGAATATCGTTTGCGTCAAACATGCAAATTAGAACATAACTGCATAAATTAAGATAATTAGGTATGCGCATAAATGTGAATAATTATATTAGGTTTGTGAATGTGCAGTATCTGGACCCGTGAGGATTTGTTTCATGAATATCGGTTGCGTCAAACATGCAAATTAGAACATAACTGCATAAATTAAGATGAAATTTAAAACATGAGTTGTGCTTGGAAAACCAATTTAAAAGTGTTGTCTATGCAGTTTGCCCCACCATGTTGCGTATTTGCTGCACCAGTTGGTGTATTTGCTGTACCAGATGGTGCGGCAGAAAGCAAATGGAAATACGCTTAAAGCCAAGATAACAATTCTGTGTATTTTTAACAAAAATATTTTATCTCCTTCTTGGTTTCTTTCCATGTGCCTCTTCCCACTTCTACCTGCTACTTGTATCTTTCAGGTAAGTGTTGCAAATGAATATTTAAGCAAAAACCAACAAATATGTATGAGAGAAAACTGACTGAAAGGTATACAAAACAACCGCCTAAAGACAGCTTCTCCTAACTGTGTGGACAATGTTTTGGTGCTAAATGTTAAACCATGTTTTGGTACAAGATAGCCAGTACATTCTTCTAGAATTAGAAGGCTCCTCTCTTTAGCCAGTTCATATGGGTTTGCACACATTATCCTGGCCATAATTCTTGCCTTCATAAGTTCTCATGTGAACACGCCATTATAGTCTATGGAATATCCCCTTGCACTGCAAGGTTCTATGATATGCGAGCGAGTTAATTATGCAAAACAAGACTGCATCTTGACCCCCAGATTCTGACCATTCAGCGGGCGCCAGTTGTATTACAAAAACATGGCAGCGAAGTTGACCAAACAACAGCTTAGTCAACATTTCTGATCGAAACGACGTCACAGTTTCTAAAGTCAACTCCGATAGGCTGATGCGCAGGGTCGCATAAAATTTGCATGCTTATTATCAGACTTGACGTAGAGGGCACCGTTGAACAACTCACCATGATGTTTTCGTTTCATATTTCCGCATTGTGGAAACAGCACTAAAATCCCTCCTAATCTCATGTGTAACATCTGCCGTTTTATTGAGTACATGTGTCATTTCTTGGGTCTGGTATTGCAATGCCTGGGGTCTGTATATTGTCATCTCTAAGTGAATCCGCATCTTCATTGTCCACTCACATTGCTGACTCACTGTATTCAGTAAAGTGCCCACTTGGAGCCTTTCAAAATTGCAACCCCTCCACATTTATATCAAGCCTTGTCTATTGTTGCTCCGGACACGCAAATGATGATGCATCAAACTTTTTTTACCAATCGGCCCAATTCAGATCGGGGTCACTCGGCTAGCCTTGCTTAAGATGTTACGTAACGGTATAATCGACGCGCCATTGTTGGCATAACGTCGGGATGATTATTAATCGGTCGTTGAACAGGTGTGAAAGTTTGGTTTATCGCGATGAATCAGAAATTTCTTTCGGTCGTAAAAATGACACCATTTCCTGCTGGGCGTGATGAGGTTAAATAATTGAGGGATGTTAAACAAGTATAAATCTCAGTGACGCAGCGTTTTGTAAATATATTTGGTGATTTGAATCTTTCCTACTTATATCCTTCTTTAAAACAAAAAGAATGTGTAAGAAGCATCTAGGAGCAACTAAAGGACCATTTTGTTGACCTGTGATTTGACTTGTGACCAGGCGTGTAGCCAGGGTTTTGTTTGCCGATGGCAAAATAGAATTTTCGTCCTGTTTAACCTATTTTCACTGTCCCGATTTTCCTTCTATATCAGCGTCCCAATTTTGCTTTTGAAATCTCCATCTCATTGCAATCTGCCACTCTACAACATCATCCCCCATGGCTACGCCAGTGCCTGTGACTATTTTCCAGACCAACGCTAAACCAAACTCTTGGTTCTAGTTTTGGTTATTTCCAGACAATGTTCCTTCAGATGTTTAGTCAGAGGACACCCTTTGTTTCCAAATGCCAATCTTTTTAACCGTCAACCTCAAGAAAGGCAGAAAATACAGAAAGAGGAAGGATGCCTCCATCATGCTTCTTGACTCGTGGAGGATACATCAACCTTCCACCAACACAGCTTCTTAAGCAGTTCTTTTCACTGATTCCTTCTCATGTCTCCTCCGAGTCCCCGGTAAATTTCAATGATGCAGTCAGTTTAGGAAGAAAGAGTAAACAAACATGGAAAAGTCTTGGAGAAATCCCCCTTAAAATGAGATTCTGAAATTTGTCTAGATTAGGTTTTGCCAATCAAGGTCTCTAGGATTACATTTATTTATATCTTTGAATAAACAAGTGAATTGGGGGGAGAGGTTATTTCAAATTGTTGACTCCCAAAATCAGGATGCATTTACAAAACCTTTCCCGACCCTAAGCTGCTGAAATTGACTTCAGATCAAACAAAGCTATGAAGCATTGTTTGCATGGATCATTGGGTAGATGTGACTTTCATTTGATTTGTCAGAATCCAGAAAAAAACAGGCCATGGGATGTCATGATTTCTGGGGGTCAATTTTTGTGAGTCGATTTTTTCTTCTTCAAAAGCTGACTTGAGACAACGAGCGATGAGGAGGGTTGTTCATTTTGAGGTCAGAATGAATAGGATGTGATACAGTTGACAAAAGTCTTGTCAAACTTAGCAAGAGAATGACCCGACCAATCATCGAATTCCTATATCCTTTATGTTAGAGGTCTCTAACCCCTTGCATTTTTGCAAATGTACCTGCACGTTCCTGAAAGATGTCTTGGGGGTTTTCGTCGAAATTGGTGAAAAGAGATTGATTCAAAGAGCTGTCAACTGAGCAAAAGTTGTCAAAACAAAACGAAACAAGAAGAAACGATCGTAAAAAAAACTTCTGAAATTCCTAATCCCTTACGTCATTGTTGCTATGTTTTCTCCTTAAACCACAAACTTTTCTTTACACTCCCAGAAAAGGATTGGGAATCTAAAAAAAAATCTGATGAGATGTTGTGAATTGTAAACAGTTCTTTGTGTTAGTTTCCACACAAAAAAGTTTGTAGCCGTTAGAGTTGTGGAACTGTCAGCGTTCATGCATTTAATCACCCCAACAATAGTATCACAGGATTTTGGGTGCAAAAGAGGTTTTTGCAATTGTCCGTAATGCGCTAAGCTGCGACAAAAGATCTTTAGAACTTTCTGAATAGGGAGGCCATCTAATTCCGGATATTCTATTCCTCCTCCAGAGATTTTTAGCCCGACACAAAAGCTGTTTTGGGTTCTGTTTTGCAAACACAGACCGCTGAACTCCGCTGGCAACAAAAGGAAGTTTCGCTAAGTAGGCAGCTTTGTCTCGTAGGATCTGTCACTCATGATCTTCTAGGCCGATTTTATTCTGAAAGGTTTTTTTTTTTAAGCAAGAGATTTTCCAGTAGCTTAAACTAGTGTAAAACATTTTTTTTTCTCACGCTTGGCGAAAAAGTGGAAATGTTGAGTCATACTTTGATGGAATTGCTCTAGTGTTGAGAAAAGTTTATATCCAAAATGCGATACATCCATTTGAAAACATGAACATTATCCACGATTTTGAATCTTTAAAGAATAAAAACAGTATAATAGGTGTTTCAAAACTTCACTTTTCGCATAATTAATTTTTTAAAATTGTGTTTATTAAACTACATTAAACCTGTCAAAACTGGTTTTGGGCCGGCAGCCAGGGAAGGGTGAGATTCTAAAAGTTAACAAAATGGCGTGTATTTTTTTGTTTTGGAAATAGAATCTTTATTTTTATTCCTCTGCCTGTCACTTGTGTCAGTGGATTTTAGAAAAATGAGAACTGTCACCTTTTTTTTATATAATCATTTTCAAAACGGGACTGAAGATTTGGGAGTTGGCATGCCTGCTTTAAAAGCAAGACAGAACCGACTTGCTACAGGCTGTTCCAATTGCAATCGTCGCTGAAAGCACGTAAAACATAATGAGCATTTGACCAAATCCAAATGACCAGTGTCTGTTTTTTAATGATTCGCATCTGAAGACAGTCACGCCCCAATAAAAAGAAGAAGCTGGAAATGATCACGACGAGGATGTTAATATATAGGCTCTCGTCTCGCATCTGTAAAAAGTTCACGGTCGTAGTTTTGCTTGGGCCGCTTTTAATGTCATGTCATGTCAGTGTGGTGTCGGGATATTGCATTGATTTAACACTGGCGAGTTTGAGAATTTATTTTTACGAGACGATGTTGTAACTGCTGTGGTCAGAGTTTTGATTTCTGAGGTGACGTTGATCGCTTCATGCGTAACATTATCGGAGTCTCTGGAATTGAGCAGGGGAATCAACTAAATTGAGACTATTAAATTTGTTACGATCGCATGCTTGCCATATATTGGAGACTGACGTGAGTGGTTTTTTCTTTATCCAAGTCTCGGAATGTTAAGGTTCAGGTTGTGAGTACCGTCTCGGAATAGCGTGGAATTTAGTTCATGGTAATGTGGAATGATCTCTGACAGTCGTGCTATTTAATTTGTGGAGTTAAAGATACAGCGTTTTCTGAGGGTTTTCTCTCTTCGTTGAGGTTGTACTTATGCTCTAAAGAGCAGAGAAATGTGGTTGTTAGTCTTGTGTGTTTTTTTTTTCCCTCTTAAATTTTTTTGTGTTTCAATTTGTTTCATTGTAACAAAGGGTTGTAATGCGTAGAATTTTGCCTCATAGTCTTGTAAGGTGAAAAGATTTGACACAACACAGAAAATAGGGAGACCTGTTCCAAGTCAAATGTCCGCTACTGTCGTCATGGCAACCCACATGCGCATCCTTGATCAAGTTTTATGGGTCTCTGGAAAACACTGTTTCTCACAGATGTCGTTAATGATGCAACATTCTGGTGGAGATTTTTTACGGTCCCATAAAATGACCATAAAACGCAGCCGATGTTCTCAAAGGTGTTTTTGGAGACAATGCCAACAGATTTACCATACAACCGATAAAACGGGACTATTGTTTTTGGCGGATTTTGTCATTACCAGATCTTTGCATTGAATGACAGACTGAACCTTGGGTCTAGAGTTTACTTTGCACTGAGTGTACGGCCGTTTTATTTTACAGCCCGTTTATTAGATCATAAGTCAATAAGACGGTGCTTAAAAATCATCAGGAACATCCTATCGCACACTCCTGCACATGGGTTAAGAATTCAGAGTTTTATGGCGATTTTATGGACCCACAGATGTTGTCGGCTTTGGAAAGATCTTGTTAGATAGCGGGATAAATTCAGTGGGACATTGACAGGGGGGTCTGGAATCAAAAAGTCTGCTGATGTATGCCCACAGATTGTACCCAGTTTCTTGCATATAAACCCAATGGAAACACCCAGACCTCTATGCTGAGCACCCGTCATCTGTTCCTCACACCCTGTTTCTGAATATTGTACCCAGTTTTCAAACACTGCACCCAGTTTCTTGCATTGTAAACCTAATACAAGCCCCCGGACCTGTATGTTAAGTAACCATTACTGCAATCATGAACCCTTCCCTGTATTGGCCAGAAAAAAACCAGGCCCGGCACCCCACACCCACTTTTCTGAATATTGTACCAAGTTTCCAAAGATTGTACCCAGTTTCCAAAGATTGTACCCAATTTCTGGCATTTAAACCCAATAGAAGCACCCAGACCATTATGCTACGCACCCATCACTGCATGCATGACCCATCCCTGCACTGTGCAGGAGAAACCCAGAACCCGCACCTCACACCCAACATCTGAATATTGTGCCTAGTTTCCAAAGATTGTACCCAGTTTCTGGCATTTAAACCCAATAGAAGCACCCAGACCATTATGCTAAGCACCCATCACTGCATGCATGACCCCATCCCTGCACTGTCCCCCTCACCATCCTGACTCTCTAAGCTGATTATCCGGCCCGTCCTCACGGCTTGGCGATTCTTTCGGGGGTCCGGAGTCAGTTTGTTCTCCTTCGGGCTCCGGAAAAAGAGGCGCAAAAGCAGGTATTGATCTGTTTGCCGTGGATTGATTGGGGGCTTTGTAACGGGTCGGCTGGTCCTTTTGACCGAGTGTGCAGACCCATGCTTGTGCACTGTGTGGCCGTATATCCCAACAGCGCAGTGTGACAACACTGTGAAAAGGAATTTCAAGTCTGTAGACTCACATGGATACAGAGAGCTCAGACATGTATCAATGTGAATACTGTAGATTATTTGGACAACTTTTTTCTTTCAGAATTCTTTGCTGCGTGTTGTTATGGTCTGGTGATCGTTGGATACACATGTTGTAGTCGTATAGTTGGCATCCCTTGTTTGGGACTGTTCATGAAATACATTGTAAGAGGAGGTATTTTATCTACTGACTAGTCGGTTGATTTCTTTTGTCTTTCCAATATTGCATTTCAACGATGAATTTCAGAAGACATGGCTTGTGTATTCAAATGCTATACAAACTATTTGATACCAGTTTTACTTTTTATAACCGAAGTCCTGTTCCAAGTACTTTTAGTAGATTTTGAGGAAAAGTTCATTAATTTTCTTTCGTAGGACCTGAACCCATGACTACCAAACTTGCCGCCCATACAAATTCCATTTATAGACAAGACGAAATTGTCTCACAAATAAACTTTATTTATTCAACCAGAACTTAAGACAAGGAAATAATTTATTTTCCTTTCATAGATTCCGTCAGGTCTATTTTGAGATGTGATGTAGTGTTCTCATTGCGTCATCATGTCCTAACATGTCCGTCCTATCCTCCCAAAGCCTCATCCTTTCTCTTTGTATTTCCTGCTTCTCTAAGGAGACTTTAACAGCCACCACTCCGTTGCGAAAAAACGTCCATCTCCATATTGGGGCATTGTTTAGTCGCCCTAGGCATGTCTATTGTTTGCGCTGCTTGCCAGAATCAATACGTGTTTAGAGACGAAAACGGAGTTATGTAAGCACGGACAATAGGCGCAGGGAGAAGTGGCAGCTTTGGTTGGCATGGGATGGGTGGATCAGAAAGCTCCCTCTAGTGTTGAGAAATAGAGAGGAATGATCATTTTGTAATTAGGTCATTCTATAAATTTGGGGTCCAAAGTGTGACAATTTCCCGTCCCTGTTACCTTGGTACTTTGTAATTTGCCATTCAAGCATCATTAAGAGTGACTTCAAATGATTGTTTATTTGTTGGGTATGCAGTTTGCTATTCATAATCACTCTTGGAGGATGACTGCATTAAGGAGTGCATCAGAATTATACAATCATAGATGTCAGATGTAACAGGGACGGGAAAAAAAGTGGACCCCAAATTTATAGAATGACCCAATTACACTAGGGATCATATTTATTATTTTTGGCTTGTCTTGGGTTTTTTTTGTGGAGGAAGAGCTGTCGTTTAGATAATAAGTTTAAACAATTTTTTTTTTTTTTTGTGCGTACTTTTTTTGGTGGGGGACAGTCGTTAATTAATTCCAGCAAACTAAATGATTTGATAATGGAAATATCAGTGTAACTCCCCATCTTTCAAATATTTTGAGGAATTCTTGAGGACAATTCTGCCATTTTGAACGTGCATTCGTGTATCTGAGAAACAGTTGAACTATTTTTGTAATCACCTGCAATTTTTTTTTTAAGGATGAGGTCAAGATAGTATAAAAAAGTGGCCCAAAGTAGACGAGCCTTTTCTAACTGCTAATCCCTGCAGAAAGGCCCCTGACAGTGACAAGATTAAAGCGAGATGGTCCCGGATCAATAAGCCCGCGCCCCAAGAAACCCGACCTAACCCCAACGACAGTTTTGCTTTGGAGGAAGACAAAAGTGTTGACCCACAGCGGATCAATACCGTTAGAATTTGATATCTTGTCGGAAAGGAATAAAAACATTAATTATTCAGAGGATTTGCCCTTTCAAGACAGAGTAGGAACGTACGGGCTGTTAGTCAGAGAGAAAGGAAGTCTGGTATCTGCCTCTTTGTCGAGAGGTGTCAGTTGGTATTGATTGTGGTTATGCGGATTAGTCAGCGGTACCAGACTGTAAAAATGCAGTCGGGTGCTGGAGATCTTCAAGGTGTCCTGGGGTAGTTGTGTTGGATACTAGACCAGTCTGGACCGAGTTTTTGAGAGATAAAGGAGATATGGAATTGATTTTATTGGACGGCCGGAAAGAATGGACCACTCAGCAGGATCTGGCAGACAAAGGGTGGAATTCGGGAGGCATTCCAAAGACTGAAACACCTGACAGAAAAGAAATAAAGGTGGTCTGTTTTGTCAACACGGTTGGTTACAGCCGCGACCCTTTTATTCAATTGTTAAGTCATCGTTTGATATAAAAGAGGGGGCATCTTTAACTCCTGATGTATTGGGTTTTTTGAAAGAGCAGAGTTGATCTAAGCAGCTGTGGGGAGAGGGGTTTGAATTATCGGTGACGTCAAGAGATTGGAATCGGAATGTCGAGTAGATTGATTAGTTTTGGTGTGACTCGTGCCAATATTTGGACGGGACGATGGATTGTTTGTTTGTCTTTATCATCCTCCATCTGTCTGTCTGCCAGTTTATTGAATGTGTCATTCTCTCTTGACACTTCTATCTTACTTTTCTTGCCACCTGTGAAATATATAGAAGTGAAATTTATAGAAATGAAATTTACAAATCGAGCTATACCTTTAAAGGTCTTCAAATGTCAAGAATGAAACACTGGCTGCACTTTTTTTAAGTTGTTGGTTGGGTAGATTTCATTACGTGGGCCTGAATGCTGACACATGAATGACCAATGTTATCAACCCCGGAACTAAAATGAATTAGCCACGCCAGCCAGTCACCCGTCATATTTTGACCTGTACCCCCTTCTCTTTTCACTCCCCCTCCCCCCACCCTGTGAGCTGTGCAGGCTTTCCTAGTCTCTCTGCTAGGCCGTGGAATCATTGTGTCTGAGCTGAGTGCGCAGTAATGGTTACAAAATAACGAAGGAGACCAAACGCGAGTCCTGTCAGCAGATCCATCAACGCTGGCCCGGAAAGCCAGATCGCTCTGTCATTTTCACTGGTATATAAGCTTGGCTGTCGAGCTTCTCCTACCAGCTCACGCTAGAATTTTGTCTAGTCGTGCAGATCAGACGGTAATGTACGGCGCGGACAGCTGCGCGCCAGAACATTGGTCGCCTTTTTGTGGTTTGCCGCTGTTTTGCGGCGTGTTTCGGATTAGTGGAATGACCTGACTGGGTGGCAATGCACGCGCTCACTGTGATTCAGTTAATTAGATGTGTTCATACAGAAGAAATATGTTTTAAAATGTATTGAAAATATGATACTTGGGTCTCTGTATAGTTTATTTTAAAAAATGTATAACAAGGTATCTTGGAGGTTTCAAAAGAGGTTAGATACCTTATCTTAATCTGTTAGATCTTATTCTTTAATAGAAGGAAAACATTAAGGAATCCATTCAATTATTTGTGTAGTTTTACTGGAAATTCCACAGTTCAGAAGTTCTCAATATTGTTTTGACAAAATAGTCAAAGGAGTTCTCCATGTTGTTTAAAAAATCAAACTGGATTATAAAAATACCTTCCTTCCTGCACAGCTTCATGTATTTCCAAAACTATCTGTTTATTCCCCACCCCTGCATACTATATTTCACACACAAAAATCCAGATTTTTTGACATTTTTTCCCCACCCCACTTGTATCCCTTCCTTCCTGTTCGAAAGATAAATTCCTCAAGAAATAGTGGTATATATCCGTCGTCAGTTCCACCTGAGTAAATCTTGCCAGAGATCTCTTCTAAGTTTTTAAGAGGGAAACCATCGTAGCAACTTCCACTTCCTGTTTGCCCATTGGTTGGCGGACGTTGATACTTGGGACGTCGTCGTTAATACCTGGGCACACCTGGCTCGCAACTGGCTCGTGGGTGTCTGATTGGGACGAATAACTGCTCCACTGGGGTTTTATTTCATTGTCTTCCGCTAAAAGGTTCACCGCAGCATTTCTAGCACTCCTTCTGTCAAGCATGTTATTTTTCAGTTGGAGAAAGTTCAACTGTGAAGCTTAACCTATTTTGTAAATTAAGAAGAGACCTAAGCTTAACCCTAACTAGAAATATAGAATTGGTTCTTGTTTGCCTGATTTTCTAAAGACTTTCCTAAGTTTCAATCAATAGGATGTTCAAAACGTAGAGAAAAGCCTGTATGTGAACCAGTGTGTAGCAGAAATGTTGTAATTTCCTGAAGAGTCTCATCAGATCTACTTTTCAAATTTATCATGCTGACTTTTTCAATGTGGCGAGCATTCTTGATTGAGTAGATGTGAGTAATGTAGCGAGAATTTACGCAGTTTGTGAGAAAAACCTCCATTAATGACCCATTCTTCCTGCCTGTTTGCAGCGATGACATATCGATCTCATGTCAAATTCTCACCACAGTTTCGCCGTCTTGTTCCGGTACTATAGGCGTGTGCGCCGGTGCCCTCAATGTCTCTGTCATCAGTGAATTTAATACAAATGGGAACATTGTTTTCTCTGAAGAGTTGAGTGAAAAAGTTGTGTGACAGAGTCGCGACGTTTGTTTCCGAGGCTTAAAACAGCAGCTGTCGTCTGCGGAAATTGTTCGTTTGCAATCACTTCCTGGATTGGTTTAAAATAAAGTCAACTTTTCCTAAACCCCCGGAAATACTTGTCTAACACTGGATGATGAGTGAGTGATGAAAAGTTAAAAAAAGGAAATTAAAGACTCCTGAAGTGATTAGGGGAATAAATTTGTTGTAAGTAAACGCTTTGTCAGAGTCAGGAACTGTGTAATGGTCTTGAGGATGTTAGGTGTAACATTGACAGGTCGTGACTGATTTCAACTCTCACCAACTTTTGGTCAAAAAATAGGCTACAGGCATTCTTTGGATTTGTTCGGCAGCAGTGTGGTCAGTGGAACCATCAGAAATGAGACGAATGAGAATAAATTAAAAGAGGCCAATTTTTTAATATTTTTTTTTTACAGTACAAAAAGTTACACAAATGCTTAAAAATGCACCTTTTTCTGTTGAATCAGTTTTCTAAATTCTAAATTACTTCCTTATATGTCAGAAATCATTGACTGCGTTATTTTGTTTTGCTTTGGTTGGTTAACAATAAAAAGTTGAGAAGCCAAAATATAAAGCAAGAAGAAAACTTCTGAGAAGCAAAAACATAATATAAAGAAAAATCAGCCAAATGATTTTTTTTGCCGTGGCACAGAGGACCAAACCTTGCACTTAATCCTTAACTACCGTCAGAATTTACAAACACTCGGAAGAAAAGTTACATCTCTGTTTGACCAGCCACGCTTCAAGTGCCGGCTCAAAAAACTCCAACAAATGGTGTTGGAACTTTTGGTGCTCACCGATCCCAACCCGATCCCACCTACCACTTCAGACACCCGCTAGACCCCCATGTAATCTCAAGGGGTGCCAAAGAGGGCCCTCCAGTGCCCCTAATTATGCAAATCTCTTGGGTGGAGGGGGCCAAATCGGCACAGTTGTATGCAAGTCACACTTTGTTGTTTTGCCGTCTAAATCTTTCGGATTGAAAACAAAATCTAGATTCGTGCAAATCTATTGCGTTTGAAAAAAGAAACTCTGTATCAACAGTCAGTGTTTAGACTGGACTTTTCACGAAAGAATGTCGGAAAGTTTTTGGGACTTTTCTAGAGTGGTATTATAGTTCCTGCAGTAAACCTTTTTTTCCCTGTGTAAATATTTTTGGCTGGATTTACTTCGTGAAATGCAATCTTGTGGATCTTTTTGAAAACCTTTTATCTTTGCTGAAAAACAGGCGTCAGCTATCTTTAGCCGAAATCTTAGCATAAATAAGAGCAAGTAAGTTGACCAAACAACTATAAGAAAAGTTATTTACTTTGCTAAATTCAGTAGAGCATACATGTAATAGAGCAGTCAATGTATCATACACTGTATGATACCGTTGACAATTAATACCAGTACCATTGTTTTATCAACTTCTGGACATGGTTTGTTGCCAAGGTATTAGTGGTCAGTTGCTTCACTGAAGTTACGTCAAGCTTGGAGGGGACACACATAATACACTTGTACTGCACACTGGCAAGAAGCCTTACTACTGCTTCACCATTTTTTCCAGCCACGCAACTTAAGAGAAACCTTTAAATGCTCAAAACTGAGTGAAACAGACTGGGCTGGTTTACTTCTCCTCGGAGCCGCGATTACCTAATCCCATTAAACAGAGAAGGGTCTCTGCCAAAACGAGGGCTTAGGAGGCGGTACATGTATGGTTTCTGGACTTCTTTTGGTGGTCTCAAAGGGTCATCCCACAGTCCTCTTTGTACCTGAACGACAAGGGCTACGGCTTGGAGTTACACACGAGTCTATGGAAGCGGCTGCAGCCGCTTCCATAGACTTGTGTGTTATTTCAAGCCGTAGCCAATAATTATTCGGACACGGCTTGACTGTCACTCATGACTTAGACTTGCGTAAGCCTCACTTGCTTGGATTACTACCTACACGCTGTAAAACTAAAGGTGTCTGGCACCAACTTTACTTGTGTATCTTTGGCATTTTGAGATTTACTGTTTTAGAAGTCAGTCTTGTCCATCGGCACAAATAATTTATCGACCACTTTATACTTTTTTAGAAGTCAGTCTTGTCCATCCGCACAAGTAATTTATCGACCACTTTACATATTTCTTTTGTAAAATATATTTGCTGGGCTCCGGTTTACTTTTCATCGTTTCCATTTGCTACCTGATTTATCGAGTGGTTTTTGTTTTTTTCTTTGTATGTAGCAGAAATTGCACATTAACAGCTCTTCAGTTTGATTTATCGCTGAAATGGTTTCAGTCCAGACAAACTGTAAAGACAAAAACTGGGAAACAACTTTGGGGTATTTCTTGTGTAAACAGTGCTGATAAGGACCTTTTAAAATCATGGGCAGATCAGTTTCACGATCGATTTCGCAGGATTGGATTACAAATTTACATTTGTACAACTGTCGCCCGATGTTGAACTTTTCTCCTAGTTCGTCTCCACCCCATGTAAATCTTACAACCATTAGTTTGGAATCGGAGAACTCCTTTTACTAAAAGGAAAACAAACAATTTTTCTCTGCCTTCCTGAACAGGTGCCTCCAGTAGGCTTCAGGTCGCAACTCTTGTCAAAAAAAATATTGCTTCTCAGTGACCCTATGTCTCCCATAAATCGATTTGGCCCAGTCGCAGTTGTACAAACAAACACTGATCGGATATGTTGCCCCAGACAGAACATAGTTACATAAAAAAATGTATGTATTGAAACTATCACACCATTTTGCAGTGTCTGAATCTTGAAGCAAAAAGCAAGATTTTAAAATCATGTCTTCGTCATGATGTTCAAAAGCAACCTTACTGATCTTTCAGAATCTCAACTCATTTTTGTTTACCATGAAAGTCACACTGAAAAGGCTTCTTGTATTATAAATGTTGCCGTGTACAGACACTGCTTTTGTCCATTGTCAGAAAAAAAGTAGTCTGCCTTTTCAATTCTCAGTCTCGCTGTCGTGATTTTTTCCAAATCCGTTGGATTCAAGAAGTCTTGCAACTGACATGTACCTGCGGGGACATCCAGGGTAGAACAGAAACACATTTACTCAAGCCTTATCCTGAAAAAAAAAACCAGTTACCCTTTCAAGTCCACAAAAAAATGTCCAGACTTTGTTTGTAGAAGCAGACTGGATTTTGCTTGAATTTGTAAAGAAGTAGAACATGACTTCTGGAGATTGTGGTTCTCCAAATGACTTCTGGTGATCTGTGCTTGTTAACTTCTGGTCCCGTTTCCCCTCAACAGTCATAATTTTTTAGTGGACTAAGTAGTCCCTGAAGCTACCCAAGCTTACATGTGGATGGAGGAGAAATATAATTAACTAGCTTTCAGATTTATTGTGTTGATTCAAATTTCCCCTATGCATTTCTTCAGTCGGCCAGACCATCCTAAGTAAATATACATTGTTGTTTAGAGCCGGTCGGACCCTGGGTGGAGAGTGGTATAGGAAAATATCTAACAGGCAGCTTAGGATTGGTTCTAATCCCTTCCATGGTTGGAAGTCGGTGATTTCTCTTGGCCCTTTCTTTTGAGAATCGGTTGTGGCTGTGATTTTGATTTCAAAGTTTTCCTGCTTGACCACGTTTATGTATGACATCTGGTGGATTTTACATTATGGCAATGTCAGATTTGTTTCATTTAAGACAGTTTGTCATGACCTATTTGCACAGGAAATTCTGTGAACTTGAGGAGACACCTCACATCACTGTTAAATTCTAGATTTGAACCTGTCCCCCAACCTCACCAGTTGAGTGGTTAAGACATCTGCACTTTCAGGCAGGAGGTCGTGGGTTCATATCCAGATTCGGCAAGCATTTGAAGTCTTTTCTCCGAAGTTCACAAAAAGCTACAGTTAAGCTCGCAGAAAATCATCGTAATGTACTTTCTCGCAAAGCTTGATTTCCCGAGTACAGCGAAAGTGTCGGCGGTTTACTTGCAACGTATGATTAGGGAAGACTCGGGAAGTAGCCAAAAATGCCCGTGGTGTCCAGAATAGAAATTGACAAAAATTGGTTGTACAAGTACGCACGTACAAAGTCCTAAATGCTTGCGATGAATTGGCTCAAATTGTTTAAATTGGATAAATGTCTGCGCATTCCGATGGAGAAGTTGCCCTTGGGGGGACTACAGACAAGTTTTATTGCCGTAATAATGATTTGTGTTGAAATCTCAGTTGTGACAGAGGCCCGTCAAACTTATTTTTGAGCCCTTTTGCACCGTAGGGTTCACTTTTCCTGAGGCAATTTTTTTTTTACATTGAGATTTACGACAATCAAATATGGCATATTTTGCAAGGAAAAAAACTGTGCAAAAACAGAGGCAAAGGCTTTGAGGGGAATAAATCACAAGATTTGTGAAATTTACGAGTTGTGGGATCAAATTTCTTAACACCGTGAAGCGGACTGACGGATTTAGGGTTCATTTTCCCTGAGATGAATGGGCAGTTTTGTTAAAATTATGGAGCGAATGAAACGTGGCCTGAATAATTGTTTGCTTGGTGCTTGTCATTTTACAAGTTGTAAACTATGGGAGGAAGGGGGGGGGGGAGAAATTGAGAGTTGAAATTAATGGAGAACAAGTGGGGTCTGGACAAAATAGGTCACTGAAGCCTGCAAGCAGGATTTTGGATTTTTGATAATTCTAAAAAAATAATATTTCTGTTGACTTTAATCAAGCTGGATTTTACAAATTTGATTTGGCATGACCAGCGCTGCACAATGATGGTACAAGTTGTTTACACTGTTTGCTTCCAGCCAAAAAAATTGTTTATTTTTATTGCAGTTTAGGGGAAAAAAAATAATTTCCGTTCTAATTTACTTCCCGTGCTTGAGTTTTTTAATCCGACTGAAAAATTAAATCTCCGGATTTGATTAAGTTGTTCCTTGCTCAGGGGGAGCGTGGTAGAACTGCAATCCTGAGAGGAAAGGGATTGTAAAGTGCCGAAGATTAAAGCAGAATTATAGAATAAATGAACATGGAGCTATGCAGCCTGCCCTCTAGTGACTGCTTGCCCCACATGTATAATACATGTACATACACATATCATCACCGTTTTCACGAACAGCCACATACTATATATATTATGTTAATTTTGAAGAAAAGTATTTTCGAGATAATCGCAAAAGAAGTTTCTCATATTTTAAAACTGCAAGAAATACTACTTTGCAACAACTTTGTGCAGTAAAACAAAACTTCACATGATTCTATAAGAGCTGAATTTTTACGTGAACCCAGCAATTAGAATTAATACTACTGTATTAATTAGTTGATTAGTGAAAATTAATTAGTAAAGATATGTGGCTCTTTGTGAAAATGAAAATTCGAGTTTCCTACATATTGGCCCTTTCTGTTCAATGTGTTTTTCAAATAAAAAAAATGGTAATTTTTGACACATGTGGCTGTTCATAAAAACGGTGACGATATTAGTACAAGTAAGTGAAGATTAGGTGTAGCGCAGTTATCAACAACAGCATTCTGCTCTGAGATTGATTGGAACTCCGCTTGTAGAATTTTTTGGCACCTTTTTGTGAACCGTACAGCTGGAAAAAGAACGGCTGTGATATGTGTCAGCGTATCTTGCCAACAGCCATTTGACCAATCACGGCTTGTCTTACAGGAGTTGCAGTCATCTTGTCCATGTTGTAGTCTGTAACACATCGTCCAATTGGTCCTTTCTCCCTCATCTGTTAGATTTCATGTAGTCTTTTTTCTGGATGTTATTGACACCAGAGCAGCATGGGACAGGTCGTCGTAACCCTCCAGCGAGCATGAATTCGATAATCCTGCCAGATTTTTTTAGCAAGGAACCAAAGCCGCCGGGAGAAATTATTAAAAAAATATTTGCGATTCCAAATATTTTTCTCCCCACTTCTCATAATCCGGTTAAACCAGTATCACGGGTTGCTGCGGTTTAACGAACTTTGTTATTTGCCTGTTTTCGAAGAGGATTAGTTTAATTGGAAATAGCACCCCAAGCTGTTAATGTTAGCTCTGAAAATCCTCTCTTTCGCGGATTTGGAAACCATTTTCGAAGAGAGAGAGAAAAAAAATGTCTTGTCCCAGCAGGGTTTCTGTATTCATCAGTGTCGTAATCGGATTAACCTAGATTTAAAATTTTGCTGCCGCGCAGGCGTGATGTTAACACAGATTGCTCATAAAAGATGCTATGAATTGTATCGCTGCAAATGATTTTTCGCCCTCAGTCTTGAAATTTATGTTATTGGTTATGTTTTGGATCGTAGACAGAAATCTGATATTGTGGGCTCAGTTTTATACGGAACATGATTATATCACATTTTTTGCTCCAGGGATCTTTAATTTGAGTCCTTTTGTGATGGTTTTCAATTTAATTTTTTTTTTGGGGGGGGGGAGAGCAAAGTGGGTTAGGTGAGTGGGTTCAGGGGTTCAACAAAATTTTTAAATTGACCTATTTTTTTGTTGGTCGGATTGCTTTAATTTGTTGAATGAATTCGGGTGGGGCTGGACCAAGATGTGAAACTGGATAATGATGTGGTCCTTTTGCAATTTTATTTAACATTCAAAACTTGTATCACAAAGCAAAATACAGTCCAATTTGTAATGGTTATGGCCTTTATAAGTGCAGTATAGCACCCTCAATGAACAGTGCGCAAAGCAGATAGATTTTTGTGTGATGCAGAATTTAACTATCCAAAGAAAAACATTGGCAAAGTTTTTAGCCCTTGCAAATAGGGGTCGACAAATTTAAAGAGTCGAAGACAAAAAACTGGCCAAAGATGTGAAAGATTGAGCGAACCCAATCTAAACCCTGACCCAAGTGAGGTGCGAAGCCGAGATGAATCAAAAGGACCCAACGGTATCGATTGCCAAATTCATTTCCACATATTAGCTAAAAAGACCAAAGTTTGACTCTCTCTAAAACCGGTCCCAAGTATCCATGTCAGAAACGGAATAGCGTCCAGAGAGAACGTCCCTCATTTGTTACCGTGTAACTCTAGATTTGGGGTCGTGATTGCGGCAAATCATCAGAGGCTGGAAAATGAGGTGAATTTCGACTGGATTGTGAAGGTTTGGATCAGTTTCTGAACTTTCCGTCGCACTTTTTTAAAGCTGCGTGACTTGTGATCGATTTCATGAATTGTGGAGTTTTACTGGGCCCTCTCCGTGGTGTGTGGTTGCGGTTTATGCCAAGCTCGCCGACTTGCAAATCATGTACACACATTTGTACAAAGTACATGTAGTCATGTAATGTTTGCAAAGTGTGCACTTCATATCATGCACACTTCATCAGCGGAGCATACAGGAAATGTGTCTTTTTTTTTCATTTATATGTTTTCTACCATGCTTTAACCTGTCTAATTAACTAATATCTTATGACCTTGGTTCTTTTAATGGCCAATTTAAAAACAGGCTTAAACTAAGCGTACTTACCAGTACCTGCTTACCGTCAGAAGGGACTTGAAGTAAGAACGTGATTGGTAAAAAGGCTAATTTGATAGAAAATAAATTGTTTCTTTCTCCAGAGTAAACACTGCGACGCAGAAAGGCGTGGAGACCATTGAAACTTGTTGTTTGTATATATTCATGCCCATGCCGTGTTACGAGTGGTCTGATATTTTCTCTCTTCGTTTTTTTGTAACGAGATCTGGACCCTCACCTAGCGGGGGTCGTAGACCATTAAGGGACGTAATGTATACGATCGATCCCCCGAAACCGTGTCAGAAGCAGATTAGCCCAGATACATTAAGAATCCTCCGTGTTGACAAACCGAAAGGGGGGGAAAAAGGTGTCAACTCCACCGAGGAACGACGTAACACCAGCGACTTGGCTAAACCGGCGGAGATTTTTTTGGGTTAACGGAGTGGCTCTTTGAAATGGTAATAAGGTACGGTTCAGCGTAGCCGCAAGCAAGCGGCTATGGCCCGAAGCGCAAGATGTCTTAATTCTATAACCTTGCGACAGCGGAACAGAAGGGGGGTATTCTTTTTCTTAATGGGGCTGCGTACTTTTAATAGGGGAGGGATATTGAGGTATCAGATGATTTGTCAAACTAGTAGCGTTGACAGAAACGGGCTGGTCTGTGAATAACGTTGATGGGACCGGCAATTAACGGATTTGCATTGGGATGGGTGTGTTGGGAGCGAGAAAAGTCTTGTTTTTCGTTCTTGGCCCCAGGGTGCGAAATCTTGATGTTGCATCACAGAAAGGAGGAAAAATCTGCCAGTGGTAATGCTTGAGCCGTGTTGCCTTGCTAAAGATTTCTGCCTAGGAGCGGAGATTTTGACCCCGAACAATGAAATTCGCATCAGGGTTTTAAGATGTGAAAGCCGTCTAGACAAAATTTTTTGATGTTGCATCATTAGCAAACAAGGAGGAAAAATCTGCCCCTGGTAATGCTTGAGCCGTGTTGCCTTGCTAAAGATTTCTGCCTCGGAGCAGAGATTTTGACCCCGAACAATGAGATTCGCATCAGGGTTAAGATGTGAAAGCCTTCTAGACAAAAAAAAACCCAAAAGATTACCCAGTTGTGTTACAAAGAGGCCCATCTATAAATACGACTCTGCATGAGGTTTATTGAGATTGCCGTAAATGAACCATACAATCAAACAATTGTCACGCCATCTTATTTTAGACCCACCGACTGCATTATTTTACACCCGCAGACAATAGAACGATCGGATGTAGAAATTTGCATACACTGGAAAAAGCTCTTTTAAGATGGTCAAATTATTTCTGCTTCAGCCGGCGGTATCCAATGATGTTTGGCAAGGGGTAATCTGGGAGAAATGACCCTCAACCTGGCTTGAAATTTTAGAACCAGAAAAAAATTGGAGATTAGAGCTAGTGATATCTTAGGACATTTTGGATGAGGTGTTGTAAAAAGGAAATGTTACCTATACAGAGACATTGATTCTACAAATCTTACTGCTTGTTCATAAAATACAATGAAAGACATACAGAAAAACATGACAACTCTCTCTCTTTTTTTGGCCAATTTGAAGAGTACAATTTTATTGCTGCTTCAAAAGTTTTCATGCTTTAAAAAATACTCTGGTGTTGAGTTACATTTTGTTGATTGTTCTAGATCAGAAAATGTATATATGACTTGAAGCTTTGCATGGCGTATGACATAAAATAGACAAAATTGTGGGTAACACCATGTGGAAAGAAATCTCTTCCTGGAAGAAGTGTGGTTCTGAAAAAGAACCGGTTGGTTGAGTGTAGAACTCAACGTTTCGGACAGCGTGCTCTGTCCATCCTCAGGAGGGTGAGTGAAAGAAATGTCATGTACATTTGTACTACTTGTGTCATATCTTAAGAGTTACACACTTTTGGCTTACCACAATTTCCCAGGCTGTTGTCCTACACATAGTTTACACCATATACCTGCTAGTCTCCATTTCAAGACCCCACACGGCCTGCCGACTTTTAGCGTAAAGCTATCTCCCCAAACAAGCATGTGTGTTCCTTTGCACACTGCGGTGTCAGATTCAATCGGACTTTGTTATTTTGGGTGTCAGAACACCCTTTGAAATAATACAAGGTCTTGAAAGGTCCTGAAGGCTGAACTATAAAACAGGCAGGTGAATTTCTTCCGTTTAGGTCGACAAGTCTTGGAAAATCTAGAGCTATCTGTCAAGCAGTTTTACAGTTTCTGTGAACTAAAGGAGAGAGCATTACGAAATTGAAGGATTGTTTTTGGGGGTGGGGGGGGGAATAACTCATTTCATTTCTCAACTGACCATATCACACTAAATTCAGACACAAGGGTGTGTGGGAAGGTATGGACTATATAATCATTGCAATTGTTCAGGGTTTTTTAATCTATTTTGAAGGATTGGAAAGGAGATACCTAGTTGCTGTTTCTGTTACTTTAATACAGAAGTCTTCCGAGCTCAGTTTATTTTAAGGAGTCTTTAGCTTGTGTGATAGACACTGTCAGTCTGGAATTTGTAAGTCTGCCGTGTTTTTCAGACTTTCGATCGGCGTAGACGAAGAAAATCTCTGGTACTGGTGTTTAATAACAAGCTCATGCAGTATCGAACTCTCTCGCCCACAAAGGAAGTGCGAATCGTAAACCAAACAAAACGTATCAAGTTCAGCTTTGCCCGACACCTCCTCAACAATTGCCCAGAAAAGAACAAGTCAGAAAGGTACACATGAGAAGTTTTTGGAAGTGCACTGTGGGAGGTTGAATGCCACGGCAACCGGAGGTCAAAGGTCACTCGGCATGTCTAGGGTCCCGCAGTCAGGTGTGAGTCTAGAGTAAACACAGGCTCTTTGTGCCCGGGTACCAGACCGGGAGGATTTTTCTCAAGAGTGGGGATCTTGTTTTGTTAGATTTCGGTTTGGCTTACGGACTCCTAGGTTCCGGAGATTTTGGTGGATTGGGCTGGAGTTTCAGGAGAGCCCAAGCACCTGGCTTTAAAGTCGTTGGGAAAAAAATGTCAGTTTTCTGGAAGTGTTTTAAAGGGAAAGGTTTTTGTTTTGTTTTAGCTGATGGAACAGGTGGTGTAGGATTTGATTTTTTGTTGATAGAGCTGCTGGTTCTTAGGAGGATCTAAAAGATTTGATTGTGAAAAGTAAAGTCTGCAAGAATGTTTTGCATGAGTGGCCCAGGATTGATGGGACCAAGCGCTTTTGAGTGCATTTTAGTTCAAGAAAGAACCGAGACAAACTTGACAATAAAAAGGTTGTTTTTAAATTGTCATGGGATGCCCCTGAACTCATGTGTTTGTAGTGTTCCCAACTTTCCAGTATACTGATTCAGTTTACCTTGTTTATTTGGCCTATGGCTCTGCTCCTTATCCAAATTATCTTTTCACGGCTAAAAGCTCTTTCGATTGCTCTAAATGGACCAAATGATTTATTTTTTATTACTTTCCAAGTGGTTTGGATTCTTTACCCCAACTTCAAAAGCAGAGACTAGAATGGTTTATAATAATTCGCCAAACCCCTTAGGGTGTGAATAAAATTGCCATTGTCTCATTATCGCATTTGGTGTCAGTTTGAGGTTAGATCTCGGGCGAGTTTTTTGATACAAAAACTATCGGACACTTTGAAGGATGGTGTCGAGCCGCGAACGTGACGTTTTATAAAAACTCCTGTCCTGTTTTGCCCGAGAGAGCCTTCATTTCTCGGGTGCGGACAATGGGGACCGGTGATGCTGTTTATTCCATGTAGCCTTTATGTCACTGCCTCTATTGAAGGCTCTCAATTGCGGCTTACCTTTATTGCTCAGAAAAGGCTTTTGTGTCGGCAGAATAATTCCAATCAATCTTCTGTCAATTTGATACGCAGTGGTTTTTTGGGAAAAGAGTTACAAACAGAAAATGGCGTGAGGGAGTTTTTTGTTTCCAATGAGATTGGGTTGGTTGCTTGGTTAAGATGGGCACGATTTGAAAGTAAGGGGATTTTTACGCAAGGAGTATTCCGATTGGTTGAAATCAACTTGGCAACTGCCAGACCGGTATGTGATTGGTCGTTAGTGACACATAGAGCAAGAGGAAGTATGATAGGTGCTTTTTGATTGGATACAATTTTATATCCAAAAAAACACTGATTTGAAAGAAGCATTCTGATTGGTTCATGCCGAGGTTGCAACAGTTACTACTGACACCTTTAGATTGTAGCATTTCGATTGAAACTTGGTTGTTTTCACTCGCCGAAAATTGCAAAGCTAAGCAATTTTTGAGATTTGTGGCAATATCTGGCCCGCGTCCAAAACAAACTGATCATACACTTGTTCAGAAGTCACTTGTGGAGAAGTATATCAAAAAATGTCACTGTTCTTGGCGCTGAACTGTACTGAACGGGCAAACAAGTTTACCAGTCATTGGCCTAAAATTGTGTTGGGGGGGGGGGGGGCTCAGCAATGATGCCACCTTATGCGTATCATGCCAGCGCACATTGCTGTAAATTGCATTCACCAATGATGGATCACCGTGGTTCCCGAGATTATAACACTGTAACAGGTGTGGGTGGCTGGAAAAAAGTGCAATGGATATGAGTCAAGGAACCCAACATGACTCCTGAATGTTGGGGGCGGGGATTAGGAGTCTGGTACTAATAAAAGGGGGAGGGAGAGGGTGTTGGCAGTTTTGGAGGGGGGGGGGGCAGGGGGAAGTTTGTCCCTGGAAAATAGTCACTTCTAATTATTGGTTTAAGCAACAGCGTGACTTGAAAAGACAGCAGGCTATTCTAAATTGTGTTGTCACTTACTGGGGGTTCGTATTTAGATCTTCACTGATTGTTTGCTTGGTCAGAGCTTAAGAAAACCAAACATCGGTTCGCTCTTTTCTTTCTTCTTCCCCTGTATGTCTGACCTTCTGGTGTTGCAAGCAATATTGCGCCCTGTTTTTCTTGTAATCTACACACAATTCTGATGTTAGTGGGGCTTTATTTAGCAGGACCCTGAAATAGTTGAACATTCTGTCTGTAGCACCAGGGGCCTGTTTTATGGAAGATCAGAATCTTTAGATCCACGAGTTCATTATTGAAGATTTCGGCAAATCGGAACTCACCATCCTTCATTACATTGCTCATATCTTCATGATCTACATCAGCCCTTGCCAACGTGATAAATCTTGGTTTTTCATTTGTCAAAAACATTCTGCCCGAGACAGGTGAAAAAAAGTAGCGGTTTGCTTCCGCTAAACTGGGAAGACAGGCCTCTAGAGGTTTGACGGGATTGTGTGAACTCTTGAAATAAATTGGTCTACTTTCTCTAATTCCAACCTAGAGGGGTTTTCTTGTTTAGGAGAGTTTTGTGGACATGCGCGGACCTCGTTGAGTAAACTCCGTGTTTGTGGACATTCTGTCCCTGTTGTGTGCTTGCAGCTCAGAGTTGGGTTAGCTCGCTCAGTCGGGATATGAGGTTGAGAAATTTGGAGAATCGCGGAATCTTTTTTGTATGTTTTGTCTTATTCTGCTAATTTGAAAAAGCAACTGGTTGGTTTAAAGTTGAGCTGGGTTTGTTTTGTTCTTAAAGTTTGAGCTTACAAAATTGTCACTATTGAAGAAATACGTGTACGCTTCTCGGGGGTGCAACTTGATTTGTACCGAAATCAAAAGATTTCCAATAGTCGACAACAATTTGCATCCATATAGTGCTTGATGGTCAAACCAGAGAGCAAGTTGACAAAGCTCTCAGTCAAGTGTTACCATCTTAAAATGAAGAGAGGTCTGAGGGTGTCCCAAGCGAGGTCAAACTAAGGTGACAGAAACAGAGCACTCTGTATATTGCTGGCTAAAAATGATCAAAGAAAAAGCAACAAGATAATTAACGCTTGATGACTCATCAAAATAGATGAGGGTTTGGCAACTTTTAGCCTTAATTTAGGGAAAGAAAGATTAGGAAAATAAAAAACATAGTTAAAGTTGACTGAAACGTAGGAACTTATCCTCCGAAAACATCAGGACTTTTGTTTCAGGGGGATGGACAACAGAGTTTAATTGGAAATTTTTAGCAGACTTGCATCATTTCAGTTATGCATGACATAAATATGTCCATTAAAGAAATTAAATCCCCTTAAAAGATGTTGTAAAACTCGTGTGATTTCTTGAAAACCTTCTGCACTGTTACGCCCCCGTATCGTGTCGCACCTCCGAACGTGGTCTAGCACCCAGTTGCCACGGCAACCACTGGTTCCTGGGTGAGATGTGCCCGGGGGCCTAGTGGTATATAAAATAATTGACACGACAGAACGGACATGACTTCTCTCTCTCACACACGGGATCAGCCGTGGAGAATTTTTGAAACCGATACGATTCAGAAGCATCCCCTGTGCTACTTTTTTAACGATCTTTTTTTTTTTTTTTTTGGCTAAATTTTCATCGTTTGGAACAGTGTTCTGGTTTAATTAATTAATATCACCTTTCAGCAAGAATGTAATGCGACCGCTGATTGCCAAGGTGCTGAGGAGAGGGTTAAGTGTGATGAAAAATTTGTACAATTATTTTTGGGGGAAAATATTACAATTCACTTAATTGTCACTTTCATTATTATAGAAATGTTTGATTGTTACCTGCAGTATTTTGCTAACTGTGTCCTTTTCTTTTTCCTTTTTGTTTCATGCTTGATGTTTATCTGTTTGCATCATCTGTAACCTGCTATTTTGCTGTTTATAGGTAAGTGCCTTTTTTACATAATTTAACTATTTTGCCACCTCAGCACATTTTGTTGCTTATTCTTGAACAAGAAAGTTGAGAGTAACTGAATCATCGATTTCGTGACGGAAAGTTTAATTATAAAAAAGATTCACTTTCTTAAACCAAAATATTTACACATCTTTAACCCTCCTATGCAAACATACATTCTGTGCAAAGTTGTCCTTTCAGTCAAAATCAATCAAGGGACTGTTTTTAACAGTTAAGAGCTCCCAGCCTACATAAAGCAGGATTGACTGGCTGTGACTGTTTGTGTAACTTGATACAGCTATGTCTTGACTTTAGGTGATTGATAAGCCAGCTGTGCCTACCACTTGCCTGCTTTTGTCTGTTGACTGAGTTTGAGTGTCACAGTGCTTGCTAGGAATATGATCTGACTGTTGGTGACTAGCCTGTGTAAAAAGGATGGCAGGGGAAGAAGATTGATTTTTTGACTGTCTGTGACTGTTTAAATAGCAGGAGGGTTAGCATCTTAAAAGCTGATACGGTGTATTTTGGCAACTTGAACACTGGAGTAACAAGTCAACCAATTATGAATTCATTTGTGAAGTGTGCCTCAGAAAGTGTAATGAATATGCATGGTTATTCACCTCCAAGACGTTACCCTGACCAATCACAAGGCTGGACAGATCATGAATATTCACGTAATTGGAAGACAAAAATTAAACTCAAAGCTCATCAGATGATACATTCTTCATCACCAAAATTATCTTGATGTTTCATCTCAAACTCCGATGCCGACGGAAATATTTTCTCAAAGAAATCCAATCCTGTTTTGACAGTCTTCGTTTTCTGCTCCCTGTATACGACACTGCGCCCTGTCCAACATATTCGCATAAGACCCAGATCTCGGCCAACTATATCTGCTTACACGCACGGCAGCTGATTTTTCCTTCTGAAAGTAGAGCAAAACTGCAAGGAAAGGGAAAAAAAATCGCGGCCATGGCCAAACGGCGGGCGGGAGAAAGCGATTGATGTCGTGGCGGCACGACCCGAACCACCGCGCCGCAGTGCCTATTAAGGGGTATCTTATCTCACACACGACTTGTGAGTGTTTACGCTGCTTGCAATAACTCCAATGGCCTGCTGGAGAGGCCTCAGCTCCATGTGATGTGAGGAACATTATAATTGGAATCGCACCTCATGTGTAGTTTAATGCTGCAATTTACGTGTACAATATTTCCCTGGCTTCCCGAGATGTCTCTTGACCTTGTTTTCTGGATTTGCAGCTTACATAAAGAATACAACATTTTTGGGGAGAAATATATTTTGTAGTATTTGGAAATAGGCTTTGTTCAAGGTTGTTTGTACTTCGTTTTAGACCACATTTTGTCAGAAGTACCCACTTGTTAGATACATGAGGGTGATTATAATGCCAATGAATATTTTGGCTTTGCATGCTATCTTTGAAAAAAACATGCCTTTGAAAAAAAAGTTTCGAAAAATATTGCCTTTCTGTTCAAACTGGATTGTACCCATGATTGTACTCAGTCTCTATGGTCGCTCTAGGTGATTTTAAAAAGCAAACTTTATTCATGTTCAGTGGCCACTGTTTCCATTTCAGGCTAATGGAATTAAATAATTTCTGTTGGCTCTGTGCATGAACCGTTGAGGTCGGTGTGGCCTACTTATGAGAGTCAAGCAGCGGCAAGCTTTCGCTTCTGTAGGTTACGATGTAAAGTACTAAGAAAAAAAAATCCACAAAAAAAGGAAGAAATAAAAGGTTAAAGCTGGCAATTTCCATGTCACACAGTAGCAGGAAAAATAAAAAAGTTGGACGGCTTGTCGCCTGGCAAAACGAAAGTCGCCCTCGCCTCTTTTTCAAAATACTGTTTTTACAAAATCTAAGTAAACATGTCGCATGTAAGCTGAGGGTTTGTTGCCCACGGCCGAAACGATGTCATAATTATGCAGGAAAGCAGTCCTGTGCTTGGGGTGGTTGTTATACGAGTTGTCCACACAGGCAACAAAAAAAAGAGAGAGAAAAGAAAAAAACTCGGCTCATTTTCCAAAAGTTTGAGGACTTTTTGGAAAAAAAACCCCGTCCACAGTACCTGAGACTTTTCTTGTTCGGCAATATTTGCCTGGAGACGCCAACTTAAGGCTTTTACAAATGAACGGGGGGTGAAGAAAAAACTTCTAATCAGGTCAACAGTATGTTAGACTTTGGTCGGAGTGAGATTTTTGCGCCCAGGGTGGCAATTATAGCCCTCCTTGACGACTTTTGAATTGATCTCGTTCACGGACAAACTTTGGCATACAATATGGAGTGCCCTTGGCTTAAGAACCTATGAGAATCGGAAAGAAGAAGAAGAAGAAGAAAACTAGAGGTGCTGCAGCGGGACTATGGGATCAGAATGTTGCACTCGATGGTTTTTTGGCCTCGGGGTCGTGTGTGTAGACCATGTTTGGCTTGGCGACACTCTCCTGTACTTACAAAGTTTCTGGCTCTTTAGAAGGAAATACGGGTGAAGATTTTTTGTTTTTACCATCGTAGCGTTTTGAGTTTCTAGACCTTGTAAGACAGATGCCAAAAGATATTTTGCAATGGACACCTGGTACACTGTTCATGTAATTTCATTAACAATTACAAAGTCTTTTTTTGTTTGTTACAGTCTTTGTGCCTTTGGACAAAGTTGTCAAATTACATGTGCCTAATTTTCAAACGGTGTTTAGCATGACTACAAGGAAATTGGCGAAAGATGACCTTGGTCGAAAAACTGATTCTTCCGTTCTGATCAAAGCATTCCCCTCAATGAAATTAAAAGCTGAAAAACCCTGATGCAAATGAAACGCAGCGGGGAATTGCTATAATTATTTTGGAATTGTTTGGTGCTCATGTCTGCCGTCTGATGTACATGTTTGCACCCCAAGTCAGGTTGCTCCCATCTGTCATGACGTCTCAATTCCTAGAGCCGTCCTGCTCTAGACATCGTTGGTGGCCGGTTTTATAGTTGCTAAGTTTTTCCTCCCTTGTTGTGGTGGTGAATGTTGTTTTGGAAGGGCAGACGTGTAGGTGTGTGACGTCCTTCTATACTATTTAAAGAGAAGTCTGTTGTAATACAACCAGACAGAAAAATAATATTGCAGACGGATGGTTATGTAAATTACACAGAAAAAAAAAGTTGTGCAAATAAATAAACTGTAAGGTGACTTATCTGTTCTTTTTCACTTGAAGAAAATTGAAATGAAGAACTCTATCTCTTTCTCTCAACATCAACGTAAACTAAAGTTCTGTGTTCAGACGAAGTTAGACAAAATATTGCACCAACAATACATTAAAATCAAACTTCTGCAGCTGATGAAAATATCTGTCGGTAACTAGTGCAGATGGAAAAAGGGGCGGGGCATCCGATTACAAATCATAAATATGCATGAGTTCCTACGTTTGGGCGGTAACATTCTTCTTTGCTATGCAAATTTGTTGACATCTGCTGCTATCTGCCTGGGTAAACTTCTGGACTCTACAAGCAGCAGTACCTGTACATATTGATACCGTTGACTGGTCGGTTTCTCAGACTGGAAACCTTTAATGCCAATCACAGATCCTATCAAAACCCAAAACCAACCACATAAATGTCTCGCAAATCTATATTTGCCCAGCCAACATCATTAACACTTCCCAATCAGGTACTTGCAGACCCATTCTTAACATTTTAACAGGCAGTTAAGCACAGTACCCCCCCCCCTCCCTCCTTCCCTTAGACATCTACCCTGACCCTGGTTAGCCATAAGGCCAATAGAGATCAATGGAACCTATCACAGCATGATGGCCGCTCGTTTTCATGGCAGATATACGGAGACGGAATCCTTGTTTTCCCTCTGGAGCTGTCTGGTCCCAGAATTCCTGGTTCGGGATGATGACTTCCACCTGGCCGTTTTTGAAACTTGGGGTTAACACTCCAGCTTGGGCTTCAAGCTCAAACATCAGGATCCCCAGGTGTCTGATACTGAGGATTCTTCCATTAGCCTTCAAAGCGTCCACAACCGCCCTGCCATTTACTCCTCAAACCGCCCCAAAATGCCCCAGTACTCTTTGCTTTTATTGACTTATGGAGGAGGGTTAATGCTAAAGGGTTAAGGCAGACCCCTAGTTTGCTACTCCAGAAACATCAAGTCGTAGGTGCATGTACATGTACATGTACAAAGCCACAGTTTTCAGTCTTTCTGTCTGGTTTGATTGCTAAATGCTTCTGAGGTCCTTAATGAAGCCGACCCTGGGAACAATCCCAAGGTTTCGTAAATGGCCCTGGACAATATGAGATGTCAACTGAAGGCTCATGTCAGAGACCTGCTCATAAAAGACAACAAATCCGCAGGGCCTAATTTTATGGAGCTGTCAAGTGCAAATCTTGCTAAGTACTTAATATTTGTTAAGCCAAAAAAATTGGGTCACCGGCCAAAAAGTCATGCAGTCTATACATCTCGTGACAGGTACTTAGCTGAATTTTGCCGAGCATGTTAATTTTCTAAGCACTTTATTTTCTGATGAGCTCTTGAAAAGTACTTCCGTTTCATTTTTTTTTTAATCATTAGTATTAAAATAACATGTGTGTATAGCTTAAAGTCATTAACTGGGGAACATTTACCTCAGAGCTCTGACAGTCTCTAGGATAAATTATATGCCCATTGAGCAGGGGTAATAATGATCATATAGCAGAGATATAATGTTCAGTACATTGTTGTTATTATTACAGCCATGTTAGTTTATTTTAGCCTCCATGGTCTGCACTAATTTTTATTATACAAATAACGAATGTTTGTGAGTGCGATGGTAAGAATAATTTCATGAGGTGACAGATTGAATGTTCTATTCCACGAGGCGAAGCCGAGTGGAATAGAACATTCAATCTGTCACCGAATGAAATTATTCTTTCCATCGCACGAACGTAAAACATTCGTTATTTGTTTTATACAACACCAGAATAAATTTTCGTCATTTGATTGGTAAATAATAAACTACAATTTATTTTGATTTTAAAGATGTTGGACTACCCCTTCACGAAAATGTTTGAACCCAACGCTGTAGCGCTGGCTCTTTGGAACAATACGCGCTACGCTGAACGCGCACACCAGCATGCATTTTGCACGCAAATACCGCGTCATGGAACAAGCGCAAAGTGAAACGGTATAACGCATGGGTATAACGCATGGTCGCACCGTGCATTATACCGAATAATAATATGTCACGTGATCTACAATTCACCAATCAGATGACGGGGATTTATTCAGGCGTTGTATAAAACTTGTCTATGAATTCCATCCTGTGATCCATTTTTGACGAGATCCACCTGTTCTCAGGCCCGGTGGTTTTCTCTTTCCTCTCTGGGTTGTTTGGCAACAAACCATGGTGTGAAGGTTAGGGATAATGGCTGGTAGACTTGACCTCAAGATACCGGCACAACCGTGATATATAAACATGGGCCCTGGCCTGGCGCTGCACCATACCAACAGGTTTAGGAGACAAAAATGTGTAGAAGTTCAAGGATCCTGGAGAAAAAAAACATGAAGAGCGAAACATTTTGTTGCTTTTCTAATACTCAGCAGAAAGCATTTGACATAAAATGTCATGATTAAGCCAAAAATATCATCGCCTCGTAGACACCTGTTTGATTGCCTCTTTTAAAGTTGCCAAACAGATCTTGCAAATCATTATATTAATTTGCATAAAAATTATTATAGAGGCTTTTAAATTAATAGGCCTATAATTTAATTTACTGTAAGTGATTATTGCAAAAATTGGATATAATTTTTTTCTTTCTTGAAGTTTACAAAAATGAAAGCTGCTTATTTTTTTAACAGATAACGATGACTTTTATCATACGCATAACTTAGCACACAGTGAGGAGTAGGGATCCTATTTTAAAAAAAGAAAGAAGAGAGAGCATGGTAAGGTTTTGATGGAGAAGGCACTTTATCATGGCCCTTTTATCGGAGTAAACACTTGTATTATTGACATTCTGCGCTAGAAGCCAACCAACCGAACGCATTAGTTGAAAGATTGAAATGGAGATTACCCTCTCAAATGAGCAAATAATTGTTCTACCGTGGTCCATAAAGAAGGCCATCCTAAAGTAAATCCCTGTCGTCCTTTTCCTTCGTCCGTTCCTAGCCGGAAATCATAGCCGGAGAAAAAAAAAGGACAGTCCAGTCCAATCGACATAATTAGAAATGAAATCAGGTCAAATCGTCAGAAGAGCGTTCTTAAACGGCTCGTTGGAGCGAGAGCACGGAATGAGGAATTTTGTGCCGTCTCGGGATGGGTTAGCGTCTTGACCTCTCTAAGATGAAGCCACGGGTGGATTGATGCTGACAACCGTGGCGGGTTTTTACGGGGGCGTGGCTGAGAAGGGATGGTGAGGAGTGTGGGATTAAGGAGGACTCCTTGAGTTGATGGATTGTCATGGGAATCGCATCCTTACGTCTCCTACTTTCCAGGGCTGTTTTTGGGATCTTGTGTTGACATATTTCTTGTCTCATCAGTTTTTTTGGAAGCATTGGCTCCAAAGCTTATTTTGAACCTGCAAAATGCTCAAAATGACAAAATTTAAGTTAGATTTTATTGGTTGATTTGCATATTCAGGATGTAAAAAACTGGTTTTGTTCTAGCTGTTGCAATCTTTTGGATTCAGCAGGCTTCAAACATAAGTTTAGGATTGACAATTGCATATTTTGTGGCATTTCTAGAGTAGAACCAGAAAGTATTTTTAAATGATAAAAACGTGCTTGACCTTGTTCATTTTTTTTTTTAAATTGAAGAGTTACTTTGACTTCCCGTCCGTAAGTGATGGACAGGGAACAAGGTGGAGGTTACGGATGTTTCAAATTCAAGTCAGTCAGACAAGTTGTCTCCAAAGAAACAGCAGGAGACATACTTACTGAATACTTGTGAAACGTTTTTCCGATGACAAAAGAAGGAATTTCTAGGGTTTCCGTGCCATCTGTTTGCAAGTCAAAAAGCTGGATTCCTGATGTATGTGTTTGATTTATAGGGACATATGTTGGGCTTGTTGTCTGTTTTGCAACTGACAAAAACAGACGAGTGTTCTCTTGTGACAGGAGGTGCTCTACAGATGTGAATACGGTTTCCATGTTGGCATTGAAATAGTTTTGATGGATGGACAGGGTGGAAAGATCAAAATTATGGGCGGGTCTATTCTGCCTTTTTGGAAACCGAGGCCAAAATGGATGTTAATGCTTGCGGAGTTACAAACCCATAAATCACTATTAGCAATCCATCCTGTTTCCTCCCACTTCACTAAAGAGAGGGATAAGCTAGACCATCACTTTTTTATCCAAGTTGTTGCATCACGTCCTGGCACTTTAAAAACAAATATTCTGAACTTTAATTATGATATTTTTGATGTGGAAAATGAGAAAAAGTTTTGCAAGTTTTTTTATTTTTCTGAATTTTTTTTTTTAATTTACCCTTCACTTATTTTGGATAAAGATACAGACATGTAGTTTCAGTGGTTGATCTACAGGACGTGGTGCCCGGGGTGGGGGTCAGCCTGACAGGGTCTACTCTAAACACCACATCTCGGGCCCGCAAAAGAACTTGGAAAATCGTGCAGAAAAACACAGCAAATGCATGCTAACCCCCCCCCCCCTATTTTGACAGCAAAATTCCCCTTTTGATCCACAGCTGGAGCAGTCCCTGAGCTTCAGAATCATGAAGTTAGTCTGGTTTAAGTCCTGAACTGTAAAAATCTTGATTTAGCCATGTGTTCCTTCCTCCATGATTTAGCTAACTTACACAGTTATACTGCCTTCCATCCTTCCCCTCCAAACCGCCCAAACCAAAGCCTGAAATCAACCTGCTGAGGGGGGAGGGGGGGTCAAGAAACATATGTTTCCCTCAACCCAGGGGAGGAAGCCAGCTTACTGTTGCTGGACCTGGCCCATGAATATTGCCCCATGTGGAGTGCGGCGTGTCACAGATCAACTTACAACCTGTCTGATATCATGACTCCCCTCTTATTTTTTTTTTGCTCCAATGGATACCATATTGTACACACTTGGCTGTGTGTTGTGATGCATGGGGCTCACTGATGCATGCAGCAATGGCTCATGTTTGTCAGATGTGAGCATAAGCAAGGTTATTGTGGGACCATAATTTATGCAGAATTATATTTGAATAATTCATATGCGGGAAAGAAGATGGATAGTTGTAATCGAAAAAGTCAAGACGAAAAGTTTTCTGTAGTTATTGTTCAGAAAATGTTCAGGCGTAATGTTCGCATATCTGTGGTGATACCAGAGTATCTCTAGTTCCATAGAGCTAGGAACTAGTACGTAGCTCTATGGTTCATGTACTGTAAAGATCATCAACAAAGTAATCAGCAGGCTTTACCATGTCCTTGATAGGAGACTTAAAGTGTATCATCGCTTAGAAAACATAAAAACTTAACTGCCCCACTCGAAACCAGCATTCTTGTGGGTTTAAGCCAGACATGAGACACTTATCCCAGCCCAAAATCTTGTTATCACTACCATAGGGTGTCCTTGTAGCGAGGTCACCAAATGTGTCATCACTGATTGGACATAAAAAACGAAGAGCCCTCTTAATACCCCTTATCCTTCTGGCATTTTATGGTCGAGCTATTAACCCATCTCCTGGAGCAATCCCTCATCTGATTGACATATGATACCAGGTGGAGGGGTCGCCACGGCAACCATCGACACCTGGTGACTGAATAGCAGGGGAGGATTGTGGGATTGCCGGTTACAGTCCAAACAAACTGTCTCTAGCCACACAGACTGCCAAGGCTGGGTGTGGAGGCTGACTGAGCACGCCAGGTGCGACGCTGGAGTTCAGTTGTTACTGGATAGTTACTGTTTGATCAGGGATTGACTGAACAAATTTTAGTTTCGGAATTCAGTCCTTCCCCCCACCCCCCCCCCCCCCCCCCCCCCACCCCACCCCCCACCCCCCAAACAAAATTGCTAGTCACTGATTGTGAATATTTTATCTCTAGCAGAGGCCAATTTGTGAACATATCTGAAAACTTTGATACATACGCATACTTCTACAAATTTATGACGTTACTTGTTTTCTAAGTTACTCAAATTTCACGAGCACAGTTTTCCTTTTAATTGCGTGGTTGTTTTTTGTGTGTGGAAGATTTACTTCACGAAGTTCCAGTTAAGTTTCAGTGTTCTTCCTTTCAAGGAATCTTGACAAAATTAATCATATTTCTAAATTAAATTGGTCCCAGAACATCAAGAAAAAACATATTTGCAAAAAAAATGTACTTGTGCTCATATTTAGCTCTGAAGTTTGGTCTGCTTTTTTCCAATGCCTATTTTTTTTTTTTTTGCAATTCCTTGTGCGTGATTCCTTTCCATAATTTATTTTGGGAGAAGAGTGATTTTTCCCCAACTGCCTCAGAATTTGAGGAGGACCCCTTTTCCTTTCAAGGACCCCAGCACCAGGTGGCATCTCACCAGCAGAGCGGCGGCTTGTCATATTTCATAACCCCTTTCAGTTTCAATTAAATCCCAATTAAACTCGGACCTAATTACATCATGATGTCAGAAAAGTGAATAAAACCACAGGTATCTGGACGGGAGGTTGTAGTTTTTTGTAGATAAGGGCGGTTTGGATTTGGTAAAGTGGGAGTTTTAGCCCTTGGATATTTGTGATAAAAATGTTCTGTGGGGCTTTCTTCATTTTGTTGGATAAATCATGATCAGTTTCAATTTGAGCTCGAGGGTTGAATGTGATCAAAATTGATACCATACGTTTTTCTCCCACTTTCAACTCAAATTTGGGGAAAGGGGGGGGGGGGGGGTTTAAATGTCTGCCCACTTTAGCTTTTTTTAGATAGACTATGAAATCCGTAGGGAACTAATAAAGAACCTGCTATATTTCTTTTTGAACATCCCTCTTCAGTTTGTTCTTGTGATGGTACGGTTATTTTATTCAAGAGACAGAGACGGAGTGGTCTGATCTTTTCAAAGAGGCCGGCTTGCTGAAAGCCTCGACCCAATTATGCAAAATTTACCGCGGACTGTCGACATTGGGGTTAATTCTCCAATAATTTGGTTACAATAAACCATAATCTTTTATTCAAGGAGGTCTGGGGTCAGTAGCAAGAGCTAATTGGATTTTTTTCTCTCCTTTTTTTTTCTGTGAAGTTCTTCTTTTTTAAAGCCTGTCGGTTCTTGTAGCAAAAGCTCCCCGACAGTTAACAAATTTACGAGGTCCATTTCAGAAATTTGGCTTTGGGAGCTACCGGAATAAATTATGTGCTAAGGTTATGATTCCCCAGCGATCGCCTCTAGTCTGTGATTGTTATTTAAGACCCCAAATGTTGCTTTTTCAAGCCCAACCCAAGGAAATATATGATTTGAGTGCTTCGCCTTGATTTGGTTAACCTGAACAAAATGTTGTCAGAATTGGAATTGTTGAGAAGAAAGTTTTTTACTAGAGATATATTTTAGCTGTCCTTAGTGTCTTTATTTTTCATGTATCTTGTTTTGTGTAAAACTGTTCTACTCCACATATATTGTGCTTTGAGGAAAAGCAGAAGTCAAAAATGGAGACAGTGTTCACAGGTTTTGTATCTATCTAGCGTCATTCCTGGCTGAAGCAAAGTAAAGAGTTCAAAGGTAAAGCTTGTTCAGTTTCTTCTTACATGTCTAACCAATATCAACTTTTCCATATGTTGTGTCGGATCCGCAAACTTCACAGAGCGTGAATAACTGCCCGTGACAGAAAATTACCAGAGTTATTCAAATGGAATCGTCAGTTGCTACAGCTCGTCTCGTCCCTGGCCCGTCTCGTCCCTGGCCCAGACGGGCTTCAAAAAAAGATGCCCCAATTACGTTCCAGTCCATTTCCTTCCCATTACCAAGGTATCCCTTACTGAATGTTCTCGGATCACTGCCAGATATCTTCAAAACCCTCCTTCTTAAACGGTGAATCTCTCAGTTGATTTGCTTCATGGAATGTCCTGGTCCTGTTTTTGAAGTTGGAGTGGAGAGGACTTTTATCCTAGTCGCTTGCCCCGCATCGGTCAGGGGTGGGCTGTATGTCCTGACCTCGCATTCTTCCAGCATGGAAAGTATTTGCTAGGATTTCATTCTGCCTGCAGCGGTTTTCTTGAAGAGACGGTGATATTAGTGGAGTCGGAGAGGTGAATTGGGCTAGTTGGAACAGCAGGAGTTCATACGATGAAAGATATTGTCTGTTGAACTTTAATATTGCTCCAGATGAAGTAACGCTGTCTGTAATATTGCAATACTCCACTTTCCTACATGTATTTCTAGGGCCAATTTCATGGTAAGCACACTGCTAAGCACACAAGTTTATTAGCATAGAAAATGTACTTAGCAAAACTAGGTTACCAGCCAAAATATCATTTGAGATATGTTGCTTGTGCCTGGCGCTCCACTGATTTCTTCTCAACAAATTAAGCTCTGTGAAATCAGGTCAGAGTTTTCAGTATTTTTTTTTTCAGTATTTTTTTTTTCAAAGTCAAGCAAATAGTTTTCTTTTAGTCGAGGAAATAAATCTCCGGACATTAAAGCTCTATACCGCAGAACCTACCCCAAAACAAATATAAAACAAAAACAATTCTAGTGATTCGATACAAGCAGAGGGTGAAAAACATAAATTTAAAGCAAAATGTAGACATTTTTGGATGGAAATTTATCACTCGTCCTTGCAGTCTACTCCCCCGTCCTGCCCAAAAGTCAAACAGGGCAACCCTGTTTGGACAGATGGTCTTGGCATGGTGGCAAAGTTTCTTCCGCCCAAATGTCCGTGTTTTCCTTCTATGCTTAGCCAAAGTCCCCAGACAATTTCCCCAACCAATTTCCAAGTTTGGCGTGAGTTGCGACCTTATTGACCAAGTCCTGACAGATGCCTTAATCTTGAGACTCGGTTTCAGCTGCGGCTAATTTCATCGAAAAAAATTGCTGAGAGCAGAAAACATTTTGCTTACAAAAGTTGAAGACTTCTATTCCTTGTGACCTTTCCAATTACACAGAAGTGACGGAACTGCTTAAAGAAGAAAATACATTAAAATGCTTTAATAATGAATAATCATGCTTAGCAAAAAAACACGATTTGAAAGCAGTTGCAGCCTTCTTTCAAGCTACATTTTTGCTGAAAACTTGAATTAGCAAAGTAAAACATTCCCTGTCCTGGGCAATTCAGAGTTCTTTGAGCATTACCGTGAAATTGTACCAAGCGTTGACAAATCACCCCTCGACATGCTCGAAAGGAATTCATCCAAATTCCATCCCCCTCTTCACATCCTACCCTTCAACGCCTTCCTCTAACCACCCCTAAAGTTCCTCATCGTTTTCAAGTCTATGAACTCTTTATCATGATCATACCAACACTGGGTGTGAAAATCAACAGAGGAAAAAACTCCATGCATAGAGACAGACAGGATACATATTTGCCCTAAAGGGGCAGGATCTGACAGACTCGAGAGATTTTTTCGGAGGGGTGGAGAAATTTGATGCCCATGGCTAAATAAGTAGGTGATGATGTATGGAAGTTTTGACCCCTCAAAAACGATGTCAACCCTCAGAAAAGCTTTATATGTAAGTTGTAGTGTACAGTTTACCAAGTTTTTTGGGGGGAGATATAGAAACGGATGTATGTTTTTCAGATATACATGTTCAAAACCAGTGATATAGTTTTTTGTTACGTGTTTTCTTCCTTATGCTCTGTCTTCTGTGAAAGTTTTATGAAGATTTTCTGACTGATTTTCACGAGCTTCAATGAGTTCTGGCAAAGCCTGCAAAGTTTCACTCAGTAACTCTCTTAAGAATTTATATTACTTTATGTTAAAATCTAGTGTATATATGCAAGATTCAGAATGCCAAATTTTAAATTCCGAATTTTTTAACTTTGTAGCTTGAAACTGGAACTTTGTAATCTGCCAATAACATCAACTGCCTCGCGTGCTCTTGATTTCCGATCTAGGCCTCGCATACTTTTTTTTTTGTAACTTGCGTCATCAACCGGGTCAGAAACTGTCATCCTGCTATCATATCCCATTACCGTTATTATCTCGACTCCTGAACCCATTCCGAACCCAACCCTTTCAACACTTATCAGTCTTCGATATAAATTACCAAGAGCGAAAAAGCAAAATGATAAATCTCTTCCCATGAATTTGCTGTGAGACAGTGAACTTATAAATTTTGCCATCAGCAAGATGGCCAGCATGGAGCATAGAATTTAGACACACCTTGTACATTTTTTTCTTTGTGCCGAGATAAGACGTTGTGATCTCCTGACACTACACCTACAGTAAGGTGTAAATTTCGTCATTTTCTCACCCCTGCTGTACCCCTCGTTGTGTATACCTACTGACAGACGGGGTCTTGTTTTGTTTGTTTGTCGGGTTGGGCCGGGTGCGCATGGGCACCTGTAACTTTTGCCTTGATCCTTTGGTTTTTTGTCTTTGAGATATGGCAAGCGTTGTTTTGCGAAGCAATAAATTGTTGCTTGAAAAGTTGACGGTCTTTGAAGTGGAAAACAGTACTCACTTTGTTTTGTAGCGAAGACTGTAAGCAAGTTTCTCAGGCTAGGGATCTGTTGGTGAATTGGATCGATTCTGGCAGTGATTTTAATTTTCTTTGAAGACAAACAATCCTTTCTTGAGTGTCAAAGTAGTGATTTACAGAAGTACTAAATTTAAAATAAATAAATGAATATATAAATAAACCAATAAAAGACCCAGTTCTTAGCTCTAATTGTGTTGTTCCTGCCTTGTGTTATGAAGAACAGTCACTGACACCTGGTACATTCCTGTCCCACTCCTGGTTTCAATTAATATTTTAATCTCCCAGTTAATCACTCAATAAAACTGTTGCTTTCTCTACCAATTTCAATCTGTCCAAACCATCCCAGTAATACCCAAGACAAACTGGAACCTGGCCAAACCAATTACTGTTAATGACTCTGGCCTTTGATGGGCAATTAAGGAAAGAACACCCCTCCTCATCCTCTGTGGAAGTTCCCAGATGCTGTGTAAATGGATTAAACCCAATGTGGAGTCAATTAAGCAATTAGGGGTGTTATTGTTGACAGAGGGACTTAAAGTAGGGGAGGTCAGCTGTGGTTGTCTTGTAATATTGTTGGTCATTTACTTCAGACTTTTGTTATTTTTACAAAGTGGGGATGAAAATTGTTGACTTTTAAATGGTCAACTTTCTCTCCTTTGTTCAGACTTGATTCAGCTTATGTAATCGTTGTCTGGAGTGGAGACCAGACAAGGCATTTTAATGTCTTCAAGACATTTGACAAACTTTCAGATTTAACACTCTCTTTTGGTGAAGCCGGATTAAGGCAGTGAAAGACCCATCAGAGGTGTTGTTTGAACTTGGCTGCAGAGATTTGCTGAGCCATGTTTGTCTTGCTCTGTGCTTAATGAATGGACCATTTAGCAGTCTGGTGCCATTTGCAGTTAACAGTGGCTTTCTTTTGCCTTATCCATTCTGAGTAGGGTTGTGGAAAGTTTTTGTCTATAAAGCTTTATCCTGTGGACAGCTGATATAACTTTGGCTGACTGGCCTATGAATATGCATTGCAGGCTTTGTTTGTATACATATGCATGTACACGCATGCCAATGCACAAGTGTGTGGTCAGTGTGGAACTCTTCCAGTTTTGAGCCCATGTTTTGTATACACTTATATACTGTTGGACAAACATGTCAATGTTTTCCCACAAGAGGGCAGCATTGCATTTCTACAGTTGATTAGGACCACTCACTCACTTGCTCTGCAAAGTGTGCTTTGACCATCAGACAATAATCATGTGTATATTGAGGTGCCTATATTCCATTTTGAAATGTATGTTTTAATATTGAGAATTTAATACAAAGTATACACTGCAAGTCAGCCCATTTCCAGATCAGTGTTTTATTTTACTGAAAGAAAGTAGACTGAATTCCTTGTCCAGTGCCCACTCCAGAAGTGAATCAAATTCCTTTTCTAGCTCCATTTTCCGTCCCAACCACTCTTCTTTACACCTCAGATTTTTAACTGACACTGTCTTTTTTCCATTGTCCTTTCCTCCTGCTCCCATTAATTCTTCCCATCCAAACTCCAATCCCAATGTCTCCTCCGTCAGTTATAATTCCACCCTGCATCAACCCATCAATAGACCCCAAAATCCCCCACCGTCTAAAATCCCCGCTCACCCACTTGACATGCCCCAGAAAATCACCTCCCAAACAACCCCAAATCTGCTGCCAAAAAAAGCCACCATAGGCTACTGTATTACGCTGTCATCCAAACTGGCCGTGTGCGCCTCCTAAATGAAGTTTGCTCAGCGCAAACATTCGCTGGTGCATGTGTTTGTTATTTGCTCTTTGCCGTGTTTGCTTTTTGAGTCAGTTGGCATACCTTGATGGCTCAACTGGAAGCTTTCAGATCGGATTGTTTTCGGACCAGTGGATGCATACTTGCATGCTCAGAAGTCAATTTTGTTGGTTGATTGTCCTAAACCAAAGAAAGATATCACTTTTTTGGTTTACAGTACCACTTGTTCTTACCTGTGCCACTTTACTTCTGTGTCCAACTTAGTACAAAAAATCAGACGATTAGAAAAGATGTACTCTTAAAACAGGATGTTTTGATCTGGGGGATTTAAATCCGAATTTTTTAAAATTCGGTTTGAATTCCACAATTCGGTTTCGATTTTGGAAAATGGATATTCGAAACCAACCTTTAAAAAAAATTAAGCCTTCCAATATTTGTGATTAGGCTAAAGAAAAGCTAGTTTGCCATTACTGAATTTCAAGGAATTGTGCAAAAAAGAGAGAGAAATAAACAGAACAAAACAAACCAAACAGATCTCTCACCAGCACAATGTTCTCATGCTGTGCTTTTGTTGAAAAATATGTTCTGCTACATTAAATTTGTTAATATAACATTCCTAAACAGTCGCTTTTCTCCTCATTAAACCTCTCCTCAAAGTTCAACGTTGCTTACAGGAGAGAGTTGATTGCACTTAAACCTTATCACTTGTGTTTTAGAATCAGACATGATGATTGATGAGTGTAGTATGATGTGACAGTGTTTGGGGCCGAGGTTGGTGCGCTGAGACACCTCATGGGGCGCTGGCATTTTGATAAATTTCCACGCTTTGCTGCAAATGAAACATTCATTTATTTTGTTGCAGTTGGTTTTTTTTAATGGAAGGTGTGGGATACGTGATGGGACAGTAAACATTCCCAGACATACTAGTCAGAAGGTTTATGGGAGAAATCTACAGAATAATGTTGATGGGAATTTAAAAAAAATGTTTTCAGGGAAATGCACTTTTTATATCAGCATTGGTATTATTGGTTTCCAGATATTATTGAAAAATGTTATCACCGCCAATCGTCAATTGTTGAGAAATTGTGCATAATTTCAACAACAAAAATAATAAATTCTATTTAAATCTTATAATACATGTAAACTCTGTTCCTTTGACCTTTTAAGGCAAAGTCTTTCTTTTGGTCTTCTGTTTGCCCAGACGAAAGTCATGACCAGGGTTTTAGCCAGCATTTGAAAATTGGATATCCAAAATTTGCTAAAAATCAGAAAACAGTCCACCTTTTTGATGTTGTATAATCTAAAACTACAAAATGTGTCCAAAATAGCCTGTTGTGGATACTTTGTTGCTAAAACAGAGTGCATAGGACTGGTGCCAATTTCACGGTGCTGCTAAGCACAAAAATTTGCTTAGCACCAAAAAAAAGTCTGGCTTATAAAAGCAGGTTACCAGCCGAAACTCCTCGTGATGTATATTGCTCGTGATTAGTATTCAGCTGTTGTTTGCTTAGCATGAAAATCACATGGAGTTTTGGCTGATAACCTGCTTTCATATTACAGACTTTTTTGTGCTAAGCAAATTTTTGTGCTTAGCAGCGCCGTTAAATTGGGCCCTGGTGTTTCCTCTCGTAAACAAGAAATAAACATTATTTCTTTGTTCTGTTTTTCCCCTAACAGTTTTGGCACAGGAGGGCTGCAGGTGGAAGCGGAGATCAACGACAAAGTTGAGATCGAGTGCCCGAAGACTCCCAATACCACGACGGGGCGCCAGTTTGCCGAATACCTAAACTTCACACAGGTCTCAGAAGCTGGTTTCCACGCCTGCAGCACCAATAGAAGCTACGGCACCGTCCGTAACCTGCTGACGTGTAACAGACCCTTTGAAGACAATTCCTACATACTCCTGTTCCAGCGTGACTCGCCCGTCCCTTTCAGCTTGACTTTCATGCACAGTCGCACTTACTATTTTATAAGTAAGTACAAGGTTCTAATTGAACAAATATAATCACCTTTAACTTGGTGGAATTAAAGGGAATTAGGCAACATTTGCTTTTGCCGTAATGTTCAGAAATGGATTTAGGGGCTAGTATTTTATAGCAGATATTGTTACACTGACATAGTTAAAATGTTGGGTTTGTAAATGCTGGAAAAAACCAAGAAAAACAACAATGTTCTTGTAGTCTTGTTCCCTGATCCCACTTAAGATGAAACGTAGCAATTTATGGAAGGTCAGGGAATCAGTCTAGCTGGCTTGTATCCATTCACAGGTGTGTAATGGGTTGCAAAGAAAAGGCGGATTAGATAACTTGGGGGCAGTATTTGGTGGGAGAATGTTGATGGATGAAGGAAAGATAGAGAGACCAACCACTTTTACCAGAATTCTAATCAAGGAATTGAAAGTCAGTCACTTGTCAATCACATCTCATACTGTTGCAGATCAAATTGACAATCTGCCGGTATTAAACAGTGACAAAGAAACGATTGCTCATCAAAGTGAGTGCCCATTTGAAGCCCATTTTCTAACATTTGTGTTTGCTTTTCCCCTTTTTTATAGCAACCTCTGACGGCACATTAGCGGGCTTACAACAGGTTAACAGCGGCCTGTGTGACACGCATCACATGAAAGTTAGATTTTACATCAGGCCTGAGGCTACAGGTAAGTCATCTCACACGCTACAGACCTTTATCATAATGCCACCATTTCAGTCATGTTCCCTGTATCCAGTAACTGTACTGAATGATAATGGGTTTTTGTGCACAAAGGAACCAGACTATTTTTCCTTCCAGCCCCGCTTTGGTTACGTTGATTTCAATGGGAAAAATCGAGATGGCCGCAACATGATAATGGTCTATTGGGGTCCTCAAATCCAGAATCGTGTGGGAGGTCAGTTTTTGCACGTCCTCGCCTTCCACCTCTGTGTCCCCAGGTTCAAATCCGGGGTTCTATCACTTAACACATTAGCACATGTATTACATTGTATTACATTGTGTTATATTGTGTTTTTACATTGTATTACATTGTATTACTTTGTATTACATTGTATTACTTTGTATTACATTGTTTTACATTGTATTACATTGTATTACTTTGTATTACATTGTATTATATTGTGTTACATTGTGTTACATTGTATTACATTGTATTACATTGTATTACATTGTATTACTTTGTATTACTTTGTATTACATTGTATTACATTGTATTACATTGTATTACATTGTGTTACATTGTATTACATTGTGTTACATTGCACTACATTGTATTACATTGTGTTACATTGTGTTACATTGTGTTCATTCACTGAAGAAAATGAATAAACCCATAGAGTGTTTGTGCAGTTTTGGGTGCTAAAGTGACTGAAGGGTTAAGACGATTCCATGGGTTTCCTGACAATACTTGTCTTGGGATTTTCCTCAATCTTTCTTAATTAATCAAAAAGAAACATTTAACAGTAAGTTTCTTTTATTCAGCACTCAATTTGCCCCTTCTGATTCAATATTTCCACTTATCTTCTTTGTTTTTGATTCCATTTAACTGTCCACAGAACCCTCTCCTACAGGCCAGACGCCGTCGAGAACACCCCCTCGGACTAGACCCCCCAACCGGACGACGCGGCCCACAACAATACCCCCGACACAACCCAGGACGACTACTGTGACACAGGCAGTTACACAGAAGACAGGTAATGCAACAAGCCAAGTTATGGCGTTGCCAGGGAACTTTTTGCACTGAGGTTGTAGTCACTATAGGCAGTCACTTAAAGATGCAGTCACTTAAAGATGCATTCCCCGTGCCAAATTTGAGTTTCGTCCCGAAACAATAGTAGATTCCTTTTCTAAATTGCTATTTTTCTAGCAGTCAAAAAAATATTCACTTTGAATGAGATGTTGACCAAACAAAGTTGGCCCGTTTTTATTATTTATTGATATATGACTTTACAATTTTGAATAATTGGCTATCAGACATTAATTCTCGTGTGATAGGCTGGTTCCCGCCCCACTATCAGTATCGATAATGTAAGGACCATGCTTAAGGACCAGGAGCCAGTCTTCTCTTGAGACAGATATGTTTGTGCCCAAAACAAAATGCTTTTTTTTTTCAAAGGGTTACAGATGTAAACAAAACAAAAAAGGGTAAAAGGAGGCTTTTTTGATTGGGATAAAATTAACAAGTTGAAAATTTATTAATAAAAAAATTCAATTTGTTAAAGAGAAACATGAACGCAAGTTTAACTTTTAAGAAAGCATGCAACTATTGGACCACCTCATTCATGGCTACTTATTGTGGTTGATAGATTAGTGGATAGATTTTTCCGCCTTGTTTCTCCTCAAAAAACTTTCAGAGATTGTCACGGAGAAGCCGGTGGGAAGGGCTCCAAAAATTAAAAAGTACTTTTCCCAGTTTTTGTTGATGGATTTCAGTCCTGCTCCTTGAATTTGTTTTTAATTACATATTTTTCCCTATTTTTTCCTTCCCCAAAAAAATGCCAGAATTCGTCACGGAGAAGCAAGTTGGAAAGACCCCAGAAGATAAAAATTCAAATTCCCAGTTCTCGGACAACGCAAGCACCACGCTCAGACACTCGAGGGCGCTACTTCTGGCGGGATTCTGCGCGGCCATGCTGAGATTGCTAACGATGACGTGATGAGGAGTGGAGTAAAATGGGAAAAAACAAAATACATGCAAAAAACTCTGCAAATTCTCTCTTTTTTTATAAGTCTGAGATGATTGGTATTCCTCCCCAGATTTCTTGGGGGCAGGAAGGTCGTTTTGCCCGACTTCTGGTTTGAAGCTTGAGACTTTTTTTGATTAGATATTTTTCACTCTTAGTCGTCATGTGACTTGGAAGCTTGAAGCACAATCACTGGGTTACTCCTGCATTCCTCAGTGTTTCCATGGAAATTAGCTCTTTCACCATCATACCCATTGTCATGTAAGAAGATAGGGTATTATAGTGGAGTACTGTGGCCTCGTGGTTAAGGGCATTGGATTCGTGGTCTGCGGGTAAAGCTGCAGGTTGTGGGTTCGAGTCCAGCCTGGGGTCATGGTGCGTGTGCCCTTGGGCAAGGCACTTTGTCACTCATTGCTTCTCTCCACCCAGGAGTAAATGGGTACCTGTGTGGGCAGAGATGGTTATTGTGATTGATTTAGCTTCCTTGCGCCTAACAGGCAGCGTCGAGCTGTATACTCCCAGGGAGCTGAGATGGTATTTGGAATGTTTCATGGGCCCAATGAGCAGGGGTAATAATGATGTAGCGCCTTGAGCACCAGTCCTGGTGGATACGTGCGCTTTATAAATACCCACTATTATTGTTATTAATCTCAAAACGTGGTCATTGGAAGATTTGATGATTTGAAGATGTACACGAAAAACAGTTGAACGCATGATGACACTTACAAGTTACAATGTACGTGCAAAGTTTCAGATGTATACATGTGCACAGTGTACATGCAAAATCACATGTGGACTTTATTCTAATGAGGTTAATTATGCATGCATACAAATGAGGACATTTACATGTATACATGGATGTATTGTGAGGACATACACGTCCTCAGTGGTTGACATGTTATGGTACCAACTGTAGAACATTTTTTCATCGCTGTCAACAGCATGAGAAATTAAAGACTAAAATAATCGATTGGACAAGAAATTTCCTGTCCAGATTTCCGTCTCTGTTGAGACCCATACTTCGTAACCAGAAGCCGGGCAAAAAAATACAAAAACAAAAATCTGTATAAAATTTTGAAAATGTCGAGAGAAGTTGTTTATTTATAATTTTTATTGATTGCTTACAACATTAGGGGTGAAAGCTTTTTTTGTGTGTAGAATAAGAAAAAGAAAACGATTCTGCTTCCAAATATGGCTGAAGTTATTTGTATGTCTTTGTCTTTTGTAAAAAAAAAAAACAATTTTAGAAAATTAAAAAAAAACACAAAATGTTAATTTGTTATTAGCCCAACGTAAGTATTTTTGGAAAATCTAAAAGAAAAAAGAACCTACTTTAATAGTTTTCTTGGAATCTAACCCTAAAATAAAATTGTTAATTAATTTTTTTAAGTAGAGCTTTGTTTATTAAAGTGTAACGGTATTCTGCTTTAATAGCTGGAGGTCTGGAATTGTTTTCCCACCTTAGGAAAATTAAAATTTGTCATGGTCGAAAGTTCAGATGATGCAATTTTTGTCACTTGAAGAATCATGCCCGTTGGTGATTTAAAAAAAAAATCTTTCCTCATCAATTTTGTGACATTTTGTAGGTCACAGTAATGGCTGACAGTTATGTAGATAACGGTTACTATGACAACAGGCTGCAGATGAAAAGCAATAATTTGCTTGATGACATTACCAGGGTAGTGAACCACTTATTTTAAATTCAAAATGTTACAAGGATTTGTAAAAATATTTGTAAGTTTACATTTCTCTTTTCTTCCCCCAAAATAATCAAATTTGAACAAATTTGTAATTCCTTCAGAGGCATTTGCCAGAATTTTTAGTTGGAAAACATAATCTGAATGAAAAAGTCAAATTTTATGATGTTTTGGACAGATTTAGACAGAGTAACAGTTGGCCAATAATTACGAGAAATCATGAGAAAGGTCTTAAGAATTGTGGTCTACATTAAATATTATATTTCTGTCTTTGTTAAGTGCGTTCAGATCCCAAGTATTTCTTTTAATGCCTGTGTATATTATAAAGCCCACTAGATTTTGTAGCTTTTGAGTTCATCTACATTCTTTCAAAGATGTATATTTCACATTTATTTATTAAAAGAGAAAAAAAGCCTTGTCTTTTTTATGTAAATATAGTAGGACGCAAATTTGAACAAGTCAAAACGTGTTTGAGTTTGGTCAATTTTTTTGGTGGGTGAAAAATTAGTAACAATGCTTTAAAAAGTGTAGATTTTTTTAATAAAAATTTCAAAAAAGGACAAAAAAAATATTTCAGAAGATGGAGAAGTATTGTTGACTTCTGTTGCCATCTTTCCACAACTTGTAAAAAAAAAATTCAAAACTGATGTACAGATTTTTTTTCATAAATGTTTGTTCATCGTGATTGTGTCATGTGAAGAAGTGTTCACAATTTTCTTCCAACTTCTTTATTTCGAAATGTTAGCACAAATTTTGAAACTGCGAAAACTCAGATTCTGTTCTATTTTGATAACTTTGATTGATGGTTATTGAGATGCAATGCTGTATCAGTAACATTAACTAGCCACATTAACTAGTTTTCCTGGTTACAATTAATTTCTAACCTGAGTGAGTTCTTTCTTTCATTGAAGTTTCAGAGTATCAACCAAGCTAGAAACTGTAGAATAACTAGTAAACCTAGTAACATTAACTAGTTATCCAGGTTACAATTATGCTCTAACTCGAGTCAGTTCTTTCTTTTATTGAAGGTACACAGTTTCAATCAGGCTGGGATCATTAGAATAACTAGCAAAACCTAGTGACATTAACTAGTTATACCGGTTACAATTTCTTATCCGATTAAGTTCCTTCTTTCGTTGAAGGCACACAGCATCAACAGACAGTAATTGCACACTCAGTTATGAGAGTTTTTTTTCAAAAAGAAATTGAACTCGTTCCATATTTTATCTTACAAACATTTCAAAGGAATTTCTGGTAGGGTTTGTTCAGTCTAACGGGCTGAAACATTGTCTTGAATACAAAGTAAGACTTCTGACTTTTTGTAAATAGATTAAGATCTTGATTTGGATTTCGTTTGTGATTATTAATGAATATTTAAACAAAAATGGGATTGCTCTTTTCTATGTGAAACTACTCAAATTTAAGACTGAATTTCCCACGACTTCATGATCCATCTCATCTTTTTGATACTATGCAAATATTATACATATTTGTCTTTTTTGTTGTTGTTTTGTTTTATCCAGCGAAAGAATTTGTCAATATTTGCAATTGTATAGAATATTAGAGTTTCAGTATGAAAAAACAATGCGCACTTATAACATAGAACATGCTTTTTGTCCATGTTCAGGGGCCATCATCAAAATCTCCAATTACCGGAAGGCTCGAACAGGTTACATACAGTTAGCAAAAATTGATTGGTCACCAGCTAAAATTGAAATTATGCAATGTGTAATGTTAGCCGGTAACCAGTCTTGTATGCTTAGCACACATTTCTGCTAAGCTGCCTTTTGGACTGGGCTCCATAGTTTCATTGTGCACTTGTATTAAGCTTCTCTTTAATTTTCCACTAAACAAAATCAACTTAGCAACTATTTGAAATAATAGATCCTTTATCACATTTTTTAAAATGCTTTTACATTTGAAACCTCGTTTAATGGTTCAGCTGGGGTTGGGGTTATTAACCATTTTTTTTTCATTACAAGATTTTATTCCAAGAAGTAATAGTTGAATTTACAAAAACAACTTGTCTTATTTGATCATGTTAAATAATACTGCTGCTTTCAGTTTTATTTTTAAAAATATATGTATATGCCTTATGTTTATTCATAACATTATTATGTTTATTCATTATCTGAGTGTATTATTTGCTCGTTGTGGGATAGCTGGGAAGCCAAATGATGTAATTGTAGAGCTAATGAATATGCATTTGTAGGTGGAGACTCGGTATATTAATTTGTGAGAATGGAACATTCCAACCTCAACACCCTTGCTAAATTTGCTTATGGGAACATGTCCGTCCCACTTTTTATTAAGCCCCACCTCTGCAATTTAGTCAACCCCCATTTTCAAATACAGTGCAAACCTTGCCTCAACTTGATCACAGAAGTATGGCAAAATATTTTGTGTTAAATTTAACTGTAAACTTTGGCTGTGAAGTTTGAAAATTTTAGCACACTTTCAGACAATATGAGGTTTTTTTTTAAATGTTGGCCATAAAAAACAGTTTGCAAATTTTTGGAAATCTAATGTACCATTAGTAATGAGATGCGTAACTTGCATGTTTTGTAGCTAGAAACAGCTGTTGCCATGACATTGGTTTATTCCATTCTCACAGGAAATGACAATTACTGTAATATATTTGTACATAAATGCAGTACTACATTTTACTAGATTTCTATGCTTCGGGATGACAATACCTTGTATTGTGGAAAACTTGTATTTTGTATCATTTCTCTGTTTTTTTTTGTATTTTGTTTTAAATATTTCAATGCTGTACGTATTTTGCTGTTGAAACTTGTGCGAAATCTCTCCCACCTTTGTTTGTGAATGGAAAGGCCCAAAAGTTTAAATGTATGCATATTCATGATCATGCTAATCAGAAAACGCAGGGCGAATGAGCTGAATTTGATGTCAAAATTGAAGAAGCACTATGAAAGATACAACTTCCCTTTTTGTCGCGCATGGTGTCCCTTTTTAGATTTGAGCAAGCGAAGATGACATTTTGATTTCATGAAAATTGATTCCACGTTCACGTCTGTATAATAATTAGATGATGGATTTTGTGGTACATGGTTCAAGAGTGTGACATTTCAAAAAGAAAATTCACTTAAAAGCTGCTGTCTCAAATAATGAAAAACTTCATTCACAACAGAAATAACAACATTTCTAAGGATTTCATTTGAATTAGGGTTAGACTAGACATTGAAACGTTGTGTATTAGAAGAAAAACGGTAGTTGTACATGGTTCAAGGGGTTATTTTTTTCATCCTTTTAAATTATAAATTTGTAGCTGGTTACCAACAGCTAGTGTACATTTGCGGGGTACCACGAAAAGGTATTGTTTGTGTGTATCGGCCATTGTTATGTAAATGTTATTGATGAAAATTAATGAAAAACTGAATTATTCATGTCATGTCTAGGGGTTCATTTGTTGTATAATTTGGGCCTTTCTGTATCCAGATATTTTGCATTAAAATGCAAAACCTCCTTTGAAATTTGTTTTTGAGTTTTCTTTTTTATCAAATAATTGTATGGTTTGTTTTGTCATTTTTAAAGTCCCGTCCTATGTAAGCATCTTAGAAGTTAATCAACATAGCCCTATTCAGGACTACCATTTCGTCCAAAAAGAAACGAGTTTTGTTGCAAGGAATAAAAAAGAACCAAATAAAGAAAGATTGAAAGTTATTAATGGCAAAACCACCTGACCCCAGTAATAAGTGACAAGACCGTGGACAAAATGAACAAAGGCAAAACTTTTTTTATTTTTTTTATTTTTTAGAATTGGCCATAACTCATATGATTTTTCCGATTGGAGATATTTTTTTGTTTATTGAAAAGCTAAAGTGTTTTCTATCAGCTATGAAAAAGTGGGCGCTTTGAGGGTTGTTTGTTTTTTGGGGATTTTTTTTGTTGGGGGGGGGGAGCGCCTGATCTCGCGTTGTTTCGTAAAACTAGGATTGCTTAATTTTACAAAAGTATTGCACTTTTTCCGCAAAACATTTTCGTTACATGTAGTTCACAAAAAAGCTCGAGTTCATCTCGGAAGCTCATGTGTGACCTGATTGTGCCATGTCATTTCTGGAAGAAGTGTTTTCAAAACAAACATCTGGATTTTGACTCTATTGACCCAATTTTTTAGGACTGCATGCAATAAATTGGTGGGCGGTTTCAACTTTTTTTTTTGCAATGACTGACCTTCACTGAGATAATGATGAAAACAAGTGGCGTTCTTCGCAACATTCTTTCCAATGTGTCTACTGTCTAGTTAACTAGTTAGGCCTGTAAATATCAAGAAGAAAAAAATTGTCGGCCGGCCTAAAACAAAACTAGTCAGCATACATACGAAAATTATAGAAGGTTTATTGACATCAAATAATCAAACAACAGGTGGCGCTCTTCACAATGAACGGTGTCAAGTCTATCCTCGTTCTCATCGCTCTTACCACTAGATACTGTCTATTGGAAACATGTATAGTTATCCGTGTACATCCGTCCAATCGTCAAAAGAAGAAGGAAAAACGAACCCTTTTAATACCGTTTTACCGCTTTTGATCTTTATAAAGAAAAATCAAATCGTTTACCAATCACCGTTTAAAAACAAACACTTTTTTACCATTCACCGTTTTTGCCGTTTACGGTCTGAGTGGGGAAAAATAGTTTGCGGAGAAATACACACTAAGTACACTAATTTGCTTAGCACAAAAAAAGTCTGGCTTATAAAAGCACGGGTTACCAGCCAAAACTCCATGTGATTTTCATGCTAAGCAAACCACAGCTTAATAACCACCACAATGGGCATTTGGTTGGTAATCCTGTTTTGCCAAGGAAGACTTTTCATGCTAAGCACATGTTCGTGCTTAGCAGCTCCATCAGCGATATAGAAAAAAAAGGACACTTTTCACCTCCATATCATTACGCAATGGACAATCACCGAGAACGGGGTCAACGAACACTGGGCCATGGGCCGGGAGGCAGCTCGCAATGTCTTCCCGCTGTTTTTGGTCAGTCACCAAAAAAATGCCTCAAATTTCACAAGCAAAATTTGAGATTTTAACCTCCGAGTCTGCCGTCCAGCTTCAAGCCTCCAACGCGGAAACTTGTACATCATACCCTGGAGTCGTCATGTGCGCGAAAAAATATCAAATTTGGGTGCTTGGAGTCTTGCCGAATTCGACCACAAAAGCGGCCTCATGTACGGGGTCACTGCAACATTTCGACGTAGACACGTTGCGTCGTCGTCACCCATATTGAAAAACTGACTGAACTTTGCTGTAGGCCTACAGACCTTGCCATAACTTTTGTTTTACAGAACTGAACTGGACTTGGCAACTGCATTCCTTTGAATGCTCATTTTGTGCTGAACTGCATTAAATGGACACATGGAAATTTTGTGAATTCATAATTTTGTCGAATGATCTGATTGACGTTTTTGGAAAATACAAGTCAAGCTTTTAGAGTTCGTCGGGGTAAGTCCATCTTTAGCCTAAATAAGGAATTATCGAGGTGAGTGAATATTTATCTCCTCCTCCGGTCACACAGAACCAAAAGAGGGAAAAGCGTCTCAATATTCTACATTTTTAGCAATACAATGGTAACTGATATTTCTGTCTGCATTTTAATCTCACTTCGAAGAAAAGTGGAGGCAGAAAAAGTCCTCTCTTTGAGTGGCCAGTGGTCCTTAAAATCGCATTCAATGAAAATATTTTTAATGTTATTTACAATAATCATTGCATTTTGTACATGAGGTTGTATTTTGCATTGTTGAATAATGTGCGATACAATTCTGCAATTCTTCTCTTTAATTAGCTCTTTAAGTATTTTTAAAAGAAATAATCATGTGTGTTTGTTGCCAACGAAATGGCGTCCATTTTTAGTCTCATATACATTGAGTTTGTCTTTTGCATCATGCTGTATATTGTACGTTGAAATGCCATTCCGGTAAGCGAAAGCCCTTTTGACTAAGAGTAATTTGCATATGAATACCTGCCAATTTGTTTGTCGAAAATATGTACATGCCTTTTCGGTGCATTGCGCATTTCACGCATTGTTACAAAAGCGATACCGAGAGCGAGTGGTGCGAGTCGGCACGTGAGCCACTCGTGGCCCGCGCAATGTGGGCGTGATCGTAGATTCCGATGATTCTTATTGGTCGAAAAGTTGAAAGGCCGCGCGCTTGGTATGTGGCCAGGTGCACCGTCTTTGCTACACTTTTTAAAGACATTCCAAAGAGGGGCTTTTTAGGGGTTTAGTCAAAAGTTGGAGTAAACATGTTCAGATTTTCGTTAAGAATGGAGGGTTCCTTGGAATTTGGTTTTACTTTTTGTTATAATTGTATTAAAATTACTGTTTAAAAGAACAAATAGTGTCAAACTTTTATTTGACTATTTAAAGATGAAATGAAAAACCTGAACACCATGAATTCGAGGAGTTAACAACGGAGCCAACGGATTTTATCATAAACCTGAAATTATTTAATGCAAGCACACTACATGTATTAAGAGTATTATAGGGCGGCATTCCAATGGACCAAAATCAATTTTATGGACAATGTATCCACGGAATTAAATTGCTCAAAAAATTAACTTTACACCATTAGCTTCAGGGTAACTTGTATATTATAAATGCTACTATAAGTTCAAGAGGACAGCAGAAGAAAACATAATGGAGAGCTGAATTTTTGATTATGATTGTATAAATGTAGATTTTAAAAGATAGCCAACGGAATTATTTGAAGCTCATAAGAATTGGAGAAGACCTGTTGTTGAGATCGAGATCAGCGAAATTCGACGTTTGGAAGAAGGCAAATAAGGCAAAGTTATGATTGTATTAAATGAACGATTACGATTCAGGTTAAGGCGTAGGATTAAGGCGGGGTGGGTGGGGTATAGGCACATGGCGCGCGTAGGCAGCCGAGCACACCAGCAGCAGCGTAAGGGAGCTTGACCTGGCACAGCCATGGTGTAATGATTAACTTACAAAAATATTTTAACAAAACAATTACAAAGTTACAAAAATTACCTATTTTGAGGCACTGTAAAAATCATCGGGCAAATCGTAGCTTGATCCTTAAAAAAAGTAATTAACGGTAGTCAATTAAAACATCCGTATCGAGGTAGTGCATTCTTATGGAAAAAATACAATGCTATCAATATCAGAAAATTTGTTTAATATCAATTTGGGTTTTTGAAATAACTAGACACACGTTACTGAGCTCTAAGGTTACATGGGTTGATGAGCATCCGTCATTTATAAAATAGGAGGACATCTTGAGGGTAGTTTTCGCGATGTTATAATTGCAGGTATGATATCGTCTTCCCGAGAAAGGGTTGGTGATATCTTGTAGGTGAGATGCCATCTTCCCGAGAAAAAAATATTTCCCGGGTTGATGATATCTTGTAAATAAGACATCGTCTTCCCGAGATATTGTGTCATCACGGGTTGGTGATATCTTGTTTGTAGGGTGAGATGTTGTCTTCTCGAGAAAAATTCTCTGGTCGATGATATCTTGTAGGTGAAATATCCTCTTCCCAAGAAAGAAAACATTTCTCGGGTTGAAGATATCGTGTAGGTCAGATTTCATCTTCTCGAGAAAAAGTATATCTCGGGTGGATGATATCTTGTAGGTTAGATATCGTCTTTCCGAGATAATATTTCATCACGGATTGGTGATATCTTTAAGGTGAGATGTCGTCTTCTCGAGGAAAAAATATTTCTCGGGTTGACTATATCTTTTGGGTGAGATGTTATCTTCTCGAGGAAGTAAAATATTTCTCGGGTTGATGATATCATGTAGGATATCGTCATCCAGAGATGATTATTCACTGGTAGACGATATCTTGATATTTATATTTCCCGATACCAAATCAGTTAATTATTTCATTAAAAACGGATGATAGATGTCTACTTTCCTTGATAAAAAAAATATATTTTATCAACTCATATACTACGGAGCTCTTACAAATACAAATATTGTATCTTTTACTGAATAAAAATCATAAAAACAGTTTTCTAATAACACATTAACTGGAAGATAATATGAAAATGTATATCAGACGTTTTAACTTCAGAAAAACTGGATGAGGTTTTCGTTTTTAAAGCTTTGTAGTCAAATAATACTACTACTAATAAAACTAATAATGAATATATTATATAGTGCCTTCCACTTATAAATGCCACAAAGCCCTCTATAAAAGATAAAATCAGGTTAGTAAATATAAATATCAAAATAAAACCAAGTTTATAATCAAAGTAAGACAGCATAATGTACATCATACTAAAAAACAAACATGAAAGCCGAAAGGAAACTTTAATATATCAATAAAATAAAATATAATCATGACAGTGAATAAAAAGCAGGTGGTAAGAAAATAATAATAGTAATGATAAATAAATACAGTTTAGGGAGCAGCGTACTGCAAAAAGCGAGCAGCAGCTTGTGGGACAATTAGGAACTTTGGGAATTGGGGAGGGAACACAAAAGTTACAAACTGTTACCAACGTTATCCTGACAATGCCTGGTGCATTAGCAATAATAACGTTGAAATGAAAAAAAGTTAACATTTTGAGATGTATATGTGAATAACGCAAACTGAAGAATCAGCGATGAACGAAGACGGACCCCGGAGATGTTATATCAACAGAAATCAATGTCAAATCAATGGCATTGCCTTGAGCTTTGCCGCATCACAACTGTATTAAGTTTGCTGATTATTTTATGTATAAAAACAAAGGAGTTACCTTGAAGAATTAATGGTGTAAAATGATCATTATTCATTCCTTTAAAACTTTTGCGAAATAATCCTGTAAATTGTTGTGCTGGATAATGTCCATTGGAATGCCGTTAATTTTATATATAATTGAGAAAGACGACACCCTTGATGGGTGGAACTATTGAGAAGAACGACGCACCCTTGATGGGTGGAACTATTGAGAAGAACGACACACCCTTGATGGGTGGAACTATTGAGAATTAAGAACGACACACCCTTGATGGGTGGAACTATTGAGAAGAACGACACACCCTTGATGGGTGGAACTACTGAGAATTTAGAACGACACACCCTTGATGGGTGGAACTATTGAGAAGAACGACACACCCTTGATGGGTGGAACTATTGAGAATTAAGAACGACACACCCTTGATGGGTGGAACTATTGAGAAGAACGACACACCCTTGATGGGTGCTACTATTGAGAAGGACGACACCCTTGATGGGTGCTACTACACCCTTGATGGGTGCTACTATTGAAAATAACATGACCCTTGATGGGTGCTACTATATTGAGAAAGACGAAATATTTACACGAGTACGAGTAATAATTATTACGCGGAATTATGATTGGGCCATACTTTTCATTTGATCTCTGTTTGATTGAAAAATGACATTTTGTTCATGTGTTATCTTCTGTACTTATATGACAGATTGTTTACAGGTTTCCAGGGCCATGTGAACATGTCTTACTAAGTTTTTTGTTTTTGTAGAAAAAAAATGTTTAAATTATTTTGCAAAATAATATTAGGGCCATGTGATAGAGTGTAAAGATATTATATTCCTCGGTTTTGTGTGAATTTCTCCAACAGCCGGAATTGTACTTTCTTGAGAAAAAAAATGAAATATAAAAAGTGATAATGCTCAAGGGTAGTAAATAAATGAGGATAAATACTAGTTCTTAAATAAACTGGTAACCCACGTTGCACCTGCTATCGAGAAAGGACTTTTATGTCGAAATCATGGTGGGGCCATGTGTAGTAAATCGTTTTGCTTCTCGTCCAACTTGCAACGTGTAAATTTTCGTTTTATCTTGCACAATAACGTCTCCTGCATGACATTTAAAGACAAACATTGTGAGATGTATAGTGTCGTAATTGTACGGAATATTTTTTGTTTCCGTTTGTACCAATTCGTGTTAGATATTTAGGGACATGTGTACGAATCAAACCTTTTGAAATTCCAGTCGCGTCTATCATGCATTTTTTTGTCGTTCTACAGTGATTCTCATTGTGAAAAACCCCTAGGGCCATGTATGTGTACAAAACTTTCATTGTCGTCATTGATTCTCATTGTGAAAAAAAAATACTAGGGCCATGTGTACAAATCTTTCATCGCCGTTTTTGTATAGATTTCTGCCAAAATAATTCTTGTGTTATCTTCTGTACTTATATGACAGATTATTAACAGGATTCCAGGGCCATGTCAACATGTCTTACTTAAATCTGTTTGTGTACAAAGCTTTCTTAATTATTATGCAATAATATTAGGGCCACGTGGTACAGTGTAGAGATCTAATATTCCTTCGTTTTGTATAAATTTCTCCAATAGCCGGGAAAAAATGACATCTGTATATTAAAAGGTGACATTCCTCAAGGGAAGTAAATCAATGAGGAAAAATCCTAGCATCGGGAACGTGAAATCGGAAAAAGCTGGTTGTTAATCATTAATTTGCCCAATACGTTTGTGTATGGGAAGAAAATAAGACGATCGATATTAACCTGAATTAAAATAACAAATGTACCGTTCGTTAACGATTACGAGTTCGTGTTTGAGTTCGAGTGCGAACGAAGTTCGTGCTCGAAGTGTGAACAAATTTATACACGAGTTCGGGTTCAGACGGTGCGAGTACGATTACGAGTTCGTTTTGAGTTCGAGTGCGAAAAAAATACGAGTTCAAGTTGGCGAACGATTATGTGCACCAGTTTTAAAAAACTGCTAAACCACATAGCACCTGCTATATATCTAGTAAGGATTTTATGTCGAAATCATGGTGGGGCCATGTATAGTATATCGTTCTGCTTCTCTTCCAATTTGCAACATCTGCACATTTTTTGTTTGATATTGTACAATAATGTCTCCTGCATGACGTAAGACGAAAAAATGTGAGATGTATAGTGTCATGATTGTACAAAATATCTTTTTCCGTTTGTAACAATTCGTTTTCGATATATATTTAGGGCCATGTGTACTAATCAAACTTTTTGAAAATTCCCGCAGTCGCTTCTATCATGCATTTTCTCGTCGTTCTTACATTGATTCTCACTGTGAAAAAAATCCAAGGGCCATGTGTAGAAAACTTTAATCGCCGTCGTTCTACATTGATTCTCATTGTTAAAAAAAAATCCTAGGTCCATGTATAGAGATTTTCGACAAACCCAACTGTTCTTGCGTTATTTTCTTTTATTGTTTGACCGATTATTTACAGGATTCCAGGGCCATGTGAACATGTCACACTTTGTTTTGTAAAAAGCTGTCTAATTTATTATGCAAAACTATTTTAGGGCCATGTGGTTCAGTGTAGAGATCTTATACTCCTCCGTTCTGTATAAATGTCTCCAATAGCCGAATGTGTATTTTCTTGCAAACTTATCATCCCGTCTTGAGTGCGAATCATTGTGTAAAATACTCCAAGACAATTAAATGTGTTAAGTATCAAGAGCTATTTTGAAGCTTTAAAAGCTCTTATATGTTGGATCTAAGTTTTCTTGTACTCTATGTATTCCTCGCCTGTTGTAACTTCACTCTGGTTCTTGCAGTGAAATAGGGCCATGTTTAAAAATCTACTTTATTTGTCTGTGCGACAACATTTCTTGGAGATCTTTTGTTTAAAAAATGTTCTACATGATGTATAGGGCAGATCTTAAAGACCCCTTGAAAAATGTAATGTTTCAACGATTCCACGATTACTTTGCGAAATGAAATAGTTTCTGATCCTTGTCGCCTGTGTCTCATGCACACTGTTTGCAATTTGTTCTTCCATAATTTCTTCGCAAAGATCGATAATTGCCTTCAGTGTTAGGGCCATAATTGTGTCAATTTTGTTTATTGTAAATCAGGTGTAATTACACCTGTCACATCGGATACACCTTGTAATAGCTTTGTAAAGTGTAAAGCCTGAATTTACAGTGTGAAACAATGTACATCAGTTGTATTTTAACAACCACGACACCAGTGGAGGTTTTGATCGATGATACTTTTAAATTCTGGTAAGTCCGATCATAGCTGATTGGCAATGTGAATGTTGTTTCCCTTTGAAGCGATGCGCGTTGCTATGTCTATACTGGAATTATCATCTTCGCGACCAGTAGGCCAAATAAACTAAGCTGTCTTTCTCAACGGCTGAATCCATTACAGTGGTCAGGTAAGGGCCACTAATTTAATTATCCTAACCGTCGTTAATGTAAGATACTTTGCACCCAGTTGCAGGCCTAGATATCTGAGTAGTTTCCCTTTTTCTATGATTGTTTTCTAGTGGTCGGGTAAGGACCACTAATATACGTTTTCCTTCTGTTTATACCACATCACCGGTCACAAATTTCCACTGTACATTGTAGTAACAAACCTAGCTCCGCTAGGAAGACTTCTTTTATTTTCAGCAACTTGCAATTAGATAAGGAGGTCCAGTAAGCCATAGTGCTCATGTCAGGAGCTGATGGCACGAGGAACCGGAAGCAGGGAGGAGGAACAACGGATGCTGGACGACCCTGCTTGTCGGGCAACCCATTACTGATTTCCCAGGTAAAAATAGTAATGTTATTTTCCTTTCAAAAAATGTATTAGGATGTTTCAAGGTTTGTTCTGCTTGTTGTGCTTGTGATTAATGATACCTTATTTTTTAAAAATACGATGAACTTAGAGGAAAATAAATTTAATGTGAAATAATAATCACTTAACTTCACAAACCCACAAATAAAAAAGAACAACAGGCGCATAATTATTGTCCCACACTCATTTTCTTACATGTGTTCCTTCTAATCTTCTGGCAGAGATAACGGTCTGCAAGATGAGATGACATTCTGGACGAAGATTCAAATCCCAAGGAGCCGGAAGCAGGGAGGAGGACCGACGGAAGGACTGATGACCTGCTTGTAGAGCAAGTCTTCACCAACTCTTGAGGTAATTCAGCAAAAGGGATTTAGATGTATTTTTCTATTATTCATCTTTAAAGGTAGAGTCCATCATTTGTAATTTGTGCATTTTGTTCGTTTGAAGCAACAAAAGAGTTCAAAATCTAATGAAGGATACTGAGCAACTAACCTGATGAAGTTTCAGCTAAGCTTCATCTGTACATTCCGAGAAAAACAGCATTCTAAGATCTCAATTTCAAATCAAAAGTTGCTGAATCATGTTTTGAATTGTTTTGAATTGCAACTATACGCGCGACGTCGCGCACTGATCCGACGAATTATAACAACCGCGCGCGCGTGTGCGTCGTTCGAATACTTGTGCGCGCTGTGCTGAATAACAAAACGAACTACTAATTTAAATTTTCCTACGGTGCTTCTTAAGAATCACCGTTGGAAATGCCTTCTTTCGTTGATAACTTCAAAATGACAGCTTCCCAGAAAGAATAATTTCACAGGGAGTTTAGTCTCCTTACTATCTTTCAACCAAGTTAGTTTTTCAACAATAATTACGCCAGTTACTTTTCGGATGGCTGCAAATGATGGACTCTACCTTTAATTGTTGCTTCAGTCTTCGGGAAATGGCATATCAATTTTTTTTTTATGACATCTTCTCAATCCGATAGCAAGATTGTCAGTGTGCTTCGAAAACGCACACAAATGTAATATATGGGATATATTTCTTTTATCTTTGCAGATTCCCCTTGCTTCTTTTCGTATAAGCAGCAGAGACGAAGAACATAACGGAGTGCAGTTGTTCACTAGGGCAGGAACACGAATTTTAGCAATACTCGAGTGAGTTTTACAGTAGCTTCTGAAAGGTCCCATACCTTTCTCTTAACTTAAAAAATCGTCACATTTTACTAATCCGAGGGATGATATAAAGACACCATCTCATTTCAAAATTTCTCCGAAATCAGGCTGGATGAATATAAAAAGCTGTAAATGTCAACTTATGTAATCAATTGGTTTAAGTCGTACCTAAGTGGTCGTATCAGTCTGTGAATATCGAGGGCAACATATCAAGCTCCTGCTACTTAACGTTCATGTTCCGCAGGGGTAGATTTTAGGGCCACTTTTATTCCTTATTTATTCCAAGGCGTAGATCCGGGGGGGGGGGGTGGTTTAAACCCTCCCCAAGCGCTGACAACGTTTACATTTTTTGGCATAGAAGTACAATACCACCCCCTCCCCTTGTAACACCTCAAAAAATTATACTGGTAGTAATGTCTGCCTATGAAAATTGACAGCTTGTTTACTGGGTATTTGTACATGGTTGGATTTGAACAGCGCCCCCTTTGAAACCACTTTGGAAGCGAGACATTTAAAATAAAATCTATACGTGTAAATGGAACGCTGTATGGGTGTGATGTTTAATAGCGAGACACCTCTCGCATTCATGAATTACTTCAATGTTTCCAAATTGTGAATTTCGCAATTTGGCTTTTACTCGACCAAATTCAAACAAAATTAACGACAAACAATACAATTCCAGACAACGATATTAAAATGTACTCAACTTGGTTGAATAGAAATGCAGACAACTGCACTATGGTTTTAATACCACTGTTCTATACAAGTATAACAATACAAATAATAATGTATATTATATACATTTTTGTCTTGGCCATATAGTTTGCAGATTTTTTTTGTCGGATAAATTTACTGAACGTTTGAAAAGTAAAAAAAACCCTATAAATTCCAGAGCATGACTTTTTGGAAAAAACAAATGGTTACTGCATATTCGCACTCTAAACATATGCAATGGGCGTTGGGTTAATCTAGACTTTTCATGATTAATTCAACTGGAAATCAAACAATATCAGAATATTTTGCGGAGGTAAATTTTGAGGTTTGTTTACGTATAACATTCTTTGAAATTGTCCTTCACTTAACAGTACACACTTTTTTTGTTTTTATATTCATATACAAGTTCTCTGTTACCAAAAGTAAATCTTGTTTCTGTTTGAAAAGGGACCTCATTTTTACCAAAAAAAATAAAATAAAGAAAACATTCAAATAATAATGCTTTAGATTTTCTACATGTATTACATTCAAGGTTTCACATGTCCCGGTGTCATATGAAAATCGGACTCCTATCAAATCTGGACTCATTTACCCTATCATTGGTTTAAAGTGAAAACCCTCCCACGTGACCAGACACGCTCCATAGAGTCCTTAATTTACACTACACCTAAAAAGGCAACAGGAAACCTGGCATAAATTCACCAACAGAGGGCGGTACAACTTCTTGGTGGTCGTTATGCACAGTTGGCTGTCCATCAAATCATGGAGCCATGGTCGAATAAACATGCAAAAGTTTCATGCAAAACACATAGACAACCATCAACATTGCCAAATTGTTTTCACCATTAAGAGTCATTAGTATACGACTGCTTATAAAATACCCGAAACAATTTTATACAGGTAAACACAAACATTTTTACACATGTAATAAGTTGCTTTTCTGGGAAATATATTAAATAAAGTAGGCCTACAATCACCCAATTTCTTTATTCAGATTTTGCCTAAAAAAATAAAGCGCTTTCAAATGGTTTTAATATTCCAAGGTTATGAAGTGCGTTGTTTTTAAAACACAGTTACAGAAATATGAAGAAAAAAATTGTGTCAATTTTTATTCCTTCAAAATATTTGGTTTTTGTCTTAGCTAGGTCATGAGCTAGCTAGGTCATCCACTTAAACCTTTTCCGGTAAAGGTGATGTCTGATTTATCTCTTCAAAATAATTTGGAACAAATACCCACAAGAATCTGGAGCAATAATACAAGATAAATGTACCCGATTATTTTGTGCACACAGAGGTATAAACATAAAAAGTTTTATAGAACTGTACATTCAAATAAAATGCTTACAAGTTACAATTCAAGATGTTTTTAAAATGGTTAAGGCAACGGGGAAAAAACCGCTATTTTGCACCATGTCAAATTTCACATTCTTTTTTTCTTGCTATTTTCTCCGGTTTGAAAACTGGCAACAAAATGTAGACATGGCCATTTTTGTCACGTCTGGTCGGCGCGGCCTGCTCGAAAAAGATTGCTTCCAAACATTACTTTATACTCAGTTTTTTGTTTAAAAAACCTTTCTCGTTTTAAGGGAAGAAAGAGATCTAAGTGTTATGTAGATACCGACTGGCCTTACAGTCATTTTTAAAGACAAATACAGAAAACAACTTTCAATGGCCTTAATCAAAACAAAACTAAATAATACTTACGATAAATCTTACAGATTGAAATTAATTAATAAATCATTTTCATAATAAATCTTACTCATTACATAGATTAAAAATCCATACATCTTTTTCAATGTCCACTTTCTTTCCGATTTTTGGGGGATTAAACATCTTTTTAGGGACCTAAGAATATCAACTTTTGAAAAGATATATTCATCAAACACTTCATCAGTTCTTGTTGCAACATAATATTAAATTTTTCCAACTTTTCAATTTTTTTAAATTTGTTTCTTCTATGAAATGTTACTACAGAAAAGTTTGGAAAATGAATTTTATTTTTTTGATCTTCCAAAAATTAAAAATCAGTAAAAAGGAAATCAGAATTAAAAATATGAGCAGGTTTTTTGTTTTATCAACTACCAACTATAGAAAAAAATCTTAATTTAAATCAATTTTGACATCAATTTTTTTGAAATTCACTGGTCCGTGGCTTATAAAAACAATACTTTGGGCATAAGGGTTAAAAATATGTTGACAAATAACTTTGTAACAGTTTTTGTTTACTTTTTAGTTCTGCAATGTCACACAGGAAATTGCGTACGATTACTTGCAACACGATTTACTGTGTCAGGTAAAAACAAAAGAGTAACAAAATATTTATATACAAAATGATATCTTCTCATTTAAGACAGTAGGTTTGGAGATTTCTTGTGCGACAAAGAAACGTGTGTGAATTAAGAAAAGAAAACCTAGTCATCATGCAAAACCCAATCTTATAAATACCATTCAACAAAAAGTTTAGAAATTGCTTAAATACTATGTAAGGCCATAAAAAAGTCTCTAGTTTCTGGTGTGGAGATTGCCCCAAAAGTGGTGGGCGAGGCGGCTTTTTGTTTTTTTAAACTTTTTTTCTTCAAATGTCGTCTGATGACTGCAAATGGTGCCAGACTAAATTTAGTGCAAAATATATGGGAGTCCAGAGAGGCCACATAAAGCTTATACTCGATCGTAACCCCACCGAAAAACACGTTAAAATTGTGCAGCAGTAGGATTCCAGTCAAACCAGTGAGTTTGGCGGTTTTAAGACATCTTACAGTGGAATTTTTTTTTTTAATTTTGCGACGCGCGCCGGATATCCAAAACCGGAGACTTTTTTTTTTGGCCTAATGAAACAAATAAAAACTTCACAACAGGCCCAATTCCAGCCTCAACTCCATGGGCTGCGTGCGTGTTCCTTCACTAACCCCCGGCCACGGTAAATACATAAACGATACTTATTGACTATTCAGAGTGTACTGTGCAGGTATTTCAAAGACTGCACGCCACATGGATGTGCCACCGTTATCTCCTGCACATCACGTCACGTCCGAACATTTTTTTTTCTAGACTGTGGATGGCTATACGATATGGATTATGGAAGCTTCGTTTTTGGCCAAAAAAAAAAAAAGTTGAAATCTCATGTTTGAAAGGATTGATTCAAAAAAAAAATTCAAAATTTTAGGCACTGCGTCGCACGTTAAACACATTGACCGAAGTCCCAATTTAAATGTGCTGAATAGTGGCACATGTAAATTACACAATTCCAGGGGTTAAGATCGCGCAAGGCATGATGGGAACCACCATGGCGCAGCAAGATCGGACCCATGGGGACGAGGTTGGCCAAATTCAAAAGAGTCTCTAGCAGAAAAATATTGCTAGGCAAATTGATGTTCTAAGCAAAATTCAGTGGAGTACCAGTCACAAGCAATATAAACTACATGATATTTTGGCTGGTAACTGGTTTTCGCTAAGCAGATACTATCTGTGCTTAGCTCAACGAAAAAAGTCCCAGATTAGCAAACATTTCAGTAAATTAACGTTAATTATCTGCTATTCCAATTTCGTTCTGATATAAAAATCCAAGTAATTAAAAAACTGAACTGCACATGACGTTACATTGATCCATGCGAGTTTTGATGTAGTACATGTACACTAGCACCTTCCGTTAACCCTGATACTTAAAAACATAAATTGTGCCGACAGAAAAATTATTTTTAAAAATTGGACCACTAAAAATGTTTGCCGTGCTGTATTTTATGTAAAAAGTTAAAACCTGGCTTTAACCTGGATGCTTTGTGGGAAAAATGCTCTGGGAATTTATGGGATAAGCACTACCATTTTCTGTCATGTGAAATACATGACATTCTCACTGGTAACCCGTTTTTGCTAAGCACATATTTTCTGCGCTCAGCAATTTTTTTTCTGCACCACTGTTCAGTCATGGAAGACGAGAAAAGAATTTACTTAAAGAGAATTTCAAAAGATTGAGGGAACGTACAATTGTAGAATATCAATATCTGAAGGATTATTAATTTAAAAGGGAAATCTAACAAAGGAAAGTTCAAGAAAGGGAAATCAAAACATGTTTTTTTTGCAAAAGTTTTGGTAACTTTGTCCTGCATGTGTGTTATAGACTGCAACGGTACAGGGGTGCAGAGAAAATATTGCTGCATTGAAAGTTTTCCATAAAAAAAAAAAAAAAAAATTACTATCTTGAATTTGAGTCGTTGTGAAATCACACACTGGAAATAAACACTTCTACCTCAAAGTTCCAGGGCTTCGAGATGGATGTTGATGCTGAAGTTAAATGCACGGTAGGATGAGCGGACTTCCGTTTGCTGGTCCTGGGTTCAGGACTTGGTATTCTTATCAACGTTACAGCTCTGTGGTAGGACGGGGGATGTTGATTCCGATGGTTCTGGGTTCAGATCTAACCAAGTTGTAAATTTTATGCGAGGTTTGGCCTTGTAGTACACTTGACGAGCGAGCATCAATTTACTTGGTCTGAGGTTCAGGGTTTCGTAGAGGACATGTATTTTACAGGCTTTCGGTAGAATGGGTGAACATTCATTCTGATGGTTCCCAGTTCAGATCCGCACTAAGGCTTAAACTGAACTAAAGTAAGGACTCTGTTGTTTGTGAGGCATGGTCTCTGACTGTTGTCTTCACTGGAAAGATTTTTGGCAAAGTTGACGGAGTAAAAAATGGGGGGGAGGGGAATGATGGGAGGGGCTTAGGGAAAGGGAGGGGAAGGAGGTTTCATCAGCGGCAGATCTTCTCCGTCATATCTCTCTGTGGATTGAAAACAAACAAATCAAGAAATGTTTCAAGGATATGTTTACAAACACGCTTCAGATTTCTCACTTCTGAGTCAAACAAAATCTAATAACAGCTTGGAACCTGCTGAATCCAACAGAATCTTACAAGAATGTTGAACCTGCTTCATAATTCGAGTGATTCACAATGCAGTGCGCCACCAAGGGTTTGCCATGGAGAGTCCAGTTTTCTGCTTTATGATCGACAAAACATGGCCCATTTGAATGAGTGTCGGTAGACAACTTGAGCTAATTTGTTATAGATTGGGGCACAGCGTTCTGCCGCATTACAAAAAACACCATATTGATAAAAAGAAGAAAAAAAGGGCAAACTTGTACTCGAATCATACGCTTACAAAACTACTGACCGGAAAAACAAACAATTTCAAATGTCCCGCGCTGCGAATTTGTCAACTATCACCCACAATGCACTGGGAAAAACGAACTATCTGTGGTAAATTCTTGGTGGCGCACTGCATTGTGAATCGCCCGAATTCATCAGATTCCAGTAACTTCCAAGTCAGGTGCTGATCCAGGGGGAGGGGGGGGGGAGGTTAGGGGTAAACCCCCTCCCCCAGCTCTGTCAGTGTTAATAATCGTGGGATTAGAACAGCGCCCCCATTGACAGTACCGGTATGGTACGAGCCCCATCCCCCATGCCTTTTGAATGCCTGCTGAATCCAACAGAATCCTACAACATGCCTGTTGAATACCTGCTCAATCCAACAGAATCCCACAACAGCTATTAGTCTGAAGCCTGCTGGATCCTACAGCTTCCAAAGGCAAAAGCCAACTAGCTCCAACACATTCCAACAACAGCAAACAGTAAAACAAACTCTTACCAGTGGTTCAAGTTCCTTTGGATCGATGAGGTGAAATTCTTTGACAAAGTAGTAGAAATGCTTATAACAGGTGTTGATGTGGGCTTCCTGCACAAAAATGGAGAAGAAAAATTAAGGAAAAATATCAAATTTTAGTTGCTAAATAAAATTCGAAGACATTTTGTAGAACCTTTGATGTCTGGAATACTATATTCGTATCCAGCCCAATGGAAACCATTCAAGTGATAAAAATCCTCACAAGTCTCCACAAGTCCATCACAGGTCCTCACAAGACCTTAAAAGTCTTCAAAAGTCCTCACAAGACCTTACAAGTTGTACAGGTCCTCACAAGTCAATAAACGTTCTCACAAGTCTTTAAAAACCTTCACAAGCTCATACATGTCCCCACAAGTCCATACATGTCCCCACAAGTCCATACATGTCCCCACAAGTCCATACATGTCCCCACAAGTGCATACATGTCCCCACAAGTGCATACACGTCCCCACAAGTGCATACACGTCTTCACAAATCCATACACGTCCCCACAAGTCCACTGGACTCGACTACAGCACTGACTCTGGGGGAAAATTCCAGTCCCTTGAACACTGAGCCAAGGTACATTCGGGTTTTTCTTTTGGTCATTGAAATAAGTCATTGACTTTGATCATAACTCACCGCTCCTATTGCGACGAGGTTCTCAAAGTGATGGATGTAGACGTGAACAAACACTCTGTGTAGACGCTTCAGAATGTTCTTGCACGTCGTGACAAAGTTCTTGGGGAAGGGGACATCTAGGAGAGAAAAGAAGAAATGATGAAAGACATTTCCACATTTGTAGAATTGAATCTGTGGCTTAACCTATAAGCACATGTACTACATTGTATTACATTGTATTACATTGTATTACATTGTATTACATTGTATTACATTGTATTACATTGTATTACATTGTATTACATTGTATTACATTGTATTACATTGTGTTTACTCGCTGAGGAATCAATAAAATGCATCTAGAATACAATGATTCTAGACTCTCTCTGTGGTGCGATCTGAGGCAATTTCTGACCACTTTATAATATTAACAAATATTTTCTAAGCAAAACGATAAAGATTTGAACATTATATTTGAGGTTGGAGTCATTGGCTCAGCTTTCTGAGCTATAGGTGTGGGGTTCGGGCCCGCTTAAGGGCCCCGAAATTTTTTTTATTTGGATTCTAAATGCTCGGTGGTGCGATCTGAGGCAATTTCTGGCCACATAACCAATATTTTCTTCGCAAAAGATGTACTGTAGTATATAATAAGGCCCTGACCCCTGTAAATGAGACACACAAGCTCAAAAATCTGGTGGGGGGGGGGGGGATTTGACATCGAGTTCCCCATCCTTCAAAAAGTGTTGGGGGGGGGGACATGTCCCCCTGGGGGGGGGGGGGGGGGGGGGGGCGGACTGACGCCCATGTGTTACACCAACAATGATGTGAGCTTTTCATATTTTTGCTGCTGACATCAGAAAAAAAAAAACGAGATAAATATCTCACTTCCTGGTAGACAACGGAAACCCAAAGTGCAAAGGAAATGTTGACCACAGGGAAACCACTCCACAATTTATGCCAGGTTTACCTTATACATTTGTACATGTACATGCATGTAAGGCCAAATAAAAAAAAAAAACATGTTCAGCGTCCTGCCATTCTGGAAAAAAGGAAGGAGAAGGCCCTTTTTTTTCATAATGACCGGCCGGGCTATTTTTCAAGATGGCCGCCAGCTTTTTTTTAAATGCCCGCCAAATGGACTCGGGAAATCACATACCAGCTTTATATGGGCTGGACGCAACAGACAGAGAGGCCAAAATGATGTCACTGTTTAAAATATACCATTTTATCGGGGTTTTTTTTTCAAAAAAGAAGAAGAAAAAAAAAGAAAGGAGGTGGCCTCCAAAAAGGAAGCGGGCGGGGACGCTAAACATGTTTTCCTTTTTTTTTTATTTGGCCTTACTTGTCATCTCCAGGGGTGGCACTCACCTACATACACTGGGAACACAATTCATTGTTGATAATCCTTTCCAACCATTCTAGCATAATCCCTGGGGGTGCCACTCACCTAAATTTACCGGGAACACCTTCTCATTGTTGATGGACCTTTCAATCCATTACACCTGCATGTTACTGATTAACCCGGGGGTGCCACTCACCTACATTTACCGGGAACACCTTCTCATTGTCGATGGACCTTTCAATCCATTACACCTGCATGTTACTGATTAACCCGGGGGTGCCACTCACCTACATTTACCGGGAACACCTTCTCGTTGTTGATGAGTGATTCCACCCATTCCATGAGGTTAGTGATGTATTTGTTTGCTGGAAGTGCCGTTGGTTTCTTGAACTTGTCCCCGTCGCACCACATGTACTCGTACCTTCGAGGACCAAACATTCCGAATCATTATCTGGAATAGACTCATTGCGAAGGGCGCCCTCGCTGAGGACAAGTCTGTGCTCCTCCATGATACCCATGTGTAGCCATTTTGTACTCTTATTATCACTGAATTTGATTAACGAAACTTGCAAAGGTCTGCAATCAGAACGCGCAATTTGTGTAAAAGTCGTCGTTGCGGGCAGCAAACAAAACACAGTAGATCGTGACGTAATAAACAGGACTCGTTTATGCTACTCTGCATCGGGAGTCCTGTTTATTACGTCACGATTTACTGTGTTTTGTTTGCTGCCCGCAACGACGACTTTTACACAAATTGCACGTTCGGGTCGAAACAGGCATGACAGGACTTGAAAAACAGCTCTCAAAAGTACCTTTTGTAGTCATTTCATGACAGACACAATAATCGTTTTTATTTCATCACACCTTAGGCTACATATACCCAAAAAATGACGGAAATGTTTTCGAGCATTCCACAACCTCTTTAACAGAAAGGTTAACATGGTGACTTACTTTGATCCACCAGACATGATAGGGCACGACTCGTCTGTGCAGTATTCACATATCGTTCCGTAGATGAGGTTAATCCGATTAAAGAAGTCAACAACTGTAAAAATGTTTAAAAAAATATAAAAAAATTAATACAACTTCTCAACACTTACATGTACCTTTAGGTTTATAACTTCAATGTTATTTTCCAAAAGAATTAGAAAGAATGCACAAGAACTTGCATGTTTTCGAGAACTGAATTACCGTGTGCAAAATGCAATGTGTGATTTCTTCACCAAAATTAAGGCCAAGTTCGGGCAAGGACCATTAGTCGACTAGTGGTTGATTTGTGACGTACCTTACGCCTGCGCACTGATAGCAACATGCGAACGTCTCTAGTCAAACGCTGGTCAAAATGTCATCGCAAAACTTCTGGATCCTGGCTCTCTGCTAGCGTTATGAATGCACGCGGCTATTGGTTACCAGCGAAGCAACCAACCCCAGTAGGCTGGTTCCAAATAGTCGACTAGCGTAGTCAACCACCGTCGACTAGGCAGAGTTTGGGCAAGCGTTAGTCGAACTATGGTTAACTATAGTCCTTGCGCGAACTTGGCCTAAGATTGCACACATTACCCTGAAGATTTCCTATTGGCTACTTATTCATGCAATCAACCAATCAGCTCATTTCTCACCATGGACGGCCAGCCAATCATTTAAGTCCTCCTCTGCAGGCAGCGAGACGACGGCCTTCAGGTCCAAGCCGGAGTTGAGTGACGCCATCGCCTTCTTGTGAAGCTGATAGCGTAACGTCCCCGGCTCAAACTTCTTCTTGGGACGAAACGTCTAGTTTTTATTTACAGAATAAAAAAGTACATAAAAATAGGAATTTAATTCTTGCAGTGCTTTATCTGTATATTTAATAACTGTCTCAAAAATATTAAAATCCAACACTGGGTTTTTGTAATTTTAATGTTTGAACCTACGACCTCGGGGTTGCCGTTCCGGTGCTCTACCAACTGAGCTATCCAGCCCGATTTTGGGGTTCACCACTATGTTTTGTGTGTGGTATTTTGATCAGGATGATCACACTTGGTCAAGATGGACTTGTACCGTCTTGTAAAAAAAATATCAACCCCCCAAAAAAATTAAAATTCACCATGCAAACAATACACAGGGAGTAAGACTTTCCGCAAATTATTCACAACTCGTGCAAAATGGCTGTGAAGCTTCAACATGTCATTTCTATTTGAGTAAAGTTAACCCTTCTGTAAGTGCACGTGTACTACACATCGATCACAGCAGAGATACATGTATTTATGGCCAAGCCTGTTCTGTGACAAAGTTTATTTATCTAGGGAAACTTTGCAACCGACTGTCTGTTGCCAACCCAAGTCCTGACAAATCTAGGGTCATGGTGTCCATCAAACTTAGCCGACTTGTCTCGCTCAAGTCACTTCACCAAAGCCAAATATGGTGCTGGAATTCTCAAATATTTTACATTTATTATTCAAAATAAGAACCCTAACTATTTCATATTGCTACAACTTTGGATGATTTTAAAAACGTTGCTGACAATTTCCAGGCTGATTTCTGTTTAGGTTTGTACTTTTGCAAGAAAAAAAAATGCAATTGAACTTATATCTGGAAAAGCTACCTTACACTCCAAAGGAAAATTCCTTACCTCAAATTTAAAGGAAAAATTTAAAGGAAAAACAGTAAGTTTTCAAAACTTAAAAAGAAAGTGATAGAAAACTTTTCTAAAAAATAATCAATATTAAACATTGATTTGAAAAAGCATGAAACAATGTAACTTTTACTATTGCAGTACGAGCATTGTTGATTTGTTAATTATTTATGAATAACTGAAAGTGACACAGTTAAAAAAAATTACATATGTACATGCAGTTGTCATACGAGCTCCCAGAAACTGAAACAGGAAGTGTTGAGACAGGATATGGCCGGCTGCATGACGGTCCCTTTTTTTTTCGGAAACAGTTCCTTTAAACTTTTGAATACAATGTACAAACGGAATAGCCCCAGTAATGACAATGTGTGTCCATGCTCACCAACTGCCAAGCAGTGGCAATATACATACATGTAGATAAACATATGAAGCAAAGTGAACCTAAAATTGATGAAAATTTTTTTTAAAAATAATTCCTACGGTTGTCTCTCTAAGCCTCATCTCCGTACACATAGCCATTATTACTAAGAACCTTTCTATAGGAAATACTCCAATATTAAACCAATATTATATTGTACACTAAACCTATGACCAAAAAAAAGAATTAAGTATTGTATTATTCTGTTCATGCCTGCAGAACTGAAACCTTCAAAAAGGTTCCAAACCAGAACTTGAATGTTCAAATAATATTTTCCAGTTATGAGTTATTGTATTATTTTTTCAAAACTTACTTTTTCTTTTTCAGTTTTACTTTTGCAAAATACACTCAATTACATGCGTGTGTGTTCCTTGAACAAATCTGAGGTTTCCTAAGTCCGTTTTTCCTTTCTTTGGTGGTAGAATGCACTAACTAAACAAAAGGTGAGAAATCAGGACAAGTTGGTGAAATTATTCTGAAAAAAAGCCAAATGCATAGATTTTGTACAAGTATAAACAATTATGTATATCTCTTTGTAAACTACAGTTTCCACAGTACTTACGACTTCAAAACCATGTTCAAGGTTTTTCGGACTAATTGCATTATGTATATATGTCTTTGTAAACTACACTTTCCACAGTACCACTTTCAACCATGTTCGAGGTTTTTCTGACCCGACCAGGAAGTGGCCAATCGATTGCATTGTGTGAACTCTGTATCATGCACACCACCATTGTGCAATTCAACAATAGGCTTTTGACAAAAATCACTTCCAAAACTCTGTATTGGTTGAACTTCATGTAGGCATTTTAACCCATGGGTCCCTAGTACTGCGCCCAAACCACCCTGCCTGTTATTCCTTGTACCGCCCCAAACCACCGTCTGTTTCTCTTTGTACTATCACAAACCATCCTGCCTAATACTCCCTGTACCGCCCCAAACCACCTTGCCTGTTATTACTTGTACCGCCCCAAACCACCCTGCCTTTTATTCCTTGTACGTCCAAACCACCCTGCCTGTTACTCCCTGTACTGCCCCAAACCACCCTGCCTGTTACTCCCTGTACTGCCCCAAACCACTCTGCCTGTTGCTCCCTGTACCGCCCCAAACCACCCTGCCTGTTACTCCCTGTACTGCCCAAACAACCCTGCCTGTTATTCCCTGTACTGCCCCAAACCACTCTGCCTGTTGCTCCCTGTACTGCCCCAGACCGCCGCACCTGTTATTCCTTGTACCGCTTAAACTGCCTCAAATCTCTATGGTTTTATGGATTTATCCAGGAATAAATACATTTTAATGCAAGTGTTTGAGAGTTAAACGATAGGTTTGATTCACAAGTTGGCCATACTAAATTGAAAGTGAGGTAAAATCTTCTTGTTAGGAACTTGCAAACAGGAAAGAAAGCAATTGAAATCAAGTTTGATACAAAGTAATACAGTCTGGCACCATCCCATTCAACAGTTTACAATTTATAAAACACATTCAGGGAACAAGATCAAAAATGGTTTCCTTACGAATAAGGTCTATGTTTTCAAACTATTGTATTCCAAAAATATGTGTACTGAGGCAATCAGTCCACATACAGCACAATAACAGCATATGCTTCCTTGTTCAGTACTATAAAAAATATCACCGAAATCCCAAATCAAAACATACATTATTTGGATCGGTGTGTGCAGAGTGCATTCATATACAAAATCAGTCACCCGAAAGATCAAAGGTTGACTAACATGTATACATGAACATCTGTGTAACTTAAAGGGAATATACAACATTTGCAAACATCGAAAAATAAAACTACCAAGTTTTTACGAAATACTTTACTAGGATCTTGGTAAATGACAGTATAAAGCATCCTGTAAAATTATGGCACCTCGTGTGAAGTCATTTTCAAGAAAATTGTATTTTTGTATACATTTCCAACGGTGGTCGGCCGACCACCGTTGGAAAAACCCAACTATTTTTCAACTACTGATCCAAATTTACCATTTTTCAGTCCAAATTTTGTTTGCTATTGGTTACATGTTCATGAACGGGTGCAGGCAGGCTAGACTGGTTCCCTTACCTTACAATTTTCCGGTATCTACAAATATTGATCTATTTCATCTTTAGTGGAATTCTGGCTTCTGTTTTTCTTGGTTTTCCCAGCATTTTTGAACACAAAACTTCAAACATGTTAGTGTAACTATATTTGATTTATCATACTAACCGCTCCAATAGTTCATTTCTGAAAATTACAGCAAAAGCCAATGACGTACATTCCCTTTAAAACCCTGGCAATTTTTTTTTGGGGGGGGGTGGGTAAAGTGGTTCACAGAATTCATTATTTGATTAGTTGGGTAACTTTTATGACAGCAGTTGATCATTATCTAGACTAAATAAAACATGCAGGTAGTATTTTCTTTCAAATGAAATTAGAATAATTTGGTCTTGTGAAGTGCTTTTTGTTTGTATTTTTATAATTTCTTATTATCATTAAAATTCAGCTCCACCTACACGTACAGTTGTATAATATTCATTCATAAATACCTCAGACAGTTTAGCCATTCCTATTGGTCGAGAGCCCGTCACGTGGCTGGTATTAAACGGATGATAAAGACATGACTAGCTGGTCTTAAACACTTTTCCAGTGTCACAATAAAATGTGGACTCCTAAAAATCCAGTGCCTCTTATCGTTTCATTGGTTGAACGTTCACAATCCTCACGTAGGCATGCGCAACACTAACAGGGAGTTAGAATTTATAGTTCTAAATTCAAAACGCAACGCGCCAGGTGCGTTCTGCGCGACATCGCATAGAACATGATACGCGCGCGTCAATCTCCATAAAAGGGTTATTTTCATCTTACTCGCCAGCTGAACACTCCATTATTTTGCAGGAGGGATGATTCAAAAAGCATAAAGTGAATTTGTTGAACAAAATCGGGATGTTTTGAACGAATTATATGATTTTTTTTTACCGAAAAGGTATTTATGAATGGGAATAAATATGTACTCCGTCGGTATTTATCACTCTGTTTAATACCACTTAGAGTCTGGGTGCTGATAATTACCCTCGCCTCCGGCTCGGGTAATTATCAGCACCCAGACTCTAAGTGGTATTAAACAGAGTGATAAAAACCTCCGGAGCACACATTTATTCCCTTAATAATTATCTTTTTTTATGTTAATTAATTCCTCACCTGGATATTGTCAAGTTGTTTCTTTTTTGGTACGCTCACCACAGACACACTCACAGTATTTTTCATGTTTGGCTAATTTCATGAATTTTAGGAACTGGCATTCAAAGTTCCAAAATTTTTCGGAAACAAACAATTAAGTTTTAACGATCATCAATGTCCAATGAAAATAACACCATGAATTTAAACAGCTGTTATAAATTTCTATCATTCAATTGATTATTGAATTGAAAAATCATGTCTATTTTTTCCTTAAAAGTTAAATTTCCAGAACAGGTAAACCACACAATAAAACAGAAACATTGTGAACACGATTTATACATGACGCAAAAGATCACCAATTCACACAAAGACAATATGGGAAATGCTGTAAATGTTTATGTGCTTTAAAAACTGTACATGATGTAGCGCGTGTCAAATTACAAACGCGCAAACCAGATGTACATTGTACGTTCAGTACAGTGTGGATGCGCGCATATGGAGTTCGGAAGTTCAACTTTACGTCGCCACTTTAACTTATAAAATGAATGTTTTTCAACAAAAAAACTTCTCGAAAACTTGTGGGACCAACGAACAAAACAATGCTCAGAAAACTTTACAGTAACTCTGTCAGTTAATTGTAAATCTTACCCTTTCTTTGCCACCAAACAATCCTTTTAGATCCATGTTTTCCTATCTGTTTCCTCTCGATCGCGATCTCGATTGTAATATTTTGACCTAAATTGACCTCTCCTGTGAATCGAATGTACACAAACGGTGCGCTGGTACTGCACCGCAGGGTAAACTTGTTGACTTAGGGAATGGTTACCAGTGATCACATACTTACGGTGATCACAAAAAGACAAAACAAAAAATTATATTTATATATTTTAAACAACTCGTGGTTATTTCCAGTTTTTTATCTTCATCATGTTTATGCTTTAGTTCAAAGCATTTGTGGGTAAAAATTACACCAAAATTAAGTAATTTCTCAAAAATATGAGAAAAAAGTAATACCTTTAAAATTGTGGATTATTTGATTCGACGTAGAACAGCCGTAGGTACGGCGATGTGCCTACGTAGTCTGGTTATCGGATTATTTTCCTGTATCTCATTACGTATTGTTGAGTCTGAATGCAGACTAATCAATTGAGAGTGGATTTTGTAAATAAATAATAAATAATCGGCTGACAGCTCGGCGCGTGGTGGGGGCTGAGATTTTCTTCTCAATTTCCAACTTTCAGAAGCCTCGCAGAGGGTCCAGCTTGATTCAAAATGTTATCCAGTAAGTGAGGGTAGTTGGGTTCATGAATAAGAAATTTTTTGGGCATGTTTGGTAGTCTTTAAAACCACAGTACAGTCATTAAATTGGACGTTTTGAGTCAGAAACGTTGTTGTTGAATGTTGGACTGGGATATTTTGAGCAGAATGGATCTCATCTTTGGAATTGTTTGTTTTCTCGGAAAAAAATGTTGCAACCCGACGCTGCTTTTTATCATCTCAATGAAGGTCACTCATTGCAAAAATGATGATAAGACATGAATCTGGGACTGTTATTAATATTTCCAATTTTGAGCATGAAATTGAAAGTTCATTTCCAATTTTGTTGGGAAATAATCGGAAAATTTACTTGAGTCTCCATAGACTTTGTACAAAAGCACTGAAGTGGCATCAGGCTGCAACATTCTTTCCATTTTTTTCATCCCCTCATTGTTTTGAATTATTTCCTGCATTCTTGACTGATTTCCACAGCTTATAAACCTCTACGTAATGAATGTGATGAGGGAGTCGAAAGTGCCGAGATGTTTTTCCAACCTCTGCCAGGCCAGACCTTATTATCGGTAGGTAAATTAAGGTAGTGGTGGATATTTTAGCTGGCATGACTTTCGTTTTAGTAAACGATATTTTGCCATGCCGGATAGGCACTGAACATGCGCGGTTTTCAGTCCCTTTTGCTGATTCCGTGGGTTTTCCCCTAGAATATTTGTCTGGGCTTTTCCTCCCCCCTCAAAAACTGCAATTTCTTTTCATCGTCTCCTCTCTACAGGTTTCTTCAGGCTTTAGAGCTACAGTGCTACGCTTTTGAGGAATCCCTGGTTTCTAAATAAAATTAATAAATAAAAACTGCACAGGGAGTGGGTTTGAATTGATTCAGAAAGTTGAGCGGGAAAACCAGTGCTTACCTTATGATGCTCGTTTCTTGACTTACTTTGTTCCTTTTGATCGCACAGATCCCCTCTTTCCCACCAGCAGAAACCACAGTCATCACCTCTAGGAACCAGCCTAAGGATTACCAGATACTGGCTATCTTCGTCACGCTCTTTTGCTGTCTACCGCTCGGCATTCTGGGATTGGTCAAGTCCAGCGAGGTATGCATGTGGCCATTTTTGAAACTGCGGCATTGTCTTCAGCTCAGGCTTCATGTCTGGCTTCAAAATAGTCTCATGTTCGCTTAGTGTGATAGGATGTGATGTTCCTCAAGCAGAGCATGATAAACATTGAGCTAAACGTTCCTAAGTTATGAACCTTAAAATCACCTGTAGCCAAAGTTAGAGATGAAACCGCAGTTTTGAAAACTCTCTACTTAAAGCTGTTTCTTATTGGTTCTGTTTCGGATTTGAATCTGCAACATCTGGAACACTGTATCTGAGGTTCAAGCCCCGCTCAAGACAATTTTCTTCATTCAAGATAATTTCTTCAATTCTGCTAATTTGCGAATGCAGGAATGTAGTCGAGTCCATCACAAGTCCCTGCAAGTCCATCACAAGTCTTCCAGTCCCAATACATCTCGCAAACTGTTCAAATGAACTTTGGTAAAGACTTTCCTTTGTTGTTGCTCATCCATTGTATCTTGTGACTGGACTTGTAATTAACTTTTGACTGGACTTGTGATGGAATTGTGATGGGCTCACACTGCATCCCTGTCCAATTGGGGTTTATCACTTGTGACACAATTGTAAGTTTTATTTTCTTTACACCTAACAGGCCAAAAAAATAAAAAATTCAAAATAATAATCTCTGTGTTTGATCTTTGTTTCTCTCCAGGTCAGAAGGAGGTCGGCTGTTGGCGACTCCTTCGGTGCCCATCAGGCTAGCTATCGAGCCAAGAGTCTGGCCTACGCAGGCCTGGGTGTGGGACTACTACTCTGGGTCTGCAGCTTGACCGCCTTCATCGTCTACGCTGTCCAGTTCTTCAGTGAACATAAGCTTCCGGATCAGAGCTTCAAGTACGAGTTTGTGACGATCGTTGTTCCGATCGGCAAATGAAAGGGAGGAATTAAGCATTTGTGTGGTTTTTGTAAATGCATTCGTGTAATTTGTGTAATTTGCTTCAATAGTTCTGAAGAAAAATTTTCAAGCTCCCTTGTGCCATCAACAGTATTTTTTAAACTGAATTCCATTAACGAATACTTCTACGCAAGTACTTTTTCAACACAGTATATTTTTTTTGTTTAATTTCTTTTTTATAGAAAGACCAACAGTACAGGGTATATTTATTGAGCCCAGATATCTTTTATTTCTTGCAGTACAATTTATCAAAGTTTATTTGATGCTGCATCAATGAACATTTTCTTCTTTTTTTTTTACCACTGCCCGGCCATTTTTAATAAATGGAATTTGTTCAAAGGCTGAAAGCTTCATTAACCTTATCCCACCTAATTGCTTAAAGAAAATCTAGATTTGATTGATTGTCATGGATATAGAACTGAAAGCCCTGGCACATATACCAAAGAAAACAGTTTGATAGATTGCTTGGTCAACTGTGTTGGATTTTGACAGGTGCAGGAAGACTTCTAACAAAAAACTGCATGGGCTGTATCTGGGCCCAATGTCTTGTCTCTGCTTACCGTTAGCACAGTAATACCTGCTTACTGTAGCAGAAAGCTCCATGCTTACGGTAAGCGTATTTCACAAGTCAATCATCATCTTCAAGAAATCGCTCAAAACACATCTGTTTCTTTAATCAATTCACCTTCATCTTTACCTCTCATTGTTCCCTCGAGTTATTCTTAAATTAAGTTTTTTGTTTTGTTTTTGTTTTTGCCTTGTTTATTTGTAGTTTTGTAGTTTTGTACAGCGCTTTGATATTTGTTAAAAGCGCTTTATAAATGCTCCATTTATTATTATTATTAAGTTAGTGAGGATTTTGGGCTTAAGGGCATGCGTGTACATTCCATAACTAAGGATTCCGTGCTTACTGGGCTAATGCATATATTTTCTGCTTGCGCTGTTAGCACAGAATGGTGATAAGCAAGGAATGCTATGGTTAGCAGGGCAAAGAAAACATAAGATTGGGCCCAGGCTAAGGAAAATTGAGAACTATTTAATATAATTTCTTTCACCATAAGGATTTACAGGTTTTTTTATGAAATTGATATTGGGGCAGAAACAGTGCAAAAGTTGAGAAGATATGTAAGAGATGTTATTTATGTATAATTTATGTACTTTAATTCACACATACCTCAGTTTTTTCTATTTTGTATTGCCAGCTAATTGATGTACTTAAAAAATATCAAAATGTTTATTAATTTCAATGTGCAATTAATGTATTTATTTATTTAATTAGATTTATTCAAAGGTTGCCATGGCAGTGTTAAGTAATGTTGAATTTAATGTCTTTTATTTGTATTCGTCCAAAAATGTATAAAATATTCCATAAAGTATCCAGTGAAATCATCAATTTATATCAGTGGTTGAGAAAGAAGTAAATTTCTTGAAATTAAGGCCTCCACAAAACATGCATTTTTTTGATGATATAAGAACAGTAAAGTCTTGCCATTTGTCGATTTGAAATGTAACATTTCGCTGTACACTTTTTGTGATTAAAAAGAAGACCAATTCTGAAAGCGGATTCTGTACTTGACAGCGGTTGTGTAACAAAAGTGCCAATTTTGTTTTGAAAAGACAGCACACCAATAAAAACAAAAAAATTGAAAACAGTTTTCTCAAAATGTCTGTGCCTGCTGGCTTCAGTATTCTTTGAAATATTGCTGTGCTGGTTTGGAGCTTGAATTAAGTTTGAGGAACTTAAATTTGAACAGGCGGTATTTCAAAGAAATCTCTCCTTTTTTTTGTTGCCCATAAATCATAATAGCGCCCTCTGTGATTTTAATGCAGAATAGGAACACGTCATTGCCCTCTGTGACCCAGTAACTTTGGGTACTGCACTTTAGAGCGCTCTCTAGCGTCTGAGCTCCCAATCCATTTTTGATATCTTATCTCCAAAGAAAAAAAAACGACTTTGCAAGTGATAGATTATAAAATTAATTTTGATGCATAAAATTAAGTAGCGTTTTGGATGTTCGGTGGAATATGCCCTGCCCCTTTTAAACATCACACCCACCAAAAAAAAAGAAAAAAAGATCAGTTTAAATAAAATCGCAATGGACTTTTACAAGGATTTTCATAAGGTGGACGGATGTCCTTTATTAACACAATATACCGCATGCTGTTAATTACGAATATCTATATTTATTTACAACAAAGATACATTTCGATTTCAATAAAGAGAGCTTTTCTCAAAATATGTAGCCTTAAGCAATTTTATCATACATATTGTACACTTGGTCAATGATCAGTTTTACTTAACTTAAGTGACTTGTTTCAGTTTGTGCACTTGTTCAGATGAAAAGTATGCCTTCGGATTCCAACGTAAAATCAAACTTCATTTCATTTTTTTTTTCCAACTAAAGCCAAAAGGCACCGCAAAAAGCATAGTGAAGGTTCAATAATTATGCAAAATGATACTTCGTCCCCTGTAAATTAGGCTGTAATCATGCAATTTCTCGGAAATTGCAGAAAATCTAAAATAAAATTAAACAAAAACAAGCTAAAAATACAATGTTCGACTGCAAGAGACGGGTTGTAATTTGAACCACGGACCCCAAATTGCTCATTTAATGGCGGATTTCTGACGTTCTCGTATTACGGAATCCGGCCTAGGTGGATTTTCCTCAAATTTGTAAAATGAAGAAAGCGGATCAGAAATCTTTTTTTTTTTTAAACTGGAAAGCCTACTTGCTTCATCAATCAGAAGATTATTTGGCTAAAACTAAAATAATTTAATAAGCTTAGGATATGAGTTATGCATGATGGGGGAATGTCATATAATTAACAAAACAGCTGTTGAAGCTTTGCATGGCGGATGAGATAAAGTCCTCAAGACGGACAGAGCACACTGTCCGAAACGTCGAGTTTTACACTCAACCAACCGGTTCTTTTCAGAACCACACTTCTTCCAAGAATAGATTACTTCCCACATGGTGTTACCCGCAATCTTTCTACCGTAAACTTAACAGCTGTATAGATGGGTTTTTTTATGGAAGAAAAAAGCCAAACGAGAACCTATGCAATATAGCGCCACCTGGCGGAAATCGAACAAGGGTGACTAGAGTTGGAGATGGTACCACTGCGCCACTGTCTACAAAAAAAGTTTCTCGAAACCTATTATGACTCAAACATCTTGCCATGGCAGTGTTTTTTTTAATGGGATCAAGAAAAAAACTCGTCAGAACACTTTCGCTTTTAAACCTATAAAACACATTAAATGTTTCTTCATTTCAAGTACCTTGGGACCCTTTTACACCGTCTTCAAGACGGATATTGTTTTTTTACGAAACACGAGATTAAACTATGTTTAGTACAATATTGTATAATTACACTTTAAACTGCTATATTTACATGTCCAATATGAATCATCTTCTGTACATTTTATACAACGATTAAGGCATCCTTTCTGTCCTGTGGTATATAAGCCACATCAAATCTCGCAAAGTCTCGAATTTTCACGGCGTATCCCACGCTGTACACTTAAATTAATAATCACCATTGTGCTTCTTCACGTCTATAAATCTGCGAGAAAAATACAAACTTTGGTTTGGTCCATTTTGACATTACCATATCCTGCCTACGAATTCACATCGTTCAGAATCGGGTGACAGCAGACATAATGTCTATAGGTTATTGGCCCTGTTTTATTGTATAGACTTCACTTTTACTTCTCATGTGAACGTCTTGACATGTAATGTATACCGTAAACGTTTGACGGGAAAATCAGGTATAATGTATCGTTACTATGTTTGTTATACTTATTGTTTTCCCAGCAAATATGATCCGGACTGAAAAGCTTATGTTAAAACGCCCGATGTGCTAGTTATAATTCTTCCTAAACCTTTATTGACAAACAAACTTAGTACGATCTTGTGACGTAATACAGAATACTTAATGAGGAAAATAACACTTTAATTATTATAAAGTGGCATGCTTTACCGAATCCTAATCGAATAAAAACAATTTATATTTTGAAATTGGAAAAAAAATTTGTTTTAAGTTCCCCGAAAACACGGAAAATAAGGAACCACCGTTTTATGTTATGAAGATCCAATTCAACGTGTATAAAGCTAGCTAATCAGAATGACCTGCTGAAAAGTCTTGAGAAAATGCGGTTGTCAGGCACGTGGCTCAGAGCGCACTGTTCATCATTGGGCAAGAGTTTGCGGGAGTTGGATGACGTCATCACTCAGATGGTGCAGCACTTTTTCTTGGCTGGAGCGAAGACTATTTCCTCGTTGAGTTCCACCGTGTACACTCTGCTTACTGTGTCATCTTCACGTTTCTGAAGCTCTCTAAAAAAAAAAATAGATCAATAATTTTTGATATTTAAAGGAATATATGATTATTACCTCCATAACAAATTTATGTTTTCATAGTCGTTGGTTGGTTGGTTGGTTTGTCTGTTAACAATATAACTGATAACAAGGTGTTGTGAAGCATTTATAGAATTTCCCAAACTCAACTGATAGCTCTGCGAGCCTACTTATAATCTTGTGGTGGATTATGGACGGATTTGCGTGAAATTGTTTTTAGAGGTTGTCCTTGGTACAAGTACATATCGATGAGATTTTGGAAGTGATACGGATCTTGGTCTGTATCCAGGATTTTTTTAAAGGATTTTTTTCACCATTTATACGAGTATTTCTTTTGGGTGTACCAACAATATGACGGGGAATTGTTTAGCCTTAGCGCAGGTTTGCGCTTTCCGAGTGCTTTTTAGTTTCTTTTAAAATCCAGTTTGACAAACCGATTTTTTTGCCCAGATTAATCTGACTGGTTTAGCCTATCTGATTGAAGTTAAAGACAATATCAGAGAAATGATTCCTGGACTTGAAAAATCAAACCAAAACAAGTTTTATCAGCAAATTGCTTTGCACTGGCTTCGGAATCGAATAAAACAGCGTTGCAGAAGCTTCGAAATGATGCCTTTATGTACCAAAACAGGGTGCAAGCTTACGCTACGCTATATAAGACACGATAATATGACACACAACCTTAACTTTGAATTGAAAACTAAGATAAAAATGTCCGCAGGGGGTATTAAGATGTTTTCAAACCATTTGTGAAACGGCGAATAGAGCGCTGTAATTCTCAAGTTACATGTCGACTTACTGATTTTGGCACGAACAGCGAGAAGTCAATAATATGAGGGGGCGTATGGGGACGTGTAGGTTGCTCAGGGAATATATTTTTGCCACTGTGTAATCGGGTAGATTTGGAAAACTGAAGGCTGTTTCAACAGCTGTTTGCTTGGCGAAAATAAAGCAATGCCTTTGGGGACGTGTAGCTGTGAAGGTAAAGGCGAAGGTGGTCAATAATGTCATCTACCGTGTTGGAACATTCAACAAAGATATTGTGTCTCGTCTCGCACTTAAAACTGTTTTTAATGGGGAGGGGGCATGGATTCCCGAGGGACTATAGACTCTCTGTTGTGAGGAGAATGGTGAGAGGTTGTTTGAAAAAAAGTATGATAAAATAATGCTAATTATCATTCTATTCTAACCTTGCCAACTTCCCGAGTGCCTCGAAAATGTTGAAGCCGGTTTTCGCACTTGCTTCGATGAACAAGGCACCGTTCTCCTGCATTATGACAAATACAAAATGTGTCATCATGTTGATTTAATGATAGGCATTTTTGAAAGAATTAAGTGACGCAATAACGACGCCATTTCTGGGTACCAACAGTAGAAATGTCAGGTTTATTGAAACAATTTAGTAATATTTTCTCCATCAAAACTTTTCGGATTTGAAAATAATTTTTGAAATCCAGTAAACCTGACCCGAAAAATGAGTCAGAAACGTATCGTCACTGCGCCCTCATCGCTCAGAAATATGACCTATTTCTGGAGAAGATCGAACCCATGCATTACTGGACATACCTGAGCACACATGTGCGCCAATTCCTTGGGCACCTCTCGGTCATAGTCCGCCAGATCCTCCTTGTGTCCTACTAGCATGATGGTAGCTGTGTCATCAACCTCCTGTGAGTCCACACACAAAAATATATCAGGTGGTTGACTATATTAAACTTCAGGCTTTTTTTTTTAGACATCCAGATGCCATAGTTGACATAACATCCAAGCATAAAGGTAATGTATTTGGTACCGTTTAAGCGCTCTGCAACCAGACTTGTTTCCACATGGAAAGCTACTATGCCAGCCACTTTCGAGCTCAAATCAGCCAGCCAATAAGCAATCCAGCAAGCCAGCAGGCCAGTCAACCACTATACTGGAATAAACCAGTCAGCGAGCAAGCCACTAGTTGACAAAACCAGCCAGCTAGCAAGCATGCATGACATCTATCCGAACCAACAAGCCACCAACTGGCCATCCCTCACACCAGCAAGCCAGCTATAGCCACAAAGCCAGCTAGCAAGCTGCAGCTATAATTGCCCAGCCATCCAACCCATCAGATAACCAGCCAGCCAGCCAGCCACCCAACGGATAAACCAGCCAGCCATATATACCAACAAAGCAGCCAGCAAAAAGCCAATATACCAGCCAGCCAGCCGATCTGCCAGTCAAAACAATAGCCAGCAAACCAGCCATCCAACCATCCAGCCTGCCAGCTAGACCAATGAAGATGAAACTCACCCTTATGCTAGCAATCCAACTCTTGACACTCAGAAAGGATTTCTCGCAGGAGAGATCGTACAAGAGTAGGACGCCATCTGCCTTCCTGAAATACGCATGGGGGATACTTCGGAATCTGTAGCGAGCCAAGAAGGAAGATCGAAAAATAGATTGTTATTCTTGCAAGTTCTTGAATAATTTCTTTAAAGCATACTGCTTAGTTATGCAAGTGATCATTCATTGCGAATTTTATTTTTTTCTAAGTTTCGCACATTACTCGTGAAATATTGATATTTATCCCAATCAAGGAGGTGCCAATTGTATTTTACGATCTATCTGACAAATCACTCTCCTTAGTTTTGGTATAAGTGAGCGAAAAGACTTAGAGGTCTTCATTAACACTGAAGAAACACCAAGTTGGCATTTTATCAGCATACGCCAAAAAAATTCCCCATGCTTTTCTGCTACGTACCTCTCTTGTCCTGCCGTGTCCCAAATTTGTAGCGACACCACCGAGTTGTCCATCACCAGCGACTTCATGTGAAAGCCAATCTCTGCTTAACACAGCGAGACAGAAAGATAGTAAATGATTGCCGGATTATACGTTCAATGTGATAATTTCGAACAAGCAAACAAACTCCCTCGTTTTGGCAGAGTACCCGTACCCAAAATATAGAAGAACACAAAGTAAAGACCACTAGTTTATCGTGACACCAAAGTGGTCGATTTTGAATCATGGTAAGCTGCCACAGGTGTACGCCAAAAGTGCCACTGAAATTTTTACAGGCTATTAAACTTGTCTTGTTTCTCACACGAAATCGATTAATTGTTGCGGTAAGTCTTGTAACAAAATTTGAACCAATCTAACTCACCAATGGTAACCTGTGGGTTGTCCGAGAAGGTATTATGGCAGAATCTCTGGAGGAAGCTTGTCTTGCCGACGCCCGAGTCTCCGCACATGACGACCTTGAAGCATCGGTCTGGGGTGCGTAGTTGCAGAAACTGCTGACCCAGGGAACAACACCAACAAAAGTCAGTCAGAATTACTCAAGAGCTGGTACTAGGAAACCCGAAGATGAGATTTCCCATATCGCATACCTTGAAACTTGGTATCAATTTGAAAAGGTTGATACCAATTTGTATGAGAACACTGGAATGGATGTTATAAAGGAAAACCTGAAGAGGTAGCCCAGTTGATACATTTCAATTTCTTTCAAATAGACTTTTAAAGAAGTGCTGGACTATATTTTAACAAAATTCAACAAAACGACAGCAAAACACCCAAACAAACTGAGAGTCAGTGTGACTCTAAAGTCTAATTTGTTTTGAATATAGATCAGGGCAGGTGACGTTATCCGATATAAAACTTCTATTTATTTGCCCACTAGTTTTCATCGGTTGCTATGTGCTACCATTCAGCACTCCAGACTCTAATACCATTGAGTTTCCAGAACATGGGTCTGGGAGCTAGATAGGCCAATGTGAAGTATTCCCGGATGTCCGCGCCGACATTGTATGCGGTATCTCTATGGCAACGCGGTTAGGGAAGTTACACTGTTTTTGGCTTTGAAGACGACCAGGTCAACCTCGCTAGGCTTGTGTAAAAAGGCAATATTGATGCTAATTGATATCTACAACTTGATTTTGGTTTAAAATCGAATTACAAGAAAGGTAAAATAGAACCACGTGACCAAGTTTAAAGCCAGACAGTAAAATGATCTTTGTATAATATCTTGAACAATGCAAACCATTCGAGTAAACACAATGCAGATCAAAAAAATGCAAACATAAAAAGAAGCAAAAGAAATTGCGTTTCTTACATCTGGTTCGGTTACCTGCATTTGTTGGTCGCATTCGCAGTCGCTGTAACTGCTGACACGACTCATCTGCATGACTCCCACCCTCCTTGGCCGGACCTCGTAGTTATCTTCTACCAGGTTCTCGTACTTTTCCCTAAAAGAATACAGGAATTTGAAAGGTTAACGGCTGAATGCGAGACTAGCTTTGAAAAAAAATGTGCCGTAAGCTTTTTTTTTCTGAAAAAAAAATATAAAAAATTGTGAAAAAGGAACAACATGTAAAGGAAACTACACTTTACAATGAAGTATTTGCCTCAACAACTCAAAACGATTATATTCAATAAAAGGGACAATATTAGGCCTACCTGAGTTTTTCTAGTTGAAGTTCGAGGCTCTGTCGGTCATGTGACTTCCTCTCTTGTTCTCGTAAAACCTCCGCGTACTCTCTGACGAGATCGTGGCAAATCATCGTGGAAAATAAAAGCACAGTGCATGAATTTGTCCCATAAATTTTTTTACAGACTTTTCCAGACCGCCCAAAAAAAAGGCCTGTAACTTCTTTTGTAAAAACAAAAAGGTGTCTATGTTCAGTCGATAATAAGTCGATCTCGGAAAGTGAAAACAAAACAGATTTGGAAATGAATTGCAAATTGAAAATAACATTACTTTTTTGCGAAAGCAAACTAAAAAAAAGGTGAGAGGTGGCGGTCAAAATTGGAAAGTCTTCGTCAACTGGTACATGCATAATTAGACATAATTTGAAGCTTTAGAAATCGTCAGAATCTTTTTAAGGTAACACATAATTATGCAGAATATGCACACACCGTGTTAGACCATTAGGAAAAATATGGTTGCTCAACGGCTTATCGCAAATGAATGCCATTCGTTTTTATTTTACGCTTTTAATTGCTGTAATTTTGAGAGTTGATTGTTGTCGATGAATAGAAAAAGTAAATAAGCAATAAATTTTACTTGACCGCACCAATCATTTCAAACAGAAACTTGAAAGTGTGTAGAAAAGTCTACTTATGATAAACTACATTTTTCTTAATGGTCGCACCAAAAATCATGATCATAAAATAACTGCAAAGGAAGAAAGACAGAATTCTAGCAAAGTGATGAAGGGGAAGGGAGTTGGGATGTGAGACGGGATGGATAAAGGGAAGGTTTTAGTGCCAAGTGAAGGGAAGGGAAAAGGGTGCACTTTCCAAAGGCCAAAAAGAATACAAATAAAATGGTATTCAGTATTTTTAAAAATAACTGCAAAATAACGAAAGATGCCACCATTTTTTTTTTTAATTTTCCAAGAAAAAAACTGTCGGGAAAATAGGGAGCAAGGAATAGCATTTTTTGCTTGAACGTCGTAGTTCTATACATAAAAATGGCACAAGCAGAACAAATTATAAGCATTTACGATTATAAGAAAACAATAGTTTTCTGGGTTTTTTTATTATTCGTAAAAAAAAAGAGCAAAGCTTTTTAAAGATAAAATAGAATTCGCTTACGAAATGAGACAGCAAAATTTGTTAACTCGTAAACAAAAAGAGCAACTCTTAAAAAGAGCAACTCTTAAAAAGAGCAACTCTTTTAAAGAAAATAAAATTTGCTTTGCGCATCTGTGATTTTTTTTTTAATTGGCCGATGGAAAGAGAAGAAAACAGTCGTCGGGGATAACTACCTTCCGACATACCTCTCGATGAATTCCCGTTCTCGCTCCGTCTCGTCTTGTAGTTGAAGACACAGCTGCTGGGTTTCATTTAACCCCGCCAGGGACTGGTCAAGGCGCATGCGCAGCTGCGTGTTTTCCTACAAGACAAGAAAAAGGCCGAATAAATAAACGAACTAAATAAAGTGAAACAGGTTTTAAAATGTAGTCATGCGATTTTCATCCTACAAAAAAAGCCCCACAAAAAAACACGACTGAAAATTCGTTGTTACCTCTGCTAATTGATTTGAGTTTCACAAACTTGTTTTATTTTTTACTAAAAATCAGCTTTCTGTCGATGTGATAACATGATAATTTTCAAACCGAGATCTCTTTGTCACTACATTATCCCGAAAAACTAAGTATCGTTTAGGTGGATTTTTTTGGCTACATCCGCTATTTTTTTCCCAGCTTCCTCTATCGGATACTAATCTCACCTTGACAAGGTCATCGTTCTCAGCGACGATGTTGGCTTCGTGTCGACTCAGCTCCATCACCATGGTTTCAAGCTGAAGAAAGAAGCAAATGAAAAACCCTCTTTGATACAAAGTTTACAATAAAGAAAATAGCTCCTGAAATTAACATTTCTGTAAACCGTGGGTTCTAAAAACGAGGGCGAAGCGTAGGATTAACATCCTGTATAGTTTAACACAAGTCAACCGTATAAAAGTTGCCTCACAAAAGTTCCTTTCCTCGAGAATTGACGGCCACTGTGTTTTTAAAGGGGCAATTTAAAATACGCGGGATGCATCCGTTTTCTGAAAAGATGCAAACCACATTGAGTTAAAGCATCAGCAGTGAAGCCCCAACAGCCTTCCTAACAAAAGTACATCTGCAATTTGATTAAATCGCTGTAGACCTATCCTAAAGGTCCTCCGCCTATGGCGTTCTAAGTAACCAATATTGGTTACACTTCAGTCATGTCTTTACATTGCGAGGTAACATAATTCTAGAGGTATTGCTTCCACAGCATGTTTTCCACCTCTAAATTTCCAACTTACAGAAACCCAGAGGGACAGATAAGACGGTCCGGTGATTTATCTGCCGGTACAAAGTGGTTTCCCAGTAAACTGAGTAATCGGTATATTTCTTTGGTTACCCTTTTAGATTTTTCTTCTCCGGGGAAAACATACATCGAGACTTGATGATGACATATGGAAACTTTTACCTTGTCGTAAGTTTTAGATTTTTTAAAAATGAAATCCACGCGAACGTAGGTTGGAAGTTTTAACAGGAAGGGCGTGGAAAAGTTCATTGACATCTCACAGATCGTGTAAAATCTTCCGACCGTTTCATGAAACAAATTGGCAATATCAATATTTTGATTGTATTATTAATGGTCACAATACAGCCGTTGGCACCCAAGAGACTAAAGTAATGTTAAATGACAGCGCTGCATGGACACGAAGTTCAGATTTAGAGGATCCATATTTTACTGGTCCTAGCCTCCGGATCGATGAAAACCGGAAAGTCCATACGTTTTTGGAAACTCAAGAAATTCCATTTTATCCAGAAGCGCTGTTAGTCTTATCTTCATCATGAAAAATACTGTTACATTGAAATAAGGGGAAGAAAATAGAAGTGGTGAAATGACTTGTGTCCGATTATGTTTCTCAAACTGAGGAAAACTTAGAATATCCCCAACTTGAGAAACCTCGCGAGCGCAACCGATCCAAATTGGTATTTTTTTGTTTCTTTTTTATTTATTCGTCGTTATTTGATCGAAAGCATTATGCGGTTTGAATTTCCCTTTTTAATTTGATAGGCACAAAATGGCATTTTACGAATTAGGCATTGTACGGTGGCCCTGATGAGACATGCTACTTGACTCGGTGATTCATGACGAGTTCGCAATTGCTTTAAATAAAATGTTAGTGTAACAAATTAATGATATCCAATTGTTTAAGACGGATCTACCTGTTGGTTTTGCAGAGCTTTTTCCTTTTCTTTTCTGTCCAACTCCTGTAACGATTGTTCAAGCTGCGAAATATGAAAACATACGATTAAAGTGTCGGCGTGTGTTAACAATCAAATCAGTCAAGATATCCCAAAATGAAGTAAACCAAAATAGATTTGAAACCACTGGTATACTTGGCGACCAACCCACGAATTACTTGAAAAGATTACTTGAAAAAAACAACAACATTATTTGAATAATGGTGTTTGCTGCCACCGTGCGGCCGCATTAGCCTCAACAACATTTTGAATTAGAATATAGGCCATGTAGAATCAGATGATGCGTCACACATTTTGGACACAAAATGGCTTTACACAACTCATATTTTTTTGAGGATGAAACCATTTTGTCTCCAGATTATAAGACCTGGTTTATGTGCTTAGGTTTTGTTCTGAACGTAGCGAATACCTCTTTCTTCTTCTGGAGGATGTCTTTCATTTCATGGTCCTTTTCTTCCAGCCATCTGTCCATCTCTGCCTGGAGCTCTTCTTGGTACTAAAAGAAAAAAGGAAAAAAAGGCAAAAAAATCTAAATATAACACATTTAAAAAAAAGTATATTCTGTTATCTCTACCCAAGAATGTCAAAGGTATAAGACAGTTGCCTAACTAGATACCTAATTGCCATTTTGATTAGGCATATACGCAGTTCAATCAATGCTAAGTCGTCACTTTGGGCGTTCAAATGTCTAGAAGACTATAGTTAAGTTTCTTACCTTGACTTTAAGCGCCTCTCTCTCCTGCTGTAAGATTTGTTCCATTTCTTCGTATAATCGACGCATCTCGTCCGTGTGGATGCCATTCTTACTGCACACAGACAGAGAAAGATGAAAAATGAAAGGACGTTATCGAATGTTTCTTGGAACACTTTTGTGCCAGTTACAAAATGGTTGGTTGCAAACTAATCGTGAGTTTACCATTCGAAAAGATAATGGGTTTATTCACGAGTCTGCCATATTGGATTGACAGTGAGGTAAAATCTTCATTATTGGAACTTGTGTAGAAAGCAATGACGTTACAAATTAATACCAGCCTGCTTTGATGAATAATTCAAAATGTGTGATTAAACATACTCTAATGTTTTAAGCCACATTTAAAAAAAATGAAAGCGAGGCCATAGTGACTAAATAGTCTGGCACCATACCATTCAACAGTTTACAATTACAAAATTCAGGGAACACGACAACAATGGCCAACTTGTGCAGAAGGCCGATTACATAATACGTACGTTTTTACGAGGGTGTCGCATTTGTCGTGCACTATCTGTATCTCCGACACAGCCTTGCAGAGGAAATTCTGAAACACCAAAAGCAGTTCCGGCTCGTCGTTCCTCAACTTCTGCCAGAGCACGTAGAGTTCATCTTGACTGCAGAAGAAAAAAAAACAACGACAGAAAAATAAACCCGCAAGCATTAAAACTTTTGATTTTAAAATGGCAAACAGCGTAGTTTATGGAGTCGAAAACAGGTGTGGAATTACATATGCCCAACCATTATGCACTAAACGTACATTTCCTGTGTCATTCAATCTCATTTCGTTCCTCGGAAATTAAAAAAAAATTCATGTCTACTACTTGAGATCTTCATGTTGTGTACATTTCAACATACAACTGCTTGTTATGATAGAAAAAATGCCAATAGGTAATTACGCAGTAATGTTATTACGCTTTTCAAATCAACGAGTTATCTAATCAAGATGACAAGTTTAATCCTTTCAACAAATTGGACATCCTGAAAATCTTGTTTGTTTTCTGTCCCTCGAAGGCATACAATACATCAGGAGAAAGGGAACATTTTACGTGAACCACGCTTCTTACAGATAATTAGTTGTACTCCAAAATTGTGAAAACACTTTCCCTGTTACGAATTATCGTCGTGTCACAGTGGCCAATGCTCTGTTGAAAAACAACAATCTTGATGATTGAAAAATACGATAGTTTACTGGTCTCCTTCAAAACAAATTGATCGCATTAGGGGTCCGTGTGCTCGGTCTCCAATGGACGCAGTAATAACGTTAGGCGCGAATCAAAACCTCCATCTTGTTTTGCCGCGGGGAAAGTTTGATAATTGCTATCGTGAGCTTGGGATTAGGCCACTGCGTGTCATGACTGCACACACGAATGACTGAAGTGACCAAGATACATAATAATGTTGGAATACTGCAGGCTTATATCAATCACACGATCTACCGAGTGAAGTTGGCATTTAGAAGAATAGATATTATTCTGGGTACACAATGACAAGTGTGGACTTGTGTGTGTTATGCGATAACCTGTGTAAACTCAACGTTTCGAACAGTATGTTCCGTTCGTCTTCATACGACGATCAATTCGAAAGGTTGAATGTATACGGTTTCGTCTCAGAACTGCACATAACTCACAACAACATTGATCATTTATTGCCATCGGTAATCCTTTTTATCTAAAGTTAATATTTAACTTATATCTGTCGAAATATCCTGCATGGGAAGGTTTACAAACCTGACACGGAAAACAATCGTTTTTCGTGATCCATTCGCATTCTAAAACAACATTTTTTTTGATGAAGTGTCTTTGAGTTCCTTGAAGATTTCAGTGTTTGAAGCTGAAGTCCTTAAGCTATATCAAAATTAATAAAGCTATATCAAAATTAATAAAGCGCTGTGGTTTACGTAAACATCCCTTCCACAAACAGCCGTCGGGTATGATAACAAACCCCCGTCGAGTGCTTGACCGTTTCTGACGCGTTCCCATGGGGACCGACACTGTCTTCAGTCGGAGTACCTCTCTCAAATTGAAAACAAAAGTAGGAGCAGATTTTTGCGATGGATGTTCATAAGTCTCAAGGGGCGTCAATACCATAATTTGCACTCGCAGATTAGGTTGTTTATGCAGAATGATTGACAGGGGATTCCTGGAGAACGAGGTTGAAGTACGCTCTCATCACAGCGGTGAATTGGAACGTGCACCAATTCTCCGAGCAGTACCGTACTTCTTTAAGAAAGTTCGGAAACAGTGTGTTTTAATTTAAAGTACGCTAGAACACAGACTCCCGTTGGAGAACTACAGTTGACTGCGATCAAATTTGTACACGTCATTCGGACATGAAGTGCATTTTTACACAGGATTTTGAAAACTGTTGCATTTATTAAATGAATATAGACGAGATGATAGCCTCGTTTGAAGACGCATTCTAGAGATACAGTATAATTGAGAAGATGACCATTTGGTGCGCAATTATTTTACATGTGATGGTTGTGTCTTGTGATGGGTATTTTAATGGTTCAGTTCACACACGAGTCTGCACTTAGTTGAATTGAAACGCTGACCTGCAGATTCGCGTATTTCTGAACATTTTCTACCTGTAGGCCATCTACTTTAATCTTTCGTCTGATCCGGCAGGCTTCCATGCCCTAATTGACGCTAATCTTAAGATGTTGCTAAATATGGGCATCTTAAAGTGCAGTGAGCTCCTTCATAACGTACAGATAATGCGATGTCTAGACAGATATGCCTCAGGGTTTGAGTGACTTCATCATTCCATTTCACGACAAAATATCGACGAGGAATCAAAAAAGGGAAAATCGATGCATAATTATGCAAAGTATTCAAAGGACGATAAGCCTTTAGGAGTAAATTGTGTATGATCAATTAAAAATGGTGTACGTTTGCCCTTACTACTACAGACAGAACAAACCTTCCACGTTTCTATGCCAACGATTTCCTCCAAATACGTTATTTTCTCCCCAATAACAACTTCACGATGCATCTATTATTCATATCAAATCGTCACTGAATTGAAAATTGCCGATAAAATTAACAAACATTCAATTTCATGATAACGCGCTAAATGTCTGACCAATTATGCAACAAAATTAATGCAGTCGTCAATATTTTATTTTGTTCGGTGGAATCAATCAATTGGTTTAAATTATTCACCATTCATCTTGACGCCTTAGTTCCCGGATGTCGATTTTCAATGGCTCTCCCAGTCCTAACGCAAATGTCAATGGGAGTCCTTCAAATGTGTGTGAGTGGCTTGACATTTAATGAAGTGTGCCGTTTGAGATTGTGACCAAATAGACGATGGACCAGACGTGTATTTAATAGTCTGTCAGTCTACGTCAAAAGCAGCAGGGGCCCAATAAATTTACGGTGAAATTGTGGTGACCTTACTACAGCAATATTGTGTCAATTTACATTTCTAGCACCTCCCTGTCAATTTATCACAAAAAATTAACGTGGCTGTAGGCCATATACATGTACTGAAAAAGATTTCAATAACAACATAGCACATCAATACAAGAACTTCAATTCAATTCAATTTCAATTCAAACACATTTGTTTCCTCTTCATGACAGAAATGAAAAATAATATCAGTATTGAAGAAGATATAAAGGCCACTTGAGGTGGCAAAACCTTGAAAGCATAACTTGTATCAAGCATGCCATTACACAAAAAAACAGACGAATTATTACAGATAAACAACTATTATTTCTAAGCAGTAAAGAAAGTTATGAAAAATAATAATATTGGGCTACGAGTAGGATCGCCATACAAAGTCCAAGCCCAGAGACATATTAAATATAATAAAATCTATTACATGACATAAGGTACAATTTAAGTTTGCGTTTAAAAATAGTTTATGACCTTGAACATCTAAGAGAGAATGGTAGATTATTCCATAATCTAGATCCGGAGTATTTAATGTTGTATTGAAAGGCAGATGTTCTATATTGCGGTATGTGGAAATGTAAGTTAGTAGACACACGAGTGTTGCAGCTATGTAAATTACAGTTGAGTACAAACATGTTTGAATAGGAAATGGGCAGTAAATTGTTTTTATACTTGCCGTAAATTGACAGAAACAGTCTTGTATGTTTGATCATGGTTTGATAGCCCGAATAATTTAAAGTTAAACGGCGACCAACATTTTGGCAAGTCAGCGCGGCACCGCATTCTAATCAACTCTTGACTCCAAAAGGGCGTGGATCACTTGCAACAAGGGTTGTTGCAACGAACATGACGATAGTTATTTCCATGCGTCTCGTAAGCTTATCTATTCTTGAATACGAACATTTCCTCCAGGCAACTCAAATGTGCCCTCATACAGCCATTACCGTCTCGAGAAGGCAGGCTTGGTATACAACAAGCAACCGTTTGTGAAAATGTCAACACCTTTGCCAGCCTTTTTTTCTTATGAACGCTAGAAGTATCGCTTGACGAACTCAATCGGACGCAGAACATGAAAAGGTTCATATGTATACGAGGGTAGAATGTCCGGAGAATGCTTCCACTTCAGTAAGATGTGGCGTGCTTGCCAGCCCGCCGGGCCCGGGGCTCTCTTGGTGGAGAGGCAATGATTGCGGTGGGCTCGATGTTTCTTTAGTGGCTGACTTGAGAATGAGAGGGGGGGATGCGAATCTGACAATCCGAAATCGACGCGTTGAAGGGCATCGCAAACTTATAGTTGAAAATGATATATAAGCAGTGGTTGTTCAATATAGACCTAACTAAGTTTGACTAGCACTGTTGTGAATTTTACAGAAATGCTTTAAGAAATACAAAAAACAGATGTACAGAAAGTTATGTTATAAAAACGTTGGTTACTCTTTCCTGATCTGGAATACTTAGATATTTTCCCCTTCTTTAAACTGTCCTCCATTTCCAAGACGTTTCCTACACAATGTACTTGTCTTGGGGAAAAACGATCGCAGTGAAGTACAGATGACACTGTTTGACACATTCATTGAGGGACGATAACAAGAGACGACGGCACATGCAGTTGATTATCTCTTGGCGGAAAAGACACATTTGCCACGACAGCCCTCGAAGGAAATCGACAAAGTGGAAATAGCTTCACGCCGCTAATGCTCATTACGTTTTCTTGTCGAATACAAGGTCAAAAAGTACTCAGATTTTCTTCAGCAGGCACTTAAGGCAGAGAGGCAAGAAGTGAGAAGATTTTGAAGGATGACTTTGCCAACAAAGGAAAATTTGTTGTGCGGGAAGCCGTTAGGAATCAAGGATTATACATGTGATTGAGGAGAAGGGAAGAGTTGTAGTGATGGAAATCCATCGATTGAAATGGAGGCGATTGGAAGCAAGAAGTGAGAAATCAAAGAGAACAAAGAACGAGACGTTCTGAAATGTGTAGGAAATTATAGGAATGCTCGGAAAGATCCTTCTGTGGATAAAAACATGGCGGAATGCGTAAATGTTAATTTTGCCAGCTTTAAATTTTCTGTTAAAGTTTGATAATAAATTCAGCTTTTTCTGTAGCATCGATCTAGAAGAGTGCAAGAGGTAAACTGGATATTTATTTTCTTATCTTATCTTCTGTAAAATCGCCTAACAGCAAAATTAGGCAGAATAATATTGGTCGGAATGAACCCATATGATCAGAACGGATTCAGAAATTCACGAAAAAGGTAGGCTGTTAAAACACCAATTCCTCCCTTGCTCTATGTTCGCACCCAAACAGACCTTTTCTGTGAACCCTTTTATCCGTAGGGTATGGATACAAAACACTGTCACCAATCTTCTGTAATGGCTCCAGTACCCCGTATAGTCGAGTGATTGCCACAAAAAAAATCCCTGTAGCCAATACCACAAAAAGAAATCTGAAGGGAAAATGCCTCAAACAAATCAACTTCCTGAAATCTGTTCAGAAACGGTTGAAACAAAATGTTCACATTTATAAAATATCGTCGGTGGTAATATTTCTGCCGATGGCAATTTTTTTTTTGCCATCCCCAGCAATTTTTTTTTTTTTTTTGCTCATAGAGGATTTTTTTACATGTGCCTGCGGCGGCAGCTGGGAAAATTGCAGTTTTGACGACATGATACGCTGTTTGATATTTTTTTTTTGATGTAGGAATGGGTTCAGGTGATGGAGACTGTCTCAAGGGCCCGATCACATTAGACGGAGAAGATGAAGAAAACAAAACACGAGCAATTTCACGGAGACGCACGGGCATAGTTTACGTAAGGTCACTCATGCAGCGTGCATTTCGGTGATGGGACTACTGGGGAAAATCAGCTTTGCAGCCGGTAGGGTTAACGCCACGGGAAGGGGTTGAGAAATGATCGAGTCCCTGGATTGCAGAACGTGTTTCAACATAATTTAAGGTTAACAACATGGGTACAGAGAGTTGAGAGACATCAAAGGATTACATTCATATACCCTTGAGGTTTGTTACATTAGGCGCCAGTAGGTCTCAAGACTTATCTGATTTTCTTTGAGATGCAAGGGTGGTTTACAGCAAAGGGTACTTTTAGATAATTTTATAAGATTACAATTATGTGAATTGTATTCCTTATGCAATTAAAGAAATTGCACCCCAATGCACTCCTAGTTACCACAGAAAACCATACTGTAATAATGGTATATCATTACACTTTAAAAACATCCGGGTCAGATAGACCCAAAACCCCGTAAGACACTTTTCCGGGTCATTGTTGACCCGAAAAAGTGTCATTAATGACCCGGAAAAGTGTCATTATTTACCCGGAAAAGCGTCATTATTGACCCGGAAACTTTCATTGTTGACCCGGAAAAATGTCATTATTGACCTGGAAAAGTGTGCTTATTGACCCGGAAAAGTGACATTGTTGACCCGGAAAACTGTCATTATTGACCCGGAAAAGTGCCATTCTTGACCCGGAAAAGTGTCGTTATTCACCCGGAAGAATGTCATCATTGACCCGGAAGTGTCATTGTTGACCCGGAAAGGGTTGAGCCAAACAGAACCCGGATTCTAGGTCAATCTCAACAAAGTGCGTGAACCAGCGATGTGCAAGTATTATTGACACGTGTTTTTTTGGTGCCACAGCGCCCTCCCTTGGTCACGCACGGAGTCAATACCATTACTCCGTTTCAATTGGTCGATAGTTAACCATTACCAAAGAAAACCGCTTCCAGTTAAATTCCTTTTGAATTAAATTAGGTAAGGCCAGTGCCTCTAGCGACATTGCATTGTGCCTCCCTAAGCTACGTCACTGCTCTAATTTTATCAACACATTGACCCCTTCTAGCACACTGCACTATTGGGATTTTTCCCCACAAGCTGAAGCCGTCCCCGCACTCCGACAGAGTGAGTGATGCAGACGAGTTATAAACAGATAGACAACCCGGGTCAATAATCCCTCAATAAGGTGTAAACAGCAACACCATAGCGGTGACTTCACCGGACAAGTCAGTAAGCCTGCCGTGTGCCGCCAGCCCCAAGTCGCTTCCCGCCGGAGAAAGAAATCGAGTTAACCCGGGTATAGAAGAGGGTGAAACAAGTGCACCAAAACACCCCGCAAATCCCTTGTCCAAAAATTATACCCCCTTAGTCAACTATTCAAACATGTTCGAGGCCCCCTGCGGGGTTTTGGGAGGCGCGTGTGCACGCGTGACGCGCAAAGCGGCCGCGCGCGGTCGACCAGAAGGATGCGAGAGGGAGATTAAAATCCTGTTAGCGACTGAGTAGGAAGGCTAAAACTTCTTCCATCCCCCCCCCCCCATCTTTTGGAGTTGAAAGGAAGTTTTCAACTCTTGGCCCCGGGGATAGAAGGAGCATTCTCGTCCCTGCAATGAGATTACTTCATGTTGGCTGGCGACAGCGACATATGTCGGCGTGTGCTGCAACAAAAAAGCCCGGTTCTTTCGCATTTTGTAATGAAATATTTTTCAAATTCAATCAAGATTTAATTTATCACTTACTACTTAGTTTTCGGATGGTGAGTGCAAAGTGCCACTGTACCCCAACGGGTGAAAGAAATTATCACTTAAAAATATTAGATTTGCATGGTAATAGCTCGGGTAGGCCTATAGGTTGCTTGTGTGCACATGGGAAATTTAAGAAAGTTACTTCACATACACAACACAATAATTATTTTAAAGACCGCGGCAAAAAAGTGGCCTTGGGTGAAAACGAAATACCCAATACAAAGCCACACACCGATCCATATTAACTGGTTGTTTGACTGGTCCTCCTCTACACGTTGTGTATCAAGGTTATGGTATTACAACTGGGAACCAATATGACAGAATGGTGGCAGTGGTCTGGAGTTGATGTTCTGATGCTGTACACGTTTTGGCTATCGTTGATCCGTAACGCCGGTTCGAGCGTGACTATTTTTGTGCACGAAGTAGCGAATTGTTATCACTAGCTGACATGTAATTAACAATGCAATGTCTGGTTACAAGAAGTTCCGTACACTGCATTCAGATACGATGTTGAAATTCATCCCTTTAAAAGCAAAACAAATGATTAAATCATACAGATTCAGTATCTGGCGCAAAACACAAGTATCTTGGAAAGACCTGACGTTAATCGTTAGCAAGTTGTCATGATGTTCATTTTAGATACTAGTTGTATTCTTAGCAACATCCGATTTATAAGTGAAATTTGGAACGTGTTGAGGACACCCTTTTCCCCCATTTCGTCATACGCCTGTTTTCCAGTCGACTTCGGATGCATTTAAAGAGCAGGAACCAGTCCAGTACATATCGTGTTTCGTCTTTCAGTAGAAACGCTTGGGGCGATATGTCACCGGGGCAACACGTATTGCTTCTCTGCGATGATTGAGATGAAACGTGTGGGATATTACTGCTTGCTTCGCAACTTCAAATCGGCAGGAATAATATACAGTCAGTAACACTGGACATGGACGATCGCAACAGAACAGGATGTCAACTGTTGACTTAACAATAAATCGGGTCACACGACTTTCACTGACCTTTAATGCTACAAGGAAAAGCCACCTTACTTTGCAATTAAAATGGTACACGCAATTTCAATTGACCTTTATGCTACAAAAAGGGATCTCTCGTGTCAACTAGTTCAGTAAATTGGTATTAACGATCGAATGACACACTTGATAATGTATTAATCTTGTGGGCATGGTAATCTTGCAATGAAAACAGCACCTACATAATTTGTATCATAAGAACGTGAAACAGGTTATCAATTTTGAAAAGAATATAATGAACAATGTGCTTCACAATAATGTAGAGCCAAAATGAAGGTACATAATGGCACGATTGTGAAGCACAATGTAAGAAAACAGGCCTACACATTTCGTAAATTGCCTCAGTCAACACAATTTACTGACGTACGAAAGCAGCGCTATGTCAACATTAAGAAGCCTCATTGAACTAGAGAAAAAAAATCTATCATGTCAAGAAAAAATCGAAACAATTAAGAGGCGTCGCCTATGGAAAATGTCACGTTAACTCATTTTCAGTGGCCTATACAACTTCAACATTGGTCGGTGTGAGGTACGTGCATACGTGCTCCTGCCTAATGAACTTTACCCTTTCGAATACGGATATTAAGCTGTAGAAAGGCTGTCTTGATATTTTGAGCAAACCCAGGGAATGTGCGTGACATTTTCACAGTGGAAACGTCTTGTTACAGAGAGACAAAGAAGTTCAGCGATTCGCTCGTACCCCCGTCCTGCAAGCAGGACGCTGTGAAGGGCTGATCTCTTCGAGCTCTCATTGGATAGATTTTGCGCGACCAGTGACGTCACAAGAACGCGCTAGCTGCATGCGAACTTGCGAAGGTCATGATAAGTTACCCAGAATTCTATCTGTACTTCCTTCACAAGATTTTGTGAAGCGGCATCAGCCCTCCCGGCCCAGCCCCCCGGTGCAGGGCGGGGGTACCAGCGAAGTTCAGCGACCACAACAAAGTCCATTACGGTTCCTGAGACTTCCATACAGAAGCTAGCCGAGCACCAAAAACCTCAAAATGACATTAACACCCTAGAGTGCCAGCTACGCGAGCCGTGAGAAGGTGGGAAAAAGTGTAGGCCGACACTTTTCGGCGGGGAAGCCAACACGTTTCATCGCTCGAGTCAGCTGGTTTTTTACGCTCGGCCGAAGGTGACTGGGGGAACGAAATCATGATCATGTCTTCTGCATAGGTCTGTCAGGTTCGGGGAAAAACGGGAAAACGAACCGATCAAGCATGGGTGGCGAAAAGAACGGGAATGACATTTTAAATTGCATGCCGAAGCTAAACTGCCGCACCAGTTCCTTCCAGTTTCCGTTCAATAACACAAAGCTAACAGCCAGTTTTGCTAAACGAACGCGCGCGGTGCATGATGGGATAGCTGAATAACAAGCGGTAAGAACACAAGTGCCATCTTTTTATAACACATCGCATGCGTCTCTAATATAGCCACTGAGGTCCGTGGTTGAACTATTAATTTATAGAAGAAAAAAAACTATCAAATAAAACGAATACAATTTGGTTTTGTCAAACAAAAATACAATAAACGTACGTATGTTACTTCTTATACCGCCCTAAACCAACCCTATGCATTCATCAACGAGTAAATATAAAGTATAGAACAATGTAAATTGAAAAAAAAGTTTCATGTTATTATATCATTTAATAATGATATCGCACTTGAGTTATCAAATTGTTACTGGAAAAAAAAAGGTATTAAAGAAAACATAATGACCTCATATTCGCCCTATACGCTTTGAACTCTGTTAAGGCTCTGATATTTTTAAAAAGGGAACCACGTGGAAATAAGAAGCGACCCAAGAACAACAGAAATTCAACAGGAATTTTATTGATAACAAAGTGCTGCAGGGCAGACAGTTTTCATTTTTATATCATCCGCCAACTTTAATATTTCAGTGATCTTTCACCTTCCTTCATCTGATTCCCCGAAGTAATTCCTCAACAACTCCAGCCCATATTACAAGGGTATACACTGCGGAGTACTCTCCACTATTACACGCGCATTCGCATCCCCTTGACATTTTTGTTGATATAGGTTACCCCTGTAGCCATACAGCAATCCAATATTTCCACCAAAACTGATTTTTTTAACCCCGGGTGGCCGTGCAAAAATATCGCCATTCGGTTACCGTGAGGTGGGCCCGGAGACCCGTATTTATTAATGGAACGCCTATCCCAGACATGGAATAGCCGTAGGCGAAATCTACTATTTTTGTTGACACAGGCAAGGCTGAAAAGCGGGAAAATGAATTTGCCATGTTGACTTTTGTAGACTTTGCCTGCTGGTCACGTGCGTTGTATGGTTGCCAATGCTGACGGAACATCTTTTAGGCAGGTGCAGGGTTGTGAATATAACCTACTTCGGTTTTACCCTGCTCACAGTCATAAAACTTAAACGCCCCTTAAAATAAGTGAAATGCGTCATTATTATTGATTTCAGGGAACATTTACTTTCCATGGTCCTTCGGCGTCGCAGATAAACAAATAAGAGTCGTCAATTGCAACTGTATTTCTCAAAACGGAGTGACTATGGGGGTGAAGAAAAAGACAAGATTTGGTAATTTGGTGAATGCATATTGATTGTTAGGGTAGATCGATTGCAGTGTAGAACTGCCCCCAGTGTGTATCTTGATAACAACGAAGTGTATGTTGGAACGAGGCTCTAATATGAAAATTGTTGTTATGACGAATGTTTTTTTTTAATATTTATTTTAATTATAAGCAATTCATGAATCAACGTCATAATGCATGATTTAAGGATTACATTAGCACTCAAGTTACGGGGTTTTGCAATAAGAAACGAAAGGCAATAATGAAAGAGAAACCAAACAATGTGAACAATTTTTATCGTAAACAAAAACATCTAAACACTATTATAACAGCAAAGATGTGTTTTGTTCATCATACACATTGAACTCTGTTGCAATGTGACGATGACTTCTTCGCTGGATTTTGCTTCCTTAATATTATTATGATTGAAAGTAATATCACAATTTCTACTTCAATATCAAAATACAAAACGGAGATCAATTTCACAAGGCAAATATGCCTAAACGCCCTCGCAGTCGTCGAGTCCGACACTCGTGTAACACGACACTCCTTCTCGACAAATGCCGAAATGAAACCACTCCTATTAATAGCACGCTGTTCAAAGTCCGCCGGTAGCTCATAATTAGGCGAAAAAATGAGCCTCGAATCAATATCGAATGACGTCACTGTGGCGACGTCATGACGTCATAGGCACTGAGCCTTATATGGTTTAGAAAGCCAATAACATGCTATTATTCAATGTTATCTTCATTAAGTAAATGATTCCCACGTGTATTTAGAATGTGTTTACCGATGTTACAGACATCCTATTTTGGGATTTTCCTTTTAAGATCAAGGCCGCCAATGTCCATGTTTTTCTCGAGTGATGATCACATCTTGTAATAGATTCCGGCTTGGCTGATTTAATAAGGTAATGGTTTTTGTCGTGTGTCCAGACGTTGGTCTGTCTGCGGCTTATAAGTTGATCTACAAACGCAGTACCAATTGGACTCCTCGTGAAGTATACACAAGTTCTACCAAAACGGAATTTGAAGATTATAATATCGGATTAAAAGTTTAACATTGCACTAAGTCTGTTTTGGACACGATTTATGCGTTTTATCAAGTGTTTGTCTGTCTAATTTGCTTTCATTTGGGCCACATTTCTTGCCATTTGTACTTTGTTTTGAATTCCAGCAAATCAAAATCTTTTTTTTCTCTATATAAGGACACAAAACTCTTTGATCACTATTAACAGACATCACTTCGGAAAACATCTGAAACATTACAAGTAAAGTAAAGGGATGTTTTTGAAGACAGTGATGATGACTTAAAGTGCGGGAATTCAATTGGCGTCCCCTCAAATCTTTGGAGTGAGTTTGTTACACAGCGGTGACATTTAGATAAACAAAAAGGGTAAATTTAATATGATTACTGAACTGACGTACAACAGTATAATAACACACAAACAAATTATCAAATTACACAGATTTAAAAACCAATGTAACGTTACTGATTATGAATTAAAGCTATTATTGACGTAATGAGCCTTTTTTATTTTTATCAAAATCTTGTGACTATATCCGTTGAGCATCAGTGCACTGTAAAATGTCATTCACCTCGTATCAGCGTCTGGAGTTACTAATTGCAAATACATCACATCATTCACATGCATGCATGACTTACGGCAGAATCCCATAAATAATCAAGTCAAAAATGGAAGCCTAATTTACTGCAGACAAGGCACAGCATTGGCTTTGACAAAAAAATCGACTCCATCGTAACGAAATCAGTATCGATAATTGAATTTCGGCGCCCATGTATACGTATTTGATGAGTGATGTTCGAGAATCAGTATCGATAATTGGATTTGGGGTGCCAGTGTACAATGTATTCGATGACTGACAGATCAGACGAGGTGATATGAGCATTATGTCTGTCTTCGTTGGCGTCCAGGTTGTAATATTAGTTCATGAGCTTTTTAATCAGCAGAAATCTTGTAGGTGGACTCTATGCTTGACATGATACGCTTTGATCTGATTTTCGAGGGGGGGGGACACGATTTTATTGGTTATCACAAGAGTAATTGTTTCTATATTTTATTCTATAATTAATGGGTAACAGTGAGGCTAGGAACATAAGACTGCTTCCTTACAAGAAGTTTTTGTGGATTGCAGAATGTAAACAAGTGTCAGAAGAACAAGTCGCTTATGTATATCAAGGCTTCCGTAGTCTACACATCAGACATTTTTTTTAAAATTAATTACAAACGGACAGACTGTAAGTTTAGTGTAGTTTTGGGTTATAATAATCTAAATTGTCTTTTAAAACATCAGCGTTTCTTATAAGTGCAACAAGATTTGTATTCAAATCAGATGTATATTATATAAACGAATCGCTTATGGTAATTAGTGAACGCTATACATCAAAAATCCTTCACACCTCATACCTAAGTGGTTTGTAGATTCATGGAGTGCATGTCAATCGTTTAAAAATTCCTCCGACAAAGGCACCGCTTTCGTCTTCCGTTCAGAAAGGATCTGATGATGGCTTAAGGTGTATGCGGCTTATGGTTTCATCTTTTTCCCTTCATCTTCAGAGGAGCTCTGTCTCCATGGCTACCGAGAATAGTTGGATCAATATTTGGCGCCTTTTTTAATACACCAATCTCCATGGTTTTGGTCTCCTAGACAACCATGGCCGTTCGTGATATTCCTTCGATGAGGTTGGCTTTTCCCTCTGGTGTGTAGAGTGAAGATCGCTTTGCAGGAAAACCGGGTCAATAACACAACGTGGTGTTTTGCCCGGCTTTTTCTTTCGGCAACATAAGTCACACGAAGTGGAAGCCAATACAGATGACGATCTTAGCCGACAAGTACTCGGCCAAAAGCCCGTATCCATCCCCCAGCTCGCCCTCGATTGAATTACGGAGGGAAAGAGCACGCGGTAAACAGCCGCCAAAACATGGCTCGGACGGGAAAGTTTAACTTTCTAATATGATTAGCGATCTGTGAGCATATGTTTGTCTCTTATTAGTGCCGGCACCATAGGATATAACTCGCTCAAGGTGGAAGTCCTTATGGTCCAACATTGTACAAAAAATCTTTCGGGTTTCAATTCATTTGGTCCTTTGATCAAATCATGGAACATTTGGCTGGTTCAAAGAACCGGCTAATTATCGGATGTCTGGTTTTCGAGGTTACCATATTGGCTTAAATACGCTAATCGGACATTACCATTGTTGATGAAGAAGACATCAAACGAAAGATTGTGGTTGATTAGGCGGGAAAAATGAGGAAAATTTAGAAATTATTGTGTGACATTTTACACAACATGTCAATTAAGGCGCTCTCGCCTTCTGATTTGACAAATGATTTCAATATCTAAAATAGTAAGTGACTGTAAAACTGTTAGGACTACAAATAGCTTCTCAACATGCAGCGTTCAAGAGCTGTGTCTGCACTGATCACAGCGACCCGCTGGGTTTTTTTTGTCATTTAAATTAATTTGATCGTGCACGAGACTGGAGTGTCAGAATTATGATATAAACGACATTTCAAAACACATTAATCTCTCTCTGTTGAAATGGTATGTAAATAGCTATAGAGTTGAAGATGAAGCCATGTTTAAAGTTATCACGAGGGCAGATAGGGGAAACATTTGGGGGAATTGTGCCTTTGATGATACAAGCATGGAATTTGGCACGCAGTCAGAGTATGTCAAGAGAAAGATAGGGCCATCGCAGATTCGTCCTTTGAAAAATTATAGGTAGAATAACAAGCAATTTTCAACATTTTCAACATGGCTGCCATTGCTTGTTATTCTACCTACATTTTTTCAAATGACAAATCTGCGATGGCCCTATAGCCAAATATCCTTCCCATGACATACTCTGACGGTGTGCCAAATGCCATGCTTGTATCGTTAAAGGTACAATCTCTGCATCTATCTGCCGTACTATACGTACGATACCTGTCTCTCATCTTCTGACAAGAATGCCGTTTTCGAAAAAAACAAAAACAAAAGAAGGTTGTTTCATCAACTGCACGCACGTGGCTGAACTTCGGCTTTTATCTCGCCCGATAATAAACACACCAGCCAGAACAAAATTACAGCAGCTTCGCCGTAGATTAATACAAGGAAAAAATGTCACTAGGATGTGACGAGCGATTGACAGTGTTATTTTGATCACGTCTACAAGATTGCGCCGAAGGTGTGACTAGTACCCTGAGGGGGCTGATCGAGTCGTGTCATCAGAGGGTCTGTGTGGGTAAGGAGAAATTCGGTCAACGGTTTTTTTTTCATTTCTCAGGTCGAAGATTCTGACTGACTTGTTTGTTGGTTTAGGACTTTGACAACCGTTTTTCACAAGACTGTTTGGTGTAATCGGTGATTTAGTATTCGCAGTGGTTTGAAAAGCGGAAATTTTTCCCTACTGCCGATGAATTACAAAGTCCAAGTGTTTTAAGGGCAACACGACCTCAAGAATTTGAACAGGATGTCTGCTTTCCGGCACAGCTGTCTTAGCAGACCTATTTTTATGAAAAACAAGTTGAAAGTCACCCTTGGCTGGTTGTTGACAGTCAACGGCTTGTTTCATTTCGTTTCACACCACGTCTTTGCGATGCTTCACGATGTTAATGAGCGCGCGTCAGTGGAGTGACTGGTGCACGACGTGATTTTAAAAGGACGTTTCAGTCAACCCACGTGTTTTGTTTCATGGAATGTCGCAATGTACTTCCGGAAAAAAAAATATGGGAAAAAAATATGACAGGACTCAGGCGTAGCCACGTTGGATGGACAAAGAGAAGGTCACGAAATCAATGGGGAATGAACGACAAATGAACGACTTCAATTATGACCTGAAATTAAACCTAGGGAGACATCGATTTTTCTCCGTAATTGACGGTGTAAAATTAGACTTAGAGGCGGGCTGTACGGTATTATAAGTAGCCATTAATTTACTGCTTGATCAAGCCAATTCCAAGATATTTGGAATAATAGAATTGAATTGATACACTCAGTATACTGTTGCATGGCAAAGTGAAAACTGCTGTCTTATTTAGGAAAAAAAAATGTTAGTGTCGGTTCTCTTGTCGCTGCATAGAAAGACGTGTCGCGTCTGTGAAATCTACCTGTAAGAGATAGCGCCAAAGCGACCAAGAGTGCACACATCTGTTAAAAAAAACCAACTGGCGGACATAAATTGCGGGAAACTGCGAGAGAACAACTCGACCATATGGACGAATATTACGTATGCACTCCCGTGTACGACCGTGCGTCCATGCACGCTCAAGACGTTGCCTCCAACCGTGACGTCATTCGGTGACGTCAACTATTGGAAAAGCTAAAAAGAAAAAGAAAAAAGAAGGCGGTTAGGGAGATATTAACTTCTCGCTCGTGGAAAAAAGCCCGTAAAACAGTAAAAAGACAGACGTTGCATAGACATGGAATAATTTGCGCATGACATATTACGGTAATCAAAACGGGTCTTTTGTTCTTCCTTATATCCGATAGAAGGCTGGCGAGTAATGTTTATTTGGTCAAATTCCGTTTATTTGAAGAAACCGGCGGTGGGAATAGTGGAAAATATTTTGACCTACGAAACTAGAGCAAAATATGTCACACGTAGTATAACCTTGAGAAGTGGAATGATATATCGCTCGTAATAAGGCCAGCAAAAACCAGCTGGCGTTCTGGCTGCTATACCTCAGAATGAATAGCTGGCGTTTTAGCTTTATCCTTCGTTTGATGTAAACATGTACAATATATTTTTTTATGAACACCTCTGTTCCTGCAATTTGCTTTCATAAAATCAGATTCTTATATCGTTGAAAACAAACATGTACGGACGATTCACGGACACTAAATACTGCTGTGTGATTTCTAAATCTGTTTTGTTGTTGGTCTCCTGAATTTGGTACAAAATTTGGCAATGTTAAAGTTATAAGAAAATATTTCGAAAGAATGTATGTTTAATGAATCTTGCAAGCTTTTTACCTCAACTCAGGTGAATTGTGCAGCCTAATTTTTTTTTTTTTAACAATCAATACTCTTTGTGTCATTTTGAAGCACCCCCTCCATTTCTGCCATACGGTGGTGCAAGCATTTATAATGGCGTAACATATTCCATTGTGTAATGCCTTCAACGAGAATTGAAATTATTATGCTCTTGCTAGCCAAAGTCAACGTACAGACCAACCCTTACTGAGAATGCATTTTCTATTTCTTTAATTTTACTTCAAGACGCTATTCCGATACACAAAGAAGCTTTCATGAAATCTACAAGCGAATCTCAACAAACAATAAGACCTTTTTACACTATCAAATTACGAGGCATCCGCGTGCCGGCAAATCCACCTCATTTTTATTCAATAAAACGACCCAAACAATGCTCGCACTTCCCGTGTGTTTCCAAAGCTTCACGATTTCCCCAAGGCGTGGATAAAAGTAATTTGATTCAAATCTCAGGATTTGACATTTAACTTCACCCGGCCATTATCGGTAAAAGCACTGTACCATTCATTTCAATCTGATAAGGCTTTCGATAGGTATGTAAGAACGAACAGTTAGTCTTTTTTTCCCATATCACTGATGGATCTTTTTTTTTTTGGCTGAAAACGGCGATAAACTGCCAAAAACGTCGATTTAACCTTTCAAAACTTGTCACAAACCCACAAAAGAGATACAACAAAACCCAATCAAACTCACACAAATGTGTGTATTGCTTGCAATTGGGGACCTTCTCTTGTCCCGCTTTTGTTTGTACTTTTTAGGAAGACCTCCCATGTGTTTTGTATACGAATCCAAATTGGGGACCCTATTGTCCTCTGTTGTTCAATGTCCCCTATTGAATGCAGAAACAACTCAATCCAACCCAACCCAACACAACCCAACTCAACCCACACAACCCAACCCGACCCACACAACCCAACCCAACACAACCCAACTCAACCCAACCCAACCCAACACAACCCAACTCAACCCACACAACCCAACCCGACCCAACGCTACCCAACACAATCCAACTCAACACAATCCAACTCAACCCACACAACCCAACCCGACCCAACGCTACCCAACCCAACACAACCCAACTCAACCCACACAACCCAACCCGACCCAACGCTACCCAACCCAACACAACCCAACACAACCCAACTCAACCCACACAACCCAACCCGACCCAACGCTACCCAACACAATCCAACTCAACACAATCTAACCTTAACTAACTATACCACACGTACTGTGAATATCTATATACGCATTGTAAATTATACGGTCACCGCTACATTCCTCCAAGTATTGATTTGCCCAATTTGGCACAAACGTGAATTGCCTAGAATGACATCACTCAAATATTTAAATTTAACAGCGGAGTGTCGCTCTAATTCAGTTATACATTTTCTCCATTCCCAAGACACGCTGGACGGAGTCTAACTGGGTTAACAGGCCGAACGCGTCAGAATATAGCAGTAATTTGCCCGCAAAAGTGGAACCGGCTCGTTTGACGTCTAATCGAATAGACCAATTTAAAAATCCGCGCGTTGCAAATACGCTACAGTTACGGGGAAGTCCGACAACAAAAACAACTTAAGCTTTCTGGTAAAAGTTTAATGATGTGAGATTAATAATACTGTGAAAGCTGTTGGTAAAGTTTCAGCCAAAATAATTTCCAAAACTAGCTTTTATTTTCTTTCTTACAAAATTGTGTATATAGTGTTGGGAACTTGTACCATTTAGACGTTCCAAAGATGAACGTGTAATTTGATTTCCTACTTGTTTTGTTCCTTAAGCCGGTCCTGCTGATGACACAGAAACACGGTTCAAAGTTTTATAATTTTCTCTCTCAATGAGCAAAGCCTACTGATCTAATTATCAGCAGGGTGTACCACCGTGAAAGCTTTCAGTAAATCGGTGAGCTTAGTAAATGGCGCAATTAACTGTAACCATGGCTACTCAGGAAATGTGGCTCGTTCCAATTCCCTTCCGAGTGCTCAGAGTGGCGCGCTTATAACTTTTTACAAAGAGCTATGATTTACGCACCGCTGAGCTGAATAAGGCGGACACGAAAGAATACCGAAGCTCTTGACGCAAAACCTCCCAAAAGGTGAGGGGAAAAATCGCTTACGGGACATTAACGAGGAAAAGGCTTTCCGGGTATATCCGATAGCCATAATCACGTTTTTCAAAAAAACAAAAACAAATTGAGAAAGGGTGCACTTTGGAACGGAGGTAGGTGATTCATTACGTGCTTATCAAAAGAAGCTCAGGAAAAGACAATGGCTGTTTTCATTTCGATATTCAGGAACACCGGCTTCTAAATGATTCTGAAGTAATCAGTGGCTTCTAAATATTATTGTAAAACCGAGGTTAGAGACAATACCAACGATTCTAAAACCCGCAAGGATTTTGCATATGGAAGAACAGAACACCAGTCTGACCACCACCGAACTGAAGCCATTGTGTCGACATGCAAGTCTTAGTAACCGATAACTTTCCTTGCCAAAATCAAACCATTCAAGCAGTGAAACTTCTGCAGAACTCCTCTTTAAGGAATTTCCCGAAAACTGTTTTAATAACCATCGTGTAGCATCCTACCGATATGACATGACAGATTGCGGTCAATCTTCAGACATGTTGCTACCCGCTCTCTGATGGTCTAAGGCCTGAGTTCATTAACTTTCATGTAGTCCAACCCACATTGACACATTGCTGTTAAAAAGAGCAGTGTTGCTTGACAATCATGTTATGTCGAAATGAGAAGAAATGTAGGTATTGTTCCAAATCTCGGCTTTTATCTTCAGCAAATTAAACTCACGATTTAATGTCAAGAAAATGTCATGTCTTAATTCAAAATTACAGTTAATTTTTAACAGATTTGCAGTTATTTTTACCAGTGATTGACAATAAAGCGATTTGAGGTGAGTGTTCAGTTTTTCAAATGTTTTCTTTTTAGCCTTATCGATCTAATCATCTCCTCTGTGAAGAAATGAAATCACGTCATTCTCTCCCTTCCGCACGTGGAAAAGGTAACTTTTATGTCAGCTAGTTTTATCCATAATCCAGCAAATCCTTGACGTCAAGAACATGAGTATGATATATATCTTATTACAACAGAAACAAAGGCACAGCGAGTCTCATGTTGAAGGCAAAGAACCTACCGTGGTTGGGAAATTCGTATTTCGGAAACATGTCACGTTTTGGAACATGCATCATGTCATGACGTACTATATTGTGTTTGATATCTGTTCTTTTGCGTAGCCACGGATATGCGTTGCCCAAAATGTAAATGTTCATGTCAAACACTACAAAAGGTACGTATACACACCCAGACTTGTTTCACATACCTAGTGTGGACTTTCCTTTCTTTTCGTGTAGTTAAGGAACACCAGTGGAAAAACTCATTTTTCTCAAACTGTGAAAACTCTTACAACCCAATTTTTTTTCAATGATTCCCTTTAGTGTTTCTCTTCATTCTGCTACAGATAAACCTAACCCAAAAATGCCTCTAAACCTGTTTTCCAGAAATGGGGAAACACTGTGTGGACGTGGGCAAGTCCACACTTCGTCGCTGCTACCTACATTATGTGGACGTCTTTTGTTCGGAAGTCCACACTGCGTATGTAAGACAAGCTCACCCGGGCATTTGCAAGTATGATGACGTGTGGACTTACACCAAAAGAGATGTGCATCTTCGTTTACTGAAAAAAACCCATAATCTTGACTTATTCAAATATACAACTAAACACCTGTTTCCATCTATTCTCGTTCCAACAGGTGGAACGAAGGTGAAACTCTATTTAATTTGATCAACAGTCGGTGTTGGATAAGAAGAAGATCCTGCAGTGTGAATTGACTTGATACCTGCACGTATAGATTTGGTTAGGGTTAGATTCTGTCTGTTTAAGTCCTTAAACCTGACGTTGGATAAACGTGGTTATGATCTCTATTTCTCTATATCTGTCTCTTCATAAGAATGTTTTCAAGATTGATAGGTTTCATAAGAGTGTTTTTGTATTGCCAGAGGATGCAGCTGCAATGTTGCGTCAAACGAAGGGGTAGATTTCAGCGCCTCGAAAAGCGCTTGCCAATTGTCGAGATGAGGAGTGTCACAACCAAGACGCGCTGCTAAATCCAGCTGAATTCTCGAGAGCTTTTCCTCGAGGGGAAGGGGCGAGGGTAATCCGCTCCTTAGCGACCAAGACACGCTCAGAACCTCCATCAACACGGGACGAGAGAATGCAAGGAAGCAGGAAGCAGAGGAATGAAATCAGGGGAATAATCTGAGATGTTTCCCCAAGGAAGGACTGGGGATGGTTCAGTCTGATGGGTCATTACAGATTTATGGCTCGTCATCACACAACCATATGCCTGTGGTATAGATCGTGGGGAAGATAGTACCGTCCGTGGCGATGCATAGCATAATGGCATTTGGTGTTGCTAACACCACGTCATGTTTATCATTGCTTGAATTATTAAGAGAAAACAGAGACAATTTTTTTGTTGTGAAATCTGCTGTTTAGTCCACTGTGTTTTATCCGTTTATCCTTCGAATATAAATATGCCATTCGCTGCAATATTCTTTGATAAAGACTTTTTTGTAAGGGAGAGGGCGTTCAGTTTTGATTCTTTCTGTCATAAAATCTATAACCCATCTTGTTTTTCCTTTCAATTCTACGTTAGTATTTCATGCAAACATTGGCGTTGCATTTATACTGTTGTACTTTTTGCCTCTGAAGAAGTCGTTGCTAAGGATGAAATATCAGGCCACTCTAATATTTGTATTGCTTATTTCAGGTCAATCCAGTCAGTGGGCAGTTTGCAGCAGTTTCATTCATTTTCATTGTACCTGTTCTGTTTGTTTTATTTCCTGTAAATATCATAAATAATGATTCCGTCATTTATCAAACTTCCTTGCTAATTTCATGCATACGCATAATGAAGTGGATCGAGAGCCCCAAAACACCAATCTTGATTTTGCGTGCACCAACTCGCAATTAAGAAGTGTTGAACTCAAGACGTCATGGGACATTGAACACAGTTAATAAGGTGGGCTCCCTCACGCTGCAAAGGCCAGGCAGCACGCACACGAGGTGCATGGTTGCTTCTAAGTGCAATGCCCCATGCATCTCCTTGCAAGATTGAGTTGAATTTTGGAAAGGTTGGAAAGAATTTTGGACCAGCCACGTGATACTGTCTTGCCATTTCGTGAGTTTTTTCTAGTCTAAAACTGAAATGACGACTTGGCTTACTGGACAATCCCATAAAGATGCTTTAACTAGCAAGTTTGGCTAAACCATAACTTGGTTTGATTAACTATATGTACTCACCCCGCCAGCATAGCCGTGCCTCCAATCTCCGTAAGCAGACTGTTCCAGTGGAGGTGAACTCCCTTCGATGCCAACTCCTCCATACTCGGGGAATGTTCAAACACGTAATCCATGTTTGACGGTTTCCTGGTTTTAAACCAGGTTACGAAAGCCGATAACCCAGTGAAGAAGTACAACTGATAACTATAACCACAGATCCAGGTTATCAGCACATTTAGTGTTGGCTTTTCAGCCTCGCAGTTCTCACAGTAGATTTTTTTAAACTGACAACCAAAGTTTATCTACTAGCTGTAACTGTAACCACAGGTTAGTTAACAATGACCAAAGGTTACCAGTTCTGGTTACCGGGGGATTCAAGTTAATTATTTACTCATATTCTAACCGATCATATGTTCATCTCGATTGAAGGATTCATCAGAATGTCTTTGGTATACGCATTTCGTCCTCACCACGACGACCGTGCAGAGACTTGACCGTTCCCAATGAACAGGTTGTGTTTTCTAATATCCTCTCCGGACGTTTGTCGACGAAGGAGACAGCGCAGATTATGTTTCACCCGAGTGTCTTCAATTTATTGGGGATGTCAAGTAGACCTGTCGAGGAAAGAAAAAACAGAATGCACTCTGTTTACAAGAGGCACTATAGCAAGAGCAGTTACCGGGATGCACTTTTAAAGAAGCCATCTACCTTACCTAGGGATTGTGGTTTCAAGAACGCGTAACACTATCCACCTCAACGGGACAAAGAGCACAGAATAAATAAGGGGAAGTCAGAGTAAATATATTACAGTAACATTCCTATAGAGTTAAATCCAAACTCTTTCGTTTTTTATAATAAGCGAGCTGTCTTTAAAAGGGACATCTCTCGTATGGATTGTCATCATAGTAAATGTGAAAGTGCGGTCACTGAACACATGCGATCGATAATACGCGCTATCTGGTGAAACACTTACCTATTTGGCATTTTAACTTCACCCCAACACAGTTGCCCTTGGCATAATTTCATGAAACTGTTAAGCAGAATAGAGCTGAGCAAATTTATGAACTAAGCAAAAGCTAGCGGAGGGCCAGTCACAAGTAATGTAGATCGTACGGCAATTTGGTTGGTTACCAGTGTAACTATACGCAAAATTCCATGTAGGGCCATATGCAAAATGCTGGTAATCAGGTTCTAATGTTAGTGTTCACTTCTTTATTTTTTTTTTCTCTCTCTCTTTTACCGAAGATCTATGTCGTGTAACATCATGTGGAAACATTTATTTTGTATGTTTGTTTAAAACTGTGCAAACATTCATTGGAAAAACTCAAGACAAAAATCTTGGGCAAAGCAGCGAAAACCCAAGTCTGGCCTCTGCTTAAGCTGACTGCGCCCGGAGGCATGCTCCGTAAATCGGGGAGTTTGGCGGCCAATTCCGACGAGTTCGATCGTAGAGCGGGGTTATATCGCGTTACGGTGTTCTTCCGGTAGAGGGGGCGTGCAGTGGTGAATCTATTATTCTTATCAAGTGTCTCTGCCGTTTGCAGTAGTCATGCAGGATTATCTGTGTGGGTGTCTGCACTTTGCTGTTGATGTAAATACGAAACATCTCCTTGTGTTGTTGTTTTTTTCTCCAATTCGAAAATATAACTCTTATGTTATTTTGAAGACAGTTGTCTTAAATCACATCGAAATCTTATTGTAACAAGATGATCAAGTCAGTAAACAAGAAAGTTAATTTACATTTGAATATGTTAGTTTTAATATGAATGTTAGTTTTAATATGAATATTATTCTAATATGAATTAGGCTTCAGACGCAATATGGTATAGAAATCTTGATGTAATTTTAAATTATTATTAATGCTAATTTTCTCTTTATCAAAATTTAAATTTGAAAAAAGTGACAATGTTTTAAACGCACCTTGTTGATAGCTGGTAGACTGTAAAACATTAAAATATGTTTGGTATCAAGAAGTTAAAACGCAAATGTGCCTGATGTCACTAGACCTTACACGCATTCTTTTCAAAGGAAAATCCATCTCTGTCTCACTCTCCACATAAACGACAAATTGGGTACGAAAGGATCACAGCACTTGCGCCTTCAATGGCATTACGCCCACGAAGCATAATACATCAAATCTATTGAATACGGTTGAATGGGCGCGCCATATACCAACTTCTGAAGCTGATGAAACTGCATCAAAAATACATGTAGATTTATACAAGCGGCGCCAGGTAATCCCATGGGTATGGTATAACCTTTCAAAAAAAGTCTTTATACTTGGTGGTTATAATAACATAATCCCTTTGTTGGATGCAACCACCGCAATACAAGAGCATTCTAAAAGTAGAGGATTTTCTTTGGAAAACACTGTTTCTTTCTAAGGCAACATGCATGATATAACATTATTATAACATTATTATAACACTACAATACAAGAGCATTCTAAAAGTAGAAGATTTTCTTTGGAAAACACTGTTTCTTTCTAAGGCAACGTGCATGATATAACATTATTATAACATTATTATAACACTCTATATAAAAGGATTCTCAAACATAATGACTTTTTTTTTACATGAGCAATTTGCGCAAAACTGCACGACGAATACAATCAACAAGGATTGGCTGGCGGAACGCTTCTTATATTTTATCACAAAACAATTTTTTTAGGTGGTGTATACATTTTCAGATGGAAACGAATCTTTACCAGGTTTTGAGAAATTAAAAGCCGCTATATTCAGCACGGATTGATTTTATAACATAATCCCTTTGTTGGATGCAACCACCGCAATACAAGAGCATTCTAAAAGTAGAAGATTTTCTTTGGAAAACACTGTTTCTTTCTAAGGCAACTGCATGAGCAGATGTATCAAGTTCCCCCAGATTTGATTAAACTCCTCAGTAGCCGCTATTACATTTCATATTCTTTTTTTTTTTTTACCGTCGAGAGATCCGTTTCGGATTTCTATTAGGAGAGCTCCTCAGAGATATTTCTATTCAATTTGCACAATTACATTATATCTATACGCTATGTATATCTTATGAATATCCTGTCTATATCCTACGTATATTCTATGCATTTTCTATGTATATTCTATGAATAGTTTATCATTCATAATGCACAGACTATAGAGGAATCGTCGGTTCAATCCTCGAGTGTTGATTTATTGATTTTAGATGGACGATATACCACCAATGACCTCCATGTGCGATGAGATATCAATGCGGTGTTATACTGCAGAAATATGTTAAATAAAGGGATGAAAATTAAACCGTGGGGCTGTGAATTTTACTAAATTGTGACATCTTCATTATGTCAGGAACAGGATGTAACTAAAATTTGTGGTTACCCTAACCCTAACACTAGTTTTCAGTTATACTTGAAATGGATAAACTTTACATTGCTGTGTTTAGAATTATTTTGATTTGTTCTAAGGCCCCCCCCCCCAAAAAAAAAAACAGTCTCCGGTTTCTGGTATGGAGCTTGCCCAAAAAGTGGTGCGGCGACGCGGCTTTTTTTTTTTTACCTGTTTTTTTTGCTTTAAATGTGTGCTGATGACTGCAAATGGTGCCCGACTAAACTTAGTGCAAATATATGGGAGTCCAGAGAGGCCACATAAAGCTCATTCTCGACCATAACACAATCAAAAACACGTTAAAATTGTGCAGCAGCAGGATTCCAGTCAAACCAGTGAATTTGGCGGTTTTGAGACATCATCTTTCATTGAAAAAAAAACTTTTTCATTTTGCCGACGCGCATGGCTACGGCGACGCGCGCGCATACCAGAAACCGGAGACTTTTTTTTTTGGCCTAATGGTTTCAGAGTGGAAAGTGGTCATGTTTACAAACCTCGGCTTCATCTCGGCTTCAACTTCATCGCTGACTCTGGAATAATCTAGGAACCTTTGATGCTAGAACTTATTGAACAAGTTGAAATATTGGCTGGATAATTGTAGCTCGATGTTCGATGCCATAGGCTTTACACTAACGAAACTGAACCATTAAGCCAAAGCCAGTACGAAACCAAGGTTTGAAAACACTTGTAATGTATACCAAAGCGACACACTTCCTTCTGCGCGAAGTTTAAGCAAACGTGAAATATTTGCACTCGATGGAGCGATCGTGGCGGCGCTTGCGTAGTCATTTCCTGCATAAAGAGCGATTATTGATGGGACACTCAACCCCTCGCCAAAGAAAAAATCTCCAAATCCTCTTTGGTTGCAAGAGCCGAAACGGGAGCTTTATTATGCGTGAAATAATTGCTCTTCAAGCGTTTCCCGAAGGCCAATCATTATTTTCTGAATGAGCAATTGCTATTTAATAGCCCGATGCATGCGCGTATATGACTACAATTTCCATAGAGGAAGTGCGTTAGCATGATGGTTTAATATAATGGAATTTCGTGTCAACGTTTGTTACTCCACTTACGTTATAACCTGTCACTTTTCTTTTTCGGTTTGGTAAAACTCCTCATTTTAAAGAATAATAATTGTTGTGAATAATTTCCAGACTTTTTAAATTCACTTCTTTGCATAAGATATTGTGACCTGCAACGGCTGCAAGCCCCATTCTAGAAAAAAAAACTCACCATGTTGGTTTGGTAAAATTCTTCATTTAAAAAATATATTATTGCGAATAATTTCAGACTTTTTAAATTTACTTCTTTGCAGAAGAGATTGTGATCTAGATGCAAGCTCTATTCTAGAAAAAAAAGCACCAAAGGATAACTATGACAGGTGGACACGGTGTCTTCGGTTAAACGAGCCTTTTCAACGTCTCTAGAATGTCTGAGGTATCTTTTAGACTTTGCCCAGTTCAAGATTATTAAATGAACGAGTAAGAAGTACCGGATCAAATCACCGTGTATCTTAGTTCATTCAACTGCAATGTACTTTTGTTCCAGTGTCTCCGGGGGCAATAAATGTAAGACTACTACGTTTGATATACTAGATCTAACTCTAGATCAAAAGTAGACATGGTATGTCTACATGGTAGACACTGAAGCTTCTTCGTATATAAAATATTTTCAAAGACGAAACTCGTTCGTTGATCATAAACGGACTTCGGATGCAATATTTGTACAATCTTACCAAATCACAGTTTCCTCTTTCGGCAAGTGCTATTTTTTATTATGATCTTTACTTTCAACTGCAGTGTTTTTTAATATATGTAAATAGAATCTAGAATACATCACCTGTATTGTAATAGGGTTGTAGGCATATACTGTCTTTCTTGGTTATACATCACGGCAAAAACTAATTATTTCTGAGCAAATCTAGTGAAGTGCTTAGTCAAATATGCATTACCCTGCAGATATTAATGTATGCAAACGTGCAACCAACCAGACACAATGCTGTTACATTCTCCGGTCCTATATCCCGCCTTGCAGGCTGAACGCACGCGACTTCAAGCACTTATCACGATATACCATAGAGACATTGCTACCGCAAATGCAGTGAAAAATACAGTGCGTTCAAGCGCCAACCAAAGAAATGCAAGAGCCATTTTAAATACTTGACTTCAGAATTGCACAGCTGTGATGAAAATTTTAGAAGTTAATTTACGAAAAGTATAGGTATAAGATTATAAGGCTTGTATATTTTCTGATGTGGGAACTATTTTTTTCTTATCTTTTTGTCTTCAAAATTTATTACACTAGAATGTGTAACATAGGAATTTTGTACAACACACTGCACAGGTACGTTTTTTGTGTCGTGATTTTGGGGAAAGTGAGAAAATAAAGGTGTTCAGCATCGATGCAAAATTTACAGAGCAAAATCCTGCAAAATCCATGAACAACAATGAATAAAACTATCCATACTTCATGGCAACATTATTTTCACTCTAAATATAGCGTGACTATAAATACTTGAAGACGAATGCTCTTTTCATCATGTGTGATCCTAGCAACCACTTTAACCGCAGTAACTATTTATGCACGCCCACACTCAACAATGATAATTGCACATTTGTTGTACATCATAATAAGAGTTAAAAAAAGAGATAAAATTATCAGGAATTTCCTGTCTGACATATGATTCAAACGAAGACTGACGTTGCAGCTACCGCAGTATTTTGGCTGAGGAGACTTAAGCTTTAAGTAAACAAAACGAGAACTCTGCGTTGTGAAAAATAAACATATTGTAAACCAAAAGTAAGTGACCTACCTTTCGAACATCCAGGTAACCTTCGTTGTTACATTCGAAACAACCACCCGCTGTACGACTTTGAACTAAACCTTTAACGACCACTTAGAAGATAAAATGATGATGAGTAAAATTCATTCCATAAGGTACTGCCTGATTGTAACGTGGTTCCCAATCTATCGATGGAGTACACCGGCTGTTCTCTTGCCAGGCTAATGAAGACTGTTTAATCATAGAAGCAGGGCATCACTCTCACGTTGACTCGACTATAGATAGCGGAAGCTGCTTCTATTCTATGCGTGCGTCGGTGCATGCTGTGTGTGAGCGTCTGGCTTATTTCTGAATTCGTGGGTAGTATCGTCGAGCGGTGATGCAGAGAGGCGGTGAATTAGCTTGAGGAGCAGGCAGTGATGGGGAGGTGCAGCATCCGACGGCTGATTCATGTACGGGAAGCTAAGCTTGGAATAAATTATTTACAACTAACTGCTGTCACCCACTGGCTATTTCATAAGGTATTTTGAAATGTCCGTGTGTGTTCATCACGAAGCTTTGGTACCGCGATTAATGTACTTAGCATGGCAATTTGGTGCTTGAATCTGAATCCTAAGAAGAATTAACAAGAATGGGGTAACACTGTATTTCTCCAAGGTGGTTGTGAGCTGCGTTATGTTTAGCGACAATCGCAATGAGTCCAAACGAATCAGCTGTAGCCTAGGCCCTATAGTCATGTATCTCAGTTACGTTATATTCACGCCACGTGGGCGTCCTTTTGGGGTAGTTAGACATTTTGTCCGGTTCGCTCCATCAGTTCATTCCTCGAGACCATTAGATTACAGGGAACTTGGAAATATCAACAGGACTACGCAATAGTGCGCAGGTTGCATGGCCGTTTAATTATCACCAGAAAGTCCCGCGATATCTCCCATAATAATCCATTCAAGGCATCTGAATATGTTGTTGCTACGCTGGGTTGTTTTGGTAGGGGTGGGTGGGGTTGTCTGGAGTTTTGGGAGTTTGTCTCATCTTTGTAACATTGCAATGGTTGATAGTGACTATACTTTTAGGAGTGGCGTACGTGATCATCGACATTTCTCCCATATAGTCTTAGGTTAACCCTTCACAGAAAATGAAAGATGATGAAATAAGCTTTAATGTGTTTCAAACACCTTGGAGAGTTTTGAGTAGTTTTCCTATTTTTTTGATGTGATGGTAATCACTGAAGTCTATAGACTTCTCGATGACAGCTTAATAGGTCTGCAACATTATACCTGAACGCCATATTGGGTCCCATAGCGAGGCAATACTTTTAAAACAAAGTCACCATGGCGTCGATTTTATGTAGGGAGGTAGGTTGTTTCGTAAGAAGCCCGTTCTGACGCTGAGAGTAACCTCTCTTTCAATCCGCTAAAAGAAACCATGGAGTAACATTGCAGCCAGTATAACACCTTACAGTGGCCAATATTCAATTTGCCTTATTGAATTCGTTGCCAATTGAACACACTCGCGAAATTTGAGGTGACAAAATGTCGATCCAGCTCGTCTCGAGAGGGTAAGAACCTAATATTTTTGTAGTTGTTCCTTCCACATGCACCCCCCCCGCGTCCATTTGTCCACGCCCACACAATTTACTACATATATCGATGTCGAGCCATTAATATATTAAAAGACTATACTACAGACATCAAATTAAAGACAACGAAAACTCTAGAAACGGCAAGACTGAATGGATACTGCCATGCCGAGAAAATGAGTTCGCCGAATAAGAAATCGTGATTTCCCTGAACGATGCTTTTATTTCGTGGTGAAACGCAGGACAATGACGAACATGAATTATGCAATCACGTCTGCACGCAGCGTTGGCGCAATTACGAGCAAATTTGGGCGGGACGGGAATATGCCGCCAGGAAATGATCATTAATAAGTAGCCAGACGACTGTTTTATGCATAGATGACTAAGCAGATGTGGGGGCGCCATATAATCTCCGAACGTTCACCAATGAAGACAAATTTGGAAACAGAAGAAATCTCAACAGCTGCGAGTTTTTAATTTAGAATACTTAATTCATAGTCCTTTTTCAAAGGATGTCATGTTCACGAAGAAGAAAAAAAGGTTTAAATCTTTTAATTATTAAGGTAAAACTGCAATTCTTATTCGACTTGAACCACTATGCCATTTTTATGAAAAACTTGCACTGCACATGATCTAATAAATCCAAAGTATGAGCTATTTTCCTTTATAATATTCTTTTTAAAGCTGTTACGATACAGTGACAAAACAAAGACTGATCACCTATCAGAAACGGTGCTTTAACTTTGTTTTATGTAATTTCAGCGGTTTTAGCACAGTAGCATTTGGTATGTTTCTGGGTACAAAAAGTACACCTTTAAAAAAACCCACACAGACAGACAAAACAGATATACATGTACAAATATCTATTATAAGATGGAATTTTGCGTCGGGGTGATATAAATCAAATTATAGGTTTTGCCCTTCACGGACGTTTAAACACTGTATACTCAGTGTGTTACCTCCCGAGTGAAAGTTGGAAAACTTTCACCCGAGTGATTTTTTCCAACTTTCACTCGGGAGGTAACACACTGAGTATACAGTGTTTAAACGTCGGTGAAGGGCAAAACCTATAATTTGATGTACAAATTCCTTTGACTATGTCAACTATGAAAGAATAAAAACTTTAAAAGCATTGTTGCACTTTTTCTCCTTTTTTACGTAGCCATTCTCTTATGAATTCAGTTTGAAGCTATTTCGCATTTCACATTTATTTATGCAATTCTACACAGATTGTATGCTCTATCCCCATCAATCCTCCCCCACCCACAGAAAAATAAAAGCTGTCTGTAAAATGATATTTCGAGAGCAGGTGAGTGTTTTTCCCCCTCACATTGTAAAAACAATATAACCAAATACAACTGCCTGTACAGGGTAAGTAAAAAAAAAAAGCCAAATTTCAGGACTATTGGTTTAGTGAAGTTCTACAAGTAGCACTTTTAAAATCTAGGATATGAAAGCCCAATTCATATGCTTTCTTTTTAGTACAAGATTCATTCAAATCACTCATGTAATGTTCAATTTATGGAAGTTTAAACACAACCACCGTATTAAAGTTCTGTCCATGGATCACAAAAAAGGTGTGCGTTCTTTCAGCAAAACGAAAACAATTCACACTGACAGAACACTTACCTTTTTGTGATCGTGGACAGAACTTTAAAACGGTGGTTGTGATTAAAATTCCATAACTTCAAAATTACATGAGTGATTTGACTGACTCTTATACTAAAAAAAGCTTATGACTTGGGCTTTCATATCCTAGATTTTGAAAGTGCTACATGCAGAACTTCACTAAAACAATGGTTCCAACATTTGGGGTTCGTCTTTTTTTACTCACCCTGTATTGAATGAAAAAAAAAGAGCACATCTAAAGCTTTTCTGCATCAAAATCAGGGCTAAGGCAAGAAGTACTTCCCAATTGCATCCCACATTGCTTTGGTAAGCTTCTCAGCCTTCGGGTCATCGCTGTAATCGAGACTGTCAGCGTTCCACATCCCTACCCCACGGAGTTTCATCTGCTGGGCGTACTTGTAGCGCGTGGTCAGGCTCACAGGATCGTCATACCACACTTGGTGGATAACCTTCGTGGCTGCATCCTGCATAGGAGGCAAAGTTTTACACTTAAAGGGAATGTACATCATTGGTTTTTGCTGTAATTTTCAGAAATGAACTATTTGGGGGGTTAGTATAATAGATCAAATATTGTTGCACTGACATGTTTGACGTTTTGTGTTCGAAAATGCTGGAAAAACCAAGAAAAACAAAAATATTTACGTAGTCTGGTTCCCTGACTCCACTGGCTTCACACCAGGTGCCATAATTTTACAGGATGCTTTAGCATGTCATTTACCAACATCCTAGTAAGGTATTTCGTAACAACTTGGTAGTTTTATTTTTCGATGTTTGCAAATGTTGTATTTTCCCTTTAAGGTCCACAGATAAAGGTTGCAACTGTCTGGTCTCTTTTACTATATTCTAGTTTTGCATATTTATAACGAACCCCCGTCATTTGATTGGTGGGCCGTTGATCACATGTCATTGAATTCCAAAACTACAAGTTCTATTGCACAGTAAATAGAAGTTCCATTGCATGGTCCCATTGATTGGTGGCTCTGGCTAATCAGATTATGACGATCATCAGGTGTTGTGTAAAACAAATAAAGATGTGCCGTCACATTTGTGCAATGGAAAGACTATTAAGTTCATTTGGTGATGGACAAAATGTTCCATTCCGCTCAGCTTCGCCTTGTGGACTGGAACATTCAACTGCACCTCCCCCCTCAAAAATCCCCCCCCCCCTCAAAAATCCACTCTTATGTACCTGGGAACGTTGAAAGAGACTAACAAGAAACAACTGGCACAAAAACAGGAAAATAACAGGCCTGGAGTGTACTAAAAAGCTGACTTTAATATTTTACCACATAGTTGAAGTAGGGAGCCTGGTAGGTTGTGTTGTACAGCCGCCCGCTGGTAGAGTTATTGTCCAGCAATTTAATGACGACAGCATAGTTGAACTGTCTGCCTGCAGCATCACTGCAATTCACACCGCGGAATGGGACATGAGGAATGGAGCACACGTTGGTCTGCATATAATAAAGGGAAAATTGGTGTACTTCAGAAGTTCGGTAGAATATTGCGCACATAACTGTTGTCTTTAATGCATCGAAAACAAGACTTGGCAAGGCTTAGTTATGGCCAAAAAAAAAAAGGCTTTGGTTTCTGGTATGCGCACGCGTCGCCATAGCCATGCGCGTCGGCGAAATGTAAAAGGTTTTTTTTCAATGAAAGATGATGTCTCAAAACCGCCAAACTCACTGGTCTGACTGGAATCCTGCTGCTGCACAATTTTAACGTGTTTTTAGATGGGGTTATGGTCGAGAATAAGCTTTATGTGGCCTCTCTGGACTCCCATATATTTGCACTAAGTTTAGTCGGGCACCATTTGCAGTCATCAGCCGACATTTGAAGCAAACAAATCAGGTAAAAAAAAAAAAAAAAGCCGCGTCGCCGCACCACTTTTTGGGCAAGCTCCATACCAGAAACCGGAGACTTTTTTGGGGGGGGGCCTAAGGGATGTAGTCCAGTCCATCACAAGTCCATCACAAGTCCATCACAAGTCAAGCACAAGTCAAGCACAAGTCAAGTCACAAATAAAAGTGGATGAACAATAACAAAAGAATGTCTTTGTCAAAGCTCATTTGAATAGCTTATGATGTGAGTAGGGACTGAAAGACTTGCGATGGACTTTACTACTTCCCCGACTGTGACTGGTCCCTGACCAACTTCGTCTAAGAGGTCTACAACCCCGTCCAAAATGGTTGGGACACTTCCTGAGCCTGCCACGGTCACCCACTCCCCCGCTCCCCGGTCAATGTTGTTCTCTCCAGCTGATGGAGCACACACCGCGCAATGAGAGACAACATTGAACGGGGGCCGGGGGGTTGGGGGCCCAGCGAGATTTGGCCAGGATTGTAGGTATGAGGCTTCGGAAAGTCTGATCGCTGAACAAAAGAATTCCCAAATAGGTAGCTACAAAGTGGTGGAAAACGTGTTTTGAAAAAAAAAAAAGGATTAATTTCAAATATGGTTATCTCGGGATGACCTTTTCGCAGGATGTAGAGGCTTTTGTCACTTCGTGAAAACAACGTCAATATAATAAGGACAAGCAACACCCTCAAAGCTTCCGCATGTGTAGTGGTTGCAAGGCCCCTTGACAATTCTTGTAAGGTCCTAAAGAAGAATAGGTTACCTTATTATCAAGGTTGGTGCAGTTGTAGTTGTATCCATACCAAGGCACGCCCAGGACTAATTGATTAGCAGGTATGCCCAGCTTAAGGTAGCCTTCAACACCTGTCACAGAAACAAAAAAATATTTACAATTTTTAGAACATCCCAAAAGTCAAATCCGAAAAAGCTGGTTAGCATTTCAAATTAAAAAACATTCAGCCATACATTAGAACTATAACTTTTTTGGCTCCTACTCAATGTAGGAGTAAACATAAAAGTCTGAAAAAAATTAGGACAAAATGTGACATTAATTTTTCTCAAACTTTGAATTTTTTTGCCACATTTGAAACATTTTTTTTGAGAGGAAGTAACTTTAATGGTCCTTGCTGTCATAAAAGCTGATGGATGTATGCATCAAACTAAATACAATAACTCATGATCATCGTGCCAATTATTTGATTTACTCCGAGCATTAACTAACCTGTGGCTGTTTTGTTGTAGGGCGAGTTTGCCATGGCAATGCAATCTCCATAAATCTGGCTCTGCTCATCGTACGACATCACAAAGAGAAAGTCACAGGCATCGGCAAGGCCTTTGTAGTCATAGCAACGGCCGTCGGTGCAGTTAGGCGACCAGGCAACATCAAATGTAACCTGAAGAGTCAAGATGAGGAAACACTTAGTGATGGAGCCACAAGTTAGCTTTATTTCTGGTCCCTACCATTACGGGCGCATTTAGAGGCTAGGGGGTGTGGGGTGCCTGTGGCGTGTAATCGATTTGTCCGTAAAATCATGCGTCCGTCGGCAAATGGGCCAGTCTGGAGACTATTGAAGACAGCAACCAATTGTCTGACAGAGCCCACGATCGTCTGCATGAACCGCACCCTGATAGGAAGATTTGGCCTGCCTCTTCTCCCTTGTTTTTGCAACAGCTGAGAAACAAATTCCTGTCCACCTTTTAGCAGGGATATTCTGTCAGCAATTTGTTTGTCCACACCCCCCCCCCCAACTTCCCATTCAATGTTCTCAGATGATGCCCCTGGCCACCTTCATCAAAATAGATAAACCAAGAAATGGAATTAAGTACTTACCTGAGATCCTGGGATGGAGATATGGAAAGCTTTGGTGGTTTCACCGACGAGTGTCGTCAAGTACTTGGCCTGACTGGCATTGAGCGGATACTCAATGTCCAGATTGATCCCGTCCATGTGACCCTTGATGGCGCGGTCAACCTGTGCCATCACCCAGGCACTGCGGTCAGCGATGCTGGTCAGATTGGCCACAGGAAAATCGCCTGTTCATTTAATCAGAATAAGAAATGGTGTATGAATGCATGTCCTCATGTGAAGAGGCCATGGCATTGTGTACATTCAAAATGAAAAAATTCATGAGAGGGCCCTAAAAACAAAGTAACATGTGACTCAAAAATGCAAGAAAATTAGTGTTTAATCGAAGACTCCAACCGACCTAGAAGTGTGACCCTGACGCCTTGAGAATGTGCATAGCACATCAGGTCTGCATCGTAGTGTCCGAACATCACGACTGTGGTCAGTTTGGTCCAATCATACTTCATCCAGTGTGGTCCACCCAACCAGAATGCAAACACCTGCAATTTGCAAGTAAAAGTTAAAAATTAAGGCAGTGGAATTTTAGAAGAATAGGCCTAAATACAATAGGGCCTACTAGAGTTAGATTACGATTTTTTAATTGTAATTTGTATACTTCTCAATACAAAACCAAGGCCTTCATAAGACCGTTTTGAAAGAAGGTTGCAACCTGACCTCAGCGGTCGTGTACAAAGTCTTTGGAGAGACAAGACAATTTTCAAAGTATTTCCTAACAAAACTGGAAATGTTTCTCAGTCCCAGATTCATGTCTTAATTTATCATCATTTTTGCAATGAATGACCTTCATTGTGATGATTGATATATGAAGAAAAAAGCAGCGTCAGGTTGCAAAATTCTTTCAACAGTTTTAATCTAGTGACATATTATCTTTAAATTCAAACTTTCTGTAATAAAAATTATGTCACGTTTTGAAGCAAGTTCGTGTCCCACCTCTTTTCGCGGCGGCGTTTTGATCACATTGCATAGCGCAGGAGCTGAACACGGACAGTCTCCGTTCGGTGACTTGAAACGGCTTTCTGCGATCAAACACCATCCCTGCACGAAGAGAAGGAAGAACAGAAGAACTTGGACAAACTTCTCCATTTCTCTTATTGCAATTTTTTTGTATTTGCACATGCGATTTTACCAGGAACTTCCGTGTTTTAATATAAACACGCTCAAAATACCGACCTGGCGTTGTGTCACGTGCCGTGTCAGGTGTTCCGTAGTAAATAGCAACGTGTATTCGATGCCACAAGAGCGTGTTCAAGTAGTAATAGAAGCGACGTTGACACCATATATGTGTTAAAATATACCAAGTAGTCAGGTCCTTGCGTTTATCATTATCGCTCAAATTCACCTTAGGTGAGTCTGGGTTCCAAGTGTGACCTTCGGGGTTGTAAAGTTGCTCCATCGTTGAAAATGGCAAGTTTTTCTCTTGTTTTAGCCGCCTTGATTGTGTGTTTTGCAGTGTTTTTGGCCGATCCAGGGCTTGGATTTAGCGGATCAACTGAAGATGGCGGTTGTCCCTGTTCGGATCCTTCTCACTGCAAAGTTATTTCAACGCAGCCGCGGAAAGAAGTAAGTCGCGTGTTAGTCATATATTATCATGTTCCAGTTCAATCGAAGTTCGAATTGGAAAGATTTCCATATACCATGGAGCGTTTTCCTTGCTCCATGCATATACGAAGTTCACTCAACACCCTGTGTACAAACCCTATGAGATTGGACTGGAAAAAAAACCTGCTCAAATTGACTTTGATGACATGAAATTGCTATCTGGGGGCTTGTTAGTCAATACAGAGGAAAATTAGTGAACTTCGTATATGGAAATCTTTCCTTCGAATTTTCCCGAACTTAAAAAGAAAGATTTATTTTTTTATTTGTCAAAGTTGAACAACGAAATTGACTCGAGCAGGGTTTGAACCTGCGACCTCCAGATTGCCGTTCCGGCGCTATTAAAACTCGGCTATATATCTAGCCCTTTGTTGGCGGTTCTCCAATGTATGTCAATGTCTTTGTTCAAGGGGCACTATAGTCAGAAACCAAGCATGCCATGAAGCCAGAGACCACGCCCAAGGTCACGATGCTAGCAACATTAGCAATACTGCAACTGCAAGCCCGGGAAATAGCAAACGGGATAATTTTTTTTAGACTGTCTGCTTTTGTTGATTTAAAAAGAAGACATAAATTGCAGCGTACATAGACTGAACATCATGCACTTTATTCTTGGCAAATTTAAGCCAGAAAACTCAGCACTTGTAAAGGAGAGTACCATTGGCGGGTTTTTATGAATGGTGGAACGCTGCTTTTTGTTCCAGAATAAAACGCAAACACACATGGTACTTTTTTTTAAAGTTCGTCCTATATTTTGGAAATTAAGATGTGTAAATGTTTTAAGAATTGGTATTAATTTAAGTTATTAAATCTGTCCTGATACCGTCGTACCTATTTATAAAAAACAATGAAAATCTTCTTCTCCCTTTTAAAAATTGTTCTTGATCTTTTGCTGTGAACGCAAAAGTAAACAGAGCAAGCGAAAGTAATGCTCGTGTCTTGCCTGTTGCAGGTTTTTGCCTTCTGGGTAGGATCGACAACATGGAAGCATTATGATTGGACACGGATCACTACCATTGTAATGTTTCATCGTCACAATCCACAACTCATGTGTTATGCCCACTCCAAAGGGGTTCGAGTCGTCAGTATGGGTTAGTTTACCATTATCGGTCAAATTAATTGTCAAGGCCCTAGGATATTATAATTGACAATAATTAGGATACAAATCCTCTGGATCTAGATGTATTTGAATCATTCAAATGCGTTTGGAATTTTGCATTGTCACTGGGTTTTGCTCGTAAACGGGGGACCGGGAGTGTGGCCTAGCGGTTACGGTTCAGGATCAGAGGATCGGGGTTCGAATCCAGCTGCTGGCCATATGACGTGTCCTCGGGCAAGCCACTTTATACCCACTAGTTTGCCCCTCTCTCCACCCAGGAGTATAAATTGGTACCAGCATTAGCTGGGGAGTAACCTGCGATGGACTGGCATCCCATCCAGGGGGAATATAAATATTCTCAATCATTTTATGCCACTGAAACCAGAGATAAACAGAGGTAATGCATAATCGTTTGCAGTGAAAACATTTGCATCGTACAGGACTGAGTTTACATTGAAGTTAATATCTGAGAAAATTACGTTTGAAAGAAAGAAAAAAAATGTGGGTATTGTTATCTCGTCACAGGTATATTTCCGGCAGCGAATCTTTCCAGTGTGGCCGATCGGAGCGCCTGGGTTATGGCCGAAGTCAACGAGGCCATAGAGCAGTATCTGGACGGTATTAACATAGATATCGAATATCCGATGAATAAATCCGAAGCTCACTTGCTGACCAATCTTGTGGCTGAAACTGCTCATGCTTTCCACATTTCAATTCCAAACTCTCAGGTAAAGGTGACAAACGGTAATATTTTTGAACTAGTAAGCAGGTGGTCATGGGTTCGATTCCCACTGGAGCGAGCTTGTTAATTTTCCCGCAGGCTACAGTGCTAGCAAAATCACATCGGTGAAGGACTCAAATCAAGTTGAAGAAATTAATTTTTGTAATATTTTTTTAAAATTTAAGTTATGTGATTCAGTTCATTACGCAAAACTTCATATCCCAGTTTAAAAAATCTTAACCTTCCTTCATTGTCCCTTCAGTAAGCTTTTAAGTTACAGAACCGTGGACGTTTTTTTAGTAACCTTAAGTTTCATTATCAAGAAATGAGTTATAAAACTGATAGTAATATTTGAATTTTGATGATTTTTGTATGGATGTAGTGGCGATCGGAATACTAATGCGATGTTAAAGATGATGGTAATAATGGCGATGACTGTATGCTGACAGATATCTTCATAGTCATTGATTGTGCCTTTTCTATCCATCAGGTGACGTATGACGTCGCCTGGTCACCTGACTGCATCGACGAGCGTTGCTATGACTACAAAGGCATCGCTGAAGTATGTGACTTCGTCTTCATCATGGCGTACTCGGAGCAGAGTCAGATCTATGGCCCTTGTATTGCCATGGCAAACGGCCCGTATAACAAAACAGTCAGAGGTATAAACGAGGAAACTTCAAAAAAAATATTTCAGAATATGTTAACAAAGCAGGTTGAGCTTCATACGCGAAATCTGAGCCTTTTGCAGGCAGATAATGCGATTTGAAGTTAAACAAAGACGGGAGTTGAACCTGAAACCGCCGGATTACTGCACGGACGCTTTTAAAACTCGGCTTCCATTTGGAAGGTTTTTATTTTGTCAATGACACAAAAGGTATTATGTCAGTTTTCCTTGGTGATTTATTTGATGACGTTCTTAAATGGACATATTGAAAATGATACAAGCTCTTTTGTTAGAAACAAAATCTTTCCTGTCATTGTGCTCATTATTATACATCATGATTTTCTTATGTTTTTCCCGAGACTTCGGCAGGTTGGATCAGTTGAAATATTGTCTGCTTGAGTAAAATTTCGTAAACACAACGCATATTGGTGGATGTGAACTCCAATTTGTCGAGGAAAACTTAACCTCAATCATTCTCTTCATTCTAGGAGTCCAAGGTTACCTTAAATTGGGAATTCCTCCAGACAAGCTCGTCTTAGGATTGTCCTGGGACGGCGTGGACTACGTCTGTCAGAAAGTTTCCAAGGTGATATGCAAATCAGTTTTTATTTCAATGAATATTTATGAGTATGTTGAATAACACGACGTGTACCTCATTAGATATCCTCATTCTATCGTTTGGACTTTTTTATGCGGCACCTTAATTGTCGAAAATTAACAGGCTGGTTTACTTTCCCCCCTTTTTCAGGACAATGTGTGTTCTATCGAACGTGTCCCTTTCCGTGGAGCTCCATGCAGTGATATACCAGCGAAGGAAAGAACATTCGCTTTTATTATGACCAAACTGGTGGATTCTACTACTGGTAGACTGTACAATGCGACGTATGCCTCACCGTACTACAACTACAAGGTGAGTCAGTCACTGCAACCTAAAACCCAACCCAACCCAAATCAACCCAAATAACCACAACCCAACCCAATCATAACATACACAACCTAACCCACCCATACCCAAATCAACCCACCAAAGTGTGTATTTGCTTGCAATAGGGGACCCCCTATTGTCCCTCTTTTGTTTGTACCCTAACTTTTTAGGAAGACCTCCCATATGTTTTGTACTCATCGCCAAATTGGGGACCTTCGGGAATTGGGGACCCTATTGTCCTCTATTGTTCGACGTCCCCTATTGAATGCAGAAACAAACTCAAATCGCCAACTCAGCCCACGTACCATGACCATACACAACCCAAACCAACTGAACCCAAATCAGCACAGTCCAAACCAGCCCAAACCAATGAGAAAGGCCAAAAGAATTATGCAAGAGGACCATTTTCTTTTTTATTAGATTGAAAAAAAAAAGTTACCAAGAAGTTCATGGAAAGAAACCACACGAGATCGACACATAAGTGCTCGTGTACACTTAATATGTGTTTGTGTGGGTTTTTTTTCTCCACGTGATATTCGTAGACCAATGTGCCTGGCCAGATCAGACAAGTCTGGTATGACGATGTCGGGTCCCTGACTCTACGCTACGAGTACGCCAAAAGTGCTAACCTACGCGGCGTGGGCATGTGGCCCGTGGACAGCCTCAACTACACCCAGACGCCCGCCGCTGAGAACCAAACACGTGCTATGTGGGAGGCCATCGACACTTTCCTGAAATGAGAATAAAGTATTAAGCATATTGCTTAGCAAATTGATAACACAAACAAACCCAAAGATTGTTAAACGATTTATTTTGTGAAAGGGTCCGCCCGTTCCAGAATTAAAACTATTCCAAAGTTAAAACAGTATTTGCTTTAAACTTACGGGTTTTCATCATTGGTAAATAATCAAATGAAAGGGGAATTGTTTGGATATGGAGATATCAGATATTATCATTAGGCCTATAAACATGTTAATTGTTGTTAAAGTGAAATTTTGCGTATTCCATCCACGTATTAATATCCAGTGTATCTTGTACGGTATATTTCGTCCCACACTTTGTAAGCTGCATATGTTGGCTATTCACTATAATCCAGCGGCAGTCATTTTCTGCGCAGGAACCAGGATCGCGCGAGTTGCGCTCAGGCAGCACGCACACGCAGCACGCACACGCTTCGGGCTCCTTCGACCAATAGGAAAACCAAAATGCGCGCGTGCCGCGTCTTTTGAACGCATGCAGCATGTGCGTGTCACCACCGCAGTAACAGCTTCTAAATTCTGGTTGCCGGATTCCACTATAGTTAATTACTCGAGAAGATTGCTTTTATGTTTTGTTGAGCCTGAAGTGAACTATACGTATTATTATACTTATATGTATAGCTGTCCTTGTTCAGCTGAAATAGATTATCAGTGCTTTATTAGCTATTAATATAACAAGGAAAGGTGAACTGGTCGTATTATTGTCTCAGTTATAACTTGAATTGAAGTGTTGAGATACTATTTGTATATTTTGTACGTGTCTAATTGTTTTTACACTTTGCGAATAAAAAAGCAAATCGAAATTCTATGACTGTCCTTGTTCGGCTGGAACAGGACTTTAGTTATTAATGTGAAAATGAAACCAAGAGGAACTGGTCACAAATTGATTCAAAAATCTCAATTGAACATTTTGAGATTCTATTTTGAATATTTGGTACGTGTTTTATCTTTTCGAAACTTTCTAACATTGAGAATAAATGTTGATATTCGAGATTTCAGAGGATATGGAATAGACTGTTATTATACAATTATAATGGAGGAACAGGTGTTAAGTCTGTTTTCAGTTTGCTCTCCATTGTTATTCATTCTTGGGTGTAAACAGCTAGAAAGCGCACGTTGACGAGCACAGTGTAAGTTCGCATTCTCGAAGTTAGGTCGCATCGTATATTGCATCCTATAAACCAATTCGGGCACGATATCATTTCAATCACGGAGGCCCTCTTCAATGGCGAAAGCATTGTGCTAGCTATTGTTCAGATAATCCATCACGGGACAGTTGCTTTGTACATACAATAGTACACAATGGTTTCTCCATTGGAGGGGTCCGTGTGTGCAGCGATTCGTCTATAATCTTTGTTGAGACAACAGTGGCAACCAGCTTATCAAGTTAATTATTAACCATTATTAATGACGCACTGTTTATGTGATACCAGGTTGCGCGCATAAGTTCAAAGTCTACAAAATGGCCGCCGGTGCGATATGATAGAGTTTCGCATTCGATTTGATAACTAAAACGTCAACAACCTGTGGAAGTTAAGAGTGGTGGTACAAATCTTCTACATTGTGATGGTCGTCTTTGATGACTGTGAAAATCAGGTGAGTCTAAATACGTTTATCGTTCGCAAAGAATAATCTAATTTTGTTGTACGTAATTCCCAAAAATTCAAAATGTTTTATGTCATGTTAGGAATGTTACTAATGAGAAGAACATTTGTTGAGTGCAAAGGGCCTTAACTGCAGGCTACAGTAATACTGTCAACATTGTATGCATGCTGCAATAAAACGACAATTAACACATTCATGTTTTTTTCATTTGGGGACTGTTGACATGATCCATGTTTAATTATGTCATAATATCGAGGTCATATTAAAGTAATTATATTGATCCACCCCTGTGGAGTTTATTTCGTTAAAAAATCATATTAAAATGTTTAAATTTTGGAGGGATTGCACTTTGACGAGTCTCTGGTTTCCCTTCTTTTTTGCCACATAATTTAATACTCGGGTTTTTCGATGATTCTGAAACTGTTGTTAATTTTGCAGTTCTTCGAAGGTGGACAGTTCCAAAATACAGAGCTATGAATGTCGGGCTGGTTTTAGTGATGCTTGTCTCAGCCATAAGTAAGTATGCAATAGCCTTACAATTAATTTAAAAAAAAATATTGTTTTTGTAATTAATGTTTCAATGCCTCACACTGACTTTTCTGAAATGCATGTACATGCATGTATACCATTAACAGTCGATTCTCGTTAATACAAACACTGATAGTACAAATTCTTGTTATAGCAAACATAAAGCCTAGGCCCGACTGTGCATTTATGTGCACAATGAATGTGACTGGCACTTCACTTAATACGAAATTCAGATATAACGAACATTTTGGCCAGGTCTGACTGAGTTTGTATTATCGAGAGTCGTCTGTAGGCCTATATAGTTTCTTTCTTTTTTTCTGAACAGAATATGAATAGAACAGAAAGCTATATTTCGAGAAAAAAATATCACAACTGATTTTTTTTTTGGGGGGGGGGCATTTAAAAAATTGGTTTCATGATATTCAGGAGTTTTTTTTCTTTATTAAATGTTTGATGAATTGTAGCCTGCTGTGCAGCCATTCAATGCTACGATTGTACGGTGACAGCGGTCGGGGGTGGCGATCCAAAGTGCGATGACCCATTCTATGACCTAGAACCTCCCTACATGAAAGACTGCGACTCCGAAGTCTACAAGAAATGCCGGGTAAGAAAGTACCAGCGAATCACGATGTTCAATCTTCCCCACAAAGGCATCGCTTGCCCCCGAATAATTGCCAACAAAATATCGGCCTGTCGAGAAACTCGTATGTCAGACAATGTGGCTGAATTGCTCCACCAATTGTCCGTCACACCCCCATTCACAAAAAAGGGTCTTTTTGTGACAAGAGAACCTCACCAACTTTTCCAAGGGCGTCTTGCTGTTACATTTTTCCCACAATGCACAGCGAAAATCGGCGGGAAATTGGTGGTAACTTCATGGTGTCGCACTGTATAATCTTTAGGCCTATTAAAATGTTTTTGATCCGGCCATTTCATAATCATGCTTGTTTCCATGGCTACTTTATAGTTACGCAGATATAAACTTTGATTTCTGTTTCGTCTTTCCATTCAGAAAACCAAGACGTTCTTGGCCAATAACAAGATCAGCATTGTCCGCGCATGCGCTGAGCAGACTTGCTCAGACAAGGGCTGCAAGACGTACGATGGCCAAACAGTGTGTGACCACTGTTGCTATGGAGATTTGTGCAATGGCGCACGCGTGTTGACCTTTGACACAGTTGTTATTGTTACTGCCGTCGTTTTGGCTTTTTTTTACTGAAGTTTAAATGAGGAGTTGTATTTTACACTGTAGGCCTTTTTGCTTGAATTTCGTGACAAGCATCAGAGTGAATAATGAAAATGTTCACAAAAATTTGAAAAGGATTTGCGTAAATTAATAGGTAACATGACTGATTAATGTGGAAACGTAACATAACCTGAGGTTATTTAAGAGACATTGACTTTTGTCATCGTGTGTGTGGGTTTGTATATATGGGAGCGAAACCATCATGCCGTAGGAAAGTTCAACCTCCATTAAACAATTTCGGTGACGTCACACTACTATTGCTCAAAATGTGAATACTTGAACCTCGCCATTATTTTATAATGTATATAGTTTGTGAACTTTTTGATTCTTGAATTTTTGACCATGCATTAAACTTTAAAAGAATAATAGGTAATTAAAAAGATACCTTATGTAAACAAGTATAAATAAATTTCACAATTTGCCAGTTAAGGGCATTCAATGTTTTTACTGTACAAAATAATTCTCAACATTCAGTTTTAGATGGTATGGTATCTGTACGACGAAACCATCAATTTTTATTTATTAAATTCTACCTGACCCTTAGTATGGGTTAGGTCTTGATAAGTGCGAGCTGCCTCGTGTGTTGTAGGGCGCCATCATTGTTAGCTGGTATCCCGCAGTCTGCTCAAACGTGCTTGCCTGATCCCTCGCTGGTGCCGTACCGTGAACGATCTCCATGAACCGTGACCCGCTACCGCTGCTCCCTACAAAGCTGCTGTCCGCTTGGGTGCCGGGTACAAACTCCTCTGTGGTTTGGTAAGGTGGTGGCCTCGACGTAGATGTGTCTAATGAAAATCACAAAATGGAAAAATCTGTAATTTTAAGCCGTTACCTTCACCATGCCACCCATATTAAGCTGTATCAAAAGGTAACCATTGATACCTTAAAGCAACATCAAATCGGTGTCCTAGGGAATGAAATATCTCAAATGTTGTTTCTACGTATAAGCAAAGAGGCACGTGTTTTATGTACACTGGAAGGAAATCAAAAGCACAGGCGTATTGCGTTTGGGTATCTAAATTTAGGTTACAGTCTAACGGCCTTTTTAACAAGTTCCTTAGGACTTTACAAATTATCTTGTTACCTTGTATTAACAGAATTGGAAAACAAAACAAAACAAAGACTTGGGACCTAAGATTTTGCTTGTTATAAGCAGGATGTTGTATTAACAGTGCTCTTCTGACTGTCGCATACGGTGTTTAAGACAATTAAGGTGACTTCAATTACTCGATCAAATACATTGCTATGTTAATAATGCAAGTCTTTGTTATTACCTGCCATGCATCCGGGTACTGTTGGGTTAAACCAAACATTTGAATCATAAGCTTGGTGACTGATGCCATTCTCGTAGCCTGGGGTGAATCTGAGATGACTGTGTCTATGGGCATCTACCAGGGCCTCGTTTGCTCTCATGAAACAGCCGTAGGTATCGGGTATGTCCCTTTGCGAATGGGCAGAGGGCGTACCGTACCCGGAATGTTGAACGGGTGGCGCCCCAATAAGCTCATATCCCGACGCGTATCTCGTGTAGCCAGAATCATCTGTTGGTAAATTGTAGTTCCCATACGGCAGTGGAAGGTGTCGGTGGCTATAATGTTGATGCAGGGGCTTGTAGGACGAGTGCGCATGACTGGAAGCATGTACGGGATAAAGGTCACAGTATGAATTTGCATACGCTGAGGAGAAGCACCCATTCTGGAACGGGTCGTCAGCAAATGGCGGGTGGCTGGTTACCGCTGGCTGTGCCTCCCTCTGTGAACCAAAGGGCCGAAATGCGTGGCTCGAGGATAAAATTGGATGATCAGACAGTGAACCTCCAGTACAAGTTTCCGAGAAATCGTCGTTTGCATGAAGAGCGCCCTCATCAAGGCTGGTAACCTGCTGAGAAGATACAGTGCCGCAGTCCTGGAACTCGGCATCTAGTCGCTGGTTCCCCTCTGCGGTGGTTAGGGGATCCTTCGGAGGTTCGTCCTCTAAAAGAAGAATGGAAAATCTTGAAACAAGGTTCATCAACTGTACATTGGGCTAGGCAATGCACAAACAAAGTTAGTATCGCTCAAGTTCTAACCCACGGTGGCAGATGAAACAACAGAGCATCTATTCCCTTGTTTTTATTTTCAAATGTTTATTATATCTTCTCACCTGTTTGGTTCGTTGAACACTTCCTCCGCTTGGTTTTCACGGCTGCTGACCCAGGTGATGACCTCTGAAGCGATGACCTCACTGTCGCTTTGGTACAGATTTCCTCTTTTAAACGATAAGATATCTTATGATATATCACGGCTTATATCCCTAACTGAAGTCTTCATTCAAGTAAATTTTGTTTTGACCTCGTGCAGTGATTGAATTGGAAAAATATATATCTGGACATTTTTCTTTTTAAGTATTATAAGATAATAAGTATTTAATGACATTTGTTTTATTAACTTTGTAAAGCGCATTGAGATTGTGTCAACGATGTAATGCGCTATATAAGAATAAATTATTATTATTATTATTATTATTATAATAGATTGAGTCACACTGTACTGATAACAGGACGGTAGAGGGCGCTCTTAGGGTTAATACGTTGGTGGCGCTGTTAATTCTTACCAGTTTGTTTCATGTTCCTCTGAACGTGGTCCACCATCTCTGCGTGATGATATTGGTCCTGTTGACTCTCCACCACCAAGAAGGCATACTCAGTCAGCATCATGTGGATCAGATGGAGTGATCCTACAATTGTTTTTAACAATCACCATGAATGAAATGAGAGCTTGTCTAAAATGTGAGACTATATTTTGAAGAAAATGGGTTTTTGTAGAGGTCAGCAGCAAACACAACTTGTTAGGAAAGACTTGAAGTATCATAGATCAAGTCCCAATAACGAACTCTCCGTACGTAATTTGGCTTAACAGCCGACGATGTTGTAGCTTTGCAATTGGCTGAATTCCATACAGGTACTGCCGGCTTAGATAAGTATTTTGGGACGCAAACGTAGTTACTTACCAAAGCTTGCAGCTCTTTGCAGAGTAAGATCTCTCATTATCTTAGACGTGAAGAACGACCATTGGAGGATGAAGGAGGCAGATCGACTGGAGTAATCTGTCTCTGTCATCTTCTGCATCAAAACAATAAGACGGAGAACTACATGCATTAATTTGGAGAAAATCTTTACTCTTTTCGGTTATTATTTTCAAGAGAATTTACAATTCATCGTGAATCAGCTGGTTCAGGGAACGCAGAAGCTATTGAATTGGCAACTCTCAGGCCTAAGTTAGTATTGAAAAATGTCGCAACCAAAAAAAGTAATAACCTAAATATTGTGAATGAATAACAGCATTTTGGTTCGATGATTAGATGATTTGGTTTCCTTATTAAGTTTTGATGTTTAAAAGGTTAACAGCTGCATGTGCTGCTTTGTATTTTTAAATAAATATAATGAACATAATACAAGTTCAAATGGCGTAATACCTGCAGAACAAATCTATCGATGAGGCTGTCGATCCATTCAATGTATGCCTCAAGTGGAGCCTGCTTGGCCAGCAAACCTTTAAACTCCTGTAAAACTAAGAGTTTAAAGGAAATAATCTTAAAAGGTATTAACGAAACGTCGTTTCTAATCTTGACCAAAGTGGTATTGGAACATTGACAAGAAGTCTCAAACATTTCATTACATATATTAGTTGCTACATAGCTTAATTAATTTTAACAAAACAATTCTTATGAGCACTTTTCATTGTTTGGTGAAAGACAGGTATCAATTACAATCCGTGACAGTCAATGATTTGCAAGTTTGACCTCGTTTTGGAGTCAATGTGGCGAATACATAACAAACGGAAATGATGACGTAATGGGCAACCGCGATCCAAGATAGAGAAGAAACTATTGAGACAAGTAATAAAAGGCCTACCCGCTTTGGCAGCATTAAAAGCTGATTGGCTGACATCTGCTTGCGTCATATTTCCGTTGAAATTCAGTTCCGCGAGATCTCGCGTCATTTGGCTGACGGTTTCTTGGCTCAGCAAGACACTTCTTGCGGTCTGTGATTACAAATAAAAACAAATACAGCTGAAACGTTTCACCAGTAACCAAGTAGACTTACCCAAAATTAAAGACCATGTTTTATGTTCTATCAAGGGGGCAAACAACTTCCACAGCTCCTTTTTCATGTACTACGCAAAGAAGTACTTATTATGGTTATACCAATCCATTTTGTTTTTTGGAAAGGTAACCGAGGGTTTTCTTCACATCTTAATTGTCATTAAAATCCTCCTGATTGGGACAGGCAAAATGTGTCAACCAAAAAAATAATAGGTTTTTACCTGTGCTAACTGCACGAAAGATGTCTGTCTGCGTAGACTTCTTACGAATGAGGAGAGCACTGCGAATAAAATCAATAACGAAGAAGTCATCCACATCACTTCATAAATCGGAAAAGATATCCCAATACAAATACTTGGAATTATCATTCTCTACAAAAAAACACACACAGTCTGTGTCACCTTTCATTTTGCGCACGCGAAGTTCCTTGCACATTTGATCCAGAGAACTGTCCAGCCAAACCGGCAGTTTCTTCGCAAAGGTACGGATGTCAAAGCTCAATCCTTCCGGTATGTCTTGGATCGTGGATGGTATCAAGACATCTGCCAAGACCTAGAGAATTCCCGAAAGGAGATTGGTAAGGCTCATGGAGTGCAATGACTTACAATAATACATGTTCATACAAATAAAAATATACTGTGTGGACTGGACAGTCCACTGGTTTGTTTAATCAAGACCTTTTGCGAGTATACCTTGTATAAAACTGAGTCACAGAGAGCAATGACGTCAATGATGACGTCAGAGGAAAGGAGCGACTGCATGTGTTTGGGCATCCCCTGCCAGAAATGTAGCAAAAAGTTCTGCACCTGTAAGAAAACGTCATGACACTATTATGCTGCATGCCGAATCGATAAATCTCTTTCGTTTTGCATACAATGCCCTTATGGAGCAACAAAGGTATTGACAACATAACCTAAAACATCAAATCAATTCGTGAACTAATATCATTGAATTGTTTTAACTATTTACCTCTTCAAAATTTGAAGAGACAATGGTGTCCAAAATACGCTGGCAGTGTGTTTGATACATCAACAAGAATGTTTCTACCTATAAAAGAAGAAAAAGAAAAACATTACTACTCATCCAAGGTCTATTCCATCAGATGAATTTTAAATTAACCATGCTATTACAAAAGTAACAGTAAATCATGCTGACTAGTATACCTTTTCTGCGCTGATGTCATCGGGAATTACCAGATTGCCTGCCGTTGGAAAGTCTGGGAGCAGGGTACCAGACTTGGAGCTCAGGGAAAACTTTCGTGCAGACCCCTGCGTCAAAGGTTGGATATGTCCAATAACATTGTAGTTACTTTCAGCAATTCAGAAACAAATGTCAAGTCACGTGACGTCATGTTGACACAATTCATGAATGGGGTCAACAAGTTTCGTGTGGTAACGATAAGTATTTTTATGATCCTCCGCTTTTCACTTTTTAAAAATGTAATACATTTAGTGTTTCTTCACATCAACATACTATTATCAAGATTAGCTCATTTAGTTTTATATAGGTCTCTTACCTCTGTTTTCACTTTGGTTTCCGAAAATCTGTAAATGGAAGAGTTTACAATAATTATCGCAGTTGATTTGTGACTAGCTATATACAAAGGTAGACTGTGACTACAGCTACAACAGTAGATTTCACAGATACCAATAATAAACTCGGTTTTAAATTTAAGAAAGAAATGACACTGTGTTCACATACTCGTCCTAACAAAATGAGTACATACCTGCTCAATCCTTTGCCTGAATACACCGAGTGGTAGTATATGGACGTCTTCTTGATGCCTATGCCGTAATAGTGGTATCTGCAGACACGTGACGATATAATAAATATTCTTGAAATTAAAGTTTCGAAATCTTTTTCTGATGACGCTCCATAGCATTTTATAAAAACGGGCCAGTTTTGAATCAACTGAAAACAAAGTACATGTACACTCACTTGGATTGTCCTCTGGTACCTAGTCGTCTCGTGGTCAGTTTAGGAAACATCTGACGAATAATCTATGAAAGAAAATCCATCAGGAATTAAGGTCTGCCTCATCATGATTGTTTAGGCCGCTTAGCTTGACGCACAGCCGTAGCGAAGTAATTCGTGCGCGGCCTATTCGATCGTGAAATTGACAGTTTTTATATGGTTGGAGAACTCTATTATGTTGGTGGCAGATCGGGAAATGGAAACTTTGGACGCTTGGTGGCAGTAGATAGCATTTAACTCATCCAAAGGCATCAATACAGTGCATGCATGGAGCGCTAGGGGAAGGGACATAAGTCATGTTTTATTGTTTTAATTGAAGTCAGGATCTGTAATTTTCATGAAAAGGCTACTAAAACACTTTTATAGCTGCTAAGATGACGGCCATCTTGCATGTGGCTGACGAAGGTGACATGCTAGAGGGCGCTATCAAAAACACTGACGTACCTTTCCAAACGTGGCTGCTCCAGCGGGAGTAAAGAGTCGTTTCTTGCAAAGGTCCAAGTAGTGTGTGTACAACACACATCGAGGTAGGCAAACGCCCTCGGATCGCTCGTAGTTTTCGTTCAACCTTTTGGGGAAAAATTCAAAAAATGTGAAAACCATGCCTAACTACATGGTGTTTATGCCTTTTCCCCCTATAACTATACATCATATTTTCTAGACTGGCAGAGCTTGACAGATCAAAAACAGCATGAAGCTTGGCCCGATTTTTACTGTATTTTACACAAGGTTTAAAAGAAGGCGCCATTATTTTGTGTCCAAGAAGGAAACTAATTCTTGTTTATTACGTCACGATTTACTATGTTTTGTTTGCTGCCCCCAACGACGACTTTTACACAAATTGCACGTTCGGGTCGATACAAGACCTGAAAAACAGCTCTCAAAAGTACCTTTTGTACTCATTTCATGACAGACACAATAGTCGTTTTTATTTCATCACACCTTAGGCTACATATACCCGAAAATGACGGAAATGTCTTCGAGCATTCCACAACCTCTTTAAACTCTGTGTGGAGCTATTGTTACTTACCATCGTAAGGTTTCATGGAGTTGTGTCTGACCGGTTTGGTTTGCGTCCGTTTCGTCCGGTTGTTCTAAGGACTGGCCGTCTGGTTCGAGTTGGTTCGACATATCCAGCTAGGAAATAATATTTCTAAAAACCCTCAACCTTTAGCCCAATGCCAAAACCCATATGAAAACCTACGTATTTCAGTAATAATTCTAAAGAAACAACTTTCATGTAAGGCCGTCATCATTGTTGCCAAGCTTGTTTTTTTTTTTTCGCTTTTCGCTGATAACAGAATGATGCCCCTGCCCCTTCCCCACCCCCACAAAAAAACATCCAACCAACCAACAAACCAACAAACCAACAAACAGATAAATAACGTGAAAGAGAAACACTTACCTTCCAATATAGGCGTTTCTCATGCGTTTGAAAGATTTGATTCCACAGTCTTCATACTAACATTACCGAGTTACTAAATTACCTTCGGTCGCGACTGATGTGTATGACGGTGTTGGAAGCATCCAATATGGCTCACTTGATGTCGATTAAAAATCTGATGTGTCTTGCGATCAATCAAAATACATTGTGTCTAGATTGTATGCGATCAAAGTTATGACATGTACACATTGCCCAGCCGCATTATGACGTCAGACGGATCAGATGTGACTCTTGATTGGTTCATTTACAGAGTGAAGTAAAAAACGCAGCCAATATTTTCGACGGAATTATGAAACGTCCGTGCATAACCTTTCTTCTGTAACACTTTCTATTCGCGGTTAATCAGATTAAATTCCCTGCGGATATCTGCAAACATGGCCGCCTCGAATGGACGCCTGGCGCTAATGCGCGTGTCAACACTCAAATATTGACGAACAAAAACCACGGGGTGTCTAGATTAGGAGAATTACATGGACAAACGTACACATAATGCAGTGGTCAATGTTGACTCGAGATGTGGAGTTTTCTCTCAGCTTTACCGCAGAGTTTCATGGGGAAATCTAAATCTGTACAACGCACCTCATGGCTGAATAGTGTGCTGGTATATGACCTGTGCTATCAACTTTCTAAAGCCCAAGAACAGTATTCTAGGAGCGTGTTAATTACTTATGAATGAAATCGTCCCAAAAGTAATTAAGAGCGGCGAACCCTTTGAAAGTGGAAAAGCAGGAGAAATTACTTGAAACAATACAACTTAATTAGTTCCATGCATGAAGCATAACACTGCAAATGATAGAGCACAAAACATAGTATAAGTGGAACAGAATGGCCTTCACAGTTCACATCCGAGAAATCTTAGTTTCTTTGTGATACGCATAAGTCGACATTCACTTTCTTTGTCACTGAATTTAAATAACAAAACCAATCCACAGTGAGGCGGTCTGAGTATCACCCGTTATCCACGGGGCCAAGTGCTGTATAGGCTTTCGCCATGGTTTATTACATAGACTACAGTGTGAGGTCGCTCTTAGCTGAAAAATCCCTCTCATGAATGACTTGGACAAATTTATGAACAAACAGCGACCGAGGGAACAAAGCTTTAATGCTGGGAGGGATTAGGGACGGTAATAAAACCACGATTTGTTGACCAAACAAACTCAGAAATTCCAATGTTAAATGTGGCGGCGCCTTTTGATGGTACGACCTCATGCTCGTTATTTACATTCGGGAAGCAAAAGTGTATTCAAAGGCTTGCACTTTACAAACAAATATCGGTGGGGCATTTTCCCCCATGCCAGTCAACTTTCATACTTGCTCCCACTTATTTTGTGCATGGAGGTAGGTATAGGTATTCCTACATCTTTTTTTAGGCGAAATCTGTTAAAATATCTACGTATAGCATCACTGAATGTGAAAAACAAGACAATGACACACTTTGATAATATTCATGAAAAACCTTTCCCGGTTGAAACGGTAAAACAGACAAAAAATACCAGTGATTTGTCAGCCATAGTTAATTCTTTAACCATTACGCAAGGATTTCGAAACCTTTAATCCACAAGATTTGCTTGAAATACATGATCAAATGGTTTCCTCTCGAGCGATCCCTGCACTTCTTGAATTTCGTACAGTCCTCTAGCTCTGCAGGCCTAGCCTAGCGCGCGCCGTCCCGACGAACTTTTTTAAAGTGCGCCCTCTGTCGTTCACTAATTTACAGTTTAAAAAAAACTGCTCATTAGTGAACGACAGAGGGCGCAGTGCAAACGTTTTCGAAGCGTCGTTTTCCGATACCCACGTTTGTCGTAAGTAAACTTATTAAATCCAACATAATCTGTCAAATAAAGCATAATCAGGGAATACTTGTAAGATAAATGTGTTGAGTGTGAATGTGCAGGATAAAATGTGTCCATTTTGATCGATCGAAAGTTGTATTTTAATCCAGAATTTGTCTTCTCACATCGTGCTTTTTGTGTTCTTTTACTGTAGAGCTAGCTATCAGTGTTGGAGCAAAGGCTTTGACCCTCAAGGCCAAGGCCAAGGCCAAGGCTTTGACCCACAAGGCCAAGGCCAAGGCCAAGGCTTTGACCCTCAAGCCTCGAGGCCAAGGCCAAGGCTTAACCCTCAAGGCCAAGGCCAAGGCCAAGGCCCTGTTTTATGAAATGACCACTGATATAGAACTAATTATAGTCACATGAGTGACACATCAACACGCAAGGGCGGATCCAGAACACAATTTTTTTTGGGGGGGGGGGGGCAAAGAAATTTTGGTCTCCCCAAAAAAAGTGGGTCAAAAAATTACGGCTTGGGCTTCGGGGCCCCCTTAAGGGCCCCGAAAAAATTTTGGATTCGAGATGCTCTGAGGCAATTTCTGACCATTTTAACCGATGGTTTTTTAGGAAAAGATGGTGGTGTACTCATTGCCTGCCTTTATTACGACGTCACATACAAAAAAATGGTTTCGGTTTTTTTTGGTTGGGGGGGGGGGCCTGGCCCCTTTTGGCCCCCCTGGATCCACCCTTATCATCACGAATTGCTCGTTACGAAGAACAACATTTCTTTAATTGCAATCAACATGCTCGCATAGGCCTACACCGTTTTATGACTGCACTGTATCTATTAAAGTATAAGTTCAGGTCTTCAATATGGTTTAACTAAACAAAATAATGATTTACCTCTATATTGACACACAATTCTCCCAAGTGTAACAAAAGGGGGATCCAAGAAACTGATTTGGGAAATTTTTATTTGCTGGCCCAACATGGTCAGAAATATCAGCATTATCTAAAACAGATACATGCAAATCTTTAGCACTTATCAGGGAGACATATACAACCAATCAGATCTATTCCATAGTTATATGCAATTAAAGTGATCATCTCATTAGCCCCACAAGTGTACGGAATATTTTTTGCAGCAAATCTACTACAATGGTAACAAAATGTGATGCTACAAAAGTGGAATTGTGCCCAACACTCAAATCTATAGGGTGCTTCCCTCCTCCATGGTATTACGATTAAAATGGTAACAGCAAAATTTCGAACAGATTTATCTGAAAAATGCAAAAATCTATGGGCCTTGAAGAGCCTTGACTCAAAATTGCAAGGCCCTGAACCCTCAAGGCCAAGGCTAAGGCCAAGGCTTTTGCCCTCAAGCCTCGAGGCCAAGGCCAAGGCCCTAAAATCCAGCCTTAAGGCAGCCTTAAGGCCAAGGCCCAGCATCAAGGCACTACATCACTGCTAGCTATGCACACGCAATTTATCCCTTAAGTAACGTCATAAAAACACGTTTTATTCACTAATTTCACTCTTTTTTTCAGAAGTAAACAGTCAACATGAATGTCCCTCCAAATCAGACGATTTACATCAACAATTTGAATGAGAAGATCAAAAAAGATGGTAAGAAAATTAAAATAAAAGGGTTTTTATTAAAAATTAATTAAAATTGTTTGCCTTCCCATATTCCCATAATCTGTCAAATAAAGCATAATCAGGTAAATAGTTGCCTTCCCTTTCCAATTGCGGATGCATGAGATCTGCTTGCTGACTAGTTTTGAAAGATAACAAAGCAGATGAATGCGGGACGTGGTAACCATGGTAACTGAATCCGCACATGCCGCATTCTGCAATTTTTGATCTAATCAAAAGAAGATCATGAAGATAGACAAATTTTGCATTTCCTTCAAAATATGAACCTTTTCCATGTTTCCTTGATTTCGTACCATGATATGATTTTACACACTTGTGGTGAACTGGTTATCTATCGAAATAAACAGTTCACCACATAAACAGTTGAAGCACTTGAGCAGGCTTGTAGGCTTGATTCCGTGGCCTTCGAGTTTGTAAAAAGTGCAAGATAAAAATGCTGTGAGGAGGCTTATTACTGACAGATCTCTACGTGGCTGTTGGTTTACAATCAGCAAACATACCAACCGATCAGTTTGGTTTTTCAATAGAGCTGTATGGTATTTTTAATTTAATTACAAGTATTTTTTAATAAAATACCTTTCATGTCTTACCTGTTTACCTATTTCTGTCTGCAGAGTTGAAGAAATCCCTCTACGCCATCTTCTCTCAGTTTGGTCAGATCCTTGACATCGTTGCCTTGAAGACGCTCAAGATGAGGGGACAGGCATTTGTCGTCTTCAAGGACATCAACAGCGCCACCAACGCCCTCAGGTCCATGCAGGGATTTCCCTTCTACGAGAAGCCCATGGTGAGTATAGCAGCTAGAAACCCTGCTAAACGCTGCAACACTCCAGCCTACTCAGTGTAGCAAGATCCATCAGGAAATTCTGAAGACTGTTACTGCCTCAGAGTCTGTGGACACCAACTATAGCAGGATACAACTGTGGCATTGTTCAATGAGTTTAGCTCTCATTGTCTCAGAATTGGCCGTTTATGCACTGGTGTTGATGGCTCAGTGCAGTAAGGTCCCACGGACTTTTACACCTGCTGCGCTGTGTCGAGTGTTAGGATTAAATTCCAGTATTTCTACAGAAACTCCACTCCAAATTTGGTATACATGTATTAATTTTCTTGGTAATTTAGCTTTTAATATGGTCTTGTCAAAGCCACCACTGATGAAAATTTCATTGCAGTTTTTGACTTTTGTGGTGTTTCTTGTTATAGATGGCATGATTTTACCTTCCTAACTTCTTCGAAATCTAGTGGATTTGTAAGATATCAGTGACTCAAGGTTGTTTGACAAGGCTGGAGTTAAGGTTAGAGTTAGCATCGTGAATGTTTCCTTAGAATTTAATAATTTGACTTGTCATGTGTCTTGCAGAGAATACAGTACGGCAAGTCGCAATCGGACGCAGTGGCCAAGCTGCAAGGCACGTTCGTCCCCAGAGAAAAGCGGCCTGAAAAGAGGAAGCCAGATCCTGCGCCAGGTACATTACTGAGCCCCTCCTCCTTGCCCCAACCCCCCTTTCCACCTGCCCCTTTCCCACGTCATCCCATCCCAAATAAAATCCAAACCATCCTTGTCCAAATGAAAGCATATAAATCGCTGTGTACGGTGATAGTTTTACAGTTGACGTTTTTGAAAAAAGTTAATTCATTCGAATTACAAGAAAAACGTGAGATATGAAAAACTGCCGCAAACCATCATCGTAAAATTGAAGGGGTCTGACATTTCTAGCTGGGCGTTCCTCCATGAGGATCTTTCTGAAATGTAAGAAGATTATTCTGGGAAGAATGTGTGGACAAATGCTCAACTCAAGATTTCAATGTTTTGGATTAGTTCAATAATTTTAAGGGAAAAAGTGTTGCAACCTGACGCCACTTTTTTTTTCATATATCATCTCAATAAAGTCAGTCATTGCAAAAATTATGATAAGACGTGAATCTGGGACTGAGAAACATTTCCACTTTCGTTAGGAAATGGCAGCAGGTTGCAACATATTGTCCCATTTTAAGCACTTGAGCAGGCTTGTAGGCTTGATTCCGTGGCCTTCGAGTTTGTAAAAAGTGCAAGATAAAAATGCTGTGAGGAGGCTTATTACTGACAGATCTCTACGTGGCTGTTGGTTTACAATCAGCATACAAACTGGTCATCTGAACCAAAATCCATCAATTTCCATCAAATAGCCAATCCATCAAAAACTTGACTTGATGGATTTACTTAAGTCATGACACTTAGTATAAAAAAAAATGTATTGTTGGTCTCCTGCAGAGGTGGTTCCAAAAACGTTTGTAGAAACTTTGATACACCTGAAGAACAAGCGAAATTTTTTGTTTTATTGTTTGGTGTTCCAAAAAAAAATTTCATTAATGCAATTTCTCATGTTTCTAGTACAACTTCTTTTTTTCATAAATTGCAAGGACTTCCTGCACTGGAATTTTCGTATTATTTATCAAAATCAAGGCGGAATGAGACTTGTAGAGTAAAATCTGGGGAAAAAATGGGAAAAAGGCAGTACACTGTGGGAGTGTCGGCTTTTCAAATGTAGCTGTCTTGTTATCGTCATCTTGTCTTCATGACTAGATGTCAAAGCCTCTCGTCTTGACACATTTTTTTTACTCAACTTCAATTGCCACTTCATTCTTTCTCATCGTCTTCTTCTTTCATGTTCTTGTAGTTCAAACCAAGAAGAGCAAGAAGCAGGAGGCTGCCAAGCAGAATGCCCTGGCGGCCGCCATGAGCCAAGGCCCTCCCCCCATGATGGGACAGATGCCCCCCAACATGATGGGACAACCCCCACCCATGCAGATGCAACAACCACCAGGTATGTACTGTCAGACTTAGGGATTTATAGTCGTGATAACGCCCTCTCTCGCGTATCAAATCATAACGTCGTCTAGCCCCTAGACTAGATCTGGCCTAAGACCTTGACACATTCATCCTCCAAATCAGCCAAATACGTTTTTGCCGTATAGCCTCAATCCTGCAAAATCCTCCATTTTGCAAAGAGCATTTTGGAGGATTTGCGAAGGTTAGAGTCAAAGCTATTTTCAACAGGCAAAATGTGGAAGAAAAGATGGATGTTTGTTTATGTCGGCAAATGTTTGTATGATGATATTTGTAGCATTAGTGTTCTACTCCACAAATTGTAATACTTTGTCATTGCATTGAGAGTACATTTCTAGGAGCTAATTCAGATGTTTTTGTTGTTTTCTTGTAGCTATGCCTCTTCCAGACCAGCCTAACGCCATTCTTTTCCTCACCAATCTGCCGGAGGAAACAAACGAGATGATGTTGAAGATGCTCTTCACGCAGTAAGTCAAAATATCTTGCTTTATTTTCTTTCGATTCAACGCAGAACTGGTATCCTATCATCTGAACTGTCCAGCCTTTGGGCTCCTTGCTCAAGTACCAGTGCGAGAGAAAGATAAGCCTTACAGTGACACCAGAATGTATTATTTACTGCCGTTCATCTGACAATCATGGGAAGATGATATTGGTTTATGCTAGGAGTGTGCATTACAGGAACCAGGTACCCAATTGAAAAAAAATTCCAAAATTTAAATCTCAGAAGTTGCTGTTGGGATTGTTCATAAATGTCCACATGATAATACTACGACATTGGTGTGTCAGTGCAGAAGATACAAGCGTGTACAGTGAGCCTTATAGCTTTACGGTGTAAATTGCAACTTCCGCGAGAGTCATAAACATGAAATGTTTTGTTTTCCCGTGTAGCCTGACTTTCATTTTGAAAATTCCCCACCCGATCCTAAATTCTGGAACCAGTTCCTGACGTCAACAGTGGGGTACTCGGGTACCCAGTTCCGATGCACAGTCCTTAGTTAGCGCACATTCAGAAACACCAGTACTAAACAATATTTACTTCCTAATGAATCCATATCACCGTAGAGCACTGGGGCAGTGAAGGACAGTTCAGGAAGGGCAGATTCGGGATAGTAATTGACCTTGTTGGACATTCCATTCTTCTCATTTGCTTGCACTAAATAAATCAAATATGATTTCCTATCCCCAGATTCCAGGGTTTCAAGGAAGTGCGACTCGTACCCGGTCGTCACGACATCGCCTTCGTGGAGTTCGAGAACGAGACGCAATCGGGAATAGCCAAGGAGGCCCTACAGGGATTCAAGATCACGCCAACGGCAGCCATGAAGATCTCATACGCCAAGAAATAAAACAGAAACGTCGGCTGCGATTCTTTGTCAACGGGAGAGGAACTCTTCAAAGTGTACCGGAGAGACTGTGCATTTTGTTACTGCAGCCTTGACTGGCACTGCAAATAGGCCTGTGGTATGTTGGAGCCTGTTCACATGGGATTTTGAGTTTTAATGCTTATCCTCCAGTCCTAGACGCTTCCAAATCCAACACTAGATTTTCAGTGATTTTGAAGGATGCACAATGTACTACGTAGCCAAGTCACTATTACTAAATAGGTCTCTCTCAATTGACGTCATTTCCTACAGACCAGCTACGTGCATCAGCATTTCGAGCGTCAACTTGCATAATGCGCATCGGCTGCGTCGTATTTTGAACACATTTCGAATAACAAGCGCGTGTTTGGAACATTTTCAACACTGTGCAATGCGTGCTTGATTGCGTAAAATACGCAGTTGCAGTTCTCCTACGGAGATGGCCGTCTTTGAGAGAGAACTGCATGTATACAGGCGTAATCTCACTTTACATTGTCAGTACAAAGAGGAGTGATTGGGTTCTTTTATAACTGTGACCTGTTCCGTCAAAATCAGACATTTCTGGGCATAAGGTCAAAAATGAGATTTTTGCTTATTATTAAAATATGTACTTTTTCCTTTTTAATAGGTGGTTGAATTTTTGAAACCGGTCACTCCTGGGCAAAGTTATGCTATTTTGAAGTTTATCGTGTCGAAAAGTAGAAAACAGAGAAAACGGCAGTTAAAGTTTGGGGTCTATTTTAAGACTTGTTTTAAGTGACATATCTTTAACTGATATACCTTAACAAATCATCAAAAACACTATACTTAGAGTTCAAATTAGGGTTTCAAACTTTTATATTATATTTTAGACATGTTCAGGATAACAAATATGCAAGAATTAGAAAATCCAAAAAAAAAATCACCCCCACGGCGTTTTTTGGCCCTATCTCAATTTCAACCTCTGCCCAGAAGCATCTGCTTTTGACAGAACAGGTCACATTTACCGTGCATAATTGGTCTAGTTTTCTCTAACACAGTGTGTAAATACTTTTTTTTTATATTAAGCTGTTTATTTACTCCAAATTAACTTTAAAAAAAGAAGAAAGTCTTCTGATATACTGATATTGTGTATGTCGATGTTGCATTGCACCCTGGCACATTGGCGTTTGATTTCTCTTTCAGTTAAACACAGTGGAGGCCTCAAGTTGTCGGCTTTCATTCTTTACTTGACAGTTTTGCTCCTGTAAGAAAAAAAAAGGTGAATATCTTGGACACATTATGATTCTTGGCATGTCAAATTTTTTTTTTCTGATAATGTTGAAAATTATGAAAGAAAAAAAAAGGTTATGGATATTTACTTTAACAGAAAAAAAGTTTGTTAGTTTAAAAAGTACACAACAGGGGGAAACTTGTAAATATAAAATTGATTTGAAAACTATTTCTATTTTGACTTAAATGCGGGCGTGCAACTTTTCCTCGGATCCGCTAATTTCCTCGTTTTTAACTTCTCATGAAGGCCATTACAAATTGAAAAATACTGTTCAAAATCTTGTGTGGTTTGAAAATTCCTCGGTTTTTTTCCTTCTAAAATTCCTAGTTGTATGCCTGTTATTGAAAAAGTATTATTTGTCTTTGCATTGGAACAAAAAAGTTTTCCGTTACAAAATGACTGACTGATTGTCAAGAGGCCCACCATACCTGGGCATATTTTGTTTTGATGTTGTGTTCTCTGGTTGTCGATGCGGCATTGCACCCACCGTGCATTGACAATCATCTTGTTTGCAGATTGGCTGGTGGGCGGCCCACGGCTGCTTCATCGCGAAGGGCTACGGCTAGCATAACAATCATCCAAATTATAGGAAGGTATACATGGTGAGGTATCTATGGGTAACGGTCTATGGAATAGCCGCTTGCATTCTCGCAAAGGGCTACGGCTACCATTACAATCATCTAAATTATAGGAAGGTATACATGGTGAGGTATCTATGGGTAGCAGTCTGTGGAATAGCCGCTTGCATATCAGCGTCTGCGACATTCGTGCAGATTCGGTGATTAATTATGCAAAACAAGACTGCGTCTTGACTTCGAGATTCTGACCAATCAGCGGGCGCCTTCTAACGCGTTTGCTGTAACCCGTGTTGTATTTTAAAAGCATTGCATGCAAATTGACCAATCAACAGCTTGGTCCACATTTCTGATCAAAATGACATCACAGTTTATACAGTCGACTCCGGTTGGCTGGTGCGCCAAAACAGTGCAATTGCATGCAAATTGACCAATCAACAGCTTAGTCCACATTTCTGATCAAAATGACATCACAGTTTCTAAAGTGGACTCCGGTTGGCTGGTGCGCTAGGTTGCATACAATTTGCATGCTACGATATACAGTCGAATCTCGTTTGTACAAACTCTGTCAATACCAAATTCTGGTTATAACAAACATAAAGCCTAAGTCCCAACTGTGCATTTATATGCACAATGATGGGACTGATGTTCCTCTTAATACAAAATACTGATATAACAAACAATTTGGCTAGGTCTGAACGAGTTTGTTATACAAGACTCAACTGTACATGTATCAGATGTATATCAGTGTGCAGCTATTAAGCGTAGGGCAACTGTTCTTCTAGTGCAAAACATATGTTTAGTGATGAGTTTATGTCAATGGTTCATGTACCAGAAATTTACTATAGACATTTATCATGCTGCCACCATTTCAGTCATGTTCCCTGTATCCAACAAAAGTACTGAATGATAATGTTTTGTGCAAAAAGGAACCAGACTATTTTTCCTTTCAGCCTTGCTTTGGTTACGTTGATTTGAATGGGAAAAATCAAGATGGCCCCAACATGAAAATGGTCTATTCTCGTCAATTCATTTGTTTCAAAGTCTCTTATGTGTTGAAGTGTAACAAATCATTGATTCAAGCATTTAATACCTTTACGTCTTAGTTTTAAAAATTTGGTGGTCTTGGTAAAGAATTTTTGTATTCCATATTATTTCATTTGTCTGATGAATAAAAAAATATGTAAATAACTCTTGAACACCCTTTTCAGTCACTTGTAAAATTATTTGTGGTTTACAATTTCGATTTTTGTTGTATATGTGTTTGTGTGGATTGGGGCTGATGAAAAACCCACTCATCCTAAAATCTCGCAAAGTACCAGCTGATGTTTGCAATTAAGTACAAACCTCTGAATTTATTCATCCTTTACAACATGTTAATACAAACGCGGTGTGATGTACATGTCATTTAATTAGGAAAAAATGTAATATCCAGGCGCCACTTTTTGTGGTTGTGTACAAAGTCTATAGAGAGTAAAGTGCATGTTCAAAGTATTTTTTAACAAAATTGGAAATGTTTTTCAGTCCCAAATTCATGTCTGCAACATTTTTGCAATGACTGACCTAGCTTCATTGAGATAATATATGATGAAAAAAGTGGCGTTAGGATGCAACATTCTTTCTATAATTATTGCAAATGTCCTTTGTAGAAAATGATTCACTGTCTTTTTTCAAAGGCAGTGCATAAGAGTAGTCTGCAATCTGCAAGTTGATACACTTTCTTCTGCAGAACTAAATACATCAAAATTACACAATAACTGATAACGGGTTTTGAAGGATTTTGTTGGGTTTTAAGCATTGCCCCAATGTGTTAAAACAAATAAAATGCCTATTCATTCTGAACAACAAATCCTCTGAACACAACTATTGATTTGTAACGCTATTAAAAATGATAATTTATATAATGTAAGGCGTTTATGTCTTCCAGTGCAGTGTCTCTATTCTAACAAATCAAAAAATAAATCCTGCATCAAAAACCGGATGCAACCTTGAACCATTGAATAATACAACATTTAAAATTTAAATGTAACAAGTTCATTTGCTCTATCAAAACAACTCGATTGCTCCATCAAAACAACTCGATCCCAAAAAAAAAAAAACTTAACTGACAAACACACTTAATACGTTTATCACATAGATGTGTAAAATCATGCACACACTGTTTTCCTGTTAAGCATTAGGAATGCAGTGTGCATGGACTAAATTTAAGACTCGTGTTTGAATGGTAAAAATACACCTACAAAAGAATAACCTATGTATTAGCTCGATAGGTTAATGTGTCAAAATAAAAGCTACTAGAAAAGAAAACAAAAATCAACCTCTTCAATGAAAGAACTAACGGACAATAATGCTAACTTTTATTGTCAAGCTGTTCAAAAATACGATTCAAGAATCAACAAAGTACTAGAACGGTATAATCTCCCCCCTCCCCTCAACTGTTAAAAATAGGAACACACTCTTATTGAAGCGGGAGGGGGAGGTACCCTCACCCCTCCCCCACTGGCAACCTACCCGACGCCAACAAATGTTCCCATGAAGCCTCCTATATGATTGCATAGGGAACATTCCAAATGCCAAGTTTTTTAGAATCCCCCCCCCCCCTTCTTCTGCCCCTCTCCCATTTGACTGTTGACCTGCTGAGGTGCCTCGTCATGTCTTGGTCTCGGTCTTTCCCCCAGTGCGGCTGCCAAACAGACTCCGTATCATGATGACCTGGATCACGAAAGTGCTCATCATGACGACGGTGGTCAGTATGGACCAGAACGAGACCCGCTCGTAGTTCCGCTCGGCGAGGTAGCGGTCTCGGAACTCCACGTTGCGCAACAGACGCTGCGTCTGGACTGATTTGTGTAAGTTGTCGCGGACAATGCCTAGGGACGTCTGAAAAGAAGGAATAAAAATTGTTAAGGAGGGGTCATCTAGGGGAGGGGTCTTCAGGGACGGGGCTTCAAGGGGAAGGCTTCAACAGGTGGGGCATTCTAGCGCGGCCTACTGGGGGAGGGGCCTTCAGGGGGAGGGGCTTTAAGGGGAGGGCTTCAGTAAGAAGGGGCCTTTAAGGGGAGGGAGCCATGTGGAGGCGCAAATTGGGAGGGGCCTTCAGGGAAGGAAACCTCTCAGGGGGAGGGATCATTAGAGGAGGGGCCATAATGGGGGCCTGCAGTGGGCGGGACCTTCTGAAGGAGGGGCCTCCTGGGGGCAGGGCCATCAGGAGGGGCCTTCCAGCAGCACCTCCTCCTCCCCCCTCCCCTTCCAATGGAACTGCTGCCTCACCTGGATTTCTTCAAGTCGTACTTCCATTGTGTCGGTTCCTCCCCCCGTCCCAGTCATCAAATCCATCCATGGAGGTTTCCTTAATTCTTCATCCTCGTCATCATAATCCAAGGCAAGGTCAAAATACACCAGCTATCAAGAAAATCAATCATTTTTTTCATCAACTTAACCCAATGGAACACTGAGACTTTTATTCGACAACAGAATTGTGATCAATATGCCATCAAGTTTCAAATGGTTATAAAAGCTATCCAAATGAATAGTGACAAATACACATTGCCTAGTAAAATGACCGAGAACATTCCAATAACTCTAGATATTACAGTGTACATGGTTTTACTTCAGACTAGACCTTTAAAGGGTATGTACATCATTGGCTTTTGCCGTAATTTTCAGAAATGAACTATTTAAGGGGTTAGTATAATAGGTCAAATATTGTTACACTGACATGTTTGAAGTTTTGTGTTCGAAAATGCTGGAAAAACCAAGAAAAACGAAAATGTTCAAGTAGTCTGGTTCTCTGACTTCACTAAGGATAAAATGGATCAATTTATAGATGTCGGAAAATTGTAAGGTAAGGGAACCAGTGTAGCTGGCCTGCACCCGTTCATGAACATGTTACCAATAGCAAACAAAATTTGGACTGAAAAAAAATGGTAAATTTGAAGCAGAAGTTGAAAAATAGTTAGGTTTTTCCAACAGTGATCGGCCGACCACTGTTGGAAATGTATACAAAAATACAAATTTCTTGAGAATGACTTCACACCAGGAGCCATAATTTTACAGGATGCTTTTGACTGTCATTTACCAACATCCAAGTAAGGTATTTCGTAAAAACTTGATAGTTTTTTTTTTTGATGTTTGCAAATGTTGTATATTCCCTTTAAGTGCAGAAAAACCATGCAAAACAAAATCAGGCCAACTTTACTCGCTCTTTAGCCAATAAAATTCTCAAAAAATTTCATGAGGCAAAGACAAGGTCCTCAGTATTCAACAATCAAGTTTGAGATCTCATTTTTTATTTAAAGGAGACTGAAACATTTTGCACCTGACAGTGAAGCCATGTGACTTCAATTTGAAGCCTAAGACTAGACTGGTACATGTCCAACTTTTTGAGAAGATTGACCCTTCAGTAGTCTGGTGGCATGACTATGGAAATGTGTAGAAATAGAGACTAGGAACCAGTTTCTCTTGACACATTTGATTGACTAAAGGGGTGCTGGACTGGTTGTTTCATGTGCCAGTCTATTTTCTTGTATTGCATGTTTTTGGACTATCTTAAGTTATGCAGTATTGACAGTCCACAATTTTCGGACTAGTTTTACTATATGATGTTTACGGAATTATTTTCTCACCTTCTCTGTCATTCGACTGAAGGAGTTATCAAAACAAAAGAGGTAATCTCCAGTTTCATGAGTGCCAAAGCTGGAACAAAATATACAAAGAATTTGCAAAATTAAACAAGCTCCCACAGTCAAATATAAAAAAAAAACGATTCAGGCAAAATTTAAAAAAAACTTGTTTAGCATCCCCGCCCGCTTCCTTTTTGGAGGCCGCCTCCTTTTTTGTGTTTTTTAAACCATGAACAAATGATAAATTGTAAACGGTGACATCATTTTGGCCTCTTCGTCTGTTGCTTCTAGCCTATACAAAGCTGGTATGTCATTCCTGAGTCCAAGTGGCAGCCATTTAAAAAAAAAAGCTGGCGGCCATCTTGAAAAAAAAAGCCCAGTCGGGAGGCCATTTTGGTAGGACAAAAAAAAAAGTGCCTCTTTTTTTTTTTAAAAAAGCAGGACGCTAAGGCCAAAAAAAAAAAGTCTCCGGTATCTGGTATGGAGCTTGCCCCAAAAGTGGTGCAGCGACGCGGCTTTTTTTTTTTTTTAACCTGTTTTTTTTTTTTTTAATGGCTTCAAATGTCGGCTGATGACTGCAAATGGTGCCCGACTAAACTTAGTGCAAATATATGGGAGTCCAGAGAGGCCACATAAAGCTTATTCTCGATCATAGCCCCATCTAAAAACACGTTAAAATTGTGCAGCAGCAGGATTCCAGTCAAACCAGTGAGTTTGGCGGTTTTGAGACATCATCTTGTATTGAAAAAAAAACTTTTTCATTTTGCCGACGCGCATGGCTACGGATACTTTTTGGGGGGGCCTAAACACGTTTTTTTCTTACTTGGCCTAACTTATAAAAAGGACAAGGGATTATTCTTTTCTCTCAGCTAATGTTGTCTTCTCTCTCCCCATGCTCTTGTTTTTTTTATCCAAATGAGGTGCTTACGTGTAAATTCCTTCTTGCTTGCGTGCTTCAGTGGCCAGCGCTTTATTCGTCGGTGATCTCAGTATAAAATTTATATCCATGTCTCCCCCTTCAATGACCTGCAAATAAAGTCAAAGACAAAAAGTGGTTTATTTTTCCAATATATTTAGATGGGCGCGGACATCTGGAAATATTTTTGGTAACACATAGCAACTGATGAAAACAGATGAACAGCCTGCCCCACCTATTCTAAAATTAAATGGCCTTCCACATCATGCCCCGACTTAGCCCCACTAGTGTGGCCGTCGGTATGCTGCGCTGAACCTAAGGCCACACACCATGGTCCGCGCACTACTGAGGACGTTTTCATAAAATTTGCAGGGAATTTCTTACATATGGTTGTATTCTACGATGTCCCATCTATCACTTCTGGGATGCTTAGGTGTAATGATGTTCAATTTTCCGAGATATTCTTGAATCTTTCTGGAGCCCATATGCACTCGTGAAACGTCCGGTGATGGCAGCCATTTTGAATGTGACAAGAGATGACCTCAAGCTGTGACGTCGCGTTTATGCAAATTGCTTGTTGAGCGAGGGCGCGAGTTGCAAATGTGACGGCTGTTTCCTGTGCCGTAGATCCTGAATAGAGATCGGTGCACGTGGCCCCCAGACGGATAAATACATGGTACAGGAAACAGCCGTCGCATTTGCAACTCGCGCCCTCGCTCAACAAGCAATTTGCATAAACGCGACGTCACAGCTTGAGGTCATCTCTTGTCACATTCAAAATCGCTGCCATCACCGGACGTTTCACGAGTGCATATGGGCTCCAGAAAGATTCAAGAATATCTCGGAAAATTGAACATCATTACACCTAAGCATCCCAGAAGTGATAGATGGGACATCATAGAATACAACCATATGTAAGAAATTCCCTGCAAATTTTATGAAAACGTCCTCAGTAGTGCGCGGACCATGGTGTGTGGCCTTAGGTTCAGCGCAGCATACCGTCGGCCACACTAGTGGGGCTAGCCCCGACTAACACAAAATCACTTCAGCCCAAAGACATGACAGAAAGCCAACAAGAATTTTGTTGTGTACAAATCAGAAATGTTCTTAAACTTTAGCTTCTTTAAAAGGGGGGAATTGGAATGTTTTCTGCCCCAAACATGCTGGTGCCAAATAAAAGGTGATCATGTAAGTACTAGGCCCTGTTCCCTGGAGAACAAAATTCATTCTTAATTTAGTTGACTAACTTGACTTCAAAACTAGTTGGGGGCATTAAGAGTAAGAATAAGCAGGTATGTAGAGCATGTAGCATATGTAGAGAGCAGGGTTTTGAATTTGTCAGGGAAATTTGGGGTAAAATTACGATGACAACAAAACATAACACGAAAATAAAAATGGTGATAACCACGATATACCGTGTACGAAGCACCAACATGCAACAGTAGTACGAAAATCCCAATTTCTAGTTTTCTACCCCCAAAAAACTGTTCAAAATTACAAACCATGTAAGCCTACAACAGAGCCTGCTTAGGCTTGAAAAATTCTTTTTTAATGATAAAAAACACCCTTGACTCTACTTTATATTTGATCAAACTAAAGAGGGGCCCTATACTACACGATCGCCAAATACATCATTGACATTGGCCGAACTCGCACGTTTATCTATTTATTTTTTGACACACACACACCTGAAATTCGAAATCCAAGGTTTTCTGTTCTTTGATGCGTTGATGAAAGCATTCTCTTCTGCCAGCCGGGACGACGACTGTTAAATCATGCTCTATACACCAACATGTCCCTAGGATACTTATTAAAAATACTGCAACAAAATATTGCAACATTTTAGGCGAAAATTCAATCATTTTCCCCCTCGATTGTGGAGAGACTTCCAACAAAATCGACGTGTACCTAATAAGACTGGCACCCAGACTTACATTTACTGTCTCATCTTTAGAAATAAATTTCCGAGGAACCAGACTGGACACTATTCGATAGGTGGCGCTGTTTATAATCCATGATTGAAACTTGCTCAGTTTACGAAATCATGACTTTGTCTCCAGCTGTGGCTCCCCTTCTGTCCAAATTAAGATTCATTAAAAACCGTGCCACTTTCAAACCCAATGAGAAATGTGCTTTTCTCTAAAGTAGAAAACGGACCATTATTAACAAGTGGCGTAAGGATGCAACATTCTTTCTTCGACAATTTTTCCACAATCGACTGAGTTACCCAAGTGCCATTTATTTTAACAACAGAACTTTCAGATAATTACTCCGAGTATGCATGTATTTCCACCACTCGTGCATTTCTGTTCATGTTTTAAGTTGAATACCTGAATTGTACAGAACAAAGAACATAATTACAAGTTTTGAGACATGTGTTTACATGCAGGAAGACAGAGATATCTTTATTCACCAAAGAGTCCAATTAATGCGATATCTTGTTGACAAGTACAAACCAATAATATAATGGTGTAAAACTGTGGCGAAAGTGCATTCATGCTCTAGCTTGGGCGTCAATCGGTGGGGGACTTTTTAAAGGGGGGTGGGGTGATATCATATCGTTTGGTCCCCCCCCCCCCACTTTTTTCGTCCCTAAATAAAACTTGTAGCCTATTGTAGCCTAAAGGTTATCGTTTGCTATCTTTTGCTCAAAAACATTTGTTCTATGTGGTCAGAAATTGCCTCAGATAGCACCACAGAGCGTCTAGAATCCAAAAAATGTAGTGGCCCTTAAGCGGGCCCCGAACCCCACGCCGTTAGGGCTTCGCGCTCGCATGAGTGCTCGTCAAGGTTAGTCCTCCCTCCTTTTGAGAAGCAATTGACGCCATTGCATTCATGAACTTTAAGTTTTTCTGTGAAGGGCCAAAACCCCAAGAAACACGAAATGTAGTTAATTTGAACGGACCGACTGTCAGTGTCGGAAATCTGGCGCGATCCATCTCACGATCGAGCTCATGACAAGTAAACAACCGACCCGAAAGTACAGGCAATTCGAAAATGAAGAAAACAGCGTCTAAAATCTACAGTTCCTTTCTTTCTTGAAGCACGACAAACTGTTTTAGCGTGACTGTAACACTCTGATTTTTTTAAACATCTTGTTTTAAAACAGAGGGTTTATGTTATTACATGTATCACCAAAAATCATTTTACAAGTCTGAATAATCTACTGCTTTTAAAGAAATCATAACTTTATGTAATAATAGAGGGAAATCTCGATAAGTCAAAACTCACAGAAACAGGTTCAAAATTTGACTTAAGCAGAGTTTTGAGTTAAAGCAGGGTTGTACATGTATATTATTGTTATACAAGTGAGGGGAATGGATTCTTAATTTGACTTAATAGTTGTTTTTAGTTATCAGAGTTTGACTTATCGAGATATCACCTAAGGTAGACTTTCTTAAGACTTTCAGTCCGTTTTTAATGGTTCTCAAGGTATTGGTACAAGCGAGCCAGCATGCGTTTTTCACGGAGGTCTTCGGGAATTTCCCCACTCCTTTCCTCTTCTGGGCGTGGCCGTTTGCCTTTAGGTGGGCGTGGCTTGCGGTCATCTTCCCCTTCCTCCTTCTCCTTTCTCCCCTCAGCATCCTCTCTCAACTCACGCTCGTCAAAGCCTTCAAGCTCATCTCCACTACCCTCTACTTCGCTGCCCTCTTCTGGGCGTGGCCGTTTGCCACCCTCTGGGGAGGATGGTCTGTTGCCTTTAGGTGGGCGTGGCTTGCGGTCATCTTCCCCTTCCTCCTTTTTCTTTCTACCCTCGGCATCCTCTCTCAACTCACGCTCGTCAAAGCCTTCAAGCTCATCTCCACTACCCTCTACTTCGCTGCCCTCTTCTGGGCGTGGCCGTTTGCCACCCTCTGGGGAGGATGGTCTGTTGCCTTTAGGTGGGCGTGGCTTGCGGTCATCTTCCCCTTCCTCCTTTTCCTTTCTACCCTCGGCATCCTCTCTCAACTCACGCTCGTCAAAGCCTTCAAGCTCATCTCCACTACCCTCTACTTCGCTGCCCTCTTCTGGGCGTGGCCGTTTGCCACCCTCTGGGGAAGGTGGCCTACTGTCTTTAGGTGGGCGTGGCTTGCGGTCATCTTCCCTTTCCTTCTTCTCCTTTCTACCCTCAGCATCCTCTTTCAACTCACGCTCAACAAAGCCATCAAGCTCATCTCCACTACCCTCCCCTTCTTTACCCTCTTTCTCCGCCCATTCCTTTTCCCACTTTTCCATCTCTTTCCCCCACTTTTCCATCTCCTTTTCCCACTTTTCTTCTCTGCTTCCGCCGTTCTTACCCTCCCCATCCCTTTTCAGTCCGCGCTCCCCAAGACGCTCAAGCATCTCATCCTCACTCAGCTCGTCTGGGAGATCTCCGCTTCCTTCTTCTGGGCGTGGCCGTTTGCCACCCTCTGGGGGAGGTGGTTTGTTCCCCTTAGGTGGGCGTGGCTTGCGCCCCTCTTCGTCTTCCTCTTTTTGTCCCCCTTTCCCTGCTTTTTCCTTTCTATCATCATAGTCCCCTCTCGGCCCGCCCTCCTCTAGATCGGTCTCAACCATTTCATCCTGATCCTCACTGCGCTCCTCTGGAGCAGATCCGCTGGCTCTCTTCTGCTCCTCCTCCTCCTCCTTTTCTCCTTTCCCCTCCTTTGGTTTGCGTCCATCTTGCTTGTCTTTCAATTGGCGTTCCTCTGGGGGTGGTGGTCCACTGTCCTCCGCCTCCTTTTCACCTTTCCCCTCCTTTGGTTTGCGTCCGTCTTGCTTGTCTTTCATTTGGCGTTCCTCTGGCTTTGGTGGTTTGCCGCCCTCTTGAGACTTGTCTCCTGGAAGTAAATATTAAAAAAATAGTAAAAGTAGATAGTAAAAAAGCCCCTCAAATTAATCGTTGAACTTTAAGAACAGTCCACCAAGTGTCTAGGACACATTTCTTCTCAAAGACATCTAAACCTCTGGCTTTTGACGAAGACAATCCTCTTGTAGAGTACTGCAAGTTTATCATATGACGAAATCCTCGAAAGTTGCAGTTATCCATCATGCAAAGCATCAAGCCCAAAGTGAACTTTAGCCCCCTATCCTCTTAAAGATTGTCTTTTCCCCACCGGATCTTACTGGCGAGTTCCTCAAAGCAACCTCAACCTGAACCAAGATTCGAAAGAGTTCCGTTTGGACTGAGGCATCGACCGATCAACATGAATGCCCCCAAAAGTTACTGTGTCATAATGCTTACCCTTTTCACCCTCAAGCTCGCCCAGTTTCTCCATCAACTCCTCCTTAAGGCCTGCCTCCTTCAACTCTTTCAACAGCAAGCGGCGCTCGTCATCTGAACGAAAAGAGGCAGCAAATTAATTGATGAGCAACATTATTTTATAGTCCACAACGGTGTTCTAGTTAAGGGAGCACTCACAATGCTATTTTGATGTTCAATGACGAACTTGTGAAAATAAAATGGTTTGACCGTCGAGTACAAACTGTCGTTCTAATGGGGAAAAAAACTAGCCAACTAGACTTGATTTTAGAACAGCAATGGGTCGGCGGAGAGTTTATAATTTTGACGTAAAATGGCTCTTAACCCTCTCACCTTCGAGCTCGGCCAGTTTCTCTAAGAGTTTCTCCTCTTGTTCAGCTTTCACCAACTCCTCCATCAGATCACGGATGTTGTCATCATCTTTGGTCGGTCTGGCCTGGCATCCTACCAAGAGGCAGACCACGCTTACCAGAAGGATCACCTTCATCATCCCGAGTGTTTTCTAGAGAGAGATAATTATGCCTACTATTAGAATATGAGTCGTAATTATGAACAAATACATTGACAAATTGGGGAACCACAAACATAGGGCTGGATAGCTCAGTTGGTAGAGCACCGGAACGGTAACACGGAAGTTGCAGGTTCAAACCCCGCTCCAGTCCATTCATTTGTTAAACTTTTCCATTTTTAATTATTTTTTTTAAATATGAGACACTTTAAAACTACTCCTGCGTGAAAGTGTCTTGATATGGAGGGAAGTCAGGTTGGCGCAGCGGCACTTTTCTCGCTCCACCGTTGTGACCCAGGTTCGAATCCCACCTGGGCCAATGTGTGGATTGGGGTTCCAGTCCATACCTAAAATAGTTAATTTAATCGAAAGTCACAATTTGTAGTGATTCTGTGGCAAATTAAGTTTGAAAATCATTATTGAACTATAGGTTAGACGGTTTTCCCCCAGATTATTCTTCTGGGGTTTTCCTTCTACACCTCTAAAACGGTAACTTCTTCTCATTGTCTTCTCTTTACAAGTTTCTTCAGGCTTTTGAGCTACAGTACCTAGGTCACTTTTGAGGAATCATTCGTTTCATTACCAGAAATAAATAAATAATTATGATAAAAATAAAAACAACGATATTTCTGTATGGTCGATCCAAATTCAGAAACTGTAGGCCTAACGCTCAAAACTATTGGTTGATAATTTTTTTACGCCAACTACTGCACACTGAAGATACGATAGCTTGTTTTAACCAATAGTAGCTCTAGTTGCAATTGGTAAGGACTAAGGTGGAGTTTAAGCAAGACAAATGTGGATATTTTTGAACGTGCAGTTCCGTCTAAACTGGTTCAATCGGATTGAACACTCAACTCACACGACTCACAAAAAAGGCGACTTTTGATTTGATTAACCTTTAGGAGATCTAATAAAGTTGATGAAATACTTGGCCTGTTTCTTACAGTTACAACTTTTTCTTTGGTGATGTGAAATGAATACAAACACATTAGACAACTACCATGTGGCATTACCAAACACGCCATAAACATACGGTTGTCATTTCAAGTTGCTTAATGATGTAATTGTAGCCGAATCTTGGTACACAAACACGCGCCGATGATATGCCAATATCAATTGGGGAAAATAATTGACGTTTATGAACGCTGCAAACTTATCAACTTTCTCCAGGCTGCACCGTGAACAAGTTGTACCTGTGACTGGTTTGCATTCCGTACATCTACGCATGCGCAAACACCATGTTAGTTTAAAATATGATTGGTACATGTACGCCTATGTGTTAGTTTGCAAATAAAAAAAACCCTGTGCAATGAGTAAAGCGAAACCGAACTGCCGTGACGAAAATGTTACCACAAGTACATATTTTTTTCTGGCCTCTCTGAGCGGTTTCAGATGTTGTTAACAACAATTGTTGCTCCAGTTGCACAAAACAGTAATGAGCAACAACAGGCGAAGCTTACAATGCTATACGCGTGAATTTCCCAAGCGAAATTTTGGATTATTTGAGGAAATGCCCACTGAATATTTCAAGTAATCTGGTGAAGAAAAACGAGGAAAATATACTAACTCTACAAAACAATACATTTCTTATAAGGATGGCGCGAAATGTTTACTAAATAACATCATCTTAATTTCCATACAACTGAAAAAAAAGAATGTTTTACAACTTCGAGTATTTAGAAATGGCAGTCCGGATAACAAAAAATATTTGCCCTTTGGTAAAACACTTTCGATTCCAATGATTTTTTTAATGAGGATAAGTTGGTCAACATAAAAAAAAACAGGTATATTCTGCTTTATATACAGGGTGTCTTTAAAAAACCGATCCCTTAAAGTGTCCTCTTTTTTCACAGCTTTAAACAAAAATGCATCGCAAACATCTATACATCTTTAGAGAGTATAGTAATTCATTAGCTTCTCAACAACGAAAACTCTTTCCAATTGGGTAAATATTGATTGATTTATGGGCAATTGAAAACAAGCGCCGCTCTTTCATTTTGTCCATGGCGACTGATATTTTGACTGCTGCAATAAAACCTGACCGAAACTTACATCTGTGGAAAAGGCTACCAAGTAGAGGGCAGAGACAAAGCAGCAAAGTAAACATCTAAGGAGTTAACCAAACAATCTTTTTCTGGACTACCTTTACTTCAAAAAGGATAAATGACCATTGTTGCAAAAAATTAAAAATAACAGAAACCAAATAAAGAAGGAAGGAATAAAACATTAAAGGAAGCAAAAGTGCCCTCCACCCCAAAGACATTTCATTTCTGACAAATGACAATTGAGACCGTGGACAGATTGAAAACTGGGCGCTTACTTTGAATTGGCCATAACTCAATAAATATAATCGGAAATATGTTTTCGATGTTGAAAAGCTACTGAACTATTCTCTCCTGTGTATGTTTCGGTGTTTGCGATGTAGTTTTTAAAAGCTGTAAAAAAGAAGGCGCTTTGAGGGTTCGTTTTTTAATACCCTGTAGTAATAATTTTATATGAAATGTAAGTGTTGTATCAAAATAACAAATTGCTATTGTACTTACCCGATGTCTTGAAAAAACGACGGAGAAACTGCTCTGTTCTCCCTGTCCAGCCAACAAGTGCTTGATTAACTCAAGACCCCAACGGGATCCCCTTTTTATTAGCTCTCCACTCCCCTAGCGAACCAAATCCTCAGCTCAAACTCAAACACTTTGTTTATTTACTAATTTTAAAATAGGGACAGGCTAAGCATATTTGGTTTGATCGTGTTTGGTACTTTGCCAAGGGGACACATTTTTGGGAGGTTTTGTTTTTAGTCGGTTTTTTTTTAAGCTTGGTTCGGATGACGTCAATGGACTCGTCGATTATCACAGAAGGGGATCTCTCATTTAGGTTGAAAGAACAACTTTAATAATTTCACTCAATAATTATGTGCAAATATCAGAATCTTAATCAGCATGATATAAATAATTCAGATCATATAGGTTTTGTTCACATGGGCAGCATTAACATTTGGATGTCTTCAAATGTATGATTCTCTCACCTTTGAATGAGTGGACTCGTCCATTCATATTTTTGTTATGAGTTGTCAGGTCTCAGGTGTCAGGGGTTTTAATGAGTAAACTAAATACTCCAAGCCACCTCGTGCCAGACATGTGATGCCTGAAAGGACTAAGACCCTGAAGTATGAGCATTTTGAGTGCAGTTTATAATTTGTAACCACAAATCAACATTCAAACATTCTAAGGAACTTATATTTTTATCTTAAAAAGTCCAATATCATTTTATTTGTAAGAAACTTTTGGGGACACATGTTCCCATGGGTCACTCAAATATACCGTGCATCGCCAGGGGCTCATCCTCTTCACCAGGGGCTCATTCTCTTCAACGAACCTCGTGGCATCCTTAAATCCTTGTTTAAACACACTGTGACAGCCCGTTCCTTAGAACCATAGAACAGGATGACACTATAACAGAGAAACAAGGGAGAACCACCGTTCAAATATTTGAAATGAGAAACAAGAGCTCAGCAACAAGTGTATATCGGTACCAGATGGAGATGGGACATCTGTGAGAGGATAAGAACATAACTGTAACTATGGGACGCAATAACAAGGAAACATAAAAAAGAACGTTCATTGTTCAAGTATAGAACTCCCAAACAAAACTTAGCAAACCTGTCCACGGTACCTGTTGGAGATGGGGACCAAGTTGGAAAGAAAAGACGACTCTTATTTCAAGGCAAGATTCGGAAGATAAGTTTAAACAGCAGATACGATGGTTTTAAGGTGAACTAATAATTGTCGGAATTTTTCATAACATTTAGTGGAAAAATAATATATTTAGTGCAAATCCATTGTAATCTCATTAACACACCCTGCAACAATGACAATGCAATGACAATAAGGTATTAATTTTTTTATCAGATTAAAAAGATAACGTACGAAGCTGTCGGGTTATAGTTAGGACCGTCAAGAATTATTCCAAACTATCAATAAAATGAATAATTATGTCCGGAGCCAGGATAATAGAGGTGTTTAATTATAATAAATCCATGATTGGAATGGTTGGAATTTGTCAGGAGTAAATTAAGATGGCTGTGAACATGCTGTCACATGACTGTCATGTACTTTTGACAGTTATTATAGCGTGCAATAAGGTGAAGTTTTAATTGCGGCCGTCGAAAATGTCTCGTTTTGCTGATGTATTGCTTTATTTTTGGCATTTTTTAGTCGATGGGTGATTTAAAATTACACAAATTGGAAAAAAAAATAGCGAAGCTGAACCTTGAACTTGAACCGGGAAATAAGTTTCATAAGACGAAGAGACATACATCCGGGTGGGGGTATATTATATCCCCCACTTTTTGACCAAGGGAAAGCTATTGGATCATCCCCATTTTTTTTTTAGCGGAGAGAATAAAATCAGTCGAATTGGGAGGTATTTTTCGAAATCCTAACAACCAAATTGTATTCAATAGCATGCAGTGACAAACGAGGGAAAGGGTATACGCGTAAGTATACGTACGCTGTACATTAATTTTGTACCATGCACAGCGCCCCTGGTGTAATGTGGTGGCCAGTTCCCCCACCCCACCCCCAGCTTTTCGAATTATTTTCCACGGCCGGGCAATTTTAAGATTTTGGTCATATGCCGCCCCTCCCCCAACTGCCCGGCACAAATTTACGCCACTGATACATTGATAAGAAGCATGTTCCCCGAAGCAATATCGATCAAGGCAGCGGGCATTCCTATCAATGTTTACCCGTGTACTGTGAGCAAAGCACGGCCGAGAAAAGGCCTACGGGCACGCCATTGTTCCCCTCCCCGTAAGAATCCCGATTCTGTATCAACATAATATGTTTGTCAACATCGGACAATCATCATGGACGATTCGTTTGAACACTTGAGATTTATTTTCTCTCCCTTCTATAGAAAACTTGGGTGTTTGCTTTAAGAATTTACCTTAAAGTTTCAAATGGAACATCGATTGAGGAGTGCGCACCTGGTCGTGGCTTGCACGAGAAGCGGACGACGGGGTTCAAATTAGAAGATGATTATGAGGGGGATAACAAAAAGTGGGAACCTTAAAACATCTTGAAAAAGCCCTCACATTAAAATTACATGAAAATAAAATTAGACCAAAACAACCCCACTTATACAAGAAAAGTGGACAAATAATTATACACAATATCTACACAAAATATACCGTATAAAGACAAGAAATTGGGCAAAAATACAAATGTAAAACAAGATGAAAGAATAAGCACATAAATAAAAATAAAAAAGAAGAAGTTAGTTTAGCCTAGAAGGGGAGCCAGTGCACATTAGACCTAGGCGAGTTAAAACATGCTCATGTACAAGTAATATTGGCCGGACGAAACCTGCTCTAACAGGGGGACTCCTCATTCCATCCCATCCCCGCTGGCCGTGCCGGGTATGGGTGCATGGTCCCCTTCTCGAATGCACCGATTGTACGGTATTTTGACTACCCCAGCATCGCCCCCCCCCCCAAAAAAAAGGGGGATGCATGGTACATTGGGTGCGTTCGTTTAGCTCACCCAGGTCGAAACGGGTCAGCCCCGTGTCCGGTTCGATTAGCTCTGACGTCATTCTCGGGGCTCACCCGGGTCAGCCGACACAGACCCTGCTCGTGGAGCAGAGTCACTGGTGGAAGTACGTCTCGCATGCGTTGTTCATTCCCTACAAACGGACAATGGCGGCCAGACAGCAGAAACTTCAAGTGGATTTAAAAGTTCACTTTTATTTGAAGTCTAAAGGTAAACATTGATTGAGTTCATTGCGACTTTTGAGGCTATAATTTCAGCCCAACTGTTTTAATTGACTAAAATGAAGTAAATCTCAATCTAAGACCCAATCCGAAACGGGCGTTTTGTCAGTGGCTACGGCCACGGCTAAGGGCGTCACGTGACGATCGTGATGGCCCGCGGTTGAGCGTTCAATTAGCCCGGCTGTCGTGGCTGACCCGTCTGCCTTTACCCGTGTCGACCCGGGTGAGCTAAACGAACGCACCCTTTAATTGCTCTAAAAGGTCTAAATTGGCTGGGGTGGTGTATGGGTACATGCATGGTGCTTGCTCTTCTCGAATGCACCAATTGTACGGAATTTTACCCATCACTACCCCCCCCCCCCAGCCCCCGACAAAAAACGGGAGTGCATAGATGCCGATATAGGTCGATGTGGCAATGAACATTTCAAATATTTAGAGGCCCACTTGAAACCTCTGTTCCTCGATCTTTTATCAGCTCTGTCCGACGTCATAAGTAGAAAGCGCCCTCTGGCAACCAAGCTTCACACCAGACATTGTGAAAAGAGGGCGCAGTACATGGTTACAAGTACGACGCGAAGCTTGTTCTAGTTCTCAGTGAAGGGTTTGAAAAAACTGAGGATTCTATCTCTAATGTCTGAGCTGTTTATAATTTGGCCTATATCATGAAAATGTGGATGAAATTCGATCCTAATTTTGCCTTTTTGTTTTCAAAGCGGACCGTGGCGAGATCTTTTTTGAAAATACCGCGCCAACTAGTTCAAGTATTCGGGGCCCATGCCATATACCAATTATCTCGGCACACACACATAATTTATGGGCATGCACATATGGGTGCCCTTAATGTGGCCCATTGGGACAGATACACATGGGCTTGCCCACATTTAGCCCGCATGGGTCCCATATCTGGGCAGATTACCACATTAAGCCAATATGGGGCCAATATGCCAAATATCTGGGCAGATGTACCCGGGCCGTTGCCAACATTTAGCCCGCATGTGGCCCATTATGCCAAATGTCTGGGTAGAAACATAATGGGATTGCCCATTTTAGCCCGCATGGGTCCCATTATGCCAAATATCTGGGCAGATGCATGGCTTGCCCACATTTAGCCAATTATGAGGCCCATATGCTAAATATCGGGAAGATGCATGTGGGATTAACACATTTAGCCCGTATGGGGCCCATATGCCAAATACATGTGCAGATGCATATGGGATTGCACACATTTAGCCCGTGTAGGGCCCATATGCAAAATCTGGGCAGATACATGCGAAATTGGTCATAGTTTCTCGTATGGGGCCTATATGCCAGATGCTGGGCTGATATTCAGCCCGTATGGGGCCCTCGTGTCAAATACCAGGGCAAACTGTGCATGCGAGATTGCCCATATTTAATTACTTATGGGGGCCATGTGCCAACTTTTTGAGCAGATGCATAACAACACCCATTATGGGTGTGATATGGGTAAAAAAAAACTGGGCATGTCATGGGCATTATTTACGAGTTGGCCATTTTTGTCGAATTCAAATGTTCCCTATCCCTGAATGCATTTCATTAGGAGTTAACTGAGGAATTAGTAGTAGAAAGTGAAGGAAAGAGGTAATATTTGTCTTGAATACTAGGACGTTTGGGAGGTAAGAGTTTTCCCCTCCGTTTTTTTCAAGTCAGGGAATTGTCGTCAATGTGACATGTCGCACACATTAATGCAGTACAGGACGGTCGCCAATCAAAGTACTGCAGCAGACTGCTAGTTTTGAACAGCGCCCCCACATGATTCACGTACGATGGTAGTGTGGCCGTGGTAGGAGGATAATGCAGAAATAATAAAGAAATAATAAATAAGTGGTTGTACGGAGTCAGACAATTTCTAATGAACTTGGAATGCAATCAAATATGAATTTCATTATGTCAAATAAAAAAAAATCAAAAATATAATTCGATCTTGCCAGGACTCGAACCTGGAATCCCCTGATCCGTAGTCAGATGCCTTATCCATTGGGCCACAAGACCGTTGAAGACATACTTGAAGCATTAGACTATTATTTTTGATTTGTAAATATCGACGTAATTTCCTTTTCAGAGACATAAGAAAAGCTCCCAAATCTTTCATAAATGTACATAAACAATTTCTGACCCGCAAAAAAGCTACCGAATGTAATGTCTCGCAAACCTTTCATATGATTTAATGATTTAATGCGCTTGAATACTTAATCATTGATTGGTTAGTTTTATCTCAAAGAATTTGGACACAATTTCATAGTAATACCACTAAATCAAATGTTGTGAGCTTATAATGGTGACAAATTTCGCCATCAATTTTTGCAATTTAAAAATTGAGTTTACTTTTACCAGGCATTTTTATTTAAAGCTGAAATTCATCACTTCAAATTGGTAAATTGGTGACGAGTCTAGCCAATCAGAACGGTTGTTACAAACATTCTGGAAAACACGGAAGTCGTTACAATTTCTGCTATCTCCGTACGTGCGCCAAATAATGATCAACCCGAATAGTCGGATACTGAGGATAAACGGTCCCGACATTCAATGACTTTGTAAAAAGAATGATAGATTTAAATGAATTTTAAATATAAAGACCAATTAAGTGTTTAAGAAAAAACAGGATTTTGCGGGGGAATTTCAATTTGGGCGTGGTTTATGCACGACTCAACTTGTTCCAATGTTCGCGATACGGATGTCCACATCGATGTATGTACACACCGCATGAAATCACTGGTGCCCGTGAGTTTAACTCTATTGATTTTTGATGCCGGATACCAACGGGAAAAGGAACGGCGAAATTTTTATGCGAGATTTCAGTGCAATGTTGCACATGAGTTCTGTTTGATTTCCTGATATGCTGATTTCATTTTCGAAAGTTGCAATCAAGAATCTGTGGCCGAGAGAGCATTGCCACCACGTAAGTAGACTTGCATTCCTTTCGGTTTTGGTTAAGCTTGTATAGCCTAACTAGTACAACCATGACAACCTTGCTACAGCCTAGCCCTAGTTGTTAATCAATGCAAATTTAAGGAGGATTTTGGAGGATTGAGGATGAATGGTGTTTAAGCACATGAGGATTTTGGAGGATTGAGAATGAATGGTGTTTGAAGATGAGGAGGATTTTGGAGGATTGAGATGAATGCATTTTGCGGCAGGACTGTCTGATGATTTGAAGGATTGAAGCGCTGGGTATCCTTCATTTGAACATGAGTGCACAATTTGGGATGAGGATTTTGGAGGATTGAGGATGAACGCATTTCGAGGCAGGACTGTCTAACGATTTTGAAAAATTTTGGCGTTGTTGCAAAATTTTGGAGGATTTTTTTAGGATTGATGATGGTAGCCAGCACATAGGGCCAAGTGCGTTAGGGTTACTGTTACAATGACAATATGTTTAAAATTTTGAAACACAAATTTGACTCTTTTTCTTTTCAATTGGTGGAAGGACATGAAGGATAAATTAAGAAATTTGAAATGAGATGTAACGTTACAGTTTAACACGTACATGTAATATAATGTTTGTGACTTCCTATTCCCAAGATGGGAATCAGACCAGTTTACAATTTAAGATTTTTTTCCCTTTTAAAAATTCCTCCAAAGCCACGAACCAGGAAAAGAAAAGGTAACACCCTGGCATACTTTTAATTTGGATGGAAAAAAAATATCAAAAATGTCGCTAGCCGGAAATTGAACCAGGGATTTCTCACTCATGTGATGCATGCGCTTATTGCGCTATTCATTCGGCCACAGGTGCTGTACTATCGATGGTGATAATTGAATGTTCTATAATGTTGGCCTACTCGTAAACGCGTCAAAGAGGGCGCTGTACAATCTAATAATATCCGGCTAAATATCCACTTTCTTCAACCCTAACGTACCTGAATCCATCAAAATCCTCACCCCTGTTTCGGGGGATTTTGGTGGATTCAGGATACCTCCATATTGCACAAACTGGGGGACTTTGATGGATTCAGGATTGTTAGCCTAGCAGAACTGCAGGATTTTGATGGATTCAGGATACCTCTATATTGAGCTGTTGGGGGACTTTGGGGGATTCAGGATCTCAACAGTTATTCCCACAAACTAGTGGATTCTGATGGACTCACTGGCCACCAACAATTTTTTGCATGGCAAAATTGATGGATTTTGGCGGATTCGGGATGCTTTCTAGTAGAAGAGACATTTTTCCTTTCCCTCCCCCCCCCCCCCCAAATTAAGAATATTCTTCTTGTATTATTTTAAATTAACTTCAACATTAAATTACAGAGTATAACTTTTCTTCTGATTCGTGGCACTGGAAGAGTTTTCTTAGAGAGAAATAAAGTCAGAAATTGTAAAATGGTCTGATTCCATTTCTCGTGAATACTAAGTTACAACGACAATGTTGGTTCGGAACAGACTACGGTTTGTCATGATCAAAATTTCTAGTATGTCCAAAAAACAAACCAGTCACTGCGCATTTTTAGTGCCTATCTGGCAAAATATTATTTACTAAAAGAAAGGGGGATTGGTTAAATATCCACTGCCTTAATTAATACACATAATTCTTGATGTAACATTAAGGTTAACCATTTTTGCACTTAACTGTTGTTTATTCACTGCAAATCCTTCAGAAGCATCTTGGTATGTACTGTAGTGCTCCATTCGTGACATTTACTCACTAGATAACGAAAGACAAAAAGTCAAGGTTAAGATTCTCGCTGATGGAACAATCCTGACATTGATCAGGGCATCAAATGTATGCTTCGTTACACTTGTTCCATACATTTTTGTACCAATAATAGAATGCTGATGTACAGTGAAATTATATTAAAAACCATGAACTCGCATGTAACTTAAAGGGGCATTACAACGCATTTTAACTTAAGCATATCAAAGTAGGATATATTCCACACAACCATCCTTTAAAAACTGGGCATTTTTGTGTTATCCTTGGGACAACCATAGTGTACTACACATTTTGACTCTCAAAAATCGAGCTGTTAATTACTAGTTGTGAATCCTGCTGCACATTTTCCAGCAGTACATTTGTACATAATTTGCATTCTGCGGACTTGCGAGACACAACATTTGGTGCTGTTAGGCAATGTTAGGCCATCAGCTTGGGGGTTTGGTGGGTATCACATGAGGGGAATAATGGTCATTGTGATTTTTGGCAAGGTATGCACCCCTATAGTTGGAAAATATGTGATAGCATTGCATCGGTGGCAGCTTTTTGGGTGCTATCACTGTTTTTTTTTTAAATGGCAGCCAAAAATGCTTGTTACCACATATAATTAATCCGAATCAAGCATATTGACAGCAATTTTGAAAGAAAATAAATAAAAGTGATAACACCCAAAAAACTACCACCACTCACACTACAAAGCTATCACACATTTTCCAATTCTACATGAGTATACCTTGCCAAAAATCACTATGGACATTGCTCTTTTTGATCATTTGATACCGGTGGCCCAATTTTTGGACCGAAGCTGATAGCCTACATGTATGTGTGTGCTCTTCAATGTGTTTCATGCAAGAATAGCCCATTAGTGAATTAAATGACTATACAGTCGAGTCTCGTTAATACAAACTCGTTCGGACCTAGCCAAATTGTTTGTTATATCAGAATTTTGTATTAAAAAGAACATCAGTTCCATTCATTGTGCACATAAATGCACATTCGGGACTAAGGCTTTATGTTTGTTATAACCAGAAGTTTGTATTAACAGAGTTTGTACTAACGAGATTCGACTGTACACATGTACAGGCAATAGGCTATATATGAACGTATACACTGTACATTCTACGTGCACTGGTACATGTTCGTAAACTTTGACTGCACCTTTAATTATACGAGCCCATCCTAAGGGACTATTTCTTAGTGCACACATTTGTTATTCCCATTCACAGTTACCTTTATACATATCTTGCATACTGGCCCGCCACACATGGCGTCCGCGCAGAAATAAACACAGCACACGCAGAACCCTGTACACATGTATAACACTGTAAAAAAAAAAAATTGATTAGAATTTCATTATTGCATCCAAGCGTGTGTGCTGTGATCCCGAGCTGGCAAAGTCTTGTATGGAACGGACCCAAGGGGGAGTTTAAGGCCTGTTATTTCTGGCGTTGTACAGTTCAAGTATCGGGCTGGTCGCGTCGAGTGCTTGTTAAAGTCAACAGACAAGAATCTTTTCTTTTTTTGGTGGGGGAGGGTGATTTTTAGGTCGTAATTCGGGACGAGTACGTAATTCATGGTAATCTGCTTACTCCTTGTACATGTAAGTTGTATAGTCTGGGATAAAAATTTAAAATTGCTTCTACATGTGTTTTGTTCATAAATTTTAAATACATGTACACGTAGGTCTAACAGATACGGTACCCTGTACTTGATATCCGGGTTTTCATTGAGTTTAAGAAAATGAAATCTACGTGTATGGTTTGATTTTTGATTTTTGGTTTGAGCATTTTAAGGGGTATGACAGCATCGTCGCTCAAATTTGAAATTTGACATGTGATAGCTCCACACCAAATATATAAAACTTTTCAAGACACAGTGACACACTAAGTCTATGCTTCTGTACTTTCAAAATTAATGATATGTAGCTCCATACTTTTTCTTCGAAGGAGAAATGAGTAAAAAAAATCATTCATTACAGTCTTGACCTAGATATAATCTTGAAGAGGATTACCTCAAATGATATCCATGGTCTGACCGCCAACTGATTTCAACTTGAAACCTCGCATGGATTTGTGAGTTATGCGTATCGGGTTTCCCCATCTGAATGTGATACTGACAGGAATCCCCAAGCACGGTCATTTATTGGTAAGCCTCTGAATAAATTGGAAAGGAATTGCTCTGGGTCGAGGTACAAAATGTATTTTTGTAAATTGAAATGGCAAGGTAGCGTACTGTGGATGTGCATTTGTTTATTCCAACAGCGAAATGTAGTTTCATCTGTACTTGAAAGCATTACATTCACTCAGTCTGCATTCACTGTGTGGACTTTCGAACAAAAGAGGTCACATAAACCAGGTAGCAGTGACGTTGTGTGGCAGCACGGTCATTTATTGGTAAGCCTCTGAATAAATTGGAAAGGAATTGCTCTTGGTCGAGGTACAAAATGTATTTTTGTAAATTGAAATGGCAAGGTAGCGTACCGTGGACGTGCATTTGTTTATTCCAACAGCAAAATGTAGTTTCATCTGTACTTGAAAGCATTACATTCACTGTGTGGACTTTCGAACAAAAGAGGTCACATAAACCAGGTAGCAGTGACATTGTGTGGACTTGCCCACGTCCACACAGTGTTTCCCCCTCTCTGGAAAAAAAAGCTTGAGAGGCATTTTTGGGTTAGGTTTATCGGTGGCAAAATGAAGAGAAACACTAAAGGGAATCGTAGAAAAAAAAATTTGATTGAAAGAGTTTTCAAATTGTGAGTAAAATGATTTTTTTCACAGGTTTTTCTTAACTACGCAAAAATAAAGGAATGTCCACAGTCCACACTACATACGTAACGTAAACATGTGTGTGGTATATGTGCATTTATGCCCTTGGGCTTGTAGCAGAACTCAACTGGGATACAGACTCATAACATTGTCCGTGTTCTGCCTGCAATGGCGTACGCGTGGCTAACAAATTTGTCCTCGACGGGCAAACTTGATTAGAACTCGCGAAGTATAAGCTCTGTGGTTCTCGAATCTGCAGCTGTATGCACTTGAAATTAGAGAGTTCATTCAACACATGCAATGCCTCGTGGGATTTGTATCCCTTCGCTGTTGGACTTAAGAATCGACCAATCAGCATTAATGATTTGAATACTCCAAATCCAAACCACCCAGATTCCTCCGAAGTCTGAAACTCCATTTGTAGTGTGTTAAGAACTGCACACTAGGGGCAAGGGCGGATCCAGGGGGGGGGGGGGGGGGGGGCAAACGGGGGCCAGGCCCCCTCCCCCCAAAAAACAATTATTATTTATTTATTTTTTTAAGTGGCATCGCAATAAAGGCAGGCACTGCGTACACCACCATCTTTTCCTCCAAAAGATTTGGTTAAAGTGATCAGAAATAGCCTCGGATCGCACCACAGAGCATCTAGAATCCAATCAATTTTGGGGCCCTTAAGCGGGCCCCGAACCCACGCTGTATTTTTGGGGACCCGCATTTTGGGGGACCCAAAATTTTGTTTGGCCCCCCCAAAAAATTGTGTTCTGGATCTGCCCTTGACTACGGCTTTGCATTTACGGGCAGTAAGGGAACCAGGTACCCACTTGAAAAAAAAAACGGGTACCCGGGTGTCCGTGAAAGAAACCCAACCCCAAAATTCCAATGTCGGAAGTTTCTGTTCAGATTGTTCATAAAATGATAAAGGTCGGTCCTTGCAATTATTCTACCACATCGGTGTGTCAATAAAGCAACTCATGTGTGTACAGTGAGCTTTATACATGTTTTAGCTTTGTGGTGGAAACTGCAATTTTCATGAGCGTTATCTGTTTTGTTTTATCCAGGTAGTCTGGTTTTTATTTTGATGACATTCAAAACCTTTCTTTTTCATTGTCTGTGAAGTTATTCAGATATTTGTAAAGTTGGTTACGGGTACCCGATCCCATAATCTGGAAACGGTTCCTGACATGCATTGGTCGGGTATTCGGGTACCCGATCCTGATGTTTTTGCACACATTTGTACTTTATAGGCTACATTACAAGGATTGTTGTGCCAGGTTTATGTGAAGCTCTGCAAATAATTCTGTGCCATCGGTTTAATTTACCCTGATTGTGCAGAAGTTTCCAAAAAACAAAAACAAACAGGAAGTTTTATGTGAAGCTCTGCAAATAATTTTGTGCCATCGGTTTAATTTACCGTGATTGTGCAGGAAAATTTTCCAAGAAAAAAACAAAACAGGAAGTTGTTAAGGTTATAAAAGGCTCAGTTTAATAGCATGCATGTTTGGGTAATGTACTACTGTACATACACTTAGAGTGTACTCAACAACTTAATTACATGTTAAATGCCAACAAATGTCTTCACAAATTCTTTGAGAACCATAAATTATTTTCTGACGTTCATGTTATATCATATATATTGAATATTTTGATTGGGTTCAAATTGGCAAAACTGTTATCAAACCAGTGAGTTACTGTACTTGGCCATTGTGAACTGTGTACACATTTGAACAATAAACTGTGACGTAAACAGTTTATACTAACATCCATTTCCGTCAACGCATGGGGAAAAGCTGGGTTAGCCAATAGCAGAAGGGTGCTTTCCCTGCCACACTCCAAAAAAAATAAAAAAATAGATTTCAAAAGCTTTGGTTATTGTTTGCAAAAGCCTTGAGTGGGCACTCGGTGGCATTTAACGAGGAAGGAACAACCAATTTATTTTTGTTGGAATTGTTCAACAGCCAAGTTGACTCCTCAGAAATGCGTTGGCACATTGGTATACAGGATTTCCTTTAAAAACGGGGTTTTTTTGCCAGCTTTTAATAACATTTGAACCATAATGTGTGTACTCTCCATCCTTCTTTGCGGTATGTTCAGAAAGTACAGTGCCGTTGTAAATTATGGACATACATGTAGATGAGTTTGTTGGTAATATGATGAATGTATTTTGTGGGGGCTGCAGTGCAATAGTTTTCTCCTATGCATTACACTAATGGCAATTTGATGAATCATCATGTCTCTCTGTTAGTGTTAGTAACAAACATTGGCATTGTCTATTTCTCCCACATATTTTGACCGATTTCAACCCAATGTGTCAAAAGTATTAGTAGCCCAGCCCCAACATGTCACATGACCAAACTGGGGGTCAAAGGTCATCATGGTGTCACTGGGGTCATAAAGCTGTTTTTTGTTTAAACTCAAAACAATACTTCCAGAAATAATATGGCACAGTCACATGACTCATGCAAAAACACGCAGCTTCCGAGAAATTGCAGTTACTTGAAAGAAAAGGGGACCCCTCTCTGACTCCCTATATATAAATTCACTATAAACATGATATTCATATAGGCCCCCCTGCAATTAATTTCAATTCCGACAGAAAGATTTTGACATTGCATTAAACATGTATATTTGTATTTCTAGAACCAGTGCATTCAACATGGTTCCACATATCTACAGTGTACGTTAAATTAACCCTAACTTCACCTAAAGCTATTGAGTAGTAAACCTGCAGTATGCATTTGATTTCTTTCCATACTAGTTCGATTTCCTTTTAAAAACTTGCATAGAAAATACTGCTATGCAATATTTTTTCAGAGCAATTCACAAAAAATTGTGTAGCAGATTTTTGTATAGCAATTCACATAATTTTTCAATTCACTAATCTTCATGCCATGAGTAGGGCCCCTAAAGTATACATCCCGGCCCTCGACACAAACAAAACATTAAGTATTTATTAAAACTTTGTTATACAAACTGTATTTAAAATCATGAAGTTGCATAATGTGAAACTGATTGATGACAAAGTTACCTGGGCAAGCTTTCTTGTCGTTAAGTAAGTGTTACCTACTGCTTCACCGTGTCGTTTTTCCAGCTCTGCGATGTCCTCAAACAAGGTGAACGGCTTCTCCTTCTTAGCGATATACACAATGTCCATAAGTTGTTCGATTCTTAGCAAGTCCTCCTCGTCCACTTCCTTGAAACTTCTCCCAACTGGCGTGCAAGAAATCTCCCCGAATGTACCAGGCTTCCCGAGAAGATCCAGGGCGCGTTGATGATACTCTGCCTTGTTGTGATGATGGAGGAATCCTCCTTGCTGTGATTGACCACATTATCTTTCTTGATTACACCTGTTACCCCGTCAATAAAACTACGGCTGTAGTTCCTAAAGTATTTTCTCCTGTCCTCATATTTCCTGCACACAATGCATTTAATATACCTTTCCGACTTAACCACTAAAATCAGTTTTATAAGAAAGCCACTAATTATTCGTATCGACGACGTTCTCCTCAGTCGGCCAGCCATCTTGAAAGTTTTAATCCTGTAGTGTAGGATTCACATCAGTTAAAAACACAATGTTTACCGTTCCCACGTGTTGAGCATTCCATTCCCATCACATGGGGGAGGGGAAAAAAGTTCAGGGAAAATTCCCTCTCTGAACGCCTAAAATGCATTTTGCTATGTCGAGCAATAAATATTTAAATAAAACAACTTATCTATCTGTCATATATTTTGTAAAAAATATAAATCAGTTTAAATTTACGCTTTTATGTGCCGATTATATCATGATTATTTACGACCCTCCCCCATTTCCAACTTCCCATCACTGTTTAGGAAATTCTGTTCTGGGAAATCTCGAGCTGTCAAAATACGACACCGTTATTTGCGATGTCGCTTCTCACGGTCCCGTCCAAGCGGCGCCCGTGGCCCCGAAACGAGCATTAAGACGGCGAACTGCACGTGACACGGCACGTGAGCGCATCAAAATCGAAAAATACGCACTGAAAACACAGGTATAAAATGCACTCTCTGTGCAAAATGAAAGATAATTTTGGCAAAAAGACACATGATAAATAAATGTTGGATCCATGTAAAGACAATTAATGTGCATTCAGTAGCGGCTATCCACATGATAATTTTTCAATTCATCGTAAATGAATAATGTTGTACCCGCTGTCGGTATCCTAAAAAGCCAAATGAGTCAGTGACCCCTTCAAGTACATGCGCATGCGCGGGGCCTGGGAAAATCCGTCCACATGCCAATCACGATCAAAGAGCCAATCCCGTTACTGATGACCCGGCCCGGGTCACGCCCCGCTTTCGTTCCAGCCAATAAACATTGACCGCAACTGGAAAGTTTGGGGGCGGAGCATAGGCGGTCCATTCATAAATCTATCGGTCAGTGTAGGTTCATCAAACGGCTGTTTATGGACATGTTCGGAAAGCTGAAACGCTAAGCTGAAACGCTCAACTTTCCACTCCATGTGAGTGAAATTCATGTGGTGTTAGAAAACAGTTGTCTGCTTTGGAGGATCGTGGTGAGATTTTCCGGGAGCGGCGTTCTCATGGTACGCGTTGAGTCTTTTAACCACGTGATGGTCCTACGGAGAACTGAACACTACGTAATAAAGGGTGAGTAAAAAAAAAACGAAACCCAAATGTCGGGACTATTGTTTGATTGAAGTTCTGCATGTAGCACTTTCAAAATCTAGGATATGAAAGCCCAATTCATAAGCTTTCGTTTAGTAGAAGAATCATTCCAATCACTCATGTACTTTTCAAGTTACGGAGTTTTAAACACAACCGCCGTTTTCAGGTTCTGTCCAGGGATCACACATAAAAATCCACTGTTCTTTCAGCAAAACGATAAAATCGCATAAGGATGTGTGTGAATTGTTATCGTTTTGCTGAAAGAATGCACACCTTTTTTGTGAACCGTGGACAGAACTTTAAAACGGTGGTTGTGTTTAAAACTCCGTAACTTAAAAAGTACATGAGTGATGTGAATGATTTTTGTACTAAACGAAAGCTTATGAATTGGGCTTTCATATCCTAGATTTTGAAAGTGCTACTGGTACATTTAGAACTTCAATAAAACAATGGTCCCGACATTTGGGTGTCGGGTTTTTTTTTACTCACGCTGTATGCATGATACACATATACAATTATTTTGCAACCCAGCGGGTGCAAGCCAGCTAGTCTGGTTCCCTGACCTGACAAGTCTCTGACGTCTATAAATTGCTCTGTTTTGTCTGAAATAGGGTCAGGGAACCATAACAGCATTTTTTAATTGGTTTTTGTTGCATCTATAAACACACAATTGTAAACAGTTCAGTGTAACAATATTTGCTATAAAATACTACCCCCCCCCCAAAAAAAATCCATCCATTTCTCAAAATTACAGCAATTTTAAGCAAATGTCGTACATTGTATTACCTTTAACTAGGGTAGAGTTTATCCCTTTTTGGCTATACAGTCTACAGATATACGTGTAAACAATGAGAACAAGTGAGAAGTGGCTAGTTTGAGGAAACAGATTTTGCTGTCAGATCGGATTTTATAAGGAAATCCAACATCCAAACTAACCTACAGAGTGTATTTTCAAGGGACTGTGTCTATTTGTTTTGACAAGTTGTTGTGTGGACAGTCACAATTCCAGGATATTCACATACCACAGTATAAACGGGAAGAGGGAAGAAAATAGTAGACATGCTATTGAAATGGATGCTGCAATCATTGTACTTTGAGTAGACTATTAAATTTGTAGTACAATGTAATACAGTGTAATACAATGTAAAACAGTGTAATAAAATGTAGTACAATTGTATACAAATTTAACTGCACAGAAGTTCCCAGAGAAAATAATACATGGATACTGCAATCATTGTACTTTGAGAATAGACTACATGTATTAACTTTGTAATACAGTGTAATACGGTATAATACAATGTAATACAATGTGATATAATGTAGTACAAATTGTATACAAATTTAACTGCACAGAAGCTCCCAGACAAATCAATGTACATGTATTAATTGCACTGACAATGTATTTGTGCACAGCCTTGCCAAGGTGCCACACAAATGGAAACTGCAATCATTGTACTTTGAGTGAACTGTTAACTTTGTAATACAGTGTAATACAATACACTTTGATACAATGTATTACAAATTTATACAATGTAGTACAATTGACTACAAATTTATACAATGTAGTACAATTGTATACAAATTTAACTGCACAGAAGCTCCCAGACAAATCAATGTATCAATTGCACTGATGGTATTTACAATGTATTTGTGCACAGCCTTGCCAAGATGCTACACAGAAGCCACAAAACACAGCCCACCAAAATTGTTGTCCACACCTAAAGCCCAATTAATAACCCTAATCCAGGGAGGTTCTGTGACTCAAGGGGGATTTCTGAACCCGTTTTTGTTTACCATCTTGTGCAAGAATGTGTACGCTGTACTCTAGTGATTAGGCTGGCCCCTGTGTTATCAATGGTAAGGTATGCAGCACATATTTTTTAATATGTGGAGGTGATAATGAAGTTAGCTGTGACCAAAGTACAGAGCTAGACTGTCCTTGTTTACACAGTTGAACATTGCATGCTTTTGATAGTCATTGTCGTGTGTGTTGGAACATTTTTGTTCAGATGCCAACCATTACTCATGCAACTTGTACTTTTGTAGGCTGACATGTTTGTATGTACATGAATACATGTGTGGAGGGCTCTGGAACCATGTACAGCATGTACATTGTACAGGGTCATTGAAAATAGCACACTTGGGCTTACAGTGACAACATGGTCGGTGACGTATATTTTTTTGTTTCCAATCAGAGGAAAATAATCCAGCTTTCTGGCAACTTGGAATTGACTAGCTTGCATAAATAACTGCTGACATTGTCTTTAAGGATTTAGGAATGTAGATATTGACAGTCGTTTCTATGTCAACATGTTGTTGAGGAAACTGAATACTGGTATTAGGCCAAAAAAAATAAAATATTCGGTCTCTGGTCAGACCAAAGTTCCGGAATTGACGCGGCGACGCGGCTTTTTTTTTTTTTTTTTTTTTCTTCTTTTTTCTTTCTTCAAGCTTATTGTACAGACAAGGTGGGGTACTATTTTGCTTTTTTGGTGTCCTCATGTACATTGGTGTCCTCCATAATTTGCCTTGGTGCTCTCGATCATTTGCCTTGGTGCAATTTCCCATTCCTTGGTGCTCTTTGGTAAAAAAAGATTGAGGAGGTGCGGCAATAGAGGGCGCTGATGGAGCTACCGCGGAACATTTTGGAAAAAAAAAGATTGACGCGCATGATTAAAATCGACGCGCGCGCTGACCAGAGACCGACTTATTTTTTTTTTGGCCTTACCGGTATTGAAAATTCTGACATCAACAGTGCTTATAGCCCACTGTGCACATTTTAAATGCATGGTGCCTGCCGTCTGTAGACGTACATGAACAAGTACATGGGCCACGTAAAATCTTGGTTTTTATTTCCATCTCGTAAGTGAAAAGTGGAACCCCACTTCAGGGAGAATAACAGTGCCAGGTTTTGATGAATGGTGGTAAAGCCAGACCTGGCAGACAATTAAAATATCTTAACCAGGAATAAAAAAAAAAAACTTTTTGAATTCAAGAGATTTTTTTCTTTAGCCAGTTTGGGGAAACGAAGGGGAAAAAATCCTGTGTAATGACCAACAAATAACAATCTAGGGTCTGCCCCTTTTCTATTCATGGTTCACGCTTGAACGAATCCCGACCACGTTCATGAAAGGTGGAAATATCAATCTTATAACCGATGCAGAAAAAAATTCCATTGTGAAGGAAGGAGTTGCAGTGGCGGGTGGTACGGTTTATGGTGTGGTCGCGTTTTTGTTCGATTTGTTTTCTTTTTCAATATTTGAGTACTGGAAATTTCAGACTTGTCTGCTTTTTTTTTAATGCATGGTAACATTTGAAGGGGGGGGGGGGATTAAAGTAGGGAAGTTTACGGAATAATATGGAATAATGGAGTTTTTATGACCATAGAATTTTATTGCTGTGATTTATGCACATTGCATACAGAATCTTAATTTGGGATTATTTTTGTAAGTTAGGCATGAGATTTTTCAGACTTTTGTCTGAAATCAGACTTTTTGAATCTCAGAGAAAGATATCAACTAAAGAAAGAAAGGCAACTCCATTTTCAGACTTTTTAAGACTTGTTTTTTTCAGTCTTGTTAAGTTATTCTCAGTTCTCATGTACATGCCCAGAAAATGAAACATCTGTGCAGATCATACAAAAGATGAAAGAAAAATAAAGGCTTTATTTCCTTCTCTAAGTTATAAATAGTACGTGTGTATTTAATTTTGGGAAGGAGGGAAATTCATTTCCTTTAGCAAGGCACCATAGGTTGAATTGTGGGGTGAAATCACTGAACTTTAAAGTGTACAATGCCCGAGTCATGTACATGTACATATTTGGTTATCATTGCGGTCACCTATTGTTATTTATTGCACAATCCATGGAATGGCCTTATTTGATAGTTTAGATTGTGTAATGTACATGTATGCATTTCTACGTTTCTCATGTTCAATAGACATTCTTCTTTTGTACATGACTCCTAACATGTAACTTCCAACGAGTAAAATACTGGTGGGAGCCAGACATTTTGGAGTGAAGCCACTGTAGTCTGAATAATGAAAGTCATTCCAGTGGACTCTCATGTGAAAACTCGATTAATTTTGTCTTGTCCTTGGTTTCAGACAGACGGGGTGAATTTTTTTGACTGGGATTTTCATTCTTTGAAAATTGTGATTATTATTATTAAAAAAGAGGGTATGCTTGTATGCACATGTACACTGTACAGTAATTGTACATGTGTATGTAAACATTTCACATATTGTAGCCACATTACAATTACATTAATTAAACTAACCCCCTTGAGTGATTTACTAGGAATCTTCCTCACTCTTGCAAAATCCAACACCATATGGTAAACTCTGCACCCAAACTGTTGGACTCTGATTATGGTGGTATGCCTGACCCCATGTACATGTAAAGCATAATCAGTTTACTAGTGCAGTACTCACTCCAACAGATTCCAACGGAACAAGCAGTTGGATTTTGAAGGGTTGGGGTGGTTAGGGTTAACCTTTAACAATCCCCATTCAGTCTAACGCCAACACCAGGGTTTGTTGGAATCTGTTGGATTTGAGTACTGCAGTAGGGGCCTATGCTTTACATGGGGTCACGTCAGGCATACCACCATGACCACCATAATCAGAGTGTTTGGGTGTAGAATTTACCGAACTATGGTTGGAATTAACAGGTTGAGGAAGGTTCTTAGTAAATCACTCAAGGGGGTTGGGGTTAATACAATTTCTCATTTATTTCCTTGTGTTTCATTTCAGATCATGGCAGTGAAATGACAAGAACTCCGCACACACTCGAGGAGGACGGATGTGCACATTTCCACTTGATGTCATCAGATCCGAAGACAAAGATTAAATAAAACTCTCCGGAAGAGATAGGACAGTAAAGTCTTCCGATATCAAGAAAACCTTTTGTTTCTTCAGTGTCCCACTTTTGGAAAACGCAGCACATTCCTTGACGCCAACTCCATGTGAATTGGGTTGTACAAACTGCGTGGAACTTCTGGAACCTCAGAAATGATTGCTCTTGAACAAGTAGCATAAACGAACGCCTGATATCACGACCAGTGGACAGAGCCGTCGTGTGCACCTGACTCGCGCCCATCCATTGACCAATCATGGCAAAGAAGAACGTCGAGCGCACCTTCCGCATCGCGGTAGTGGGCCTCTCGGGTGACGAGAAAATAAAAGGTTTGTAGCTCTCGGATTCATAAGTTTGCCTCTCACGGATGAAATGTTATTCATTTATAATACCCAGGGTATGCCCAAACAGTTCAAAACTGGTTCCATTGGGGCCCTGCATTCAATAAAAAATGACTACAAACATGTATACAAATACAATACATTACAGACACAATACAATACAATACAAGGTGATTTTAGTGGGTGCCAGATTAGATAAATGAATAATAAATTGAATAATTTCAGTGACTAACTTTCCGTAAAATATTGTCTTAAAATTGAGGTATTCATGACGGTGTTAAATTTGTTGTTCGGCACCCCACAGGTTCGGCAGGCGTGGGCAAGTCCTGCCTCTGTAATCGCTTCGTCCGACCCCACGCCGACCACTTCTACAAGGATCACATTTCGATTATCAGTCAGATTGACTTCAGCGGACAGGTCATCAACAACGATCACTTCTTGTACTGGGGAGAGGTGACTAAGGACCTGGAGGATGGCTCACAGGTATGGATTCAACATTTACACATTTCAACGAGTCTTCCACCGCTGTGACCCGGGTTCGAATCCCGCCTGGGCCAATATGTGGATTGGGTTTTCAGTCCCTGCCTGATTCCGTGGGTTTTCCCAAGAATATCATTCTGGGGTTTTCCTCCCACCACTAAAACTGTAATTCCTTCCAAGTCTACTAAGAGACCCCCTGGAAATAAGTCCAAAGACCTGAAGACTTTCGTTGGCTGTCCCGGCCACTTGCCGAATAATCACAAACAAACATCCATTTTCCAGTCAAATCACAACATTTGAAATGAACTATGAAAAGGGCATTGTCTTGTTAGTGCTCACCCCGAATCACTTGCAACTGGACCTGTGTATCAACTTGTGATTTACTAATGACTGGACTTGTGAAAGACATATTGACTTAACTACAATGTAAGGCAATTCAAGCGTTGTGTAATGTCCATGACACAGCTTTTAAGAGCTCAGTGAATGAACCCAAAATGTAGGGTTTTTTTCATCATCTAGTAATGGTCAAAGAGACTACAAACTATGAGTTTTGGACCATTTTGGACCATTTCTCTGAATCATTAATCAGATGTCATGGTTAATTCGGGCGATTCACAATGCAGTGCGCCACCAAGAGTTTGCCAAGGAGAGTTCATTTTTCCCAGTGCATTGTGGGAGAGAGTCGACAAATTCACAGCGCGGGACATTTGAAATTGTTTGTTTTTCCGGTCAGTAGTTTCGTAAGCGTGTGATTCGAGTATCTATTTGCCCTTTTCCTTCTTTGTATCAATATGGTGTTTTTTTGTAAGGCGGCAGAACGATATGCTCCAATCTATAACAAATTAGCTCAAGTTGTCTACCGACACTCATTCGAATGGGCCATGTTGTGTCGACCGTAAACTTGAAAACTGGACTCTCCATGGCAAACTCTTGGTGGCGCACTGCATTGTACATGAATCGCCCGAATTGGCTCTGTCATGGACATCACACGTCCTTTCATAACGCTGAAATTGCCCACCGCTATCTTGACCTGATATCCGTCCTTACTCGCAGGTGACTTGCAGCATCGTTGAGCTGACCGAGTTCATCGATGACCAGTCCTTCCAACCTCTCCGAGGTCACGGGGACAAAGATTACAAGAAGAGGTGTAAGACCACCCTCACCTCGGCCGAGAAACTCATGTACATTTGTAAAGACCAGCTCGGTAAGTTCTCGGATTCTTAAACTCCTTAACATCCAAGACATTTTAAAAAATAAAAAAATTCATGCCAAGCCTTTTTGAGTAGATAGAATGATGACTCGCGGCTGTTTTGACACCAATGCCATTAAAATAGGATATTGTGTTCAAGCAAATTAACACATTTTCGACGCATGTACATTGTACTCATTCATGGTTGAAAGTATGGAATACTGATGGTCATGATTGAGCCAAATCTTTAGATAAAGCATGATAATTATGTCTAGCATACCCAAACATATAAATTAGTCCTCCCCTTTCCACTGTCAGAAGATTAGGAAATATAGAAAGATGAACAAAATATGAAATGTCTGTTTTGCAAGCAGCTGTTAAAAAATGTCTGTGTTTTACAGAACATCACATTTGTGTGGGCATTTATATTTTGTTTTTAACTAAGCATCCTTCCTACTTGAGTACCCCAGCACCCCCAAACCCTACCCCGTCCCCCACCCCACCCTACCCCCCTCCACATACCCACCCCAAGCATACATGCCCTTAAAAAAAGTCTGTGTTTTACAGAACATCACATTTTTTTGTGGGCATTTTTATTTTTTAAAAACTAAACATCCTTCTTCCTTGAGTACCCCAGCACACCCAAACCCCACCCCACCCACCCCCACCCCATCCCACCCCTTCCCCCACCCCACCCCATCCCATCGCACCCCTTCCCCACCCACCATTCCCCACCCACCATTCCCACCCCCATACCCACCCCAAGTATGCATGCCCCTTTAAGATGATAGTGATGAGTTCTCAATGGTCTACATCTTGTCCCTGGAATCTCAAGCTGAACCCCTCGCAGGAGGAAGACATTAATATTAACAGAAATGTGGAAAACATCTGTCTGGCAGATTGGGTCCATTAAACATGATTATGGAAACGGAATGAAGTGTACAGACGACGATGATGAAGTCGGGCATTGCACAATCATTAAGATAATTACTCCGGGGAGATGTGTACATGCAATGATGATACAATGTATTATGGAGCCCTTGTACATATGTGCATGTACACGTATGTACATGGCTTACATTTGTTTATGTACATGATCTGATACACCGTGCCCTCTGGAGACATGCACACAATGTATACGTCTCCACAGGGTAATTTCTATAGATGAATACGTCTCCACAAGGTTTTCACGAAATAGATATATGGATTTTACTCAAAAACTAGGAATTTCCATGGTGGGTTGATCTGTCGCAAATGGAAGAGTTTTAGAAAAGGGATATTAAGTCCAAATTTCAACTAAGGAAATTAATTCTGGTTAAAATAAGAGCATTTTGAAACTGTACTTTCAAACTCAAAAACTTTAGTACACGAGAACAAAGAAATGTCTCCACAAGGTGAAGAATTTCAGTATTGTGGCATACATTTGTTTATGTACATGAACTGTCTGTATAACACTCACCATGTATGATACATGTACATGTATGTACATGTACATGTGGTTCTGTCTTGTATTACGCTCGAGGACAGACCCACAAAAGGATAACAAAAGATCCTTTCAGTCCTCGAACGACGATGCTTTTGTTCGAAACTGTCCTCGATCGTACGTTTACGTGCTTAGTCTATGGGAAAGTGTTAAAGTACAGGGACAAAGGGAAACACAATACATGTAGGTTGTCCTCAGGCGTATAGTAAAACACGACTGTGTGTACATGTACAATTTGCACAATATATACATTATTAGAGGTGTGCATTTACGGGTAGTATGGGAAACGGGTATCTCGAATAAAAAACGTGTACAAAATTAATGAGAGCTGTTGCGTAAAAGTTATAAAGTTATAAGAATATAAACAAAGGAAAAGGGAAGAGGAACAATAGAAAATCCTTGATTTACACCATAAACAAACATAAACAAACATGCTAGTACATACTGTATCTGTGTATAATATTGTACAGAACGCATGTATGCTGAGCACGTGTACTGTAAAAAGACAGCTTTATTCTTTGTCAGACAGTCAAATAAACTTGGCTTTCGTTTTGTTAGATCCTACTATAACAAATGTGCAAGAGCATATTGTGGGCATTGCAGACATCATGTCTCTGTTCAAGTTTCAGTTTCGGTTCTTAAATCAGTTTATTACGTAATTTCATAAACACTGTGTACTGATAATTCATGAGCTTACTTGGATGGGATTCGAACCATGGCCTCCTGCTTATTGCTGCAGTTGTCTTACCACTGGATCATCTCCTGAAGCAAAAACATCCATCATATCAATTTTTTATTCAAAGTTCTATTTTTGATTTGCTTATTTGCATGCTTGTAGGTGATGAAAGAAACTACGAAAGGAAGATTATGCCGGACGGGAAATTCGTGGTTGACGGTTTTATCGTTGTCTTTGACGTCAGCCATGTCCAGAACCGTCCCCCCAACAAGCAGTCATCCTACATCATGGACCTCCTGTCCTCCCCTCTCCACAAGTCCAAGAAGCCTTGTGTCCTGGTCGCGACGAAATGCGAAGAACCCGAGAGCACGGCGCACGAGGAGGTCAAGTCGATCCGAGACAAGAAAAAGATCACTTTAATTGAGACGTCGGCGTTCGAGAACGTCAACGTGGACTTTGCCTTCCTGACCCTAGTCAACCTCATCGACAGGAGCAAGAGGCGACCCATGGAGGTACCCTTTATCACAGGCATCAAGAGGCAGAAGGAGATCCTGGACAAAGTGGAAGACGCCTACATGGCTCTCTTGTCCAGGTCTGTCACCGACTACCACGCCATCTGGAACCGGACCAGGAAAGAGCTCGCCGACGAAGACAACTACCTGACCTACCTCCGATACTTTGGAAAGGAGATAGCCGCTAAGAAGTTCAAGAATCACATCAGGAGGCTGAAGGAAGCTCAGCAGCAGAAGAAGAAGCAGCAGTGCCTGGAGACCCTGCCGCTAGCTCTGAGAGACATGCTTCCGGATCTGGCATCCATCGGCGGAAGGTTAGTCATTATTTACCTTAACCCCCGAGGCATATTTTTCAAACTGGGGAGTGTGGCCTAGTGGATAGGGATCGTTACTCATAGTCAGAGGGACAGGGTTCAATCAAGCTGCTGGTCATGTGCTGTGTCCTTGGGCAAGCCACTTCACCCCCACTTGCCTCTCTCCACCCAGGGGTATAAATGGGTACCGGCATTAGCTTGGGAGTAACCTGCAATGGGCTGGTTTTTCGTATCCCGTCAAATTGGCTCGAGACAGACTCAACATTTTCACTTATTTTTGTCAGGAACCTTCGGAATGCTCCCAAAGCTTTCACAGTGCAGAAAGCCATCTCGGATTTATATACAGACTGTGGGAGCTATGCTTATTTTGTCTGTATGACCTCTGACCTTTTACGCATTGACCTACAGGGACTGGCGAGCGTGTCAGGAGATCATTCTCAAACATCCCAACTTTCACACCTGGTTTGTCCGACTTCCTGACGGCGACTCTTGGAAGATAGGCGAGTACCTAGACAGTGAGACAAAGCAGATTGCCCTGGACTTCCTCAAGACAAACGCCGTGGACTGCGAGAGGTGTTTCAAAGCTCACGATGACAGGCTCAAGGAGGCACTGAAAAGAGAGAGGTAGGAGGAAAACGGGGTCATCTCATGCAGGTTGTGGGTTCAAGTCCAGCCTGGGATTGTGGTGCTTGGCACCTTGGGAAGGACTGGGTCACTTAGGGGGTTTTCGAAATCTTTGCTTCGTCTTCGACTTCGGCTTTGCCTCTAACTTCTGAATCACTGAGAGGCAAACTAAGCAAAAATATTCCAACTTTTCTCTTCACATCAACTGATTGAATGTTCCTGAAGCATAACAGGCACCAAAATGTAGAGTTCCAGAAGTTGGGGGCCTAAAATCTCCTTAAGCCGAAGACGAAGCCGAAGCCAGTCATTTCGAAAACGCTCTTAGTGCTTCCCCCACCCTGGAGTCTATAGACCTTTATCATGCTGCCACCATTTCAGTCATGTTCTCTTTATCCAATAACAGCACTGAATGATAATGTGTTTTGTGCAAAAAGGAACCAGACTATTTTTCCTTCCAGCTTTGCTTTGGTTACGTTGATTTGAATGGGAAAAAAATCAAGATGGCCGCACATGATAATGGTCTATTGGTGGCTAGGTTGACTACTCATTGCTGCTTTGTGATGAAATAGTAGCACAAACAGATAATGTCGCTAAAATATGGATCTTTATTTATATTTCCACAATTTTTGCAAAATGGACTTTCCTTGGCAAAAATATACCCAATTGGTGTTAGTTTGGTCATATCTCCATTTTAAGTTTTGCCGAGAAATGTCTGGTTTTGACAGAACGTATCACATTTGTAAATGTATTCTTTGTCGCCTTCTGTTCTCCTCCAGAATGAAAGTTGATTTCGGCAAGCTCCTTTACGCCCTGAACGACGTCGTCCTCCCTGGACGCCAGTTGGAGGACACGCTCACCCACCTCGTCGACGAAGAGAGTTACAAATACCTCTCCGTGGCCGAGCGCAAAGAGATCTACGATGCGCATCAGTTTGAGATCACAGAGCAAGCCAAGAAAGACTTCGTCGAGTTGTTGCTTGAACTCGTTGAGACGTTTGAGTTCTTTGACATGAATGATGTCAACGCGCACATGGAAGGTATCATCAAACACAGTCTACAGAAAGAAGAAAGGTGAGATTTTGCATGTTTAAAGTTTCAAGTTAACTAAAAACTCGTACATAGCCAGAATTTCACGGTTTTCATAAGTGCGATGCTCTCCAGATGAAGGCTTTACTCTGGATCATATAGTTTGAAGCATATTTTAAATGGGAGTTAAGTTTTAAACTGTCTATACTTTGTACTACGCTTGTTCTGCAGTAATGTAGTTTGTTTAGCTGCAATATTTACATGACAATATCTTTCAATTAGTCATTTTCTATAATTACTTCCTAATCTAGTCCTTACAATGGATTGGTTGTGCTTTCGGTTTGGTTTTAGTTTTGTTTGTGTTGCACAAGTTGAAACTACAAACTGTAGATATACATGCACATGTGTTTAACTATTGTTGACTGCTGTGGTGTGGGATATGACTTTTTTTAACACCCAAGAGGCACATACCTGTAGCTGCCGAGGCAAAGCCGAGGGCGCTATGCACCCCGGGGGTTAAAAAGTCATATCCCACATCACAACAGTTGCCAGTACCCCAAAAAGATAAATGGTTGTAACTTACTGTGTGAGAAATAAATTAAATCACTGCGATGTTGGCCTAACCTCTGATAACTGAAGGTTTTGACGTCCTGCCAGACATGAGACTGAGTGTTGACGTTGCAGTTCTCATTGCGCAAAGCTAGCACGCCCGCAGGTTCCACGCGCGCTACACACGCAATCCGCTCCGTTCACAAGCACCCCCTCACCGGCAATGGAAGTACAGTTGGGGGTGACCGACTGACGCCATCTTGCCCGACTGCAATTTATTTGCCGCGAAGCGCGGCCACTGCGTGTAATTAGAATAAATCCCCTGGTGTACGTGCGTCACACACAAGGAACGGTGCGCGTCAACCAGCGAAATGTCCCGCCCATGGGACGTCGTTGTTAGGTAAAAGGGCGCCCTCTTTCGGTAGCGCACGGAGCTCATAAGCACAGTGCGATATCACCCTCAGTGTGTCACATGCATTTTTATTGTCCAGACACGTGGCTGTCTTAGACCAACGAAATAACAGTATCCAAGCACACGATATAACAATTTACTGTAAAACATATGTTGCTCTCTATTACAGATGTTGGTGATGATCATTATGAATTTTTCACAAAGACTGGAAAGGAAACGTGACTGTTAGGCCCAAAAAAAAAAAGTCTCCGGTTTCTGGTATGGAGCTTGCCCAAAAAGTGGTGCGGCGACGCGGCTTTTTTTTTTTTTTACCTGTTTTTTTTTGCTTCAAATGTCGGCTGAGGACTGCAATTGGTGCCCGACTAAACTTAGTGAAAATATATGGGAGTCCAGAGAGGCCACATAAAGCTTATTCTTGATCATATCCCCATCTAAAAACACGTTAAAATTATGCAGCAGCAGGATTCCAGTCAAACCAGTGAGTTTGGCAGTTTTGAGACATCATCTTTTATTGAAAAAAAAAACTTTTTCATTTTGCCGACGCGCATGGCTACGGCGAGGCGCGCACATACCAGAAACTGGAGACTTATTTTTTTTGGCCTTATATATATTTTTTAAAATCAATTTGAGACTTTGCATGTTGAAACTCAGAGGTGTTTAACTCAATTGTTGTGCTGATTATGCTCTGACCATCATCAGGGACAGGACTCTGAAAGGGGAATCTTGACTGGTTTTGTTTGATTTTGTGGTTTTTGTCCCCTTGCCCAGATACAAGAATCTGGACGGTCTTATTCAGGAGAGGAGGCTACTGCTCATGAAGCATGCTGCGTTCGTGGACAACCCCTGCCGACAGACCTGCCCCTTCCAGCACAGGTGTATGGACGACCTGATCAATCAATTACTGGAGCAACGAGTGACCAGGTATAAGTCACAGATTGTCTTGTGATTGGCTACTGCTTGGCTTGTGATCGTCTTGTGATTGGCTTGTGATCGTCTTGTGATTGGCTTGTGATTGGCTTGTGGTTGGCTTGCAAGTTGCGTGTAATTGGACTTGTGATTATTTGTGATCTGACTTGTGATTTGCTTGTGACCGGCTTGCAGTTTGCTTGAAGTTGGCTTGTGAGTGGTTTGGGGTTGACTTGTATTTGATTTAAGAATTCGACTTGTGATTGCTTGTGACTTGACTTGTGATTCGCTTGTGACTGGCTTGCAATTTGCTTGTAGTTGGCTTGTGAGTGGTTTGGGGTTGACTTGTATTTGATTTAAGAATTTGACTTGTGATTGCTTGTGACTAGACTTGTGATTGCTTGTGACTAGACTTGTGATTTGCTTGTGACTGGCTTGCAGTTTGCTTGAAGTTGGCTTGTGAGTGGTTTGGGGTTGACTTGTTTTTTACTTATAAGATTTGACTTTTGATAGGATTCTGATTGGCTTGTGATTGGCTTGTGATTAGATTGTGGGTGACTTATGATTTGGTTGGGATTGCTTGTGACCAGACTTGGGACATGCTTGTGATTGTCTTCTGACTGACCTCTGATTGGCTTGTGATTGACTTATGAATTGCTTGTGATTGATGTCTGATTAACTTACGTTTTACTTGTAATTGGCCTTTGAGTTTACTGGTGTTTGACTTACGATTGACTTGTGGTTTGACTTAAGATTTTCTTGTGATTTATTTGTGATTGCCTCCTAAGGTATCTTTAGCTGGCCTTGACTTTTGATTGAATCTTACTGAGTTGCAATTGACATGATTAAGACTCTTGTGATTTTTCAATTCGATCTCAGATGCTCAGAAAGGGAGCCGCAGGACCGCTGGTCTGAGCCAAGCACTAAACTCAATCTTGTCATCCTTGGAGAGAATGGCTTGGCCGACGAGTTGGCCAATGAGATCAGGGTGAGTCTGGATAAAGGTGTCGTTGAATTGCAGAACGCAGCTGTGCCGGTGTTTTGTGAATTTAGGACCGTGAAATACTGACTCACTGGTAGTATTGCGCATGTCTACATGAGGAATGTGAACGTTTAACCAATAAAACGGTAAAAGGCACCGGATTTCATAGAAGTCCACATTTCATGCGACACTCGAAAAGTGTTTAACACTAGTCGCCATGTCTTTAAAATCCGCCACGCGATGGGCTCTTGACCAATAGGAATGGGTAAACTGTCTTAGATCTTTATGAATATTGATTTTTTTTAATTCTAGGCACAGTCTGTACAGGAGGAATATACATTGGACAATGTCATCTACTCCTTGGAACTCCGACCCATCGACGGCGATGTCCAGCGACCACAGAACAACCTCTGCACCCCTGACTTCACTCCCCAAGGTAAGAAAACACAACCGACTCCGTTGCTTAGTGGGGAGATGCAAATAAGAATAAAGTGGCTTGCCCAAGGACACATTAACTGGCCAGTAGCTGGACTTTACTCTCATTGTTTCAGAGCTGGCCATTCATGCACTGGTGTTGGTAGCTGAATGCATCAAAGTGCACCAGTTCTTTTCCACCTGATGCACTGTGTTGCGTCTGGCAGGGTTAGGATTAATTCATGACTTTCATGACCTTTAAAATTCTAACCATCGACCTAACTGACTGTCACGTTCCCAGGTTGTATATGCACGTTCAGTTCCCCGGACGATCTCCGTTACGTCACCGAAAGTCTGCGTAAGAGCAACTTCCTGCTGACCTCGGAGACTCAAGACAGCATCTATGCCACCTTGCAGCCAGAGCATCCTGTCATCCTGCTCTTTGCTCGAGACCTGTCCATACCGGAGTCGGACATCGCACAGATGAGACACGACATCAACAAACTAGCTGAGAAGTAAATAATAAAACCCACATTTCTGAGGGAGGGAGCAACAATAAGGGTAATCGTGTAAAGAAGTGAACGAAAAGACACTTCTATGTTTTGGAACTTACCAAAATAGTTACCAACAGGAAAAGTAACTTGATATTTTATAGGTCGCTAAAATACCATGTCTACTTCACTCTACTTACCTGTAGAGCAACACTACTTATGCATATTCCCCCTACCGGCAGGTATTTTCGCTAAGAGTTATATACAATAGCGCCCTCCGGCGCCCTACCCATAACACCCCGCGGCATGCGTGCCTCGTGAGCGTCCTCTTTTCTCTTAGCGGCAGGTCGGGTAGGACGTGCGTGAAATAGCTCGCTGTTTGCCTCGTCATTTACTACCCTTTTTTGCGTTTAAGAGAAGTATTTAATAAAAGATTTAGTATTCATTAGTTTGTAGAGTTTTCATCATCTTCTTGGTTTCGTTTATTTCATAATTATGAAGCGTTTGGGGAGGGCCGATCTGTCACTAACCGGGGGGAATTCCTCTCCCACGGGACGGACCGAGTCCTCGGGGGACTCTGCCGTTAACGCTACGTCGTTACCGCGGCAGCAGTCTCTCGTCCGACACCCTCAGCCACAGTCGGCTGGGGGAGTTGGCAGTTCCGCCGATCAGTTAAGGGGGCCTCGGTCACCTTCTCCGGTCAACTCAGGCGAAACACCCAAACTAAGGGCACACTCCGGCAAGGTTCCTCCAAAACATATCTCCTGTGCCGGAGCAAAGCCTAAGAAGGGCCGTCAGGGCAAGCGTGGCTCGGCAACGAGCGCCGCTGTGGCACCTGGCCCTCCCCCGATCACGGGGCAGCCCGAGGGGGCTAGCCGTCACACTTCGGTGGGCGCTAGTCACCCGTGTCCTCCCGACACAGTGCCGAACACCACTGGTTGTCGGGATGGGCTATTGCGCGGGCTACCGGCCCGTTCAGTGCTCGCTCAGCCCACGGGGCCTGAGGCGCTGTCGGCCAGGTGCATTATGAGCGATACGGAGCCGATCGCGGGGGATCCCGGGCCGACGGCCCCCGTGCCATCTCGCTCAGAGGGACTACCCTCATCATCGGAATTTTTCCGTTGTTCGGGGGTCCCGGTGTCCCAGGTGTCTTCCGATTTTTCTTCGGACACACCTCGGGGCCGTTCTTCTAAGAAGAAGAAGAGTAAGAAGAAGGCTACACGTCGATCACGCCGTTCTTCTTCGGAGTCGGACGACTCCTCTGACCGGTCCCGCCGGGGCAAACGCTCCCGGGGGGAGGACGCGGTTTCCAGAGCAGATTTCCTGCAGGCTTTCCAGTCGATTTCTGATACGCTATCGGCTATGTCTGCAGGCCGCCGGGCGGGCCCCATTGGGGGGCCCCCTGCAGCGGTGGACTACGGCCCACAGCCATCGGTTGTTGGGCCCGCATCGCAGTCTGCAGTCACCGGTCACGCTTGGGTGGCCCGGGAACAAAGGGACATACCGCACACAATTAGTCGTGCTCCCGTGTCCCCGCCTGCGGTGAGAACTTCACAATCGTCGTTCGTTGGCCACGGTTGGGTGGCCCAGGCACAACGGGATATACCACACGTGGTTGACCGTACACCGGAGGCCCGGCCTGCAGCGAGTGTCTCGCATGCATCGGCCGTGAGCCACGGTTGGGTGGATCAGAGGCCGCGGGATCTACCGCGTACGCTGGGATCCCCGCCTGTATTGAGCATTCATCCATCCATGCAGTATGGCTCTGAGGAAGTTGTCCAGCCGCTAGCGCGTGGCTCGGTACAACTCGCCCCTCCAGACGACGTTCGTTCACCGGAGTCAACTCGGCCCTCACAATCGGCTGAGTCATCCGATGACGACGAGGAACCAGACCGATTACAACGGCTGTCTATCTCTGAAACGGAGCTCCGTTTAGTACAGAGGGATATGATACGAGTACTTCATCTACCCTCCGCTGATGAGCCCCCTCCGCCCGATCATAAATCTTTCAAGCGAAGGACGGGCTCCACATCTAGCAGTGATAAAATATTCCCCATACTTCCTTTAGATCAAGTATGCGTGGAACATATCAACAACATCATGTCAACGGATAGATGGCGTCCGTTTCTCAGACGGAACGAGATTATTTTCGTTTCCCAGCTGAAGATTTTGCGAAGTTTTTCACTCCGCCTACTCTCCCCGATGCAGCAAAAGATAAACTTGCGGCCGATGAGAGTGGTTCGTCTTCCAAGCGACCCTTTGCGGACAAATCACGTTGTAAACTTGAAGACGTTTTGAAGAAGATAGACACAGCTTCACGTTTTGGCTCGCGGTCAACGTCTTTCTTACTTCTTCTTACTGAATATTTAGCCGTGGGCTATGAAGAGGACTCGCCGATTCCAGCGGATATGCTGACTGCGGCCCTTCATTGCCTAGACCATGGTCTACGCTCAGTGCTTGATCAATTCGCACGAGTGTCGGCCCTATCAACGTCCACCCGCCGGGGTAACGTGCTCGATGCACTGTTCCTCCCGTCGCAGGGTGCTCGAAAAAGACTTGAAGATCTCCCCCTGACGGGCACGGATCTTTTTGACGGGAAATTCGAAGATCAGATGCGAGATGAGGCCAAACGTCTGAAGGCTACGGAGAAAATCAACTTCAAGAAGCCTCCAGCACCGGCGTCCAAACAACAGCGTGGTAAGGGCAAAACATTTGTCATTCCCCGCCGCAAACCTCTGAAATCTGGTCGCGGTGGTTTTCGTGGCCGCACGGACAATTCTTCCGGTGCGCGCGCCACGCAGGCCCGCACGTTCTCTGGACAACAACGGCCCCAATCCGGTCGTGGTTTCCGGGCACCGGCCCCCCGCTATCCCGGGGGCTGGCGCAAGTGACTTAGTAGACTCGTGGCGGCCTCCCGCCGTCGGACCCGTGGGAGGCCGTCTCTGAGACTTTGCGGGGTCCTGGGGTTTAATTACGTCCGACCGGTGGGTGCTCGACACGATCGGGTGCGGCTACGCACTCGAGTTCTCGAGCGCCCCCCCCGTCGGACATGGTCGTTCGACCGACGGTAGTTCCGTCCGATCCTACCAAACGTCTCTCCCTCGAAGGGGAGATCAGTTCCCTCCTCGGGAAACGGGCAATTCGCCCGCTCCCTCCGGGGGAGACGCGGTCGGGCTTCATGTCGACCTTCTTTCTGGTACCCAAGAAGGAGGCCGGCATGTGGCGCCCGATTTTAAATCTAAAACCCCTCAACAAATTTATTCGGCCAAGACGTTTTCGCATGGATACGCTCAACATCATACTCCAATCGATTCGTACACCTGCATGGGGAGCCAGTCTCGATCTGAAAGATGCGTATCTACACATTCCTGTCAGACCAGACCACTGGAAGTTTCTTCGTTTTCAGTACGAGAACGTCCAGTACGAGTTCATGGTTCTTCCGTTTGGTCTAGCCACCTCACCCCGAGTCTTCACGCGTGTGGTGAAGACAATCGGGGCCGCATTAAGAAAACAAGGTGTGATGATCTTCATGTATCTGGACGATTGGATCATTCTTGCTCAATCTCAGACGGCCGCGTCGGCGGCACTCAATCTGACTTGGCATCTAGCGGCGGATCTCAGGTTTATTATCAACGCCGAGAAATCCCATCCACATCCATCCCAATTCCCAATCTTTCTGGGAGCGTCACTCGATCTCCAGAGGGGATTGGTTCGGCCTACGGAGGAACGAATTGTAAATCTCCAACAGTGTGTGTCTCTGTTTCTCCCGACGACCATGGCCCCAGCGCAAGCCTGGCTAAGGTTGCTCGGTCTTATGGCCAGTATGGTAGATGTGGTGAACTTTTGCAGACTAAGGATGCGTCCCATCCAATTACATCTGCTGTCCTTCTATCGGCCCAGTCGTCATCACATACGTCATCTGGTGCCGACCACACCTTGGCTAATACCGCACCTCCGTTGGTGGCTCGACAATGCCAATCTCACGGAGGGGCGCGCTTTTCACAATCCCAGGCCGTCAGTGACCATCACGACAGACGCGTCACTTTTTGGCTTGGGGGCCACCCTCCACCCGCGCCAAGTAGCGGGTCGGTGGGGGCCCAAAGAGTGCTCGAAGCACATAAATGTGCTGGAGATGTTGGCAGTCATCAATGCTCTCCAACGTTTTCAAGCATCAGTGACAAACCAGGTAGTCAACATTCGTTGCGACAATGCCACAGTAGTGGCCTACATCAATCGACAGGGAGGCACGCGATCCGCCCAACTATGCGCGCTCACGTGGAATCTCTTCCACTGGTGTATGGACCACGGAGTAACACTCGTGGCAACTCATCTCCCAGGCGAGGAGAACGTCACAGCCGACGCTCTCTCCAGGGGGTGGGTCGTTCCGACGGAATGGACACTGCGTCCGCAGGTTGTCCAATAACTTTTTCTGTTGATCGATCGGCCTCATGTCGACCTGTTTGCCTCTCGAAACAACCACCAGTTACCGGTATACTGCGCAAGACACAACGACCCTTGCGCATGGCAGACAGACGCACTGGCAATACGGTGGGACAGACTACTTGCGTACGCCTTTCCCCCGTTCTCCCTCATACCGCGAGTACTGACCAAAGTGGAACAGGAGGAGTGCAAGATCCTCCTCATAGCTCCATTTTGGCCACGCCAACCTTGGTTCCCGAGACTCATCAAGCTCTTGGTTCACCGCCCGGTGATTCTTCCGAAGAGGGCAGACATACTGTTCCAGCCCAGCTCGGGTTTTCTTCACCCGGCCCCGGAGGATCTCCACCTGACGTGCTGGGTATTATCAAGCAATCCTTCCGCACGGCGGGCCTTTCTGAACGAGCTGCGGCCATTGCAGCCTGCAGCCGGCGGGAGTCTACCAGGAAAATTTATAACAGTAGATTACACCATTTTTACAAATGGTGTAGAGCCAGGTCTCTGCGTCCCTCCGATACTTCTATAGGAGAGATTGCAGACTTCCTAGTAGGCCTCTTTGACAGTGATCTTGCTACAGCCACAGTTAAGAATTATCGTTCGGCTATAGCGGCTATTCATGGAGGTTTCTCTGACGGTTCCTCGGTGTCAGATAATCAGAATCTTAGCCAACTTATCAAGGGGATGTTTGTGTCACGCCCCCCGACACGTAGGCTATTACCATCGTGGGATCTCTTTGCTGTCTTATCAGCCTTATCGATACCCCCGTTTGAACCAATGGGCAGCTCAACCTTGTTGCAGCTGTCGGTTAAAGTGTCATTTCTATTAGCAGTGGCTACGTCTAGAAGACGTAGCGAGCTGCATTCGCTTACGGTGGAGACAGGTCATATCCGGTGGGAACCCGGGGGTGTTCGCCTGGTTCCTAAAACAGGTTTTCTGACCAAAAATCAGTCAGAATCATTTTCACCTCCTGACATTTTTGTGCCGGACATCAAATCCTTTTCGTCTGTCTCTGGTGACAGACTTTGGTGTCCGGTCAGAGCCCTGAAGCGGTACGTTGATAGAACTAAAACGCTCCGAAGTGGCCATTCACAGCTGTTTATAACAACGACTCCACCATACCGACCGGCCTCGCGTGATACAATTTCCCGCTGGTTGGTTACGGCCATCAAATCAGCAATAGACTCACCAACAACAGATTCCGTTGGGTCAGTCCATGCACATGAGGTCAGGGCAGCTTCTACTTCCTGGGCCTTTTTTAAGGGTGTTTCTATTAAAGATATCACACAGGCAGCGTGTTGGAAAACCCCCAACACCTTTACAGAGTGCTATTTGAAGGATGTCCTCCAGACGGAAGGCAGAGCCGGGAGAGTGGTGCTGAAGGCGGCGAGCCGAGCATCATCAGGTCCACAGGATCCTCTCCTACCCGGGGCTTCCCTAGAATAGGTGAGTCTCCTCATCCTGGCTATTTACATTATACATTACATTGTATTGAATATAAATGTATAGCTAAACACTCTTGTAATAAGGTCATTGGTCTTGGACAAGTTACCTTCTTTTTATACAGTTTACCTTGTGCATGGGCTTGGTTTGAAGTGTTTTAGAACTTGCTTTAAGAAGTGTCGTGTACTAACAGTACTCTTCTTTGCAGGATTCAGCTGTATTATATATTATATTTATTATTATATAATACTTTACATTATGAGACGTTCCCCCTAACGAGGGCTGACGTCTCGATTAACATGTGAGGGTAATTAATATCCTTTACATGTACAGTTCTTGGTTTTTTCCCCTGTCCGCCTTTGGACGGAACAGTGGGAGCCATCTGGGGTTACATTCCATGTTTCATGCCCCTGTGAGTAAGCAATAGCATCTCGCATGGCCCACCTCCTTGACGGTGCTAGTCTATGCATAAGTAGTGTTGCTCTACAGGTAAGTAGAGTGAAGTAGACTCCCCCCCCACAGAAGTGTGGTTGGGGTCTACGAACGAATACTTACCTGTAGAGCATCCCTCCCTCCTACCCCACTCTTCTCGATGCCTTGGGTACTTTGTTGTATTCCGACTTAGCGCTCGAGAAAAGAGGACGCTCACGAGGCACGCATGCCGCGGGGTGTTATGGGTAGGGCGCCGGAGGGCGCTATTGTATATAACTCTTAGCGAAAATACCTGCCGGTAGGGGGAATATGCATAAGTAGTGTTGCTCTACAGGTAAGTATTCGTTCGTAGACCCCAACCACACTTCTGTGGGGGGGGGAATTTAATAGCAGGCTGAATTTTGCGCGAGAAGTGCAGGGTTTTTATTTATGAGGAAAATTATGGGGTAAAATGGTCATCATTTTGTGCCTGAACTGCTGTGACTTGCACATCTCTAAATGTGCTAAAACAGGTAAGAAAGTCGTATTTTCTTCCAGAGTAGGGTTACAACAAACATAAAAACCTGGAGTTCATCTCAATAAAAAAGATTGCTTGGGGCTACAAAAATCATTTTGGAAAATTTGACAGTCATTTACAAAACGGAACAAGTTCATTTTGAACGGAACAATTAAATACATGGGGTGTGCCAAAATACACGATTACCACAACTATATTTATAAATAGTCATTGAGAAGATAATGTGGACTCACGGAAATTAAAACCATGTGTGGCCAACCAATCAGAAGTCACTCTAGTGACCTTATGAGTTACAGGCACTTACAAAAAATATTTACGATTCACTTGCTTTTACATTTTCATTTATTCTTTACATATTTTTGTCACTCAGGTTGTTCGACTGCACCATCATTGACATACCCACCGACGAGGCGATTCTGTGGCACGGCAAGAAGTTCCATGAGACTCAGATCCACTTCTCCATCAAAGCCATCGTAGAGAGCAATCGACGCTCGGGCCACGACCGCGACGACGAATCGCACGACGGCAGCCAGTGTGACCCGAACCTCAGGTTAGAGCCTTCCCTGTACGATACTATTGTCGGGTCCAACAACAAGGTTCACTCGTTTCTGAGCAGCGGCAATGGGACTAGCACTCCCTCCAGCCGCGGCTCAGACGACGTGACGTCAGGCCCGTCCGCGGGCAGCGGCCCGCCGACCCCGGCGGCTAAAGCAAAGCGAGATTTAACCCAGTCCCAGTCTCAGTTTAAATCCAACAGTCCGGCACTCAAGCGAAAGAACCCTCCAGTCAAAACGCCCAGCGTGGGTGAAGGGTCGGGCTGGGAGGATATGATTAGCGACGATGAGGATAATGACGAACCGGTCATGAGGTACAGTCTTCAAGTTTGTTTCTATGCATTTTCTCTCATTGTCCTCTGCTTGTCTAATACGAAACGTCTTCATAACGAAGAGCAGTGATTGGTTAATCTGGTCTAGATGCTGCTATAAGCTGTGGCGTAGTTTCTTAACGTGAGGTGGTGGTGGGTAACTAATATTTATTTTCTGACTTTTCCTTGGAATTCCTGCTTCAGTTAATGAGATTTTAAAAAAATCAAGACTGTTCGGCTTTTTAATGATTCATTGTGTGAAAATAGATATCAGTGTAAAAAAAAAAATCCCAAAAAATTTGCTGAATTTCTTGTATTATACTTACTTGTTCTTTTTCTTGATAATCCTCTCTGTTGCCATATCTGTTGTATCTTGGTCCTAATACGACAATTTATAAACTCAAGAATTCTTTAAACCCTGCTTTCCATGCTCAACATGTTTTTCAGTTTTTCCAAGTTTGGAGTTGTGATTGACACTACATTGTACTTTAGGCCAAAAAAAAAAAGTCTCCGGTTTCTGGTATGCGCGCGCGTCGCCGTAGCCATGCGCGTCGGCAAAATGAAAAAGTTTGTCATTTCTCAAAACCGCCAAACTCACTGGTTTGACTGGAATCCTGCTGCTGCACAATTTTAACGTGTTTTTAGATTGGGTTATGGTCGAGAATAAGCTTTATGTGGCCTCTCTGGACTCCCATATATTTGTACTAAGTTTAGTCGGGCACCATTTGCAGTCATCAGCCGACATTTGAAGCAAAAAAATCAGGTTAAAAAAAAAAAAGCCGCGTCGCCGCACCACTTTTTGGGCAAGCTCCATACCAGAAACCGGAGACTTTTTTTTTTTGGCCTTACCTTCCATGTATACAGCGAGCTCTAATGAGCGATCTTCAAGGTTGAGCTTCACTCTGTATTAACCCCCGAGCCAAGGTTGTCAGCAGTGTTGGAATCTCTTCCCAGAGTTGTGCTTACTTGTCCAAAAAATGGGATTTCTAAAAGCTCTGCGTTTCTTGTTCTACCCAACAGGTTTTGGTGGCAGAAATTCTGTGATTTTGACCCTAACTCCCTGGCGTATTTTACCAGGAACTGGACCAAGTCCATCAAAATCCATCAATTACTTTGCTTGCAATACAAAACTGTACATGACAGAATGAAATTCACCACTAATGCACTGGTTGACATTCATGGACTTGCTACACGGGGCTTTTATCACAATAGCAGTACAGGAAGCTAGGCAAAATCAGGCCATTAGGCCCAAGTCCATCATACTCCATCAATATTTAGTCACGCCAGGCCTTCTGGACCAAGTCCCCCAAAATCCACCAAAATGGGAGGATGGATTTTGATGGAGTTGGGGTGGTTAGGGTTAATCAGCCTTCACACTCACAATAGTCCTGCATTTCCCCGTTTGCCATTTAACCCTTTCCTTACGGCATTGTTTTCTTGGCTTGGCTCTCGCCAGAACCAAATTGTTTGCTCAGTCATGCGGAAATCACTAGAGCGTGAAACAAGTTGAACACCCTTCTGTTTTTTAACCCAGATTTTCACTGCCAGGGAGTGATTAAAATCAAAGTTGCTGTGTAAAGTTTGTTCCTTGAACTTTACTCATTTATGTGATGTAAAAATCAAGGCCATTTGTGCACAAATAAGAAAGTCATGCCTGTTTGCCGAATGCTGATCTGGTCCCAGTTATCAAACTGCAAGCCATTTTACCAAATGACCAAATGGCACTCCATACCTCAAATTGTGCTTGGATACTTTTGAAGCACTGTTCTAAAATTTTTGTAATGGTAAAATCACTATTAGAACGTTCTGAAAACACTCCTTCAGCTGGTATATGGTTATGAATGGGAGGTCAAACATGCCAACATGCCAGCTTGCTGAAAAGCAGTCAATAAATCTGTAAGATTTGAGGCTTTGCATGGTGGAGATACTAAATAATGAAAGGTTTGCGGAAACACCATGTGCGAATAATTTCTCAACTAAGAGAATGGTTCTGAAAAGAACCAGAGGTATAAACTCAACGTTCCGGTCAGTATGCTCTCCTGAAGACGGTCAGAGCATACTGACCGGAACGTCGAGTTATACCTCTGGTTCTTTTCAGAACCATTCTCTTAGTTGAGAAATTATTCGCACATGGTATTTCCGCATTAAATAAATCTGTGTTGAGGGTGTTTCTGTGTGTGGTTCCCTGGTCGACTAAAGTCACCCATTGTAAGGAAAGGGTTAAAATCCCCCTCTTTAGGACAGAAGCTTAGCCATTTCAACTAATGTACGCTAATACAATCGCATTGTTTCTTTACATAAATTTGACATGTGAATTGAAACAAAAACGTTTGCTGCCATAAAGTAGATTGTGTTCTGTTTAAAATGTACAATTTTCGCCAATTTGTGTTCAAACAAACGAACACGATTTGCCAAATCAGTTTTAATTAAATCACAGGTCAGACACACGTCATCCAGTCTTGACTAAATTGACAAGGTGTTCAAATGCCTGTGACAAACACAAAGGCTTCCGTTTGTTGGTATCATCCCACGTCACTTGTGACCTTTTGATTCTGCTTGTGGTTTGTGATTGATTTATGACTGACCCTTGAAAGACTTTTGAGTTGATTCTTGATTGACTTGTGACTGACCTGTGGTTCGGCTCGTAAAAGACTTGCGATTGACTCGTGATGGGCATGGGTACAACTGCTACGCCTCCCCTAGCCTGACATTCACTCTTTCTAATTTGACGTTCCTTTCCCCTTAAGCATTGGCATGGCCATGATGTGCGGCGATCCCAACCTCCCTGAGCTTGTCTTGGGCCCCATCGTCAGTAACGACACCTGCTGCCGTGACTTGGCTCTCAAGCAGACCGTCAACGTGGACATGTTCCTGAACACGGTCAAGCGTCGAGTCAGCATTGAGATCACCTCCTTCCATCAGGCCAAGCTGTACACTGAGGACATCCATCATGGATACATTCTGGTCTACTCTGCCAAGCGTAGAGCTTCTTTTGAGACATTGAAGTAAGTTCATAGCCTTTCTTTGAAATGTTGAAGTAAGTTGATGGCCTTCCTCTGAAAGGAACTGACTTGATGGCCTTCCTTTGGTATTTTCAAGTTAGTGATGGCTTTCCTTTGAAAGTTGCAGTGAGTTGATTGCCTTCCTTTGAAATGTTGAAGTGAGTTGATTGCCTTCGTTTGAAATGTTGAAGTCTGTTGATGGCCTTTCCATTGAAATGCTAATGTAAGTGGACAGCCTTCCTTTGAAACATTGAAGTTAGTTGATGGCCTTCGTTTCCAACATTGAAGTAAGTTGATGGCTTTTCAGCTCAAGTGCCCGGAACATGGACCCTGTTCTAACTGCAGAGTAATTTTTAATTCCAATTCCAATTTCTTCCTCGCTCAGATTCTTCGTGCAGTCTGTTACCCCGATCCCAATTGAGATCGTTGCGGTGTCGGACAGCGAGAAATTCTCCTCAGATTACGAGATGCAGGCATTGATAACTGAGGGGAACAAGCTGGCTGATGAGACCAAGAACTGCACCTTCATCACGGCAGGTGCCAACTTTGGCAACCAGTGTAAGTAACAAATGAGACTTGGTCCAACGTCATGGAGCTACTAACAATTCTGCTAAGAATGGAAAATATTTACGTAGCGTATACATTTCCAGCTAAATATTGACGGCATTCCTGTAGCTGGTAACTGGTTCCCAGTCGATTTTGCTCAGAACATAAATCTGTCGTCAATGGTTTACCTCTGAATGTCTTTGTTTTACAGCGTTGGCGTACTCCACATTTTTCACCGATGCGTATGAAAAGATGGCCGAAACAGAGACTATCCACGAGGGTATTTTTGGCCCGTTGTACGATGAAGACAGTTATGAAGATGAGCGGCAAGGTCTCAGGACGCCCGTTGAAACACCACAATCTGGGTAGGTCTGGGTACACGCAGTACAGCCCATGAACTGGGTACATTTAGATAGATCGGGTACCTATCCTGTGTGGGATGGGATAGACTTCTCAATCACAGTGATAGCTATGAGAATGAGCAGTAACCTCCTAGGACGCCCGTTGAACCACCACAATCTGGGTAGGTCTGGGTACACGCAGTACAGCCCATGAACTGGGTACATTTTGATAGATTGGGTACCTATGCTGTGTGGGACAGACTCATCATTCACTTGATTCCACAAACTGGAAATTTTTGCATATTTTGACAATGATAGCTATGAGAATGAGCAGCAAGCTCCTAGGACGCCCATTGAACCTCCACAATTTGGGTTGGTCAGGGTACATACCGTCATGAACTGGGTACTCGTGGGTACCACTGGATAACCCCTTTTGTGTGGCATGGGTTTATCACTCTGTCGATCCCACAAGCTGGGTACCTTTAGGTATGTGTGGGCAATAATGGTTATGAAAAGCAGCTCTCCGGATGCCCATTAAGTAGATAGAGGAATGAAATAGGTAAGACTGGAGATTTCAAATTTCAATTTTCTCAACATTCCAGCACGTCCAGTGTACTAAATCTTACTCAAATATAACTCGCTGCTTGCCACTCCCAAAAAATTGAAAGTTTCTGAGTTTTTTATTTGGAAAAGTAATGCTCATTTTTTTTGGTCTGTGTTGCAGCTTTGGAGACCCAACATATGCCAAACCTCAAATTGTCAAAGGAGTTGTATATCCATACCCACCAGGTAAGAGCAGCTAAGGTCAATTTTCCTGACTCCGTTTTAATCTGTACTTGACAAACACCTTGCACTTGCTCGTTAACACTACACAATGCGACATCTTAATGGGCAGAGACACTCGATCTTTTACCATCTACTAAAATGAGGTGCTGTGTTCCAGAAGAACCTTTCTGACAATGTTACAGTCGGCAGTTGTGAGGTGTTCAGGTAAAATGAGACAGAACTGGGCACAGATTTTTAGATTTATTGATATTTGTACTCTTTGAAATGTCTACTACACATATTTCAAAGATACAGTATAAAAAAAGACGTGGAATTAAAGTGTTTTAAGGAAAAACAATTGGCATCTTTCATTTTCACGCCTACCGAACTCAAAACTTTAAAGGCCTTTTTCTCAGTTATTTCCTTTTTGACATGCCGATAAATACGAACTTTAAACAGCCATAAATTGTCAATGGAACGTCCGATCGAAGTGCAACAAACAGTATTGTAAGGAGAATTTTATTCTCTTTCCTAATACCTGCAAAGCCTAATTTCGACCTCAGCCCAGTTCTGTCTCATTTTGTTAGAACCCCTCACATTTGTCATTCGTACATCAACAGATGATGTCAAAAACTTCACGGCTTTGTTAACACAGAACATTGCTAAAACAGTCATTGTAAGAATGTATTAAATCCCTCTCTAAAAGGTGATCATTTGCCACAAGAAATTTGTCTTTAAATGTCAGGAATGGAATCTCAGGGGACTTGTATTTGCTACTATAAGGAGTCGAATCCTCACCAAACTTTGATACCAAATTCAAGATCGATTCTATTCAGTTCCTATATGTGGCTGCCCAAGCCTATTTCAAGTCCCTTAACCTACTTGATTTTAATTTGTTAACCTTGTTTCTTTCCTCTTCTCCCGTTACTACCCCTGCACCTCTGGTTTTTTTCCATCTTGCACTCTTCCTGTTTGTCTCCTACCTCTACTTACCATGATTACTATTAATACACTAACCACACACATCCATGCTTTCGCCATAACTTTATGTAACAAATCATGGTGTACCTGTCTCTGTTTGCAATGTCATTGAACTACTTTTGTTCGTATGTCCTTTTATCCCTTCATTTTCTTTCTGTTTTTGATTCACATTATGTCAATATCATCTACACTTCCGAATTGACTTTTATTTTGGATGCTTTTCAAAATATTCTCGGTACACTGTATGCATCTAATACTGGCACCTAATTGATCTTTTTTTTAAATTTTGTATCTTAAAATTTTGCCCACACTCGATATGATATTTAAAATGTATATCTTTAATCTGAATATTAATAATCGTACAATATAATTTAAATGTTTCATTGCATAACGATGGTGTGTCTTTTCTAATGCTTTGGACATACTTGGATTGGTATAAAAATGTGTTCCACTGTCACGGCTCATTCGCACCTCTTCTCTTTTTAAAAAAAATCAAATCCCACTTCTGCACCACATTGGGGTCAATTTCCAATTTGCCACATCGTTCGGATCAAATCCCACTTCTGCCACCATTTATGGAATCAAATCTCACACATCTGACGCCATTTTTGACCAAATAAATGTCTTGACTATATTTGGCCCAAATCGTCTCAATCATTTTTGGATCAAATCTTGCATTTCGTCCATGTTTGGATTCAATCCCACTTCTGCCACCACATTTGAATCACATCCCACTTCTGCCACCATTTTTGGAACAAATCTGACTTGCCCCACTGGTTCATGGACCGCGCCCATCCCCCACGCAATGCATGCTGTAACTCCTCATTCACTACCACCACGACACGCACACTTCCAGCACAAACTGTAGTGTCTGGTCGAGCGAGGGCGCTATCCGCCGGGGAAGTCCCATCAACGGTGGCACCTCCTCCTCCATCCAGAGTGTATGATCACCTTGTAAGACCGAGTGACATTAAAAATCAGCAAAAATTGTTACGGAATCAAGGTACACACCACTAGTTGTGTTTTGTATCCTTACCCCCTTTTTTTTCAATTTAATACCTACACGTAGCATGGATTTTAGGTTTGGCATTAAGGTTGCATTTCTTAGTGGCCAATGAATGACATGTTAAAACTAACTTCCCCCTTCTACTTTAATAGTTTTCATTTAATTCTTACAACTCTAACCTTTAAAAAAGTTACATGTACAAACTTTCAATTTTAATCCCAGTGCACACATAGAAATGTATGTACTCTACACAGGTGAAAGTGCATGTACATGTCTGTCTACATTTTGTGCACACATAACTTCACAGTCAAGATACAACGGCACTCGGTTCATTTGGAAAAATATTAACAACGGTCTAGTTTTGGTACCAAATTGTTTACAAGAGCTTAATCTGGTAAAATGATAGGATTGGCACCACTTCATGATTATTCTGGATGACGTGTAGCAGTGAAGAAGAAAAGTTTTTTTTGTCAAAAGACACAAACCATGACCAAAAAAGAAATGTTTGCAGATCTTCATTGTTTTCCTGAAAAGTACCTCAACAGATAGGTGATAAAATATTGTGCACAAGATTTTGGGTGTATCCATTGAAAGTATGAACAATAATTGTGTTTGCCTTAAAGTCAGGTGATTAAAGGGAAAATACAACATTTGCAAACATCGAAAAATAAAATGACCAAGTTTTTACGAAATACCTTACAGGATGTTGGTAAATGACAGTCTAAAGCATCCTGTAACATTATGGCACCTGGTGTCAAGTCATTATCAAGAAAATGGTATTTTTGTATTCATTTCCAACGGTGGTCGGCCGGCCACCATTGGAAAAACCTAACTATTTTTCAACTACTGCTCCAAATTTGCAATTTTTTTCAGTCCAAATTTTGTTGGCTATTGGTTACATGTTCACGAACGGGTGCAGGTCAGCTAGACTGGTTCCCTTACCTTCCAATTTTCCGACATCTATAAATTGATCCATTTTATGGGAGTCAGGGAACCAGACTACTTAAACATTTTTGTTTTTCTTGGTTTTTCAAGCATTTTCGAACACAAAACTTCAAACATGTCTGTTAAACAATATTTGATCTATTATACTAACCCCTCAAATAGTTCATTTCTGAAAATTACAGCAAAAGCCAATGATGTACATTCCCTTAAACACTGAAAAGGCAACTTGTGATGTGTAACAGATATAATTGAAAACGGTATTCTTGTCCGATTGTCGTTTTTCTAAAACAGACAAACGAAGTGACGATGTCGTCTACGACCAACCTGAGAGATTCGCAACAAGTCCTAGGAGATTCCCCAACAACAAGAACGAAGGTAAACGACTGATATTATTTTTTCCTCAGATTCTCGGCTTTGACATATGTCTTTAACCCATCCTTTCTGAGTGTAGTTTTTCACCAGCTGGTATCCAGTAGTTCATGACGGTATGTACTCTGATAGGAGGACATTGGAGAACAACAGAATGAAATACTGTCCGCTCCCAATCGAGAGCAAGAAAATAAATTCACTTTAATATATTTTGCTATTAATCCAGCACATCCTCTGTAGGTAAAATTAACGGATGACCTGTTTGCCAGTCCTAGCCTTTTAGCCTTTGCACTGCCTAAAATCGCCCTGCTTGTTACTCCTCATAACGCCCAGAACCGGAGCACTCTATATGGTTTTATTAATTCGTGGAGGAGTAAATCTAATGTAATACAATTGAATACAAGTGCTTAAGGGTTAAGACCGGTTCATACGTCATAAATGTGAAGAAGAGAAATGATGTCTGGTAAGATTCACAGCCAAATCTGCCAGAGTTTAATGAGGCTAACCCAAGTGAATTCAAAGTGCAAAAAACTTGAAGAGAAGTCGTAAATTTGTGTCCAATATACGTTCCTGCTGAGTACAAAGCACCGTCACCAAGCGTCAGAACACTGTCTGATATTCCTCCGAATTTATCCCAAGATCCCGCGTATGGTGAGGTCAAAAAGCCAAAGCCGGATACCCTGCCTAGATCAGACAAGCAGCCCAGCTCTCCGAAAGATCCTGGCAAAGGTAGAGACATTGATTCGCTGCGTCTGCCAATTTCTGCACAACTGACAACCCTGTTGTCTACATAAACCTCCAGTTTAATAAGGCTTGCTTTGATATGGATGTATTGGACGGTACATCCTCTGTAGGTGCAATTAACGGGAGACCTGTTTGCTAGTCCCAAACCTTTAGCCTTTGTACGGCCCAAACTGCCGTGCCTGTTACTCCACGTAACACCCAAAACCGTAGCACTCTACAATATGGTTTTATTAATTAGTTGAGGAGTAAAACTAATATAATACAATTGAATACGAGTGCTAAAGGATTAAGATTGGTTCATACATCCTAAATGCGAAAAGAAGAGAACATGGTGTCAGGAAACAATCGCAGCCAAAAATGCCTGAGTTGAATGAGGCCAACCTGTTTAAATTCAAAGTGCACAAAACTTGACAAGAAGTCATAAATTTGTGTCCCATGTTATGCATTCCTGCTGAGTTTAAACCAGCCGTCACCAAGCGTCAGAACACTTTTTGACATTCCTCCGAATTTATCCCAAGATCCCGTGTATGGTGAAGTCAAAAAGCCGAAGCCGGATACCAAGCCCAAGCCCTATACCCAGCCTAGATCAGACAAGCAGCCCGGCTCTCCGAAAGATCCTGGGAAAGGTAGAGACATTGACTCGCTGCCTCTGCCAATCTTCTGCACACTTGACAACCCTGTTGTCTACAAAAACCTCCAGTTAAAGCTTGCTTTGATGGCTATTGGGTGGCTGGTGTGACAAACTTAAGATGCTAAGCGCCTCTGTTCCTTGAACTTGCTTGTTCTAAATAGCTGATGAGCTCACTTTCTTTACTTGCTTTGGGCTACATGTATGAGCTTTAGAAATTCTATTTTGCGGCTTCTGGTTCTTGAAGATTTAGAAGATGCAGCGTTTCTGGTATTAAGAATCTGCCTAAATAGAAAATACATTAGGATTGTTGTTTTTTTAATGCAGACCTCCAGCCAATGCTTGCTTTGATATGGCTATTGTATGGCTGGTGTGGGTCTACAAGCTTAAGATGCTAAGCGCCTCTGTTCCTTGAACTTGCTTGTTCTAAATAGCTGATGAGCTCACTTTCTTTACTTCCTTTGGGCTATGAGCTTTAAAAATGTTATCTTGCCGCTTCTGGGTCTTGAAGATTTAGAAGATGCAGCAGTTCTGATATTAAGAATCTGCCTAAATAGAAAATACATTAGGATTGTTGTTTTTTTAAAGCAGACCTCCAGCCAATGCTTGCTTTGATATGGCTATTGTATGGCTGGTGTGGGTCTACAAACTTAAGATGCTAAGCGCCTCTGTTCCTTGAACTTGCTTGTTCTAAATAAATGCTGATTTCACTTTCTTTTCTTCCATTGGGCTATGAGCTTTAGAAATTCTATCTTGCGGCTTCTTGGTCTTGAAGATTTAGAAGATGCAGCAGTTCTGGTATTAAGAATCTGCCTAAATAGAAAATACATTAGGATTGTTGTTTTTTTAAAGCAGACCTCCAGCCAATGCTTGCTTTGATATGGCTATTGTATGGCTGGTGTGGGTCTACAAGCTTAAGATGCTAAGCACCTCTGTTCCTTGAACTTGCTTGTTCTAAATAAATGCTGAGCTCACTTTCTTTTCTTCCATTGGGCTATGAGCTTTAGAAATTCTATTTTGCGGCTTCTGGTTCTTGAAGATTTAGAAGATGCAGCATTTCTGGTATTAAGAATCTGCCTAAATAGAAAATACATTAGGATTGTTGTTTTTTTAAAGCAGACCTCCAGCCAATGCTTGCTTTGATATGGCTATTGTATGGCTGGTGTGGGTCTACAAACTTAAGATGCTAAGCGCCTCTGTTCCTTGAACTTGCTTGTTCTTAATAGCTGATGAGCTCACTTTCTTTACTTCCATTGGGCTATGAGCTTTAGAATTTCTATCTTGCGGCTTCTTGGTCTTGAAGATTCAGAAGATGCAGCAGTTCTGGTATTAAGAATCTGCCTAAATAGAAAATACATTAGGATTGTTGTTTTTTTAAAGCAGACCTCCGGCCAATGCTTGCTTTGATATGGCTATTGTATGGCTGGTGTGGGTCTACAAACTTAAGATGCTAAGCGCCTCTGTTCCTTGAACTTGCTTGTTCTAAATAAATGCTGAGCTCACTTTCTTTTCTTCCTTTGGGCTATGAGCTTTAGAAATGTTATCTTGCGGCTTCTGGGTCTTGAAGATTTAGAAGATGCAGCAGTTCTGGTATTAAGAATCTGCCTAAATAGAAAATACATTAGGATTGTTTTTTTTTTAAAGCAGACCTCCAGCCAATGCTTGCTTTGATATGGCTATTGTATGGCTGGTGTGGGTCTACAAACTTAAGATGCTAAGCGCCTCTGTTCCTTGAACTTGCTTGTTCTAAATAGCTGATGAGCTCACTTTCTTTACTTCCTTCGGGCTATGAGCTTTAGAAATGTTATCTTGCCGCTACTGGGTCTTGAAGATTTAGAAGATGCAGCATTTCTGGTATTAAGAATCTGCCTAAATAGAAAATACATTAGGATTGTTTTTTTTTTAAACAGACCTCCAGCCAATGCTTGCTTTGATATGGCTATTGTATGGCTGGTGTGGGTCTACAAGCTTAAGATGCTAAGCGCCTCTGTTCCTGGAACTTGCTTGTTCTAAATAAAAGCTGAGCTCACTTTCTTTACTTCCTTTGGGCTATGAGCTTTAGTTATCTTATGTTATCTTGCCGCTACTGGGTCTTGAAGATTTAGAAGATGCAGCAGTTCTGGTATTAAGAATCTGCCTAAATAGAAAATACATTAGAATTTGTTTTTCTTAAACAGGTATTTGAAAAAAATTTTTTTAATATTCTCAGACTCTAAGCTTTATGAGCGAATTTCTTTGTTTCAAAATGTCTAGATTTCTGTTTGCTCTTGATTATTATCGTTTATAACAAAGCATCGTGTAGATACTGCCAAATTTATAGGTAGAGTAGATCATTTGCAGCTATCCAAACCTTCATTTGGTTGGTTGTTAACCCCATGCGTACAGGAAGCGGTCATGGCCGCGGCCGCTAATCCTCATTGGAATGCAGTTGCCAGCTGTGGTATGCCGTGGCACAGGGCTAGTGGGTAGTTCCACAGCTGCTGCTTTTGTGCAGTCCCGCTACCACACAAAGGCTGTGCAGTCATGCGGGCCACTTGCTCTATGTGTGGAGGAATGTCCCCATTACACCCAATCCTTAAGGGGTTAAGCACCTGTCTTTAGATTTTGAGTACTTTTGTTGCTTTGAATGAAAACAACGCACAAATGATCAACCCTACCTTTAAAAATGGTTGAAATGTCTACATTTTTACACATATGTACGCTGTTTGCCATTGCCATTGCCGGCTCTAAGTCTTTTTAATCTCTTTATATTTCAACCTTATCTCTCTGTTTCTTATCAGGCTTGCAAATTTTCCTCGGATCAGCTGATTTCCTCTTTTTGCTTTCCATTTGTGCCATTTAAAATAGAAAAACACTGTACAAAGTCTTGTAAAGATTTGAATTTCCTCTTTTTTGTGACTTCCCTGCTGCATGCCTGCTTATGCAACCTGTTTTCTTTTTTGGTGGCGCGGCTTTAAACCGTGGATTTTTTTTCTGGTGGCCTTCGAGATCAGCAAGGACTTGACTCTCGCCTTGAATCTCCAAATGGTATAAAGATAACCAAAGTCTAAAGATTTATTAGCGGTGTCTGCAGTTTTACATGCTAATCTTTATCTGTCAACAGCTCATTGCCATGATTGGACTCTTTCTTGCCAGCTTTTCCTCCTTTAGAGTTTGCAGCGGTGAAGGAAACAGAAACGAATCAGAGGAGGCGTTCCTGTACAGAAGTGCTGGCTGAACCTGGAAGTTTCTTTCAATCTGTTCTTTTTTTTTTTAGTGGTGATGGACATAAAAACTAATTTAGTTGTGCTTTCCAATGTAGAAAGAGTGCCTAGCATCTTCAAGGAAGAAGGCCATTATTTTCTTGCAAGTTGCCCTTTTTTGGTGGTTTGGAGCAGTGAAGGAAAGAGAAATTAATTAGTGCTGTTTCCAGTATGCTGTAATCTTCAGGGAGCAAGCAGGATGATTTTTCTGCGAGCGCCTCTTTCTGTCAAGATGTGTACTCACCTACTCAAGATATCCTAATGTATGTAAATAAAAATGTACTTCTAGTTTTTTTTTTTCTTCCAATTGGCTCACTAAAACTGATTCTTTTTTTCAGAGCCTGTCTACGGCGTTATCAATAAAAAGCGGCCGGCAGACCTCGTCTTGCAAGGAGCGAAGGACACCGGCGAAGGTAGAACACTCCATTGCAGCATCAGCCGTTCCATGTGCTTCCATAAAACGTCATCTTCTCTCAAATGTTTCTGTCCTTTGATCTCACTTTGTGTCTTTCTCAGTTCTATGATCAAAGACATTTTTGGAATCAAATCCCACTTTCTGCACCACAGTGTTTCAAATCACACATCTGACACCATTTTTGACCAAATAATTGTCTTGACCATATTTGGCCGAAATCATTGTCTCAATCATTTTTGGATCAAATCTTGCATTTTGTTCATATTTGGATCCAATCCCACTTCTGCCACCATATTTGAATCACATCCCACTAGTTTTTTTTCTTCCATTTTCTTCTTCTTCGACCAAAAAAATTTTGTGTAATAAACAAGCTTTACTTATAGTAGGGAATGTCAGACAAACACCAAATTGTATTAGAAGAGTCTTCAGCATTCCTTAATATGCCCAAGTAGTGACCCTTCCGGTAATCCTGATCATCAACATCCCTCATCTCCTCTGCAAAACCTTTTCAAAAAGCCATTTGAGGAACTTGTTTTGGAACCTTATTGTGAGGCGTTCTGGCAAAATGAGACAGAACTGGGCAGAGGTTGAAATGAGTGTTTGCAGGTATTGGGAAAGAGAACAAAATTCTCCTCACAAGACCGTTTGTTGCACATCAGTCGGACATTCAGTTGACAAGTTATGGCTGTTTAAAGTTTGCATTTATCGACAAGTCAATAAAGTAAAAATAATGAGAAAAAAGGCCTTTAAACTTTTGAGTTTGGTATACGAGAAAAATGAAAATGCCAATTGTTTTTCCTTAAAAGCACTTTTATTCCACAATGAACATACTTTTCCTTTAAAGTGTGTGTAGTGGACATATCAAAGATAACAAATATCAATGAATCTGAAGAAAAAAAAACACCCCATTCATTTTTTTCGCACTACAACCTAAGCCCAGTACCGTCTCATGTTGCCAGAACGCCTCACAATTAAGCAGAGATTCCCCTTGCTCATCATTACCCACAGCATCATTGAAGTCCGTAGAACCTGATAATGGCAAAGTCCAGAAGCTCTGAACCTCTCCCTTAACCTCCTTAAGTCCCTTAACCCTAACCCCCTAGGCCCTTGTTGCTTACAACCATCCTCAATCCTCCAAAATCCTCCAAAATTTTCCAAAATTTTGCAACTCCGCCTAAATTTTTCAAAATTGTCAGACAGTCCTGCCTCAAAATGCATTCATCCTCAATCCTCCAAAATCCTCCTCATCCCAAAACTTTGCACTCGTGTTTAAATGAAGGATAACCAACGCCAAATCCTTCAAAATCATCAGACAGTCCTGCCTCAAAATGCATTCATCCTCAATCCTCCAAAATCCTCTTGTGTTTCAATCACCATTCATCCTCAATCCTCCAGAATCCTCATTTGATTCAATCACCATTCATCCTCAATCCTCTAGAATCCTCCAAAACCGCCAGGAGGATTTTGGAGGAGTGAGGTGGGTTAGGGTTAATCCTAATTCAAAAGCCCCCATAATTCTGCAGAACCTTTTTTTTTTTTTTAGCAGGCATGCAACTTTTCCTCGGATCCGCTGATTTCCTCGTATTTTCTCATGAATGCCATTACAAATTGAAAAATTCTGTACAAAGTCTTGTGTGGGGTTAGGATTTTTGTTTTGTTTTTTGTTTGGCCTAAATTCCCAGTCGCATGCCTTTTTAAGGTTAAATTCCCAAATCCTCCCCATTGCTAATCCCAATCCACAACACCCTTAAATCTAGCAGAGCCGGTTATTGTACAGTGTACAGATCCCCCACAAATCCTCATTCACCAGCATCCTTAAATCCTGCTGAGCTCATTTGTCATTCTGTAGATATTTGTTTTAGCCTCCCCTCCGGTAATCCTCATCCACAAAATCCTTGAAACCTGCCGAGCTTTATGATAAATCCAGAATTCTCAAGCTCCCCCTCCCTCTAATCTAATCCACAAAATCATTTCATCCAGCCTAGCTTGTTTATGATACAATCCAGATTTCCCAAACCTCCGTTTCCTACCATCCCATCCAAAGCACTCTTTTATCCCACTTAGCTGATTGCCCCTAATCCCGATTTCCCTAATCACTCCCTCCCACTAATCCCAATCCACCACCACCCTTGACTCCCGCAGAGCCTACTTACGGCGTAGTCAACAAATCAGGCAAGCCCAGACCGGAACCTCCCCCACGCCGACGGAACAGCGCCCAATCACAAGGCTCGAAAGACACTGGCGAAGGTATACATAGACACGTAGCCCTGCCGTCACTTTACCACCATGGCTTGCTGTGTGACACATTAGCTATGCACCATTCAGATCACTCAAATCCTCACAGATCAGCCAAAATGCAACGCCAGAATTTGTTAGATTGTTAGATTCAGGGCTTCGGAGCTCATCTATCATTGCCTTACATGGGAATATCAATGAGCCATTTCGGTATTTCAACTGCGAATGCGCACAGTGATATGGCTTACGGGTCATTCGGGATAATAAAACGCTCATCAAAGGTGCACGAACGCGCAGGGAGACGGGCGCAAGACCTCGTCCCCGAATTTTACGAGCAGAACGAGCGTTCGCGAAGCATCGCGTTAAGCCCTGTTCATGCTTCACGCGAAAACGAAAGCGAAGCGAAATTCGTGACCTCAACAATACGTTCGAAGCGCGTCCACCATTGTTGACGACATGAATTTCGCTTCGCACTTGCTTTCGCGTGAAGTATGAACCTGGCTTCAGCGATCTATCCCGAATAACCTTTGACCTGGACTACTGCATCGAGATACTGAACTGGCTTATTGATGAACCTTTTCAGCTTTAAAGTATATATTGCTGTGCGATGCACTTCATGCTGAAAACCATTGCAAATCACTCAAACCCGCCCAGATCTACCAAAATCCTACGCCATAGATTTTGATTGACTCGGGACTGTGGAGCTCAGCCGTCTCTGCTTCACATGAGGGTGGAAGCTCCATTTGGTTTTGTTTCCATGTTTAACAGCAAGTTAACTCTCCTTTTGTTTGATCAGTCACAGACAGTCAAAACGACAATCCTGTTCACCAGCTATGCAGTGTCAGGTTTCAAATCAGCAATGTCACTCATCACACCCATACATGTACTTACCATGCCACATCTAACCACAGGGCCAGATTTGGCAAACATTCATAAACACATAATGCTAATCATTTTTGCTTTGTAGAAAGGCTGATCTTCAGTTTTCTAAACCATAACTTACGGGGTTTTTCAAAATCTTGGCGCCATGTCTGGCAGGAGTTTTGGTCCTGCAATGAGGGACATGTAGTCAGTATTATTTACGAAATGAGTATTAAACCAAATGTGTTAACCAGTTCGCGCCGGATGACGTGCATACCCGCAAAGGTTTTGCGGTATTCGGAACAGATGACGGATAAACACGCAGGGAGCGAGGCCTGGAAATGTCTGTCAGCGACCCGCTTGCAGCGAGCGAGGCCGGAAATATGAGTGTGCTGCTTGAGGGTCATGGCTTCAACCCGCCTGGCTTGAGGTCGAGTGAAAATAATCCTTGCCTCGTTTCGTTCTTGTCAAAATAATCCTGGCGTGAACTGGTTAAAGAAAAAAATATATTCCATTTGGTGTCGGGGATGAAAAAAACCTCATCAACACTTTTTCCAGATGAGGGCAGAGACCAAGCCAAGCATTTTGAAAACCCTCCAACGTAGGTTTAACATTATTGAACAGGGTTGGTATACCTTACACGTTGGATCTACACAGCTGCTGGTAGAGGTCCATGCTGTCATTGGTGTTGTTTTAGCAGTGTTGTATTCGAATAGTTTACAAGTCCTTTCACAAGTCCAGTCGAAAGTCCAGTCACAAGTCCTTTCATAAAGTCAGTCACAAGTAAGGGGATGAACAATGACAAAGGAATACTTTTTTAACAGTTCATTTGAATAGCTAGTGACTTGACTTGAGACTGAAGGAGTTGTGATGGACTTGCAGGGACTTGTGACGGACTTGTGACGGACTTGTGATGGACTTGCAGGGATTTGCAGGTACTTGCAGGGACTGGAATGCAACACTGCTTTTGAGTGTACAGTGTAGACTTCAGAGCTTTTCATTTTTTCAACTCTCATGGTGACATTTTCATTCTTAGATCAGCAAGTGTGCTCGTCAAGCTTCATCCCATGGCCTGCTGTGGTGTGGCTGAACAAAAATTATTCGTCTGGGCTTTTCTCATGTCTGTAAATTCACCTGTCGGCTAACTTAATCTCCTACTTGTAGATTGCAGAGTTGATATGGACACAGTGATTGAATTGTAGACGGCATTGTGCCTCACCTACTATGGGATCCGTGCGCCAACAAAAGAAGGCGCGTTTTTACCACTTTTGAGAGCTCCGTAGATGGGGAAAGCAGCGTGCGCGCGCGTACTGTACTGGTTCACGCACGAAGTACGCACAACTTCCTGAATGTGCAAAAGCTATAGCCACCGCGTCTTCGCGTGAACGTCAGGCGTCGTCGGCGCGCGAGTACGTTCAAATTCAACTTGCGATGGTCTCCGAGACTAATCCCTGCCTCCAATAACTTTGGATACATTCGAAATACGCAGTGGATGGATCGGGAACTAGTCTAGGTCACCCCAACTCTCCTTTTCTGGCCGTTGATGGGGTACTTGTGCACGGAGCCCATACGCACAAGAGCCACGGAAGGACACATAACAAATGTAGTGGTTGACGTGCAAATTACTTACCTATTTTCAATTAGATGCACACAAACTTGTAGCAGTTTCACATGATCACAAGACATCCGAGTGTAGACACAATTAGCGCAGATGTACATCTACCTACAGTAATGAGTCACTTTTTCAAAACCCACTTGCGTAGTTGTGCACGAAGCCGATTCATGTAGCTTGGTGCATGACTTAGCAGCAAGTCTGCTATATCAAAGATTGTTTTCGTACTCAAAAAGCCCTCGACCCCAGATGCCTTCAACAAAACTCACATTGATATTATGTGATTCTGAGCATACTCTATAGCCAGCAAATGGCTTTCCATTTTCAAAAACAAATTTACATGCTGCTTGTTTATGTACCCTTAACAATCATGATCTTATCCATATTCACCTTTTGTTGAACATTTGTCAGGGAAATGTGAAAAAAAGACACAGTCGTGGTGTAATATTGCTGTCTTTAACAACAGGTGACTTATCTGCAGCAGTGCTAAAGCAAAAACACTCAAAGCAAACTTGACACAAAGAAGAATCATCTATTTTTTTCTGATTGAGTCATTTTCAGTAGCGGCTATGAATAGTGACAGCAATATCTCAATGGCAATAATCAAATCCATAGCCAAAAAATGTCAAGTTTGGTAGCAGCCGCTAAGCACATATCTCTCTACCTAGTTGCTCACTGACATCCGGGGCCGCCGTGGACTAAGCAGGTGAACTAATTCTGCTAACCGCCTATAACTTGAAAATTGAACTTCTCAGATTCTTTCCGTCGTCGTTGTAAAACAGAAGTCAAGCGACGATCCCAGGAAGATTCCAGCCGCACCTCGTCAGAAGAAGGTAGAAATTAAAAAACAAAAAAATTGCCGAAGTAAAAAAAGCCTTCACCGCTGCTGTAGTTAAATCCAAAAAAGCACCCTTGCTCTTGTCTGTAGTTTAATTTATGTATTTGCTGTAAGCTTTGATGAATCTTTGTGTTCAAAGCTGTTATTAGGTGACTGAGTGTCTGCTTAAGCTGTATCTAGACAAAGTATGCTGTATTTGTTAGTTGGCATTAATTTGGGGAGACGTGCTTTAGCTTCAGCACAGCTCTGCACTTGTTTTGTGTAGATTTCTTGAAGGGTTTTAAAACAAGTGTATTGAATTCTGTTGAAGTTGTATACAAGTCACAGATATTTTTGTTGATTTCAAAGCCTCTTTAGGATCAGTTTGTGGCAGAAATGTAGACCGTGGTTGGACTTGGGTTTTAAAACATTTGTGACTTTATTCCCAGTTAACCGAAGAGATGTCAAAACGAAGAAGATTGTCGAAATTATCTTTGAAAAATGCATTCAGTTAAATGTTTCATTTGTACGCTTCACTGCTGTCCGGTACGTAAGTGTGACGTCATTTCAACCTAAATGATGCCCACTGCACATGGAGTAGCATTGGAACCATTGGAACCAGAAGTAGTGCAAAGTGGCGTGTTTAGCCAATGGGTGCTAGTAATCAGTGGTGCGTGTGCGTGTGTACGACACAGTCACTTACGAACCGGATAGTTGCAGAGGAAAATATTCTGTGGTATGATGAAAAGCGTGTCTTTAATTTTGCATGAAAGCTTTTTTTGTGTCAATGATAAACTTGATGATTTCAATAAGTTCAAACAAGAGTCTATTCTGCTGAGGATGTTTTGATTTTGTTTTATTATTCATGTTTTATATGAAAGGTTTACATGTACATTAACTAACAACTTTAATTAAGTCAGATAGCTAACAACCTTAGAAAAAGATCCTACTCAAATATTTTTTAAGTCTTATGTTGTGTTTTATTTTTATCTGATTTTTTTTCAGCAGGAGCATTTCCAAGATGTGCTTTACAATGTTACATTCTTGAGTTCTCATTTTCATCTCCATAATTTAATTGCAGAAATTCCAGTAACATAATTGCATATCATTCCACGCAAAGACATGCACATTCCATGTTGCAACATTCACTTTGTAAAACTGTGTGAGATTTCTGCAGAATTTCTGTAAAACATTGACATTCTGTAAAAATAATCCAGAATGAAAAAATACATTTGGAGTGGGGAAGTCTGAAAACATCCTCACAAAAATTATCATGACATGAAGTCTTCTATAATCTACTGAAATTCTGTAGAAATTCTCCAGATGTTTTACAAACGTATACTGATTTAATTTCCCTACCATGCTTACCCTATCCAACAGTTATTTCTAGTATTGACCCAGTTTTAAATGAATCTGATTTTTTTCCCAGGGCATCTTTACACAGATCCTGAAGGAAGGACTTGGAAAAAAAAAAGAGGTCTTGATATAGACCAATCCGGTCACAGCATCAATTCTATCATGAAGGCTCACTACTTTTTTACTACAATGTATTCAATGTAATACTACAATGTATACAATGTAATACTGCAATGTATACAATGCAATACTACAATGTATACAATGTAATACTGCAATGTATACAATGTAATACTGCAATGTATACAATGCAATACTACAATGTATACAATGTAATACTACAATGTATACAATGTTATACTACAATGTATACAATAATGTATACAGTGTAATACTACAATGTATACAATGTAATACTACAATGTATACAGTGTAACACCACAATGTATACAATGTAACACCACAATGTATACAATGTAACACCACAATGTATACAATGTAATTCTACAGTATACAATGTAATACTACAATGTGATACTACATTGTATACAATGTAATACTACAATGTATACAATGTAATACTACAGTGTATACAGTGTGAATCTGGTGATTGACTATAAATTAATGCCAAGTAATTGTTAATGTTTTCCATGACAGGGAGGCGTCAGCGTCGTAGCCTCAGCCGCAGCCTGAGTCGCTCTTCCTCCACTCGCAGCTCAGAGGCTGAGGATGAACAAGGTTGATCATTGGTTTCTGCTGGTACCCATCACCCGTGAACCGGGGACACTGATGCAGGCTAATAAAGGCCATCAAATGTGGCATCTTACAAAATCAGACAAATTTGGGCATTCTCTGAATTGAACTGAGAAAAACTGAAGAAACAAAAAACAAAATCAAAATTAAACCATTTACTTGTTTACTATCAAATTGTAAAGGCCCTTTATCCAGGATAGTTATTACCCACAATGCTTTGCCTGTTCTCATAAAATCCTGTGATTTTTCATTAGCCTGTACCAGCAGTCTTGGGTGAAAAATAGTGGACTTGACTGCCATCATTTTGGCAGGGGTGTGAAATCTCGGCTTTAAAGCTGATTTCAGCTTTTTTTGTTTTGGATTCCAGCTTTTTCTCCTCACTTGCTGTGCACAAAAGTATAGGAGATTTCCAAAGTTCAGCTTTCTTACACCTTTTCCAGCTGTTTTCAACTATTTTTATCAGTGGTCACTCACACCCCTGTTTTTACTTAAAAATTGTTGTTTTGGCTCGTTGACTTTTTAACTTTTTTTTGCAATTCCATATTGAGCTTTGAGAGAGGCTCAAGCGCAAAATAGTCTGGTGCTTGATTAAACTCATACATTTACTCAATACTTGGCTTCAGGATATCTGACCAAAATGGATGCCTGACCAAGATGTTGGCAATAAAAAATCATACCTGGTTTTTTTTTTTGGTTTTTTTGCAACAGAAGCTTTTTACTTTTGTTCAATTTCATATAAAATGTTGTGTCATAATTCACGCTACCATGGGGTACTCGTTTTGGGGGTTAATGAACAAGCTAAAATCAGCTTTTCAGAAGTTTGTGTTGTCATTTGTTTTGGTTTTCGATTGGCTGTTATTTTTTTCGTGCAAATAATAAACAACTGAAAGGGGAGTGCTGTGTGCAAAACATTTCAGCATGTCATATCTCACTTATTCTTGTTTTGAAATTTGGAATTAAAAAATCACAATATTCTTGTGACAACTTTAATTTTTCAAACAGTGTCCAAAAAAACGAATCTGCTAAAAATCATAAATATTCAAGTAACTGAACTATTGAAAAAAATGGCTCCATAAAACTTATGATTTATAAATGGAAAAATGTTTTTATTTTATTTATTTGCTTGGTATGAGATTTAAAATACCATGTATACGCTGGGTATCACATCCAGAATATACTGAAAAAAACATGAGCCTCTTGATTTGTGTTCGTGCTGCTAACTCATCATTTTAAATCCAACAGGAGAGGATAAAATCTGCTTACTCATTTGTTTGATTTCATCTCATTTTGGCTTTTGAGTTCTTTAGAGCCTTACCTGCCGTGTACTAATGCCAGTTTCTTTCCAACAGTATGGTTATTTCTACAAGACAAGGCCTCGAGAAAAGTTCACATCAGAGATAAAGAAAATCCAGCTTGCTTCATTTTGTTGACATTTTTCTTTTCACTTTAAAATGAGAGTAAAGGAAGATGATATTGTTGTTAAAAGTAATGTACAACATTTGCAAACATCAAGAAACAAAACTACCAAATTATTATGAAATACCTTACTTGACTGAAAGTGAATAAAAGTCTCATGCATCTTGTGAAATCGTGGCACCTGGTGTGCTGTCATTTATTATTCATTATCAGATGGTCAGCCGACTTTTTCAAATACTGCCCCCAATTTACCAAATTTATTTAGTCCACATTTTGTTTGTAATCGGTTACACATCTGTGTACGGGTGCAAGCCAGCTAGTCTGGTTCCCTGACCTGACAATTCCCTGACCTGACAATTCTGTTTTATCTGAAGTAGGGTCAGGGGACCAGACTACAAAAACAACATTTTTTCTTGGTTTTTCCAGCATCTGTGAACACAAAACTACAAGTCAGTGTAACAATATTTGCTATATAATACTAACTCCCCAAATCCATCCATTTCTGAAAATTACAGCACAAGCAAATGTTGTATATTACCTTTAAGAAATATCAGATCATGGATTCTGCATTGACGCCAGAACCTCCATTCTCACTCTCATTTTGTTTAGTGGCAGGCCACATTTTTATTTCATATCATTTATCATTTTAATAAACTTTTCAGTCTCTTACCTACATTATCTTCTATCAGGCAACTTTTTAGTCCTTGCATGTTGGACTTACAGGCGGAGTTTTCAAGTTTGTTCTTAAAAATCTGTTGGATCTTAAAATATACGTCATTGGAAGTAAAGAGCACATCACGTAATCTTGTTGCAAGAATACAGTCCTTTCGATGTCAATGACGCAGTGTGACATTTGTTTTGTAATCATCGGGGAAAACAAATTTACTTTTCTCCAAATGCTGTAGTGTAGTTTATATTTCTTTGCTTATAATCCACTGGATCTGTTTTGTAACCTACACTATGTATTTTTATTTTAACTGATGAAAAAAAAATCTGGAAATTAATGTCAAGACCAAGAAAAATTGTGTGATAAATGTAATATACAAATAATGAATGTTTATAAGCCCTTACCAAAATTAATTTCATCAGGTGACAAATTGAAAGTTTCACCAAATGAAATTATTCTTTCCATTGCACGAATGTTAAACATTCATTATTTGTTTTATACAACACCTGAATAAATCCTCGTCATCTAATAGGTCATCAGAGCTTCCAGAGTGTAGCCGTGCAATGGAACTTCTATTTACCGTGGAATAGAACTTCTATTTTTGCAGTGCGGCTTGGATTTGAGTTGGGACAAATAATTTAGTGATATGTGATCAACGACCCACCTATCAGATAACTAGGATTTGAGGTGTTGTATAATTGATAACAAGAATTTTCACACAAAAACACGTCATTTTTTTCCAATTCTGTGCATGGCACCCCCATTGAATTGGTCTCAGATCTAGTATCATGATTTATAAGTGCTTGTAGCGAAGTTTACGTTTTAATTTCGCTCTTAAAAAAAAGAAGTCAACTGAGCCAAATCATAGCATTCATTTGCTGAGATGGTTTTGGGCTCTTACAGATGTTGAGTTTTAATCGTCAGCAATTTTGCTATCATCGCTACACAAGGAAACAAAACATATCACTGCGTTTATTTTGCAAAAAAAAATTGTTCACTTGCAGTGTCAAAGACAGTGTCATCTGTAAAAGCTGTTTTGTTTGTTAACCCCTTTTTTCTTTTAAATAATAAAAAAAAAATATAATAGCTTCTTTTATTTTTTACTCTGATCAGGATTTGTGGAGAACATCATTTACGACAGAGGTCCTGGGAATGGTAAGATTTATGTCAAGGATGTGTGAAGTGAAAGGAAGACCTTTGTTTTCTTAAGTTTAGTTGTAGTTTTCTTGGCTTCTGCCAAACGCTGGTTGGCAAGTCTAGTAAAGCTGGTCCCAGGGGGGTTGAGGGGGACGTCCCCCCCCCCCCCCCGCCCCCTCCAGCCATCTCCAGTGGACAGATGGGCATGCCCCCTGGTGCGCCCCCCCCCCCCTCCATTTGAAATCTTGCATTGCACAAAAAACAATATGCATGTGTCTCTCCCCCCCCCCCCCCTAGAAATTTAACCCTAGCTACGTTGCTGTCCAGAGCACACAAAATTCTATTCAAGAGATTCAGAATGGCCATTCACTAGAAGTCCTTCATGCTGATGGTAAACACAATGGGCCGGATTTATCCCAGTCAGTGGCACTACAGGGTAATCCTATACAATAGCACTGCCCGACTCACAAGTGACAGTCAGTCAGCCAGCCAGTCAGATAGATGATAGGGACCAGCAAGTATTAGTAAGGTAAAGGGGACGAACCTGTGTTCACAGGAACGGAGTGCCCATCTCTCATTAGCAATTGGGCCAGACTCATATGCTGCTGTGGGGGATCGCCACACCTCCTCTAAGCGAGTCTGTTACCCTCCCAGTATTGAATAATGCCGGTACCCATTACACACCTGTATTGAGAGGAGTAATTGAGGTAAAATGCCTTACTCAAGGGCACAACACACATGGCCACTGCGGGGCTCGGACCACAATCTCACGATCATGAATCCTGTGCCCTACCGCTAGACCGCACTTGCCCCCTTCTTTTTATTGCTGCACTGTCCCACTTCCACAAACCTCTTGCTGTGATGTGGGATCTTTGTCGTTTCTTTCAACTGAAGGGACCGTTCACTATGCTTCTACACAACTCTTTGATGCTCACTCAGGTGATGCTGGTATGGTCCGCAATCCGATCTACGATTCGGCTGAGGGTATGCCCCAATACCGCCCAAAGCCGGCCGTGCCGCCCAAACCGGTAAGTTTCACTCTTCGCCAAATCGTTTTTAATGCTGCGCTGTTTACTAACTAATGCCTGCCAATTTTGTGTCCCCAGAATATCTTTGCTTTTAAAACAGCTTGGTTTTAGTGGTGAGCAGTTGTATAAGCCTAACTTGACTCAAGTTGAGATAAATTTCATTGCATTCAATACAGGGTGAGTAAACAAAAAATGTTGGGACCATTGTTTTAGGGAAGTTCTGCATGAAGCATTTTTTAAATCGAATATGAAAGCCCAATTCATGAGCTTTCTTTTGGTAGAAGAATCATTCAAATCACTCATGTACTTTTCAAGTTCCAGAGTTTTAAACACAACCGCAGTTTTAAGGTTCTGTCCACGGATCACATAAAAGTTCAGTGTTCTTTCAGCAAAACAAATCACATAGGGATGTGTGTGAATTGTTTTCATTTTGCTGAAAGAATGCACGCCTTTTTGTGATCCGTGGACAGAACCTTAAAACGGTGGTTGTGTTTAAAATTCCGTTACTTGAAAAGTACATGAGTGATTTGAATGATTCTTGTACTAAAAGAAAGTTTATGAATTGGGCTTTCATATCCTAGATTTTGAAAGTGCTACATGCAGAACTTCAATAAAACAAAAGTCCCGACATTTGGGTTTCATTTTTTTTTTACTCGCCCTGTACTTTGGAAGCTTGATGTTATCATGAAAAAGTTCTGCCGTCAAAAGAGACTCCTTTGATGCTTTAAATCTTTTCCAATGGACACACAAACTGCAAAACTTTGAGTTGTCAAGTAGATAAGTGCTTTATTTTAAAACCCTTTTGTTGTTTTGTTCAATTCAGGCGTGATTGTTTTGTTGAAAAGAGGGTTTAAGTATAGAGTACTGAAATGTGACGTCAGCTGTCATTGTTCTGGTACACTCGGGTTTGTGTGCTGACGTCTTCACTTGGCGTGGAACAGAATACGCAGCACACTTCGGTACTCTATAGTATTAATCCAAAACTTTAGTTCTTTTGCAATTTTTGGAAATATCACCTTTTTTGGGACAATTTTTTTAGTCTACCGGATTCGATGAAATTTGATTTTTGCATGAGATTTGTCGATGATTATATTTTTTTCTACTGATACTGAGGCATTGGGAATGACAAAAATGATTCTGGATTCATAACTAGTTGAACCGTTTATGCAATCCGTTTATAGCTTGATCCATGGTTTGACTAACCAGGCTGACTAGGTGGAGGACATGCAGTTAACGGATTTGTACTTCTTTTTTTTGTTCAAAATTCTACTAATTTTAATACTAGGCTTGATAATGTTTAAAAGACAATGCCATGCTTGTGATTTTAAAAGTGCTGACACTCTTGCTTGGTGTATAAGAGTTAATAATTTCCCCATTTATTTGTTTGTTTTTTTGTTTTTTGGGTTTTTTTTGTTTCTGATTTACATGTTGATTACGCATTTTTTTTCCAACCTTTCAGTTGTTACTTTCATCCTGTTTATTAAAATGTATTTTTTTCTCTCAAAATGTAAAAGTTCTTGCAAGATCAGTCGAACAAGCTGTTGTGGGGATGGGAAGAAGTTGCAACAGATGTTCTCCACACATTTTTTCCTCACACATTGCTCATGCTAATACATTACATCTTACACAAATTAATTTCATGAAGAGAGGGGGGGGGGGGCATTTACCCACTTGTATTGGTGCAGAAATATGCTCCTAAACATTTTTGTACAATATTCAGCAGATCACCAATATAACAAACACCGCTCTTTTCGTTAATATCGGACACCCACTTCAGCTGCCAAGTTTCATGTACAATCATGTCCAGCACAGGTGGCCCGAAAACACGTTCTGAACAATCTCTTGTGGTCCCCAATATAAACGTTATAGGTTTTTAATTGATTGTATAAAAAAAATAAAAGTTTGTGAATCTTTTATGACGTTTAATTCAAAGTAGTTCTTAGAAAAACAAAAACATATCAAAATGCTGACTCTCTCTGGAAACCTGTTTGCTTTCTTCTGTACTTATTCCGCCCCGCTTTAAGCTGAATATGGCCAATTACCAACACGTTGCCGAAAAACTTAGCAAACCCCGGGACCCCATAGGCGGAGGCGGGGCCGGACTGGTACGCCCCAACCACCTCCCCTTCACTGGTACGACATCGACGACACCGAGGCACCCCCTCAGGGCCCCCTTAGCTACCCCCGAAAAGGGGGTCTTCTCGAGCCCTATGGAAGCCATAAAACATGCGCTTGGTGTTGGGGAATATGGCAACTCACAGGATGTTCAAGCGAGAGGGATGGTAGGTTTGCAAACTAAAACGGAAAAGAAATTAATCTAAAACAAATGGTTTGTGCTGGCCGGTAGTAGCTAACTTGACGGGTATGTCCTGATATTAGCAGAGGGATGCTCAGATGTTGTCGTGAATTTTGAAAGTTCAAAATTTCTTGTCCTATCAGTGGGATATGAAGAAATCTAAAATGCCAAATTGTAGTTGAAGACAGCTGGCCACTAATATTTTCTTCAGCCAGTGAGTGACTAATTGTTCCAATAGGCTTCATTCACGAGTCGGCCATATTTGATTGAAAGCGAGGCAAAATCTTCATTTTTGGAACTTGCAAATAGAAACGAAAGCTATGAAATAAAGTTAATTACAAATTAATACCAGTCTGCTCTGATGAATAATTTCAAATTTGTCTGAAGCCACATTTAAAAGAAAATTGAAAGTGAGGCTTGGAACGCATAAATAGTCTGGCACCATCCCATTCAACAGTTTACAATTTATAGAATACATTCAGGGAACATGATCAAAAATGGCTGCCTCGTGAATATACAGGTCTATAAAGGCTGCTAGTTCAGGAAAATCAGCTGCCACAAAATACTTGGATGGAACTGTATTGAATTGTGGGAACCCAAACTAAAGGCAGCCAATCATGATCCAGTATTCAGACAAATTGGCCAATGAGAGAACTTTAAAATTTAGCCTGTACCAATGCCCTGTGGGTATGAGCAGGACATAAATTAACTGATGTCCCTAAACCATATGTGACCTGCAATAGCATAATGAGGAATAACCCCCACCTTTGACTTTTCAAGTGATGCACATCATGTTAAAGCGAAAATCGTTGGCGTTTTAATGATACCAAATTTATTTCTGTAGCTGAATTCACTCCAAAGATATGCCGCAGGAACTCCAACAGTGTTCCGCCAATCCTCGCCAACACCATTTCGAGAAAAACGGCTTTGAAAAAAAGATTTGCTTTGCGCCGCCAACGGCAGTGATAAACGTTTTTCAGTTGCTGTTTTTTTTTTCACTTTTGGGGGTGTTTTTCCCCACAAAAACGCATAGTGTGAATCTTGGATACCTTGACTACTCAAAAATACAAAACAACAATTATCAATTTTGACATGATTTTTCTACTGTTATCCGACTTAAGGCGGATAACAGTAGAAACAAGATTTTGGGGGGCACTCCTCTTTTGCCTCAGTAGGTCAAATATGGCATGATTGCTACTTTGATTCGTAGCATTTGAGCATCCGTATGTTAATATTGTGGATATTCCCTCAGCTAAAGTAGCTCATTTAACACCCTCAAAAAATACTAGTTTCAGTTTGCGTTACTAATCTCTTTAGTTTTTATACATTGCAACCATTAACACTCATGCTAATCATGCTTAGAATATTACTAGCGGGAAACTTGTACATGGTGTGTTTTCTTTTCTAATCGACTAAAAGAAATAATTAATTTTGCTGTGGTTGGCAAACTTTTGAGTTTGATTGAAAGTAGTTTGCTTTCTCTTGGTGGAGGACTAGGTTTTTTTTAAACAGCTACTAAACTATCCTTTCCTGCCCAATCCCAAATAAATCGTACACAATTTAAAATATATATATATATATAAAATAAAGCTTGATGCTTGCTACAAAAAAAAAAGTGTTGTGGTGTTATTTTCCATTAAAGATTAAAAGGGATTTTTGTAGTAGTGGTGTACGTGTAGCTTAGATAGCTGGTTTTGACTTTTTGGTATCGAGTTTTGGGTGTACGTGTACATGTTCAATTGAATATGCAGCTGCTGCCATAGTCGTTGGGATAAGACGGAAAACAAAAATACAAATCAGGTAGGGTTCAAAATTATGATGTATGATTGGTACAAAGTTTCACGGATCAAATTCTCAGATTATACATGTTATAGGGACTGACACCCAGAATTTGGGTACAAATGACCAGAAATCAGGTAAAATACCCAGTTCATGGAAACTCCCACATATTGAGTGCCGGGTACACCACCCAGTTTATGGGGTATTAAGGCACAGATGCAGAGTACAACACACAGTTTATTGGGTACAAACACAGATGTGGAGTACACCACCCACACACCCAGTGTGGAGTACACGACCCGGATTATGGGACATCACCCAGATTATGAGGTACAAACATCCTTATTATATCGGATATTAACACCCAGATTACAGGGTACAAACACCCAGACTATATGGGATATTAGCACCCAGATTATGGGGTTCAAACACCCAAATGTGGAAAACAACAAGATGTCAAGGTCGAGTGTGGGAAAACCTTGTGGTTGATGTGTTTACCACCCTTTTGGTGTCTTACGTTAATTGTTTTCTCATCAACTTTGGAAGTGGTGGTGGTTTTATTTCACTGTTTGCAGCAGTTTCTTTCTTTAAGAAATAGATTTTAAAATATGTGTGTACATTGGGTATGTTTTGTTAGATATGTTTACCTTTTAAGCAAAATATCCCTGTGTTATATCCCATCATACCCGAGAGATTCCTTTTTAACAGACGTATGGTAACGAAAACAGTTGGCTTTGCTGGCTTGCATGTAGGATCCAGGACATTTTGCAGGATCATTTTAAAAGTAACACTTAAAAAGAATCAAAAACCTAAAATACAAATGGATTACGAACACTTAAATGAAAAGCCTGACTTCGTTTGCATTCGCTGAGTCTTGGACTGGCTGAAATTGCATGAAAAAGAAATGGCTGGCCAATTTGAAAGAAGGAAAACAAACTTATTATGAGCAGTTTCCAACAAAGGTTTGTACATGTTTAGTAGTCTTCTGTTTGGTGTGAGTGGAACATCGCCACAAAAGTGTTCTGTGATATTTTCCTAAAATGGCACAAGATTGAAGTTAGAGTACCTTATTGAATGCAGAGGCAGTATGCTCCACAAACACTAAGAAGGGGCCATTCATCTTCAAGCAAAAACTTGATGAACAGGGCTGAAGGTTTTGTTTTTTAAGAATGTCAAAGTGTTCTGTTTAATGAAAAAGTCTTTCTAATTGAAAATGAAAGTGAAAAATAGGTCATGCAACTATGACATAATATCACACTTAAGTTGTTATGGGATTGACCAATCAGTAACGAGGATTGGAATTTGCCTGAAGATAAGTGAAGACGATTAAAAGCACCCCTTGCCCCAGGTTATCTTTGTAAGCGTGTGTTTGTTAATAATTATACAGGCCAAGCTCATTGAGATGCTAAGTACGGAAAGCACATAAGCAGTTTTGAAATGCTATGTATAGAAATGGGTTTATGTCCAAATTGCATGTGATGAATTTCCATAGGTGCTCAGCATGTAAAATTGATTTTGTCATCAATATTTTCTACTTGGCTTTTGTCAACTGAGGCCCAACTTACTGCTATATACATGTTTTTGCTAAGCGAATCAAGTGAGCGGAGTTGTGCATGTAATGAACTCCTTCTGTCGGGAAATAAAAAATTGTTCCAAAAGATTCACACCCTGCTACAGCCAACCTGTTCCTTCCCCCACACCCCCAACGGCGTGGGGGTGACGCCTCAGTCGCCCCTCAAACCCAGTCCTTCCCCCCTCCCAGACTAATTTGTTAGTCCTATAAGTGACCATGGTTAACACATTAAACAGAAATTGGGCGTCCCCCACTGTTGATCCCCACTGTAACATCCAGCCCCCTCCCCACCCTATGACTCTATGGCGAGAACCCTGCCTATACACAGCTGCCCTCCCCCCCCCCCACCCCTACCCCCACCCATCTGTATATTCGTCAATGGATTTGTTCCCAATACCAGACAGTAGTACTAAACAAAAAAGATACTGAATGCATCATACAATAACTTGAAGTTAGAAGCTGATGTGTGGAAGATCTGAAGGAGCACAGAATCATTTTCCTAAATTAGAAATTGGTTAACCCTCCTACTGTTTAAGAAGTCACCAATGGTCAACATGTTTGTATCTCACCTCCTGGCATACTGAGTACAAACCAGTGGGGGTCTTGAGCAATATTGGCCCAAGTAATAACCAGGCTGACAATGCATGTTACCATAGGAGGGCTAATTAGTAGCCAAAATGTCACAATATTTAGAAATGTGCTGATAGTGCCTGGCTCCCAGTTGCTTTTTTTCCCCCTGCATGTAAACATGCTGAGTAATTTTATTTGGCCTATAAGTGCCTGTGACATTGGTCTTAACGTTTTGGAGAAAAAAAATGAAATTCCTAGCTTGTTTCGACAGTAGGATTTGTCATTTTTACTACAGTAAGCAAATTTGCTAAGCTGAATTTCGAATTGCCTGCTTAATGCTTAGCAGCTGAATGAGCTTTGGTCCTGTTTTCCATCCCTTCTGTTGTGATGCATGGCTCACTGAGACCACATCCAAATGACTTGGGCTATGGCTTCCAAGACACATACCCTTATGGAAACGGCTTAAGCCACATCCCATCAAGGTCAATAGCCACTTCCCGTATGGCTCAGTCTATAAATTTAGGGTCCAATGTTTTTCCCTGTTACATCTGACGTCAATGATTATATCGGACCATCACTTTCACCTCATTTCTGGACTAAATTTTTTTCCGACAGAGACAACGGGGCAACAGAGGTCACGCTGCAGATGACGGTTCAGGGGACGTGGATCCGTCCGACCCCACCTATGCCGCGGTCATAAAGAAGCCTGGCTTTGATAAGGTTGTCAACGAGTTTGAAAAGCAGCTGCCGAAGGGTGAGGAAGATGTGTGATTTGACTTCTGATCGGGCTTGTGATTTGACTTGTGGTGACTAACGATTGGCTTGTGATTGAGGTGTGGGATGACTTGAGATAGACTTATGATTGGCTCGCAATGGACTTGTGATGACTTGCAATTGACTTGTGGTTGACTTGTGATGATTTGTGACTGACTTGTGATGATTTGTGACTGGCTTGTGATGATTTGTGACTGGCTTGTGATGATTTGAGATTGACTTGTGACTGACTTGTGACTGACTTGTGATAAATTGTGATGAATTGTGGCTGGCTTGTGATGATTAACATGTATGACTGACTTGTGATTGACATGTGACTGATTTGTGAGTGGCTTGTGATGATTTGTGACTGGCTTGTGATGATTTTTGACTGGCTTGTGGTGATTTGTGAGTGGCTTGTGATGATTTGTGACTGGCTTGTGATGATTTGTGACTGGCTTGTGATGATTTGTGACTGGCTTGTGATGATTCACATGTATGACTGACTTGTGACTGACTTGTGATGATTTGAGACTGACTTGTCACGACTTGTAACCTGACTTGTGATTGACTTGTGATTAGACTAAGATTGGCTGGCAATGGACTTGTGATTACTTATGATGACTTGTGATTGATTTGGGACCACTTGTGATTTAGCTTGCGGATGACTAGCAATTTGACTTGTGATTTATGACTCTTGCGCACCCGATCACAGGCAACACAAGCAGCGACAGTGACAGTAAAGGCAGCGCTGAGGCGGACCGATACCACCCCCACCGGAAGAAGCGAGGCAGCTTCCGCAAACGAAAGAACAAAGACGTGCGTCAAGGAGAAAATAACGACAATAGCGGCCACCAGGACGACGGCACGTACGCGGAGGTCGTGTTCTCTCCGGGCGTTGAAGGGGTAAGTGAAACAAGTCCTTTCTCTTTGAAGTGATAAGCTTTGGCTTTATAGCACTTAGCATAAATTAACATAAATTAACATAAAGTGTAAAAATTAACATAAAGTCACACAAAGCAACTGTAACAAGCAACTCTATATTCGCAGCAAGCTTTCGAAACCTTCGGGAAGAACAACGCACATTTTCCTTTTTTCTGAAACATAAAAAGGCAAAAGCTTTTCGGTTGTTGAAGGAAACGTATTATTGGCAAGGTAACCGGAGTACCGGTAATTACTGCTTTCAAGGATTGCATAAATTGTTTTCCTTTTTTGAAAATTTGCTTGCTTTTGTTTTGGGAATAAATTTTGTGTTTACACATGGTAATTGTCTATTGTCTATTGTTCCTTCTGCTTGCTTGAAAAAATATTGACTTACTGTTGGATTCCTTTTACCATAACGAAAGAAAATTAATATATTTAGTTAAAGCGTGAAGAACGAGTTGTGCTGATCATATGACCAAGTTGGAATCTGGGCCAATTGTGAAAATCAACATCGCCATTAAATTGAGTTACTGCTAATGGCTCAATAATCAGGGGAAAAAAAGGGTAGCATTTTAACTTGGGCAGACATTCTGTTTTCATTGCTAATATAATGCCAAACCTTATTTTACTTTAGTTATTTAGTTTATGTTCCGCTCTTCCTAATTCCCTTTCCCGGATCGGCCGATTGATCAGGTCGACCCCAAAGTCCGAAACAGGCAGCTTCGGGAGGAGGAGAAGAATCGCAAGAAGGAAGAGAAACGAAAACAGGCTGCCGATAAGAAAATGGTCAAGGTAACCAGATTGAGCCCTCATTTGACCCTTACCTGACCCCTAGGTCAAAACGGAAGCAGGCAGCCAATAAGAAAATGGTCAAGGTAACCGGATTGAGTCCTAACTTGACCCCTAACTGGACCCCTAACCTGACCCCTAGGTCAAAACGGAAGCAGGCAGCCGATAAGAAAATGGTCAAGGTGACCAGATTGAGCCATAATTTGACCCTAACTTGACCCCTAACCTTACCCTTAGGTCAAAATGAAAGCAGGCTGCCGATAAGAAAATGGTCAAGGTAACCGGATTGAGCCATAATTTGACCCTAACTTGACCCCTAACCTGACCCCTAGGTTAATGCCCGTCTCATGAGTTGTCCTTTGACAGTCACAATACCCCATGCTGCAGAGTTTTGCTTTACTAAATTACCAAACACCACCTCCGGTCCAAACCCCTGCACAATATTTTGTTGGTCACACTCGGAAATGTAAGCAATGTGCAAATTGTCAATAACAAAAATGTAAACAGTATGCATACCACATGTAGTACGGCAATGGCAGCCATTTTGAAAATTTTGAATTTCTTTTGTAATTCTGCCTATATATTTTTTCAAAGAACACATCTGCGATGGCCCTATAGCCAAGTATCTTTCTTAAGACATACTCTGACTGTGTGCCAAATGCCACGCTTGTATCATCAAAGGCACAATTCCCCCAAATATTTCCCCTCTCCGCCCCACTATAATAATGCCACTCATTCTCTTACTAGACTTTGACTGCTGTGGTCTGGTGGCGGATACTCTCTGTAGTGTAAGACTTCAGCCCTGGTGGTGGGATTTTTCGAACTCAATTAAAGAATAAAAAGATGCTTTCAAAGAATTAAGCTTAAGCTACATTCACCTCTGTGTGTGGAAACTGACGGCCATTTCAGACTTGCAGTGCGTGCCAAAATAAGTCATTCTGAAGATTAGAATTAAGCTCAGCGTTTGAACCTATTGAGGATTGACGAGGCGTGAAGATTGATTGTAGCAGTCGTTTACAAAGACTCCAGGTCCAGTGAATTAATAAGCCATTTTGCGAGTGACCTATACCCTTTGGGATTTAGATTTGGAAAACATCTGGTACACTGACTTGCTCAGAATGCTTGGCACATGTTAACTTTGAATTCTCCAGACCAAAGACACTGTTGCTAATCACATGATTCGGGGCAAGCTGTTGCATAGTTACGTAAGAGACGCTCAGCACCAATACATCGTTCACAATGGGTGAGAATGGCACAAAGACACCAGACCATACTGGAGCTGGGGGTTGCTAGCATAAGCATTGCCCCGAATCACGTAATAAAGTAACAGTCTCTTGGGTTAGGAGAATGCAAAGTAAATACGTGCAAAGCATTTGATTAAGTCAGCTTTCCAGATTTTATTCAAATTTAACTTGCAAATGGCTTATTAGGGCTTGAACTTGTGGCCCATCTAAAACCAAACTCTGTGTGGGTCCACTTGAGTCAGTCTAATTGGCATTATTTTTTGGCGTGACTGTAGAACGCTGGTCTAAAACAGATGTTACACTTCCTACTTCCAAACAGGCACAGAAACGGCAACAGCCGAAGCAACGCCAAAAATCAAATAAGAAGAATGTGAAGAAACCACCAGCCTATGCACCCTACCTTGACACCAAACCCAAGGGGGAGGCCCTTGAGACCTTGGTCACGGAGGAAGACCCCGTGCCCAAGTTTGTCAAGAAATGTATAGAGTTCATCGATAGAGAAGGTCAGTTGAATTTTTAGCTCTTTGTTTTCTGTACAGGTATGCAACTTTTCCTCGGATAAGCTGATTTCCTTGTTGTTTACTTCTCATGAATGCCATTACAAATTGAAAATACCATACAAAGTCTTGTGTGTTTTGGAATTTGCTGGTTTGTTTTGTAAATTCCCAGTTGCGTGCCTGTCTGTAGCTCAAAATTTCTAAAGAAACATGAGATGTTTAGAAACCATGGCTTCATCTCCACTTTCGTCTTCATCTCAAGAATACTTCGTTCAAACCTAAATGAAAATACATGAGCCATTGGCCTTGTGTGTCCAACTTTGGTCTTAAAGGGAATATACATCATTTGCTTTTGCTGTAATTTTCAGAAATGGATGGAATTGGGGGGTTGGAAATATATAGCAAATATAGTTACACTGACTTTTTTGGGGTTTTGGGTTCGAAAAAGCTATAAAAACCAAGAAAAACGATCATTTTCCTGTAGTCTGGTTCCCTGACTCCATATAAGAAGAAACAGAGCAGTTTACATACACTGGGGAATTGTAAGGTCAGGGAACCAGTCTAGCTGGCTCGTACCCGTTCATAGGTTTGTAATCGATTGCAAACAAGTGCGATGGTCAATTGGGGCCAGTATTTGAAAAAAAAAGCCAGTTGTTTCCAACGCTGATCGGCCGATCAGCGTTGGAAATTGATACAAAAATACCACTTTTCTTGAAAATGGCAGTATACCAGGTGCCATGATTTTACAGGATGCTTTACACTGTCATTCACTAACAGTCCAGCAAGGTATTTCAAAATGATTTGGTAGTTTTATTTTTTGATGTTTGCAAATGTTGTATTTTCCCTTTAAAAGCAGAAAAAGGGACCAATACTGGAGTCTGACAAGTTAGGGACTAAAAACGGTCTGTTGTTGAGATCTTCTTAACCCCTTGTGGTTTCCATACAGGGGTCGGTCAAGAGGGTATCTACAGAGTATCGGGGAAGCAGGCTGATTGTGATGCACTCACGGTAATGTTCAAGGAAGGTAAGAGCAAAGTATATCAGGAAGGTAAGGGTAAAATATATCAGGAAGTTAAGGGTAAAATATATCAAGAAGGTCAGAGTAAAATATATTAGGAAGGTAAGGGTATAATATATCAGGAAGGTAAGAGTAAAATAGATCAAGAAGGTAAGAGTAAAATATATCAGCAAGGTAAGGGTATAATATATCAGGAAGGTAAGAGTAAAATAGATCAAGAAGGTAAGAGTAAAATATATTAGGAAGGTAAGGGTATAATATATCAGGAAGGTAAGAGTAAAATAGATCAAGAAGGTAAGAGTAAAATATATCAGCAAGGTAAGAGTAAAATATATCAGAAAGGTAAGAGTACAATATATCAGAAAGGAAAGAGTAAAATATATTACGAATGTAAGATTTAAATATTTTAGGAGGTAAGAGTAAAATATATCAGGAAGGTAACAGTAAAATATATAATATGGACAAATATTGCATGGTGAAATAACTGTCATAGACAATGATACTCCAATGAATGGTACCAGGCGTCAAATATCCGGCCTCTTTACTATCCTAGATCCGAACATCTCCATTGAAGCTCTTGATATTTCCTGTCATGCCGTCGCTTCGGCCGTCAAGGCATTCTTCAAGAATCTTCCAGACCCTCTCATACCCCGAGAACAGCAGGCCGAGCTCCTCCAAATGTTTAAAGGTCGGTTGAGCAATTTATTTTTTCCTTTTGAATTTTTTTTTTTATTATTTTTTTTCCAATTTCCTTGTTTCAAATTTTTTTAAAAGTTGAACAACAAAATTACACACAGATATTGAACAAAGATAAGGACATTGACAAAATTGGAAACTGCCAACATTATATAGGGCTGGATAGCTAAGTTTGTAAAGCACTGGAACAGCAATCCGGAGGTTGCAGGTTCCAACCCCGCTCCAGTCAATTTCTTTGTTCGACTTTAATGCACCTAGTCAGTTTCCCTTTTGTGGTTTATTTGAACTTAGAAAAAAATTGCGTTACAATTATTTTTTCCGTGGTTCTTTGCCTATGTAGGAAAAAGCACAGCGGATTTCCTAGATGCAATGCCTGAATTCTTCAACAAGCTATCGCCAATCAGGCTAGCCACTCTCAGATACCTTATGCAGCATTTTGGCAGGTATGTCGTCTGGGCCCAGTATCAGTGAGCTGTTACATATTTGGCCCAATTTTCTTCTTTTTTTCAGTATTTTATTTTTTAACAATTGACTTCCTTGGAAAAATGTGTCGATCTTAAACCAATTTTGTATCACTATTCGGCCTATAATGTTGCGAAGTACAGAAAATCAAATCAAATGGGACTGTTTTCACATTGATTGAAATCTTCCTAATCAATTTTTTTTGGGTGACTTTTTTTGCCCCTTCAAACCTCTCAGGGTAAGTGCCAACAGTGAGGTGAACAAGATGGCCGCCCAGAACCTGACCGTCTGCTGGTGGCCCACCCTCCTGCATCCCGAGTTCAAAAGTCTGGAAGAGGTTGCCAATGAGTCTCAGCTGTCGGCGTTCGTTGAGCAGTGGGTCCAGCACTCCGAGAAGCTCTTTGGAGTTACCAATGCCTGTCCTGAGCCTGAGACCGAGACCGAGGCTGTCGAAACGGAGGGCGTGGAGTGGCAGCAAGAGGCACCAGAACAGGCGATACCGGAGGATCCGATGTATGCCGCGGTGCAGCCCAGAGCTAATGCCGAGGTCATTTAAGTTGACCTTTGACCCTTAGAGGTCATTTAATGTGGCATTTGACCCCTAGAGGTCATTGAGCCTTGGGTGTTGGACATTTGCAACCCACAAGTTGACCCAGGTTTGGAGTAGCTTGGCTGTCTCTAGAGGTCATTCAGCATGACCTGTGAACATTCAAGGTCATAACTGACCAAGTGCCATGACCTTTGACCCACAGGTAGCATGTACTGACCTTTATTGCTGCAAGGACATTCAGTATGACCTTTGACCTATTGAGGTCAAAACTGGGACTGAGTGACGTGATCTCTGATGACCTTTGTTGCTGTAAAATGACCTCCGGTGACCTTAGATTTCCCGAGGTCAACTAGGATGACCTCTAAAGCTTCAGCAGTGAACCTGTGTGGACAATAACTGCATTGATGCAGTGCCGTTTGTCAGCACTGCATTAAAAAAAAATGACTGCATGTTTTTTTTCAACCGACAACACCAGAAGTCTCTTCGAAAATAATCTCCAAAGGAGTAATGTGCTGCATATACCCCATCTCCCAATAGCAACTTTTAACGTCTTCACTAAAGCCTGAATTTTTGTGGTAATTTATGTAATATTCATCCCGGTTTGTTTACTACTTTTAAAAAATGGAACTGCAGTCTGCAATACTGAAACTCCAAAGTACTCAAACTCCAAATGACGTCGCACCAAAGTGGATTGATCTTATTACATCGAGATGCAAGATGTTGTAAACGGAAAGCAGTGTGTGTCCTTCACATGCTCTCGTCGTTACACAGCGCCCTCTATTGTTGAACCACAGTGATGTCATGGAAGTGTCTTCCACAGCGGACTAATCGAGAAGTTAAGAAGGAATTGCTACGTCCAAGGTGCTTCAGGTTTGCACTTCAATGCTGCAGTGAATTGCGATATGTTAATTGAACAACATCAGTGTAACCCCTTAATACTGGAAATTAAGATCTGAAATCTTGCTTCAAGGGAAAATACAACATTTGCAAACATCAAAAAATAAAACTACCAAATCATTTTGAAATACCTTGCTGGACTGTTAGTGAATGACAGTGTAAAGCATCCTGTAAAATCATGGCACCTGGTGTACTGTCATTTTCAAGAAAAGTGGTATTTTTGTATCAATTTCAAACGCTGATCGGCCGACAAGTGTTGGAAAAAACTTTTTTTTTTCAAATACTGGCCCCAGTTGACCATCGCACTTGTTTGCAATCGATTACACACCTATGAACGGGTACAAGCCAGCTAGACTGTTTCCCTGACCTTACAATTCCCCAATGTATGTAAACTGCTCTGTTTCTTCTTAAATGGAGACAGGGAACCAGACTACAGGAAAATGATTGTTTTTCTTGGTTTTTATAGCATTTTCGAACCCAAAACCTCAAAAAAGTCAGTGTAACTATATTTGCTATATATTTCCAAGCCCCCAATTCCATCCATTTCTGAAAATTACAGCAAAAGCAAATGATGTATATTCCCTTTAACGATCCTCCAAGTTGGCCATCTATTAGACTCCTTTGTCATTGTACCACTAAGCGCTTAATGAACTAGCTTAGCGCAGAAGACTGATCCTTCGCAGCCTATGGAGTGATCAGCTTATGATGCAAACTTGGTTTGATGCCGTCAGCAAATTGGAATCTGATTGGTCCTGGCAGGTCACCTGACAAGTCATGTGATGCCTCTTCAAGCCAATCCAACAGAGACTGCCCGAAACTGGTGAAAACGGACGGTTGATTAAAATAAAAAAAAGTCTTTTGTTATTGTATATAAAGTATTAAAATTGCTAGTCGCTATTTTTCAAAATCCTCTTGAATACAGTACTCACCGAAAGTAATATTTGTATGTTGTATGAAAAGAAGTTTAACCCGTATTGAGCACGGTTAGACTTTATTAAAAAGTTTTTTTTGTAGTATGCTGTGTACATGTAGCTGCTGGACTGATGAATTGCCAGGGGGGGAAGGTGAAGTAGCTGATACATTGCCAGAGGGAGGCAAGGCAGCTGGTTCTTTATACGATTTCTCGCGGTTGTAATATAACGAAAAAGGTGGTTTTTTGTGTATCGAGAAAATAAGGTTGAAAAAAGTAAGGTATAAAAATGAGTAGAATTATGTATTAACTTTAAAACATAATGGTGCAGGCTTTTTTTATGTTCATGCAAAAAAAATCTTTCATTCTTTATGAATATTAATGAAATGTAAATCTGATTATGCATATTTAACACTTGTGGGCGTGGCTTCCTTCAATTTAAATGAATTTGAATGAATCATAAATCTATTACACCTACAAGCTTTTTTTTAAGAGGAGTATCTAGCTTTTTTCATGGAGAAAACTCTCTACATGTAAAGATTGATGAGTGTACTCTGCGAATAAATGTTTATAAATAATATTCACATTTTGCAGGTAAAAGTACCTATGAAAAGGTTTTATCTGTGAACACACTTTTGGGTAGAATTTTTTTTCTTCTAAATTGAACATGCAGTGTGTCTGAATAATAAGTGCTTGAACAGCGCAAGACTCCCGTGGTGACTACAAAACCATATACTCAGAGAAATACTTAAAATGATTACATGTATATGTTAACCAAAATGATGAATATTCATATCAATTTAAGAAAGCTAGCATAATTTGCATACCCAGTCTATGAATAATTCATATGCAGCCAGAAGCAGCGTGGTTGACTGTTTGCATACGCTTAAGCAAAGAGTGGTAAGATGGACATTTTCTCCCCACGTAATTTCATATTAAAAGTACTCTAGATATTAAAGATACAACTGTGAAAGGTAACAACCTATAATCTGAAATGGGTTAACAATTAGAATTAGAAAAACAGCTTGTATTGTTTAGCCCTTTTGTACGTTATCAACTGTTGAACATATTATTCAAATTTCTCACCTGAAAGGGAGCCCCAAATTCTTGCATTCTCTGATATATTCTTTTATTTGTTTTATTTTCTTTTTCGCTGACACATCAGTGGACACTTCAGTTCGAATCCCAGAAACTCTCGTCTTTCATGTCCAAAAAAGACAAGAAAAGAACTTTCAACCAGGTCTTCAAGTTCGTTCTTTCACTGACATTTTTCTTTCGCTATTTACACGTACACAACTTTCAGATACATCAACAAGTAAGCCACTGTGGTTATAAATGATTGCATTTATTTTGCAGGTGTTGATTTTTATACCAAAATAAATAAATAAGGGCGCTAATTAAAAATACTATTAGACTAGTAACGCTCACATGGTAACACTGTCCGAAGAATGACCAAGTCCCCAACGAAAATGATTTTCTGGTAAAATTTGAGATCTTTGGTCATTGAAACAATTTTTAAAAAAGTCCCTTTGCACTGTTAATAGCTGATGATAAATGTCTATGGTCCTGATTTAGTGATGTAGTTCACAATCTCAAAATACTTCAAGAAGTTGGTGCACGGAATGATCCAAATGGTATGGAACACTACAATGTTTTAATTGTGTTCCAACAATATATACCCCGACAAAAATGCAAACATTTCTTTTGAATAAACACTTTCATTTTTTTATACCAGTTTTCTTGCTTTGTGTATATAAGGTGAATTAATGACTTTCTAGTGTGTTAGTTTCCGTAAAAGTTGTAAAAACTTGAATGCAATGTTGAAATATAATTAAGAGAACAGAAAATAGAACGAAGACCTGAATCATAGTGATATCCTGCTTTGTTGAAATGTGCGCTTTCTTAGGGCCCCATCTCAATTCATATCTGGGATGAGTTCCAGAAAGGTTGTGTACATTGTAGCGGGTTTAAGTTACAGGATTCTGAACAACTTCCCCGCAATCTTCCCGCAATGAAGTTATCAGTATTGGTGAGTCAAGCAGTTGCTGATGAAAATTTCCCCGGAACACGTCCGGGGACAAATGCCGAGCTTCTTCCCAACAAAGTGAATGATTCTACCCACAACTTGTCCGGAACTCGTCTCGGCTATGAATTGAGACGGGCCCCATATGAGAGCACACATGTAAAAAAAAAAGCGAGACATCATATGATTCACGTCTGTTCCTGCAACAAAGTTTCAAAAGTAGCAGAAAGAATTTTAATATAAATTCAGGTAGTCAAACTCCAATAACAAACGAGTGTAGCTGTTCATGTGGGAAAAAATGTTCCGAGGTCGGAACCAGTCTACTGAAAGTCACTGGTTTCCCGCAACTGTTTCAGCACTATGAAATGCAGAGTGGTAACCAGTTATATGTAGTTAGGGGACCAGTCTTTAAATATATATTTGTGTTTTAAAAACTTGCCTTTTTTATGTAAGTTTCTTAGGGTGGTGGTTGGGCCGTGTACAGTATCATATTTTTCTTGAGCGTAAAATGAAAATTGTACAACACGTAAAAATGCAGTTTCACACGACAAAATCTTGAATGATTCGTATAGATTAAACCGTCTACTTATGCTGGCAGACTGAAAAAAAAGTCTTCTTTAAATACAAAAAAAGTTATTATTAAAAGAAATACTGAGACTTCTATAATTCCTTTGCATCAGTGGATTGTGTTTGATTTCATTGTGTTTGTATTCTCTACAAAATGGTACAAACGTTTGTTTTTAGATTTTAGTAAATATGCAGAACAAGACTTTTTCTTGTATTTTATTTGTACCCTCTATAATTGTGCATGCCTGCTGTGGATCATTTACCCAGAGGGAAAATCATGAATTTTTGGAATTCTGAAATGACTTGTTATTCCAATGTATGATATGCTCATAATGCAAACCTTATTACCCACAATGCATCAGCATTGTTAAGTTTCTTTTAAAACCGGTTCATTCATGTGACGTCATGTCAACTTAAACCACGTGTACTTTAAATGGTCTAGCAAAGCGCGAATAGAACCGGAAGTTAACGCAACTTGAGTGTTAAGCCAATGGGCGCTAGTAACCAGTGGTGCGCGCGCGTGTATGACGTTTTTACTAACGAACCGAATAGGAATGTGCAATATGCAGAGAAAACACTGCTATACAACACTATAATGTTGTCCGTAATACATATACAAGCCATAGATGTTAACCACATTTTCCGAAAGGTTCCAGCATATTTTGGCAGTGTCATCAGGTGTGATCATCCAGGTCACAATATCAAAGCTCGTATCCACTTTTAGAGCCACACTTTTGAATTCTGTGCATTGGTATCTACATGCTAGGTCATGATGTCAAAGGTCAGAGTTCATTATCAGCTCTGTAACCGCTCCTGTAAACTTTCTTTGCAGTGATGTCTTTGTGCTAGGTCATGTCAAAGTTCACCCAACATTGTTTTATCATCACTACCCCCTAGCAATTTGCTACGCCGCCCTCGCCACCCACAGAGCACAGGTGCTGATATTTCATGCGGTTCCGTGTCACAGGTCAAAGTTGAGAGTTCACGTCTCAGCTCTGTGTGGGTTCTATTGCACTGTGTAACCTCTGTATGGCCGTGTTGATCATCTGAAACATAGACTTGTCCTCAGTCTTCACTTCCTGTGGGACAAACCAGAAACAGAAAATATCAAATATTTAAAATATGCATTTTGCCCGATTTTGCTCCTTGGCTGAAAAATTGACTTTGCTTACAAAATTTGGTTAAAAGAGATGAGATTGTCAATTTAAAAAAGGGTCTGAAAGATGCCTTTCTTTCTATGATGATTTTTCTCTCGGATTCAAAAAGTCTGATTTCAGGCAAAAGTATGCAAAATCTCAAGCCTGATTTTCAGAAGAATCCTATTCTTCAAAATTTGTTTTCTATTTGTGTGTGTGTGTGTGTGTGTTGGGGGGGGGGGGTTCAACATCTAAACAGGGCCAACTTCATATAAAATTCAGATGACCTGCAAATTTGCTTTGCAAAAAACGCAACAGTGTCTTGCAATGCACACTGGTTTTGAATATTCTCAGGCAATAGCTGCTAAGCACGAAGGTCCTCTGCTTAGTAGAAATGTAGCTTCTTTGCTTACCAGTAATTCTGTGTTAATCTGGGCCTCCCTGCCCTCGATGCTGACCGTTATCACGTCGGTTTTGTCGTCGTGGGTCACGGCTGTCGAGCCGAACGTGTCCTCTAGAAGTCGGGTCAGTCGCTGGCTGAACTGGTCAATGTCGTTCTTGGGCGGGATGTGCTTGACTGGGATGGGAATGTAATGTATGCAAATTTATTCATTAGGACTGGGACTATGATATGCAAATGTATTCATGAGTGGGATGGGAACATAACGTATGCAAATTTACTCAAGACAGACGGGAACATAATTATGTACACAATTTTGTTCATAAGAAATTAACACAAACTTTAATAGGAAAATTGATGGACTTTTAATATCAATAACATTCGTGGCATATTTTCTATATGAGTTGTCTTTTGTGGCAGTACTGCTTGACTCAATTAGACTGCAAACAGGCCGTAATCAAAAAATAGTTTAATTTTAATTATTAAAAATGACAGAATTTCCAGTTCTTTATTCACTTACGCTTTTGTGCGTTTGGATCTGTTGAAACCTTGACGACCACCGCCATCACGGCATCTGCGTACATGTCATTGACGGCATTCGCAACCCACTAAAAAAATATAAAAGAGGTTAAAGAACGTCAATCAATTTTCTATCGGTTTCATTCATAATACACTTTTTGATAATCTTCGGCATGCATTTTATCTTAAAGTGTCCATACCCTTAAACACATACCTATTTATACCCAAATGTAGCCCATTTGCACGCAATGCCATGCACAACTGCCTCTCTGATAACCCTACCCTTGATAGCAGGGCACCCATTTACACCCATTTGTACCCACTTTATACCCTTTTATACCCATTCACACCCAGTGAATGCCATGTACACCTGCCTCTTTGATAACCCTACCCTTGATTGCAGGGTACCCATTTACACCCATTTGTACCCACTTTATGCCCTTTTATACCCATTCACACCCAGTGAATGCCATGTACACCTGCCTCTTTGATAACCCTACCCTTGATTGCAGGGTACCCATTTACACCCATTTGTACCCACTTTCTACCCTTTTATACCCATTCACACCCAGTGAATGCCATGTACACCTGCCTCTTTGATAACCCTACCCTTGATTGCAGGGCACCCATTTACGCCCATTTGTACCTACTTTCTCCCCAGTGAATGTCACCCACACCTACCTCTAAGGTGACCATTCCCTTAGCCGGTTCATGCACAATCGTGACAGCATTGAAGATCCTTAACGCCGGTTTGTTGTACACCTCGACATACTCCACGTCTCCCGAAAGCTGTGTCAGATAATGAGTCAGGAGGGACAAAGGTGCGGTGTAGGCGACGCTCAGCCGCTGGGTGAGGGTACCGACGGCCAGGTCCGTATACTCGGCGAGATCGCTGGGTGCCATGATGTGATAGTTGAAGTTACGCTTGACCAGGACGCCGGACAGACGGTGGTCTTTGGTGGGCTTGCTGGCTGCTAGGCTACCCATGACCTGAGGGGAGGGATGTTAGGAGGTTTATCATTGCTCTACTACATCCTTTGAAACATCATTTTTGTAATCGAGATACTTATGATGGATCTTGTGAAGAATTGTGAGGACTTGTGATGACTTGCAAGGACGAGTGAGGACTTTTTAGGACTTGTGAGGACTTGTGAAGAATTGTGAAGACAAATGATGTAGTACTAGTTAGTAATTGTGAGGACCTGTGAGGACTTGTGAGGGACTTATGAAGACTTGCGAGGACTTGCAAAGACTTGTGCTGACATATGATGGAATTGTCAGCACCTGTAAGGACTTGTGAGGACCTATGAGGATTTGTAATGGCCTTGTGGTGACTTATAAAGATTGCGAGGACATGTAAGGAAGACTTGTGAGGACTTGCAAAGACTTGTGAGGACATATGATGGAATTGTGAGCACATGTAAGGACTTGTGAGGACCTATCAGAACTTGTAATGGACTTGTGGTGACTTATAAGGATTGTGAGGACTTCTGAGGACCTGTAAGGACTTGTGAGGACTTTCAAGGACTTGTGAGGACTCTTGATAGGCTTGACTACAACACTGGACGTGGCCCTACCTTTGCCATCTTCTCTCCTCTGAAGTACAGCTCCACAGCTTGCGTTATTCTAGGGTTGTGGATCTGGATGTGCGATTCCTCATCGTCCTCGTACTCTCTCAAGAGGGCAGTCTTCAATCGCAGCATCTCATTGCCTTCGCCGTGGACCAGAACCTGCATGGTAAATAACGAGGATAGAACCAAAACTGTGTCATTCGAAATTAGGCTGATATGGGAACAATATTTCTTCAATTGACAATGTGTGACTTTTGCCATAAAAGTACTTTTCTTGCCTCATTTGTGATATGAGATTTGAAGGATTGCATGGTGGAAAGATACTAAGACAAGATAAGTTTGCGGTAGCACCATGTGAATAAATCTCTTTTGTGAGTATGTGTGGTTCTGAAAAGAACCGGAGGGACTCTGGTTCTTTTCAGAACCACACATACTCACAAAAGAGATTTATTCACATGGTGCTACCGCAAACTTATCTTGTCTCATTTGTAATCAAAGCATCCAAACATTTTTGCCTTCCAACCTTTGATTTTGTTTCACCTGTGGTATTCAATGAGATTATTACAGTCCCTTAATTCAGTATGTTTTAGCACTTAGCGCTATATGCAGGCGTAAATAAAACTTGGCATGTGTGATTTTATGACAGAAAAAAAAGTTTCAAACTCACGATGTGTGGGGGTTTGAGTGCCCGGATGAACTCGCTTGTCTGCTCGTAGTCTGTGTGAGCTGAGAAGGAGATGTAGTCGACAGACATCTTCAGCGGCAGTTTCTGGCCGTTCATCGTTGTGACTTCCTCCGGCGATTGCATGATGGTCTAAAAAGTACAACGGCAAGAAATGTAAGCAGGGGTCTTGAAACTGCCATTTTTTAGATTGTAGGAATATCTGGTAAGCTTGTTAAACAAGAAACAATGTAAAATCCAAAAAGAAATTTGAGTTTTTGTCCTACCTTAGCCAGTGTTCCTTCTACACAGTAGCCAGCGATGATCACACCGTTGCGTCGGTCTGTGCACCAGTTCTCGAACAGCTCCCGAGATAGGCCGCTCTGCATCATACCAGGACTCGCCATGACAACGGAGGGTCCAACGTCGTCAAAGTGATCCATGCCTCGAAGATTGGAGATGTGCTTGAAGACAAAGGGGTTGCTGATGGCAATCTGGGGAAAACAAGAAGCAAAAAAAAATCATAAAATAAAAGAAAGGTTAATTTTTATAATGGTGAATAATTCACAAGCTACACCAGTGGGACTCGAACCCATAACCTCCCCCTTACAGGTGAAGATATCTTGGCTGAAGTAAAATGCTTCAAACAGAAGCAGCTTGTTTCTACCTGTCGTCTGATTTTCTCATTCATGGCGTTGATGTAGGTCTGGTAGACGGACATACACTTCTTAGCGAGGGAGGAAGCGTAGTAAACCGGAATGTCATGAAGCTCAGGATGGTTGGCCCAGTATTCATCTAACAAGCCAAAAACAAAAGGAAGCCAAATTTAAACAATATTTGTGATGCGATCAAGCTAAATGAGTCGTTTGTCAACCCCGGTCAAATTTTTTTATTACAGATTTGAAAAGAGCACAATCTCAGCATTACTGCTGTGAAAACCGCATGCTGATACCATCTCTAGTTCAAAAATTAAGGAAGTCAGATCACCAAGTGATGTGATGAAGTGGCCCTATTTTGGCCTGTATCTCCAAATGAAAATTCCCGACAACCGACTCATGTACACATCACATTTTCTTCAAAAGCCCGATGACAGTTGTGGAGAGACGATAATGAAAAATATTTGCAAAAAGAGGAATAGTTCTAACAATTTTTCGGGAGAAACAGTCAGGTGGGGCCTTAAATGCAGTGTACATGCCAGCTTGGATCGCAGGGTTTGAAGGTGAGGGAAGCACCATTGTCTCAACCCACGTTTAACGACAGAATGACGACAATCTTACCCAGAATCAAAAGCAGTTCTTGTGCGCGTCCCAGCGCAAAGACGGGGATCAGACAGCGCCCTCCTCTGTTGACGATATCATGGACCGTTCCCGTGAAGCGCGCCTCCCTCTCATCCCGTTTCTCGTGGATGTGGGTGCCGTATGTCGATTCCTACAGGAATGAGTGAATAATGACTCAATGGCTTGGTGCAAGGACGCGGAAGGGCGCTCTACCTCAATCACCATAAATTTGCATAAATTATGCATAAATGTAACGTGAATGATCACACAGTACCATAAATAATCATAAATGGGAAAATTTTTTTAAAACACTAACGTCATGAATTAGTTTAAATTTGCATATTTTAGCATAAATTAACAGGCTATCGTGCAGCATAGTACTTACCATGATGAGAACGTCTGGTTTGATGTTTGGGATCTCAGCAGCCATAAGATGTCTGTCTTCCTGCCTGGAAAAATCTCCCGTATACAAAATCTACAAGCAAGAACCGAACATGAGACCAATTACATGTACTTCAAAATTCCAATTTAGGATATAATACAATTTTCCCATCTTGTTGTTTTATTCGTGCAATACAGCTCATCAAGTTTTTTATGAGGTGAACTTACTGATATTTGTTATGAGATTCATTTAGATAATCCTACAGCAACTTTTAAATGCACTTTAACGGATAATATTTGTTTTTTTTAGAACTCAACATTAAATATTTTGGTCACTAGCCAGCCGGGCTACTGAAACAGACTCTTAACTAGCCCGCGGGCACTTTCACTAGCCCGCATGTTTTTCTTTTGTAGAGTGTACAGATTTGCTTTCTGAATTTAATGAGTTATTTCTTCCTGTCCTTACATCTTTGCCGTAGCCCAATCATTTCTGCCTCGCCAGCCGGACTACTTAAGGAATAGTTTGACTAGCCCGCAGCTGTTTTGACTAGCATTTGGCTAGCGGGCTAAAGTCGAACCCTGGTTTTAGATTAACAATTGATAATCTGTATCTTTAGAAGTGAAGCTGTATTTTCTTATTAATTTAATTGGTTCCTAATTATTACAAATTTGTAGTCACTTTGTTGATATTTACCTTGACTCCTGCAATCTCTATCATGAACATTGCGGCTCCCAACACGTGTCCAGCATTGTAACACCAGAACTTGACCCCGCTAGCTTCGATCTCTTGATGGAAATTGATGGTCTCGATACGATCCATGCTGTTCTGTAGGTCGTTTTCTGTGTACAACATCTTCTCAGCGGAGATGTTACTGTATGGGAAAACCATAAAAAAAGAGAATCTAAAGATGTTGGAAATTCCTATTATCAGAGGGCACATACTTCAGACGTGGGATCATGTCTAAAGTCACGTAAGACACAACGATGCAATTACAGCATTATGTAATGTCTGTAACAGAGCTTCTAAGAGCTCAGTGAATAAACCTGAAAATGTAGTTCTCAAATCTGATACATCCATCATCTAGTAATGGTCAAGGAGATTACAGACTAGGAGTTTGGGATCATTTCTCTGAATCATTAATTAGATATCATGGTTAATTGGCTCCGTCACGGACATTACACTTCCTTTCATAAACGCTGGAATTGCCCGACAGTAAAAATATATTGCTGCAAGCCCGGGAAATGGCAGACACGATTGTATCTTCAGTTCCTTTTTTGTTCAGAAAATCACACGTTGGGATCCAACCCTACCTGACTTTGACATAATCGGACAGGAGCCAGCGATAGATGGCCTTCGTGGCATGCGTCATGAAGATCCGACCCTGAAATTTAGTCTTCTTCAGGAAGAATGGAAGAGCCCCGCTATGGTCCAAATGAAAACTACAAGAAAAAGAAAGAAAAAAATCAGCGTTTTTTAAGTAAAAGTTAATCAAATCACTTAGACACAAAGTCCGTCCTACAAATTTACGTTTTGTTATTCTCTACACTATTGTAATTTTATCTTTGATTTATTTTTAATTCTCAATTACTGTTTTTATCAGTTGTACATTTCCAGCATTTGAACAGGTTGTCTGTTCCATTACTTTTTATAAACCTGAATAAATAAAGAACACGTTCTCACTGGCTAATAAGCAACATGTCGATCTCTTCCGGCTCTATCATGTCGAAAAACGGCAGCGAATCCAGACCCTCCCTGCCTGGGTGAATGCCACAGTCCAACTGAAACAAAACAACATGGCAAAATGGAACGATCTATTATAATACAGGTACATGTATATAAAGTGGGCTCGTACCTCCTAAAATCCTCAAAATCCTACCACTCCTTGTGTTTTGGATATTAAGGGATTGAGAACATAAGTTGAATTCACATCAAATAAGTCAAAAAACGAAGCCTAAGGAAAGAATTATCATTATTTATGTGGAATACAGAAATTTGCACTCACCATGATTTTCTTGCCTTTAAATTCCAGCATAATGCATGACCGCCCTACTTCTTGCCCCGCCCCCCTGCAGGATAAGAAGAAACAAGACTGAGATAAGACGACAATGAACTGCGATCACAGGCACCTGTTTTTTGTGATCATTTTCCAGTCCAAATTGTTTTTATCAATATCATTCAAAAATATTTGATTTCAGCAACCTAAAGCAGACTTCTCTTATTAATTCCAATGACCCTATTTTTTGTAATCTTAGTTCAACACTTTCAGTACTCATATTTTCTAACGCATTTTACAGTTGATTCATGTGAATACGTCTTGCCGCAAATATCATACATGCAATCATACTCATTTTTACACCAAAATTCCCCCCCCCAAAAAAAAAACCTGCCCTCTATCCACAACACCCCTGTAGTGTTGGTTTTAAATGTTGATATCTAGTTTGGAAAGTTAAGGACGTCCAGTAGCCTTAAAACAGATTTTGTTCTCTAAAAAAAGTAACAGTGCCCGTATATTACTCTCCCAATCCCATGGCCATGCCCGCAATGCAATGTGGACTAAAGTTGCATGTATACTATTCCGCTATTAACCAGTTGTGATATTTCCCTATTCTGTAAATCAGACAATTAATTTCATTGATCAGCCTTCACAAAATTAACAAAAAAATCATCAGATATGTTATTCAATTATCGCTTTTTATCTTCGGTCTACGAAATGTTACATACAGCGGCCGAATGATCAGCCGATCGCTTTCTTCTGCGGGGACTTGCGTTTCGCTTCTTCTCTTGGTCGCCATTTTGGTAATCCGCGCGCGTGTGCATGGAAAATTGCGCCCTCCAGTGTTCAATATCGAACTTTATTATTATTATTTTTAATGTTGAACAAAGAAATTGACTGGAGCGGGGTTCGAACCTGCAACCTCCTGTTTCGTATAAGTTTCTGTGACAATGATTAATTTATTTAAATTGATCACACAAAAGGCCTACTTAACAATTAACCAAACAATCTTCCCGCGCCACCACATTTGGGGGGGGGGGGTTATGTTCTTGTTTTGGTTTGGGATTTCTGTGTGTGTGTGGGGGGGGGGGGGGGGGTACCTTTTGATTTCTTCAAACGGTAATTGTAATTCTTGATTCAAAATCTTAAAGTTGCTCTCCCCGTACTATTTTCGGGTATTTTCTAGCTTCACCTACCCCCCACCCCCCCCCCAAAAAAAATCATAAATTGCTATTTTTTTGCAGCAATACAAAAGTTATTGAATTGGGCATGAATTGAACAAAACAAAAACAAGTCCAACTTTTGTTATGGAATATTTACTTCACAAATTTCAAATCATTTTTATGGGTCAATTCAAGACGTGATCATTAAACATTAGGTCGATCCTTGCACTTGTTGTCATTGCGCGAGCAACAACACAAAGACAGCTTATAACATGTATGCTTCCGCCAACAGAAATTAGAGCGACTACTCTACTCTGGTATTTAACCTGATCGCTAGCCGCATTTTCCCACACCGCGCTCCGGCTCCGCCCGGCACACACACGGAGCAGAAAATGGCAAACGGGATTCATATCGTGTCGATGGGACTTCTCCTAGCGATGTCAAACCTCTACTGGGCTACCGTTTTGGGAGGTAAGGCAACTCTATACTTTTTTTTTGCAGCGTTTTGGGTGTGTTTTTGTGTGTGTTCGAGAACAAGCCTCACCCGTATGAGCGGCCTGCAAACATTATATCCCGCGTTCGAGTTAAACAAATAGACAGTACGGAATAGGAAAGAATGTTGCATCCTATGGCCCACTCAGTGATGACAGTCAGAATCAATCACTGCAAAAATATTCAAAAGGCATGAATCTGGGACTAAGAAACATTTCCAATTTGGTTAGAAAAAACCTTTAAGATGCACTCGACTCTCCTTAGACTTCGTACACAACCAAATAAGTGGCGTCTGGATACTACATTCTTTCTACGTCGGTAAAAACCAGGCAGTCCGGCTGAGTGAGGTGGACCGTGAATTAGGGTCCGCACAAAAAGAATCACCGTTGGAAATGCCTTCTTTCGTTGATTACTTCAAAATGACAGCTTCCCAGAAGGAATAATTTCACAGAGAGTTTAGTTCCCTTACTATCTTTCAACCAAGTTTGTTTTTCAACAATAATTACGCCAGTTACTTTTCGGATGGCTGCAAATGATGGACTATAGCTTTAACTCGAGATCTATAACAACTTACCGATACTGGAAATACCTTTGCTTGTCCGGATTCGAGGTTTGGAAAAAAACCACATTGTGCTAGCATGTCCTTTCAATAAATAAACAGGATGATGCACCAATTCATGAACCTGGTTGCGTCCGTTGAGTTCCCGGTCGGCGTCGAAGTTCAGTTCCGCTGGGCAAGTTGCAATGGGGAAGTACATGTACAGTTGATGGTTTATCACTCTTTTTTGCTTCCTCAGTATACAAAGAAGTGTAATAATATATTTGTATAACTTGCAAATCGACACCGCTTCCTTCGTAACTGGATGAGGCTTCGCAATCGTCGAGGCCGGGGAAAGCAGGTCATTCGTGCAACTTTCCAGCATTCGCGGGCACACACACTAGTTGCCTAACCTTAGGAACATGGGTTTAGATACCTTGTTTGATGCGATTGGACGCATTCTTGCGGAGATACAGATTGTAGTTAAATGTTAGATAATAGCAGATGCTTATTCGCATAATTATTACGCACAAAATCTACAACTTAGTCATTGAGAAATAGTCTTAATAAATTTGTTGTCCCCCAAACACGGTCTAGGCACCCCGATTAATACGTTTAGACGAAAACCTGCAGAGTTTATAGAAAACTTATATTTTACCATATGGCGGTAGCGTTTTTGCATATTTTACTGTTTAAAAAAAACAATGCTCAAATTAAGGGTGGCAAGGTGGCACCCGTCGGAATATCGATCTACAAGGTCTAAATGACAAGAAAATGCAGACATATTTTTTGCGGACCCTAATTCTCAGTCCACCTCCAAATTGGGGTGTGACAGCCGAACTATATGCCCACGTTTTCTGTTACTCCTTAAGATATTTCAGTAATTCGTTTTTCAAACATAAGACAGTCAGGGTCCCTAAATATGTTCACACACAAAAATCAAAAGTAAGCAGATAAGAAACGTATAATTCAACTCTTTGTTATAGTCTGATCTCCTGTTGTTTTTTTATTGTATTGTTAATTGTCTTGTAATACGTCACTTGTCTTTACTTTGTACATCTATGCTTAATTTCTATAACTAACTATAATTAGCCGTGATAGGGAAAGGGGGATAAACCTTTGGCTTCTCCTAGCCCTATTTTTTTGTTACATTAAAAAAACTAAGCTTTAATCCCTGACGATGTAAGAATCTTATACTGCCTATCTGTTTCTAAACGGAATCATTTAATGTCGACGTACTTTGTTTGAGTCGAATCTTCATGTTATGATCCTGAACTCCCACTTACAGCGGTCACGCAGTGTTTGCAATTTAATAATGAAATAACCCCGGCCCTGGTCATCCTTGACTGAACTAAAAAAAAAATGCATTGAAGTTAATCCATATGTTTGATTGAGATTTTAACGTCCTTTATTTGCGTATAGTCACTCGGGCGTTGCTGAGAGCTACCAGCTAAAAAAATACACCTGTTATACTCCGCAGGTACTACAGGTTTTTAGATTACCCTTTCATGGTAGGAACGTCCCGTACAAATTTCCTGGTTCCTATCATACTGTGTAAGCGGTGCATTCCATTATTTCACAGTAATTGCGAGGGTTTGAAGTTGTTGTTTTTTATATGTGTGTCAAGGCTAGAAATGTAATTTGATGCCAAAGCGCAATACTGAATCTTTGTTAGTTACACTTGAATCTGGCCATGACCATTTAGAAGAGCTAAAATTAATAACTGCTTGATTTTTTCTTTAATTCATTCGTTTACGCCTGATTGTCTACCCAGAGAACCTTGTAAGTTAATGGGTTTGTTTTTATTTTACTTTAGCACAGAGTTGTCCATATTTTGGATAAAGATAAACCGGTAGTCTATGAAGCGAACTGTACTTATACGTGTTGGAATGCAAGATAGCATACAGGGGTAAATTTGATCTCGATTTCGTGTAATATTATATGTAACAAAATGCCCACTTTTAAATGTACATGTAGACAAATTTTGTTTCGACAATACGACGTTTTGCCCAAAATTCAGCACAAACACAATTAAGGCCACGTGCAACTTAAGGATCTGGCTACAAACTCAAAATATATTAAAACAACACGAGAAACTGAGACTCATAGTTCACATATTTCTTGAATTGCGAAAGAGTTGAAGCAGATACGAGAGACAATAAGATTATTGGGTAATGCGTTCCATAGAGGCAGTACAAGGAACTGAAGGGATTGTGTGGATTCTTACGAATACATTTTTTTTCTTTCTTTATATACCCCGTATGTCTAATGCATGTACATAACCACTGCTCGAGTCTCCTTAACAGAAGGCAATTCTTTTCAAGGAGTATTATCTTTGTTCTTGTAAGTGAGCCATATCCAAATGTGTTTGCGTAAGTCCATCTGGAAGACCATGCATTCCACTTACCAGCTATTTAGGTTTGGCTTGGTATTTACACACATGTCTAATGTCTACGCTACAGCATCAAGGCAAATTTGAACATGTCCGCGTACACGTTTTCTCATGTATCGTCTTTCTTGCCGAAGTCACGAGTTGGCCGCGGTTGGCCGCGGTTGGCCGGGCTCACCAGACGTTATAGCGCACGAAGGCGTGCATGAAGACAAAGACATGGTAATGTATTCTCATGGCTGTCTCTGCTTGAAAATTAAGTTAGGCCCCGGAAACTATTTCATTCGTGTTTCTAAGAAAGCAACCCTAATTAAATTTGAAAAAAAGTGCATTTAGCCTACGGTTCAAAGGACACATACAACAAGAAAAACATTCGTGGATTTCAGGGACCTATACGAAGAGATAGTTTGATTTGCTCCTTTGCCAAAAATAATTTGAACATTTTTCTTTCATGAGATCATAATATCTTTGTTTTTGTAATGTTTTTATCGGGAAGCACACATGATTATGTTATGTTTGTTCAGTGCATGGTTTGGCTATTATTGATTTTTTTTCACGGCTGCACTTTGTGAAGTCGATGGGGGTAACAGTAGGATGTGATAAAGAACAAAAAAGAGCGGGGTTAACAATTTTTGAGGAGATTTATACTTGCACAAGTATTTTGCAACGACGTAATGAAAATGATAGGGTTGTAGCAATCAAGGGCGGATCCAGGGGGGGGGGGGGGCCTAAGGGGGCCATGCCCCCCCCCCCCCCCCAAACGAGACCAATTTTTTTTTTTATGTGACATCGCAATAAAGGCAGGCAATGAGTACACCACCATCTTTTCCTAAAAAAAACATTGGTTAAAGTGGTCAGAAATTGCCTCAGATCGCACCACAGAGCATCTAGAATCCAAAAAAAATTCGGGGCCCTTAAGCGGGCCCCGAACCCTATGCTGTAATTTTTGACCCACTTTTTGGGGGGTCCAAAAAATGTTTGGGCCCCCCCTAAAAAAATTGTGTTCTGGATCCGCCCTTGGTAGCAATAGGTTGCATTAAGCGCGCAAGGCAGGCAAACGAACAGGGACATTTCTTTGTAAAAATCAATTTCATTCAACATATGGGTTTGTATCGACCTGAATTGTACGCTTAGTCACCATGGCAATGAAGGTGAATGCGACCCAGATTTAAAGTAACTTTTTGCAAGGAGCAATTAGCCAAATTTCATTGCCCCAAGAGCTTTCGTCTGTGCATGGAATTCAGTGCGTTCTTTGTCACATTCGTTCATGAGCATCACCTTCGCCTACAAATTACAAAATCGGTTATTGCAATCCAATCATGCAGCTGAAGTTTAATTTATTAAAATTTCTTTTCTCTCAATCATGGCGCGAAAAGAGTATTTGTCTTCTAAGATTGTTCGGCGTTAAAGAAAAAGAATTTGAGATGTGTTCATCAATTCGGAAGGATTGTAGAGCAGTTGGTCTATTTGATAAGCGCACATTCTTGTATAATTTGAGCTTTCAAAGTGTTTGTCTCCGAAACTTTGCATAATTGTTTTTCACCGCAGTTTAATAATCATTATAATAATACTTAATTATAATAATCACTATTATTATTAATGGTACAAAAATTCAGCTGCATCCAGTGACCTTAATATTATTATTGTTTGGAGTAAACCTTGTCAACATATTATGATATCCATTTTTTTTATTTGCATGTCGTAATTTTTCTGTCTTCCAAAAAAACCACTCTGCCAATAAATTAGCAGAATGAGCCATTCGATATTGACAAATCGTGTTCAGTGTAACTTTAGTGCCTCCGATGTTTTTGCTCAAATACGCAGATTAAATTCATACCTGCGTGAGACAGATCTAGCATGTGATTCACACAAAAATGGCACGAACATTATAGGATGTACGGTACATCTATGATATCAGTGTCGGGACCCCACAAAATGGGACTTGTGGACAAAATGTTCACATTTACGTTTTCACACGCAGAAGCAGACAGAAAATTTGCACCTTATTTTAAATATATCTCTCAGTTTGAAACCTTAATTCATGCACATTATCATCTATATGAAAAGTGGGTTGTTTTTGCTGCGTTTATTGTGAAAAGTTCTGTTAAAAGGGCCTTTTACTATAAACTAGCTCTGGCGACTTGTGCCTCATTTTGTAAGATTGGGTCACATATTAAAATATTTGATGTGCTTGGTTGCGTAACAGCGCAAAACACAGACACTGTATTGCACCAAGGCTAACAGAAAGCTTTCACATGACTTCCTGTACTGAAATTACAAAATTAATGCATAAATTATGATGTGAAGGGAAGGACGGGGATTTTTACAGCCTATATTCGCTGACTGTGTATAGAATAATGAAGGTTTGTAATGCATGACCGGCTGTTGAGATCATAATTAGATCTCAGCAGGCCGACAAAGGGTTACATGAATATGAACAGAAATTTACAAGAAAGAACCGTTTTGGAGGATTTTTGTGTTGCAGTAATTTATAAAGATCGTCCCTTGTGCCCCGAACAAAAATCTTTCTTGTTTTGACGTCATCGGCAAAATGATGCATAGCTTGCCCGTCCCTTGGGATGAACACTTTATTGGTGAAACCCATCGAGTTCCCCTTTAAAAAATGAGGCCCCCTTAGTGCCCCTAAATTGGACCGCCGGTGGCCCCCTCTTGAAAATGAGGCCCTCAAGTGTCCTTGTATGGGCCTACATAACCCTAGTTACTTTGCATTGGTACGTGACTCTCATTTTTGTTGTAACCCCTTCCCATTTTGAATCAGGTTTTCTGGATTGCTTCGACCCAGTGACGCTGGAGTATCACGGCACGGCGTCTGTGGCTTACCCGAGGGTAGGGAGCATTGGGCCGTGTCTCCCCTGGGTAAATGTCACCGAACAGGGCTTCGATCATGCGGACTTCCCTCAGGCGGGTAGGTATAACAAACACGCACAGACACACACAGAATCGATTTGTCTCAATCGTCTTGTTTTACAGTGATTGGAATATCATTCGCCTTAGGCTAAAGAGACGCATGTGTGCAGATGTTTGCGGAATTTATTTCTTATGATAATTTGGATGTTCGAATCAACTTTCCCAATTGAATATGAATTGAAATTAGAAAACAATTAAAGCAGTGACTTCATTTTACCAAGACAATAAAACTAGTTTTGTTTCAAGCATTTTACCTGCAGGCAGTTAAAACAACTAAAAATGTATTTGGTTTGCTATTGTTTTAGCACTAAACTATGATGCACACGAAATGTTAAACTGACGTCTGTGTAATTCGCCTGGTTTCAGCAACTCAACAACAAACTCTTAAAACAGCTCGATATTCACCTTATTTTCTATTCAAAGAGGTTTTCCACGCTCAAGAAAAACCGACAAATAACAAAAACCAGTTTTTCGTTTTACTTGGAAATATTGAGTGCCTCATTCCAGTCCAAGCAAATGTGTATTTTCACTTAATTACCGGTCGCTAATGCATCACCTGGAGTCAAGACTAGCATTTGCATTCTGAAATAGACTCACAAAAACCAGCAGTTATCAAAGATCAAATCACCACATCAGCCTTCTTGCACACTGATTAAAACAGCAGCCGCCATAATGCGTATGCTTGCAGTTTTATTGAAACAGATGTTCGCAGTTGTGCCGAGCGTTATTCAAATTAAAATCATTCCTGTGGAATGACTTGCAAATGGGCGCCCGATTTAAAAGTTGCTTTGCAAATTTCTAAGCCCGTGGTACGTAGGCTACGCCCCCCTCCCCCAAAAAAATGTTGACAAGAAATCGCCGCTCCTGCAGGTGTTTGAGACCAGATACCGACGAAAACACCTAACGAAAAGACTCATTTTACACGCTCGCCTGTCCTAGAAAGATCACCTTCCCTCCCGCTAGCCCCGGGCACCATATATCAAGATGCAACCAACTGCTTCATTCGATCTTCTCTCAAATCCAATCCCGTTTAAATCACAAAAGCCAAGGTTCATGAGCTGCACGATCACATCTTTGGCCCAAATCACCGGATATTACGCCGATTCTGTGTGTGGGTTGTGGATGTGTGTCCCTCTGGCACGACGTACGGCAATCAAAAGAGGTCATTATTCAATCTACCTTGTCGATTGAGGTTGACATGTACGAAGAGTCTCTATCGAGACCTGTTAAGATTTTAATAGTTGCGGAGATACAAGGCGTTTTTAGGTTTGTGGGTCAAAGTTAAGCTGAAACCGCTTGTAGCTAACGTGTGGAAATCGAGTTAAACGCCGCTTAAATCCTATTTAACTTGTACAAAATAGGTGACAATAAGCCTAAGTCTTTTCTCTCGTCTAAAATTCTACCCTTGTGGATGTGCAGAATAAATACGAGAAGAATTGGTTTCACAGGTATTAGGTCTGCCTTTGTGCCTATTTTACCGCAAAAGAGTTGCAACGCATACGCCAAAAGATCTTTTGACCTGTGCTCCATTTCTTGAGAAATGTGGCACAAAAAATGCTTGGCATATTTACTTGCTGAGAAATATTGGCAAGGAACAGTTCAAGCAATAAATGTCACACATGACACTTTGCAAAATAAATTAGGGAGAGTTTACTATTGTCATTTGCACGGACGAAGATGCTGCAAGAATTTAGGGGTGCGTATACGGGTAGTACGGGAACCGGGTATCTGATTGGAAAAAAACCGCTGGTACTCAGGGACCTGTTTAAGAAACGCAACCCCAAATTTCAAATCTCGGATGTTGATGTCCAGATTTGTTTATAAAAGTCCGCACGGTAACACTGCCACATCCGATCGGCGCGTCAATACAGCAAGGTACAAGTGTACATAGTGAGCTTTAAAGCTTTATGGTGAACTTTCGCGAATGTGGTGAACATGAAATATGTTTTGTTTTCCCATGTTGCCTGGTTTTCATTTTGAAACATTTCCCGCCAGAATTGACATTCCAAACCTTCTTTTTCATTGTCTGAGAAATCACTAAGTAATTTGTAAAGTTGGTTTATAAGGGTACCGGTGTCATATGAAAATCGGACTCGTATGAAAATCGGACTCTTTTTCCCTTTTATTGGTTAAACCCTCTCACGTGACCGGTCCCTCTCCAAATTATCTATGCATGAGCATGCGCAATACCACCAATGAGTCGTATTTCATAAAGCCTAAATTCATGCTACACCGGATCCCATAATCTGGAACCGGTTCCTGACATCAGCGGTCGGGTACACGGATACCCGATTCCGATTTTAGAGCCCCGACCAGAAACATCTCCATCGATCGAAGCCGTCAAGGCGATCCCCATCGGAGAATGCCTTCTGAAAGCTAGGCAAACACATTGCACTTTCCTTTAATTGCTTTCTGGGATCGTGGAAATGATAAAGCAACATTGACCGCGCACTTATTCCCACAAGTATATTGCTGTTCCTTGTCGCAATTGCTGTGTTTGCAAACCATATACGACACAAGATATACTTGCTTTATTTTTGTATAAAAGGGGAAAAAACGCTTCTCTGCATCAACGATTATATTGAAGGACTAATTTCCTAGGAAAGTGACCTGGTTAATCGAGATGAATGTTAGTAAGTCAGTGACTGGCAAAAGTGCAACAGCTAAAATGGGTTTTTAGACTGCAACCTGTGGAAAAATACGACTACTTTATTCAGAAACACTGCCGCAAAATTTTAGTCAGGCCTTGATGGTAACTGCTCCAGGTAATGGGAAAATGTCACGAAGCTGGCCAGTGATGGATATCGCCTACCCGTTATTCAAATCAAGATAAGGTTTCATTCTTGGCATAAAGCGCGGTGCTTTTTTTGCGACATCGGAAGATTGATTTTGTCCGTTGTACTCCATTAGCCGTTATGGGAGGACGTTTCCGGTATTCAGTGTCTTAAAAGCTTAATAGAGTCAGTCGCCTTTTCTTTTAATTGATAGCATTAATAACCCTAATGTGACAACTCACTAATTGCCTTTTCGGATCAGTTTCTCGAGCGGATTTCGCATTTTGTAAGTTGAGCCAAGTCTCACGCGGGCATTCAAAGAATACAGTCGCCACTACCATGAACTAGCAAGCCTACTAATAAGAAAGATCATTAGAAACAATGCCATGCGTGTACTGGGAACGTTTACATGTGGGATAAATGCCACAAGTGGCGTTAATAAAGAGGACGCCTTATGCCTTTCAGAATTTGGGGAAGGCCAGAAAACGAGACTAGCACTTGATCCTTAAAACCCATTATTTTAATGGAGATACCTCTATTTCCAGACATGCCAATTCACCAATTACTCCAAATGTAGAGATATATCTATTTTCAAATAGAGAAAAAAAATGGAAATAAAGATATTGCTATTTCAAAAAGAGATATCTAATAGAAGTAGAGATTTATCTATTTTATGATGCCTCGATTAGATAAAGAGATATTTCTATTATCCAATAGAGATATATATCTATCAGAAATAGAGATATTGCTATCTCAAAATAGAAATCTCGATTGAAAATAGAGAAAGTTCTATTTTAAATACTCAATTAAAAATAGATATATCTCTAATATCAAATGGAAATACATGTATAGGCTATCTGTTAGAAATAGATGTATTTTTATTTAACACAATATCTCCATTAGAAAGATATTTGTATTTTAAAAAGAGATATCTCTATTAGAAATACAATGCAGGTACGGATGTCTCTGTTTAAAGTTTCAATGTTAACTTTGCACGCAATCAAATGAGTGCCCAAGTCTCCCCTGCCCAATTACGCTACTTGACGTCGCTGTGTGGATTTTCATCGGGCACACTGGCAGCATTGTCCAACTCACATCAAAGTCTCCAGATTCACTTATGGGGTTTTGTAGTATAATGATACACGGTAGTCCGTGACCAAAAGGCCCTTGACATTCACCGCTGAACGTAAGGTCGCGAGACTTAACGCTCTGTTGAACAACTAGGAATCAGTTATTGTGTTGCCCTGGTTTACCGGTTGCCTTTATAGCAAAGATAACATCAAATTCCGTCCGGACCCAGCATATTATCAATCTTTTTTTTGGCCTTGGCGGCTAAAAGCCTATTCAAGTATCAAAGTGGCCTTCGTATTCTTCGTCGACAAGAAATGCACTTAAGTTTAATCGTCGTCAACACTCTGCGGTACCATTCTAATTTCAATATGTTCTATGATATAATATGCCACGGCCATTGAAAAGATATATACGCGCTACAACTTACTTCTAGTAAAATAAACCAGCAAAACATTTAAAAAGTAAATTTGAAACCTATAAAAGAATACACTCTAAAAACTTTTTAGCAATTAAACACTATCTTGCTATAACTTTGTAAACATGCTTAGATGATATGTGTCCAACTCCTAAACATCAATGTTTAATAGCTAAACACTATCCATCCTTACTCTAAACATATTTAGTATTTAAACATGTTTACAAACTAATAGCAAAAAAGTGTTTAGAAAAGTGTTTAATTGCTAAACAAAGTTTTTGCAGTGTAAATTGTTTTAAAAAATGCATGTGCCAAACATGTTTGTCCACGGACAGCTTTATTCCATCCGCTTGACTTAGACTTACACGTCAACAATAGTGATTTTGGTGGCTTGTATTCAATTAGCATAATATCACTATTGCGAATTTTTAAAGAGTTTTTTCACCACGTATTGCTAAAGAGCTATACTTCACTAAAAAAAAAAACCAGTTCAAGTAAGTTAAGTAAGTAGGTTAAAATTCCTGTCAAAAGTGGGTTTCCTTCTTTTCGCACCACCGTGTATTTGGAACTGTAAAGTCACCTGAAGTGATTCTCCTTTCAAGTTTTCCTTCAAGATTAAAAGCGATACAAATGCCTTGTCACGCTCGATACCCCCTCAAGGCCTAGAATGATCGACAGCCGCCTAATAAACCAAATTGACTTTGCTTTAAAAAAAAAAGTGTTCCTTTTGTTGACTTTCGATTAAATGGACGGTTTTAATATTTATTGATGCTTGTCCGCGCCAAAATGGACTGACTTAGGTCCGTGTTTTAATTTGGCTCCCCATATATGGTTGAAGTCCCTCACGACAGGTTTGGCTGAAACCTCGCGAAGTAGAGCCACGAGTCGGTACAAAAATAGCAAGCAACGTGGGTTCAATTTCTGCTAAGAAGTATTTATTCAGCACAGAATTCGCTAAGAACAGAAAACATTTGCTTTATAGCAAGAACAGATTTTGACCAGCCAAAATGCCATGCAAGTTACATTGCTTGTGACAGGTACTCGGCCGATTTCGGCTTAGTACGTACAACTAAGCAATCTTGTTGGCCTCGCTGCTCCATGAGATTGAGCCCAGCAGTAAGCCATCTCCCGTGATACATCACACGCGGTACCAGATTTATCCCTGTTTACTTCATTGGCGGATCCAGGGGGGTGCTACGGGGGCGTGCGCCCCCCCCCCCCGGCAGTGACCAACATTTTGTAAAATAAGGCAATTTTTCACTCGAATGAGCCGTTGCGCCCCCCCCCCCCCCGGCACGAACCTCTCTGGATCCGCCACTGCACTTCGGACTCTGGTTTCATCAAATCCGCTTGATTTCCCCGTGGGCAGTGTCAAATAGGCTAAGACCTCTTCACAATTACCGCTGTCTCTTTTGCTGTGGAAGTCCATACATTTATTTCAGTCATTTCTACAAGGCTGTCGATACGTGTAAGGCAGTACAGTAAAGACCTATTTATACCTAAGGTATTCCACGCAAGTAAAGAAAATTGAAGGCGCTTGTACAGTTTTGCGCTGCGCGCGCACATTCCGCACGTTAGAAGCAGTGTGCATGTATAATTTTACATCACAATTCTGAGCGATTTGTGCAAGTTATCGCGCAGTGAATATGATTCTGGCCAATCAGTCCAAGGTAATGACGTTTGGAGCTTATCACCCTTTAAAAACCTTTACATATTTTTGCCAAAATGTACAATTTTTACGTGGAGTGCTGTGGCCTCGTGGTCCGGAGCACCGAGCTCGTGGTCTGCCGGTACCGGTTCGAGTCCAGTCTGGGGTTATGGTGCGTGTTCCTAGGCTATACACTTTCACTTTATCACTCATTGCTTCACCGTACCTTGATATATGAGATGGTTATTGTGGTTGATTGTAGCCGCTTTGTGCCGAAATAGTACGGTAGTATACAGAATATCTCCTTGCACAGCAAGGGTGCGAGCAGATTCGGTGATTAATTATGCAAAAAAGACTGCGTCTTGACCTCGAGATTCGGACCATTCAGCGAACGTCTTCTATATCGGGTCTTCGGGAAACCGTTGTTGAATTACAAAACACATGGCATCCAAATTGACCAATTAAAATCTTAGTCCGCATTTCTGATCGAAATGACGTCACAGTTTGTAAAGTCGACTCCGATTGGCTGGCACGCGGGGTCGCATAAAATGTTCATGTTAGCCAGGATATATCAGACGTTCGACCGTGGCTCTGCCGACGTGAATGTTTGACTCTCAGACTAGGCCTACCGATGGCAGCATCGAGTTGTAAACTCCCGGTCCCCGGGGAGCTCAGATCATATTTGGAATGTTTCATTGGCCCAATGATCAGGGCTTATAGTGCAATGAATCGCCTTGATCTTAGTCAAAAGCGCTATATAAGTATCTGTTATTATTATTATTACACTTATTCATATTATTTTAACTGCGCGATGTGCAAATAAACGCCATTGGAAAGAAATTTGGCGCCGCTGTGCACTTTCATTACACATCAGCGTGAAAATGTGATTCTCTGCAGTATTTGAGACTGTCTTGATTTCCTTAGTGATCGATTGCTGTATTGTTCTTGCCTGCAAAAGTGTTATTAAACTGCGAAGTGCGAGCACGGCAGGCCTACGTGTGACTGTTATGAAAATATGCCCGCTGAATTCATCAGGGTATTCAATCTTGAATTTGTACAAAACAGATCGTTATGAACGTTTCATGACGGATATTAAAATATGTAAAGGATTACTTTTTTGATATCCAGCCTGCCAACGTTAAACTCCAAAGACGGTAAATTTTATATTTATCAAGTAATCGTTTAGAGGTTTTTTTTTACCCTAACCCCCTAGTAGTTCCTCAGGACTACCTGCTCAATCCAACAGAGTCCAACCGGACTTTCCTGCTCAATCCACTGTGCATTATTTTCAGTTGTCTGCTGAGTCCAACATGGCGTCCAAAATGGCGCTATAATACGGTTCAGTTGCCTGCTGAATCCAACGTTTTGCATCAGGAATATGTACACTAGGGGCTTACTGATCAATCCAACAGGCTCCATCGGGTATATATGACTGATACTCAACTAAAACAACGAAAACGTTTACTTCCCAATATTTTTTCTGAATATTATAATCAAAGAGTTTTCCAAATGGAGAATCAGCGACGTAGAAATGTTCATATTTGATTGATATTCCTATTCAGATCGACGAGTGGTACATGTATACTTTCCACGAGCTGTCTGGGTGCCTGGTTCGAATCAGTTGTAGCATGAATTTAGGACTCTATATGAAATATGGACTAATTGGTAGTGTTGTTGCGCATGCCTAGGCGATGACAATTAGGAGGGTGACCGGTCACGTAATGGGTTTAGTCTGATTTTCATAGGATTCCGATTTTCGTATGACATCGGCACTCGTTGCAACTGCCCGTAGTTAAGGGATATCGTCGTTCAATTCTTGTTTTGATGATGAAGGATTTTCGGTGGTTTTGTTCCCATAAATAAAACGAATAGTTACGCAACTGTCTTCTCACAATCGGGCTTCTTAAATTACAAGACTCAATTCACTTTCAAGGGTTCTTGATTCGACTCCTCATTAAAAATAAAGCGACTGTCATTTAGTTTTTGCATAACGTACTAAATATGGAGCCACATCAGAAACAATCCATACAGAAAAAGTTACCATTGCTGGTAGCCGGTAAATTAAAAATGAATCAATATTTATTAAGTAATGCCGAAGAGCTTGGCAATTTATATATCTTCTTCGTCGACGGATACTAATGAAATACATGTACTATTCGCGATGACCACAATCACAAGACGTTACTGACGTGTACCGCGCTCTCGCGCACTTCACACGCGCGCAAGCTTTCTTGAGAACGGTATTAGTGGAATGAGCGTGGAATGCGCTAGTAAATGTGACGTCATTGAAGTGGCTTGTTTAGCCAATGGACGCTAGTAATCAGTGGTGCGTGCGCGTGTATGACGCAGTCACTTACGAAGTGCGCGCGTTCGACATGCGCGCAGTAGGAGTGCCTGACTTTTTCTAATCGTAGCTGTCTATTTAGTTTATAGATTGGAGTTGCAGTTGCGACCTACCCATGTTTACAATGCGCTGAGCTCCGTGCAACTTCAATTATCGTCTTCCCTCATTTATCAAAAGAAAAGTATAGGGCATCCCCTTCAGTGACAGCAGATCTTTTTAATTGTTCCCCCTTTTTTTCTTGTTCTTCTTCTTCTTTTTTTTTTTTGGGGGGGGGAATGGAACAAGCTCGACCATCAAACCTAATTAATTGAAGAACGCGAAAAAAATATGCCTTGCATTGCTGATTGCTACATCAATCACTGAATTGAACAGGTTGCAACCGAAGCCAAGAATGATTGCATTTTCTTGAGTTAGACGCATAGCCTTGAATAACAAATTAATAGCCTTTTGGAAAAGCAATATATACTCCCGTCTTTGGGTATACCAGCACAATGTCTGTTTCGTATTGTGTTTGCATTGCTATGTCGCACAACATTGACGTTCTAGAAATATGGTTTCACATTGGAAACGTCATTCAAAATAAAGACTTCATCCAGCTTAAATTTAAAGATTATCTTGAGCACGAACCCTTATATTGATGCATACCGAGAATTTGTGTTACTAAAGTGACTGTTATTAGGCCTAGTTTTCTACGATAAAAATACTCAGGCCGTCCATACCTAAAAAACGCGAATTCTCGAAATATTCATGACTTTGGTTATAGTTTGGGGTATTTGTATTGCAGTACCATCAGGGAGGTTTAGGATTACAATGTAGCGTCGGTAGACTAACGCGGAGGCGGATTATGTCACCTCTTGCAGTAATGTGTGTACCTCATACAGAATCACGCACGTTTCCGCATATTGGTAACGTCGTTCAGTAAATATGTTGCCCTATGGGACTCTAGAAGCTGCCACATTTGGAACACAGTCTCATGTTTGTTTAACCTGTTTTTCCCTTGTTCACGCTCCCTGGAAATTCGATTCTTGAGATGGATTATTGGAATTTGACAAATTGACAGTTATGTGTATCAAATTCTGATGTATACCTCGATGTTTTGCAGAGCAGGTATTTTTTTCAGCGAATTCCTTGTTGTTCTGTTACGGTTGGTTGCTGCTTGCATTGTACACCCACCATGTTTTCCCTTGTGTGAAGAAATTCGTACAAGCACAAATTAAGACTAGAATTTGCTTAATGGCAGTCTGATACACCTTTTATGGCTCTTCGTGTCTTGTACTTATATGAAAAGAGACTGATCTTTTCATATACATGTACTTTGTGTAAGATCCTCCACAATTACGACAGATTTTCATACCAGTAAAATAAAACGTGAAATTAGTATTGGCATAACGGCCGGTAAGCCTACGTCCCTAAGTTGGCGTGCAACGGTGTGATGAACCTTGAACAATATGCTGGCATGCTCATTCAAATCCCATAAAATCTCTTATTCGGCTTGAATAAGATCTTTGCACTATTAAACCAGGTATTTATACCCGTAAAACAATGAAATATCTGTGTGCGTCATAACACATTGGAGTCTGGCCGTAATAATTTTTTATTAGGCATCGAAAAGAATATACTGCAAAGTTGGTGGTGTACAAATTAGACCGGTTCGTGTCAACAACACCAATTGTTTGCATTTGAAAAAGTCTGGTTGTCTGAAGTTTTTTCTTCTTCATTTGAAGTGTGAGTTCGAATTACAAATTGCAACCGTTTCAGCGGTTACACCTCTATGTTCCGACACCCCTATGTTCCGACTGCACATATTCCTATTCCTAACCCTAACCCTAACCATAACCCCAACCCTAACCCTAACCGGGAGTAACACAATCTAGGTTGTCGGATAACCTAACCCTAACCCTAACCCTAACCCTAACCGGGAGTAACACAATCTAGGTTGTCGGAACATAGAGCAGTCACCGTTTCAGCAGGCACGCCTTTTGGCTAACATCTTTGTGGGATGAAAACCCGCTTCCCATCTGATCTCAGAAATGTGATGACTGTTTTTGTTTGTCAATATTGGTATGGTAGTAGTTAAGTCTGTCACGAGCCAAGAGTTTATGGCCGGAGTTTATTTCCAGGCGTGAAACGACTGAGAATATTTCAATTCCCCCCGGATGGAATGCCAGTCCATCGCAGGTTACTCCCCAGCTAATGCTGGTACCATTCATACTGCTGGGTGAGAGAGACAATAGGGGTGAAGTGGCTTGCATAAGGACACAACATATAGCCATCAATTGGATTCGAACCACTGACTCTGTGACACTGAGTCACGAACCATAACCACTAAGTAGTATTATAACAGTAAAGAATTCATGCTTAATATTACATGCAAAGGTTTGACTCAATCGGGCAGGCGGCGTTTGGGCGTATATGGCCATAGTATTCCACGGCATGTACTGTTCAGTCCGTGCTTATGCTAAACTATAACTGTTCTTATCTTTGGTTTATCTCAGACTTGGTAGAAAACTACTGCCGATCGATTGGAAACGGATCTAGAGGCCCACAGTGTTACTACGTAAACAAAGACGGCATAATCGAGCTTGAATATTGCCGTGTGCCTCCGTGTAATGGTAAGCTGCAACCGGCAACAGAAGTTAACTTAACTTAGTACCTAAAACCTGATTCTATAACTTCATTTAGTTGGCAAACTAGTTAGGGGCCTCCATAGGAGGATATATAAACTCCCTTCAGACGTCACTCTTTAACAAAAAAAAAATTGTTCAGATGTTGGCAAAGAGGTTACTACACACTCCATAAATCCCGAGTTAGATTTTAACCGGGGCTTTGTTGAGCGTATAATTATGAGCAGCGCCACCTAGTGTCAGACTGAACTCAGTAGTGGGACCCTGAAGAGCGCCCCCTCGTGTCAGATGATGCCTTCACCAAATTTATATAATGATCACCTTCCTATTTGTTTTTGCATGTAATCCATCATGAGCAACGAAAACAGTTTGAATGAATATAAAAGACAATATAAAATAACTTAATCGACTACACCGATTTTTACCTTCATATTACGATTTTCCCGAAGAGGAATACATTATTTTCTCTGTGACACCGTAGTGTGAGGGGAATTTATTTAATTATTGTCATTGGTCATTTCTTTTTACCGTATAGCTCATGCAGGCTGTATGAATGGCACCGGCTCCGCATACAGGGGCACCGCCATGTACACGATTTCTGGATATTCGTGTATGAATTGGAACGAGACGACAAACAATGACACCGATTCTGACGCAGGTAAGATACCAAAACAAATAAAACCATGAAAAACATTTTTTTCTATCCAAATCGCAATTTAAACTGGGATAGTGGGAGCAACATTATTGTCCTCATCATTCAGTTCATCAGCATCGTCACAGCCACGGCCATGACTTCAATTTGAGTTATAATTTTGTCCATTTTTTCCCTCTTTGTTCAGGTTTTGAGAAAAACTTCTGTCGAAACCCGGACAACAGTTCCAGTCCATGGTGTTATTTTATGGATCCAGAAACCAACACAACACAACGAGATTTCTGCGGCGTTATTCCTCAATGTAAGTGCTCGTAGTGCTACCAATCAGATGAAGTTTTGATACATAAGCGATGCGGGAAAATATTCAGCATTAATTCCTCAACTGTTAACTTTCTCACTTGTGCATTGACATTAGTCCATCTATTGCCAAGAAATTCCCGACGAATGTGAAAATTTTGACTTCAGAGCTCACGAAATGTACAGTAAAGCCAGAGTTTCGAAGTTCCGTATGCCCCGTTTCTCGTCGAATTTCGTTTGGTCTCAGCAAATTTGTAATTTTTTACATTATTCGTCACCGTTTTGGCGAATTTTGTATTTCACTGTCTGAACAAACATTCGAGATAATCGCGAGTAAAGTCCTTTTTTCATTTAACAATTTGAAATTTAAAGAGGCATAAAATATGCAAGATTTTAGGTATCAGAGGAAAAAAGAGATTCTAATCTTCCTTAATGCAGCAAACTTTAAGAAAAATAGGAGATTAGTGTAGCATAATTAATCAATTAAGAAAAGTGGCTGTTCGTGAAAACGAAAAAAAACCGACCAATTAGCTAATTCGCCTCTTAGTGAAAACGCTAGAGTTAGTAGGCGCAGATTTCGCACTACTGCGGTCTGAGTCAATGCATTTTTTGTACAGTACGCGCAGATTTTGCCCCACTGCGCGTGCGCCTTAAACTTCGCCCCTTCGTGAAAACGTTTTATTGCACGCGCATGAAATTCGCACGCCCCGTGATAACGCTTCATTGTAATACAATGTATTTATTTACTAAAAATGTTTTAATACCGTAGAAACGTGCGGAAATTCGCTCCTTCATGAAAACGCAAAACGGCACTTGTGGCAAATTCGCCCATTCGTTAATTAGGTTAATCGGGATTTTAATTAAGTTTTTGAAAGTAAAGCCTCACAAGGCTGTAGATATCAAATATTTATTCATTTTCACCAAAAAACCCCACAAATTTCGAAAAACAGACGATTTTCATGAAATTCGCCTCTTCGTAAAAAAGGGTGACGTATATTGTATGACGAGATCTTAGTTTCCTCTAAAAAAAGGACCTCCCATTTATCAAAATTGTACCTTTCAATTCCAAGCAACAGATCACGAATGAAACAGTTCAAGATGTCCTCTCCTGTGTCATTCTTGCTTGCCTTTATCAATTAACCTTTTCCAAATGTCGACCTTTCCAGTTGATCGAGTACTTTAGGGCTTTACTATTATTGACTGGGAAATCCATTACCCATCTAAATAAATTGAAGTCCTCGCTATTGTCTCCGACTAACACCTGTTTTCAGATCCGAAGTACTTAAACAGTGTCAAAACAGGTGTCACCTTTAACTTAAACTGCATTGGTGGGCCATATTCAATTTGACGTTATATATGCTATACTGCATTGTCTCAGATTCAAGCACTTAAAGAAACACTTAACCACTTAACGGAAGTGCAGCATTTCAGCGTCGAGAGTTATTTTCACTTGACGTTTTGGGGGATGTCACATCACATTTGGTTGCGGATTGTCGTCCTGATTTTGTGGTTGACACCTTGCCAGATAAAGGGATGCCTTTGCTTAGTTCAATATTTCGTGTGTTTGACGGGGGAACACTGGTCGCTGTTGGGTTCCCAGATTGTAGATTGTGGCAATCATTTGTCGTTTCCCAAATTTCACTAAAGAGCATTTTCCTTTTTAATTTTTGATATGGATCTAAAAATATCGGTTTTGCTGTGTCGATTTAATACGGCCTAAGGCAGCAAATAGCGAAAAAGAATCATGCAGGGATGTTGGGATTATATTTCTTGAAGGTTCGACGAACGCTCTGACGATGTTCACTCGAAGCCTTGGGGTTTACATCAAGGGCTACAACCGGAAGTACGTCACGGGTTTCGACATCACGGCCGAGCAGTGCGCCCTCTCGTGTCTGGACGAGACCGGCTTTGTCTGTCGCTCCTTCGAGTATCGTGAGAAGTGGCTGCACACTGACCGGAAGTGCATACTGACCAACGAGAGCCTGTATTCCTTAGACCAGAGCGATGATCCGACAACGGGATTTGCAGTCGATCTCTTCACCAGGATTGATACAGGTATTTGTGGTGTATGAACGGAACTACTTTCGGTATAATGCATATTCATGTGACCTTTGACCCACAACTTTTCAGAGTGCATGGAACACTCCTATGCGGCAAGCTTATGCCTAAATGCACAGTAAAATAATTCTTTGTCTGCTAAAATCTATAAACAATTCATCTGAAGTACATTTTTCTCAACAGCCAAATCAAAATAGGCTCTAATATGTAAAATGCTCCGGATAGTATGGGGATTATGAACGCCATATTAATTTTGTGGAAAGTTAGCAGAATGCTTCTGTGTCGATTACAACATACATGTTACAACGGGCTATGTGCGTTTAATGGGAAAAACAATCACTCAGGAACTGAATTCCTTTGTTTTGTTTTTTTTTCAGTCTGTGACGCCTATCGCACAACATCGTTTCCAGGTAAGAGCATAAATTACATAGGGAGATAGAATTATAGATATTTGTACTAAATATTAACTAAAATGTTAATTATAAAATTGTGAATTACCATCGTCTTACAAAAAGTACGGCAGATAAGTGATGGGATTGTGCATTCGACGATACAATCATGGCATTGGCACACAGAACTTGTCGCGTCATGAGAAAGATTATTGGCTATAGGGCCATCGCAGACTTGTCTTTTGAGGGAAAAAAAAGATATAGGTAGAATAACAAGCAATGACAGCCATTTTTGAAAAAAATTTAAAACTGCTTGTTAGGCAAAAAAACAAATATTCGGTCTCTGGTCAGACCAAAGTTCCGGAATTGACGCGGTCACGCGGCTTTTTTTTTTTTTTTTTTGCTTTTGTGCTTTTGTTTGTTTTCTTCAGGCTTGGATTGTACAGACAAGGTGGATACTATTTTGCTTTTTTGGTGTCCTCATGTACATTGGTGTCCTCCATAATTTGCCTTGGTGCTTTCGATTATTTGCCTTGGTGCAATTTCCCATTCCTTGGTGCTTTTTTGGTAAAAAAAATTTGAGGAGGTGCGGAAATAGAGGGCGCTGTTGGAGCTACCGCGGAACATTTTGGGAAAAAAAAGATCGACGCGCATGATTAAAATCGACGCGCGCGCTGACCAGAGACCGACTTATTATTTTTTTTTGGCCTTATTGTACCGATAATTTTAAAATAACATGCGATGGCCCTATAGCCAAATGTCTTTCTCCAGACATACTCTGACTGTGTGCCAAAGGCCGCGCTGGTATCATCAAAGGTACATTTCGCCCAAATTTCTTCTATTTGCCCCCATTTAAGTGTTCATTGCTTTCTTCGCTTGCGCCTCGGAGTATTCGAAAGGTGAACCCGCAAAAATTAAAATAAAACTAGAAAAATGGATTTTGCAGTGGAAGTTTGTCATAAAATGCATCAATAAATCATGTTAAAAAACAAGAACCACCAGTGATATCAACAATACAGTCGAAGTTTTATCATAATTAGCCTACTGCACTTTGTATTCATCCTGCAGAATCTTGCCCTCTTCCCTTATCGGAGAATTTAAATGTGACGGCTTCAAGCGTGTACAACGAATCACACTACGACCCGGCCGATGCCATTCTGCATGCCGACTCTTGGTGGCGTCCTACCACCGATTCAAACACGGAGTGGCTGCAGGTGACCTTCGGTTCCCGGATGTTCGTCACGGCCGTGGGTGTCCAGGGCGGCGGGGAGAGGGCGCCCTTCTGGGTCAAACGTTTCAACGTGAGCTACAGTCAAGATGGCCGCCTGTGGTGGTATACACAATACGATTCAGAATTCGTAAGTGTTGAGAGCTGATTAGCGAGAATTCCTAGGTAGTTTTGTACACTGATTTGTATAGGGCCTAATCAGACTTTATTTAAAAGTATTCTTTTAACCAATCAGATTTCTCCTTCCAGGGCTACCGAGCTAATGGCGAGGCAAGCTGTGTCAACACTGTGATACTTTCTCCACCAATCAGAGCCAAGATCGTCAGGATAATCCCAACTCAATGGAAAGGTCATATTACCATGCGCGTCGCTGTGTTCGGCTGTCTTGATGATGGTATGCACTTTTAACATGTGCTCTGTTTAATATGAATATACCATTTTTTTGTAGATTAGACCCATAGCTTTTGCATCGTCGGATACCTTTTAATATCTGACCCGAGTTTAAACAAATTGGTAAAAAAGATTCCATCGTTTTCCGGCATTTTTTGTTCAGACTGCGACATGTCAGCTGGAATGGTGGACGGATCCCTGCATGACGGTCGAATCACAGCGTCTTCGTATTCTGTGTCCGGCCACGCCCCTCACACCGCAAGACTTGACCCCTACAGTGCTCGTGGTTCATCCGGCTGGAATCCATTCACCTCTGACCCAGGCCAGTGGATAAGGGTAGAGTTCCAGCGGGAACGCGTGGTCCATACTATTGTGACACAGGGGTGTGGAGAAGCGAAGGGTTGGGTCACCTCTTACAGCATGGAATATTCAACTAATGAAGAAGAACTAGGCCTAACGAAGTACCTAGATGGGGACGGCAGTTTAAAGGTGATGCATACATTTTTGTAATCGTATTCGAAAGAAATTTACATGTGTTACACAAAATCTTGTCATTCGCGTCGGATGTTTGAAAGAAGGTCGTTAGACCAAAACAAACGCGTAAAAAGTCATCATATTAAAGTTTTCTGGTAATATATAATACCTTTCATTTTGGTTAACATTTCACCTCAAGGGGCTACGTCATTCTGACGTAATTAACAGTTAAGGCATCTGCTGCCACCAAGCGGTGCCCATGTGCAAGCCTCTCCCTGTAGTTGCTGAAGGTACGAACTTTCCTTTCAGATATTCCAAGCCAATTACGACGGGTACAGTCTGGTGAGAAACAGGCTTGAGCGTCATCTCGTCATGCGGGCAATAGTCATATATCCCACGACGTGGAAGGGGTATATTTGCCTTCGTGTAGACTTCGTTGGTTGCCCTCACAACAGTAAGTAACAGAAGACGATGACAACAAATCTACATGCACAACTTAACCAAAACCCTAACCACTTTGCTGATATAAGATTTGAGGCTTTGCATGGTGGGGTATCGGTATCGTTTCGGTTTGCGGTAACACCATGTGGTAATAACTACTGCTTAGAAGATATTAGTTCTGAAAAGAACTTGTCCTGCTTATTATCAACTTTGCTAAGTAGTTTTTTGTTCTGTTAAGGACAGTCCTGCTGTAAGTTCTAAACGAACTTGTCTTTGGTCTCAACGTTTCAACTAGCCTGCTCTAGGACTGTTCTTAACAGAACCAAAAACTACTTAGCAAAGTTGATAATAAGCAGGACAAGTTCTTTTCAGAACTAATATCTTCTAAGCAGTAGTTATTACCACATGGTGTTACCACTTTGCTGATTCCTTCAAGTGCGAGTGAACCAGCTTTTATTTTCTGTGGGGCGCCCGTAAGCAATAAAATCGGACAACGTTTGGCTAAATGCCAAGATATCGTGTGGCTGTTTTGTGTGAATTGCATGGTTACGAAAGACATTTTCTGTAAGAAGTTTGGTATGAAAGTGAACATATTTGCATTGTCCTATTATTAAGTAGGATAAAATAATGTTTCAGTTTTTCAAACTTGGTTTAATTGCAGCTTTAATACTGTTATTGTGCGATTCTCCTGTACATATAGCTTGCAATCGGCGTCTAGGTATGGAATCTGGTGTAATCGCTGACTACCAACTATCGGCTTCTACTGTCTACCTGACTAGCGTGCCTCAGTTAGCGCGTTTACATCTCTCGCCAGACGACGATAACCTTTCGAGCGGCTGCTGGCGACCGTCACTCGAACTACCCGAGGAATGGTTACAGGTTGACCTCCTGACCTTTCACACAGTGACCGGGGTCATTACCCAGGGGATCGGCCAGCCCTCTAAAGACCGATGGGTGATGACATATTTGATTAAATACGAGAGTCAGGAATCAGACGACACTTGGAGGCACTACACAAGCTTGGATGGGACAAATGCGGTACGGATTTTTTTTTTTTAATAAAATAAAATCTAAAAAAATGTGTAATGATATAATTTTGCTGTGTTGATCTCTGGCTTTGCGCTGCACACGAAATCTCGACATTGATTGAAACTGGCCAGGAGGTTTATCAATTTTATATCAGATGTGTTGTCAAAAATTAATCCTTCTAACAGACTCAATGGATGTAAAAGATAATGCATTAATTTCCACAGATCTTAGTGGGCAATGTGGACAGCAATACGGAAAGTCGGACAATTTTTCAGCGATCATTTGTCACCAAAAAGGTTCGCATTGTTCCAAATTCCTGGTACAACACTCTCCCGTGCATGCGTGTAGAAATACTAGGCTGTCCTCTCCAAGGTAAGGCCATTCTATTTTCTTTCTGAAACAATTTCTCTGAATAATTCCTGAAATAATCTGGCGTTAAGTTGTAGCCCCAGAGCCTTTAAAAGCTTACAGCCTACATCGGAAAAAAAATACTCGGATAAGAAGTTACACTCCGTGTGCTTCTGCAGGATGCATATAAAATCAATTTCACTTTGCTAACCGTTATCTCGTACAAATGTACATTCAATTCCCCCAAACGAAATTTGCTTCAGAAAAACAGTACAGTGGTTGTGCCGCAGAAGGCTTCTAAAAAAAAAAAACTCTCTCGATTCTTTATCAGAGGTTGGTGAAATTTGCGGTGAGGGCGCTGTTCAATTCAATGGTTCTTGCATCGGATCTGTGAACAACAAGCGGAGCGACGCCTGTGACGTCATCTTTGCTGAGGGCGCCAGACTCCTCAAGATCACATCCCGGGCCTCTCAGGACTTCATCGCGCAGAATTTCCAGGCACTTCGCATTGAGCATGTGTCAGAGTACATCATTGGTCTGAAGCCAGACACGCGCAACGCCTCGGCCAATCAGCTGTTCCGTTGGTGGGACGGCACCCCGATGACGTATCAGAACTTCTTCAGTGTCGACAACGTCTTTGACGATGGGGAGGAACTCTGCGTCGCCATCGATATTGCCAGTAGGTTCAGATGGCGGATAGTTGAATGTGGAGAGACTCAACACTACCATGCCACGATGTGTCAAAAAGGTAGGTTGCATAACATTTATCGTTTGAAATTCGCGGCACAATGTTAAATCTTAATCATATATCACGTCATTGTTTTTAACGTCTCTCTTCAGATATAAATGAGTGTTCTCGTCTTGGGGTTTGCCCCTCTACCTGTGAGAACATACCCGGTGGCTACTACTGCACATGCCCACAGGGTTACTTCTACAAAAATGACGAATGCCATGGTAATATCTCGCTGCATGTTATCTTAGGCCAAAAAAAAAAAAAATCGGTCTCTGGTCAGACCAAAGTTCCGGAATTGACGCGGCCAAAGTTCCGGAATTGACGCGGCCACGCGGCTTTTTTTTTTTTTTTTTTTTGCCTTTTTTGTCTTTTTTTTCTTCAAGCTTGGATTGTACAGACAAGGTGGGTACTATTTTGCTTTTTTGGTGTCCTCATGTACATTAATGTCCTCCATAATTTGCCTTGGTGCTTTCGATCATTTGCCTTGGTGCAATTTCCCATTCCTTGGTACTCTTTGGTAAAAAAAAATTGAGGAGGTGCGGAAATAGAGGGCGCTGTTGGAGCTACCGCGGAACATTTTGGAAAAAAAAAAGATCGACGCGCATGATTAAAATCGACGCGCGCGCTGACCAGAGACCGACTTATTTTTTTTTTTGGCCTTACTATATTTTTTTTCAGTAAAGTAGTTGGTGTAGGATTTTAGATTGCATTTGGTTGGCGTAATATTCAGAATTATTTGTGTTACCTTTTCGCGTTATACCTCGTTAATCCGATTTAAGTATGGTGATTTTTTTAATCTCTTCCAGAAATATGCAGCCAGCTTGATTTAGACAACTCGGATTCAACGGTGGTGCAAGGTGGACAAGCGTTTTGTCTTATTCTTCCCACTGGGAATGAAAGCCGACTTGAAGCTGAGGCTACGTGCGACACTTTCTTCAGCAACGTGACAGAAATTAACGAATTATCTCAATTAGAGGTTAACGTTTATTTGAATGACTTAATACTTGGTTAATCTAACTTTTATCCAAAAAAAACCATTCGTCGAATGCTTAGGTATCAGTGTGCTTACAGAATTATATCTACAGTTTTCATGACAAACTTTTTTTGCCATTTAAGTGTTTAACTGTTTAGTATCTAAAAACACTGAGATATTTATTTAGTAATATTTGTCCCCTTTTGCAATTAGTTATCGCACAAGATATGGATAAATGGTATAAGTGACAGTGACACCGACGACTGTTCCGTGGCCAGAGTGAATAACGATTCGACTTTGGAAATCTTGGAAGAGAATTGCAACGAGACTTTTCCGTTTGTTTGCACAAGAGGTACAAATGAAGAGTTAACCTTCCGAGCAGCCCAACGGTAGTTTAATAGTCCACGTACATTTTCCAAATATGGGCATAATTTTTTTTCAATGGGCCAATTAGGCCAAGCTTCGATGTAATCCTCACCCCTACTATACACCACAAGCCTGTAGACTCCCATTGGCCAGACCCCTAGCCACTCCGGAGTAAGGAGTGTTGAAAGACAGAAGCCAAGATGGCGCCCAATGCCTTTGTGCAGTAATGGGAGATCTTAGTGGCCAACCCCTAAGTGCCGCCGATCCCTTCGAGTCAACCCTTCGTGCCGCCAGGAGCCCAGACAGGTTGTAAACAATCCCTGGCCATTTGAATGACCTATATCTTGTGCATGTATTGGCATGCCACGGTTATTGACCTATAAACACATGTGGTGATAAAATTCTCCACGTGGTTCCACGGTGTGATTTTTTGATAAGCTGCTCCGAGGGTTAAAATTTATAAATTCAAAATTACTTTAGAACTCTTGTGAGCGTTCAAAACAACAGCGCTAGACACGTGCCAGTGATATTTCAAACTGTCCATGCATTATCTGACACTCTATTTGTGAAATTAAGTATGTAATTCAAACTGTTTGTGCATGGATATTTATGCGAAAGAAATCAAATATTCTCCTCTTGTTCGCTTTTTCCAAAAGCTTTCACCGATGTGCGATGTGGAGAGATGCTGCAAAATAACATAACGAGCAAAGGAACAAACGATACGTTCGGCTACATCCGTTGTCTCAACTACCCACCGTGGTATAACTCTGGTTCCAGTTTTGAAATTCATATCCAAGGACCAAGCCATCTAGTCGTCAGGTAATTTGTTTTAGATTTACTCTACTATGTTTATTTTTAAAATGTAAAAATAAATTAATGAATGAACATTTGCCAAATATACATTTTATTTTATTTTTGAGGGCGTGTCCTGAACATAATTTACTAAAAACCAACCGGCATGCATCATGTATCCGATTATATTTTCCGGACGATGAGAAAGCACCTGCATACTTGGGTTGAAAAAAACTGCCTTGAGCCGGAGTGGAACCTACGACCACTGAAACTAACATTGATCCATCAACTGAGCTATTCAGCCGTATGCTGGTGGTCTGCCACTATCATGAAAGATTACCTGCGCAGAGAATAACTTCAATAAGCCACAGATTGAGCAAGAAGTAAATGAAATATTTTCTCCGCTTTTGTTTTGCAGGTTCAATTTTCTGAAGATGAATTTACGTCGGGGCGTTGGGGCGGACGAGTGCCTAGACTCCCTGACGATCGTGGACGTAATTTCCACATTAGCACGACAACTCGTCAGGGGCCGGTACTGCGGCACCAGGGAAAACCTGGAGGTCATCACCAGGTCAAATGACGTCACCGTTACCCAGGAAATGGGCGAGTTGACGGCGGGAATGGCGCTAGAGTTGGGGTTTGTCGCTTTCTATGAAATGATCGGTAAATGTCTTTAATTCCATACGTTATTGCTTTATAGTATTGCTTTAGTTCGCTAATCAGCCCTAATGTGCCGGTGCGAATTACCATTTCACTAATTCCAAAGATGCAGGAATATAGTTACAAATTTGTTACAAATGACCTTTCCGGGATAAAGAGATTGTTAGCGTTAATAACCCAAGTCGATTTGAGCACATTTTTCAAATTCATACGTTTGATGAGGCAGTCGTTAACTAACAATGTTGCGTTTATAATTGCGCCGTTTTGTGTTCTGATGGTTTTGTTTCATTTCCAAAGATTGCAGCGTAAGATTGTGCGATTTGGGATGCGGCGGTACGACCAACCCAAATGGCACCAGTGGTAATCTGACGACGCCACATTTCCCTGCAACGCTGCCCCCGTTCAGCATCTGCAAGTGGAACATTCACGTGACACCCGGCAAATACGTCAGGCTCTCCTTCCCAGAATTCCTGGTGGTGGACCGTGATGACGTCACGGGACATTGCCTGGATACCGTCTACGTGCTGGATGGTCCCGCCCAGTATGATCCGACGGCTGTTTCGACGGCCATCTGCGGCAAAGCGCCTCCATTGATTCTTACTGATAGCTCGAATATTTCTGTGGTCTACTGGACGGGACTCGAATCACAATCCCTTGGCTTCCGTGCGGAGTACACAGTAACAGGTGCGAGCTTGAAACAGTTTTTTAAACAAAGACAAACTAAATATTTTATTCAGGTGAATGCAGCCATCACACAGAGTACATCTATTCGTTGGAAATTAAGGACAAAGTCAACTTACTGCAGCACTGTACGCTTCTATCTTCAGGATTGGAATAATTCGGTACGAAAAAGAATTCGGGTTATCTCGACGACGATCCTGATTTCAAAAATGAAATGTCCAAAAAATGATCTGGATTTACGTATAATTTCGTCTTTGGTCTACTTCACTTTCATAGCTATAGTGAAATAAGATTAAGAGTTATAGAATTCAGATTCGTCAACATGTCAATGAGCATGGTACAAAAGCTCATCTGTTCTCTCTTAAATGTTATCCCCAGATCTTCCAGGATGCAGCGTGGGATCCCACAATGCCTCCGAACTGATCAAGTGCAACTTTGACGCCGCTGTTATCACAAGTCCGGGCTACCCGTACCACTTCTCCCACAAGACGCGCCACACTTGGCAGATCACCACCTCGCCAGCAACTTACATCCAGCTGGTCTTCCACGAGTTCCGCGTGCCGTCGGAGCAGGAGTGCGAGTTCAACTACGTCGCCGTCTACGACGGCCCAGCTGCCGATGGCGCCACCGCTGCTTTACTCGGAAGATACTGCGATGGTGTCATCATACCAGAGAGGATGTATTCTAGCAGGAACAACCTCGCCTTGAGCTTCAGAACGGATAGCCCACTGGGTTCAAACAGTCAAGAAAGCACAGGCTTCTATGCTGTCTATCAGACATTACGCTTTGAGGCAGCGGTGACTGAAAATGCATCGAATAGTGGTACATGAGCATATCTCTTCAAAAAATAAATTAGGCTCCAAAGAAGTTGTTATTCCCCTGTAAATTTTGTCGTAACTTTTTGCCTTCACAAACTACCGTACTAAATAACACCATTATTTAACTTGGTGTACGTGTTTTGTCTTTGCAACAGTTTGTTTAAACAGAATGTGCTTGTGTTTGAATCCCTCGTGTAGACTATGTGGGTGTTTAAAGACACACTTTTCACTTTGTCAAGTTGTACCAACGGTTACATCAATGCATTTTCCCCTAGTGCTGTATCTGTGTAGTATTATGGCAAGTGTAGCCCTGGTATGTGCATGTGAAGAGCAACTGAACTTTATGGTAGTTTATTCATCAACTCAACAATTCCGATTGAGTCAAATTGGTATATTATTTCAGATTACCTTTGTCCCGACGGGTGGGACCGCTATCGTGGGCACTGCTACAGATTTTACAATCAGTCGGACAATCTGCGATGGACGGACGCGGAGATGCAATGCGTTAACGACCAGTCACACCTCGTCAGTATAAGGGATATTAAGGAAGTGAACTATATCCACGGCATGCTGACGTCCGAGTGGTACACAGCTCTGTTAGATACTTACATTGGTAAGCACTTGATATTATACAAATGCAACGGGGTGCCGGGAGTGTGGCCTAGTGGTTAGGGTTTGTGAGTCATGATCAGTGGGTCAGGGGTTCGAATCCAGTTGCTGAACATGTGTTGTTTCTTTTGGCAAGCTTCTTCATCCCCACTTGCCTCTCTCCACCAGGAGAATGAATGGGTACCGGCATTAGCTGGGGAGTAACCTGCGAGGGACTAGCATCCCATCCAGTGGGAATAGAAATATTCTCAGTCGTTTCCTGACACTGAAACCGGAGATAAACGCCGGCCTGTTGGCCACATTGACTCTTGACAGACTTTTTATTTTGGAAACAGAAGAGAAACTGGAGTCCAGTTTCGCCCATGAGCTACATGGAAAGCTTTTTCTTTAAACGGGTATCTGTGTTCTAATTTTTGTGTTCTCTAGGACTGACTGATGGGTTATCGGAAGGACATTTTCGTTGGACCGACAGGTATCCTATGAGTTATGCAGATTGGTATATACCAAGAACGTGAGTCAAACTTATTGTTTAAATTGTTAAAACCCATTCAGTTTAAACTGTGATTAAGTAAGCAACGAATTCACATGCCTCCAAATCTCATGGTCATACTTAGACTACTTACTTACTTACCGACAACTTTCATTTTCCTTGACGAGAATGCGCACGCGCACACATCATTTTTGGTTAGCATCGTACAGAACGATTGAAAAGAGGGCTAAGTTATGATAAATATTGTTCCCAAAAATCTAATCACATTTTTGATGGATGTACTACAGGATTTCGTCAGGCAAACGGCCGCAACCAGACGGGGACGTGCTGGAAGACTGCACAATGATCACCCTACACAGCATCCGGTCTACGGCTAACTGGCATGACGTCTCATGCGCCTCAAAGGATGCTCGGCAGTTCATCTGCAAGAAACCAGCAGAGTTCATTGGTACATTCACTGGTAAGCGTCAACCCTTTCGTTGGGAACATTCATATTCATTTAGGACTTGGTCCACTAACTAGACTAGTTCGCCAACCGTAACTTTATGTTGCCTGTATGCGTCCTAAGTTATCTGTGATTTAGTTTTCTTTCTCCGCGAAAAAAAAAAAAATTAATTTTCCATTCTCTATTTAGAAACAGTATCGAGTACCAATGCTCCACATGCTGACGACATGACTTTGAGTCAGGAAGGTAATTGATTATGATTTACTGCTACACATGAATTTGATTATTGTTGACATTGTTGTCTTTAAGGAAATAACAAGTCTGTGAGCTTCTTACACTGTAAAACACTGTTGGGCAATGTAATTTACCCAGCTTTGGTATGAAATTACCCTATATTGGGTTGAATTGGGTAAAAACTGTCAAACTATTAGGAAGAATTTGCCCAAGAGTGTAGGCAGTTGATAATTCGACCAGCATTGGTCGAATTATTAACCCATTTTGCGCAACTTTTTTTTTACAGTGTACACAATAATGGCAGTGAGAGGGGAATATAATTAGGGCCTACCGGTGATTTTGAGTACCAATTTAGAGTTACAAATTTAGCGGAGCAAGGCTTACCACTTGCTGGAACACAACTGTGTCTTGTGAAAAAGCTGTTTTAAAGATAATTAAGTTAGAAACATGCAAGTAAAGTTTATTTGTTATATGGTCTCGTTTTTACCAGTCATCTTAATCTCAAATCATCTAGAAATGCAGAGCGAGTGCGGGAAAATCTTGAAACGATGTGACAACGGAGAATGCACGCAACTGCCGTATAGTTGCCCCAACCAGTCAGGTGATCAGTCAGCTGTACAGACACGTGGTCCATCCCGTGCCCAAGTCGTTCAAGTGGAGGCTTCAGACGATGAGTTTGTGTGTTCGACCACTGGCGAGCGCATCTCCATTTCATTCTACTGTGACAATGTGATCCATTGCGCTGACCGGTCGGACGAGACGGCTTGTGGTAGGGGATTGCATGAAATAATGTCGTATGAAATATAGAGAGCCTTAGGTAATTATTATAAATTAGCCGAAAGAGGAAACATTTTCTTATGCTAAAGATCGAAAGGTTTTCTAGCTTTTTATGATTTTTTTTTGCATGCACTGATTAATTCTTCGTCAGATTATCCACTGTGCGGACTGGAGGAATACCAATGCAGCAACGGCCAGTGCGTCGACAAAAGCAAACGATGCGATCTGATTGAAGACTGTGCAGACAGTACGGACGAGTCACTCTGTGGTAAGGACTGCATGTCTGTCGCATATCAAACTCTTGGTGGCAGCAAACTCACTCTACTAGTTTGCACATTTCAGACCCATGGTGGCAGCAGACTCGTTTGACCTATTTACTTGGCTATGGCTGGATTTACTTGGCTACGGCTGGCAGAAATGCATGCACCTATAGAAGCGCCTGAATCCACTTCCAAAAGACGCGTGTGTTACTGTTGGTCGCCGCCAAGTAATTTGGAACCAGTCAAAGGTCAAGCGAGTCTGCTGCCACCAAGAGTCTGAAATGTGCCAGGCATCTAATACGGTATATAATGCAATTCAGAAGCGGCCTTTGTTTCTCTCCTCATGCGTTCAAGCATTTTAAAGCCGGTGTTTCGTGGTTCCATATCTACTACTGCACTTCCAACGTGGCCGGAGTAGTAATCTTTTAATTCTTGCCACTAGTGTAAGATTCTTTTTCTTCCAAAACGTTTTCTTATTCTGTCAGCGATGTGTAATCGTGGATTCCAGTGCTACGACGGTACATGTCTGTCAGAGGGAGCAATCTGTGACGGGATGAAGCATTGTCCTGGTACTCGATGGGAGGATGAACCATCCGATTGTTGTAAGTTATCAATAAGTCGTAACAAGTGCCCACAAGTCCTTATAAAGTTCATCACAAGTCGTCAAGTATCATGTTTTAGTCCTAAACTAACTAAATGAAATGTGACAAGCGCATTTTTCGATATTGTTTATTTCTTTTTCATATTGAATAGAAAAGTTTATATATATAGTTTTTTTGTAATGATTGTCTGTTTGGTTTTATTTTAGGGCGTGAATGTGATATTACATATCAACTCACATGCAACAACGGCGCATGCGCCAATCTGTCCACAACTTGCCTTTATGACTTCGATGAGTATGGCCTGCAGGTTGGATGCCGTGATGTCACACATTTGCGTTTTTGTGGTGAGCTGACAATGTTTTCTTTGAAAAAAGCTTAATGAATTTTGCTTGTAAGATTGAAAAGGAATTCTTCGTATTAACTGGAATTTTCTTTTGTTCTTCTTCTGTCTTAACTCAATTGATCATACAGCATGATAAGATTGCCTTACGTTGAATGGCAAAAAAGTTTGACTGGTACTAAATTGGTGTATTAATAATAATTTTTTTGAAAATTTCTTTGCAGAATCATTCGAATGTCCTGCATGGACACTAAAATGTCCTTCTTCCTATTGCATCCCACTGCGCATGCGTTGTGATGGTAGATTCGACTGCCCGAACGGAGAAGACGAACTGCATTGTGGTAAGTTGGATTGGGAAGTTTGATAAAGGAATTTTGGTTGACTAGTGGTTGATTTGTGACGTAGGTTGCGCCTGCACGGTTATGGTAAAGTGTGAAAGTCGTCCTTGTCAATACGTTCCTGAAACTTCCTGCCCTGGTTCCCTGCCATTCTATTCTTTATAATAAGGCTGCATTAGAAACCAGCGATGTGATCAAAGTGTGTTGGCTAGTCTCAAATCATCGATTAGACCAGTCCAATGTCTATTTTGTATAAATTTTTGGTTAGAATTATCAAACTTTTCCCTCGTTTGAAATTTTATAATTTTCTCATCATTTGCACACAGATGAATTCCACTGTCCTGGAGCATACCGTTGCCATGGTGCTTCGTATTGTGTCTGGCCAGATAAAGTCTGCGATGGTGTTGCTCAGTGTCCGGAACGCGATGACGAATTCTACTGCGGTTTGTGAAAATTAACAGATTGAGATGATAAATTGTCGAGATTTTGTTTTGCGATAAACCTTGACTTGTACTCTTTGAGGGCACAGACAGTAGAGTTCTACCATGATAATAAAAAACGTTTTCTTGCGGCCCTTTTTTCTCTGTTTTGATATAGATGTAACATGCCCTGATGGTTGCCGTTGTCATGGTTACTCAGTGGAATGTGATGGTATAGCTTGGTCGGCATCGGTTGCATCTTTGCTTCCAAATAAGGCCAGGCTCATGTAAGCATTTCAATTAATAAATTGTGGCAGTTTGACATGTAAATTACCATTATTTGTGCACTCTAATGCACTAAAATGCAACTGTGACGATAGATTAACAACAATGTAAACAAGAGACGTTTAGATCTGAATTGAACATGTTGATTAATATCACTATGAAATTGTACTACCAATCGTTATTGTCTTCATTGTTACAACAGCAAATTAAAATCCTTACAACATAGTGAAGGGACGAGACGTAGGCGAGATGTCATTGAAACAGCAGAAACAATACTACACTTCGATCTGGGAGATTTTCCCTATCTGGCGAACCTGTAAGTTCAACCCGAATACCAATCAAGATCATTCAATTAAATTTATGCACAAAGCAACTCGTGGTAATAACATGCAGACCTAATTATTTTATCCATGCGTTCTGTTACAGAGACATCCCACATAACGGTATACGCGAAATCCCATCGGGAATTTTCAAGAATTCAACGAATTTGTTGAAATTGTAAGTATAATAAGCTTTTCAATTTTTGTTCCAAATTAAAAATTATTATATTTAAATAAGCGCCTATTTTGCTTACCACAGTTCCAGTTATTTATCGCCAAACCTGAAGTAGGCCTAAAGCATGAAAATGGATCGTACAACTGAATGCTTGAAAGTATGTTGTTCCCGTTCCTTGGAAATACAAATCACAATGTAGTACATCAAAATACATATGTTACATGTTTTTTTGTTCAAGTCTGACACTTAATGTGGCGCTACTAAAGAATCATCTGTTTAATGTCACGTTATTTGCAGATCACTTGCATTCAATCAGATCCATCATCTAGAGCAACACACATTCCAAGGACTGAGACGTCTTGTATTTCTGTAAGTCCAATACATTTTAAGTAAATATTATTCATGAGGCATTTCTTGAATAAAAAAGAGAATAAATTAATGTTTTCCTTATTATATCAACCTTCTGCCCCCTAATACTACTGCCCACCACGAACATTGTAATTTTAACTTATGACAGTTTCGTAATACCGGGAATGGGTCATTAGGGAGATTTTCCCATAAACTTGTGCACAACATTTTTCAAACTTAAATGTGCCCTAACCCAATATTCCCTTGTCCTTTTTCCACGAATTTCGGTATGTGTACTAATTAGACCACGGGCAACAAATATAATCCAAATGCGACAAAAAACTTTCGCCTGTAAAGGGGGGCTGTGCCATTAGGGAGACAGATGTGTCTCCCTATTGACCGGCGTCTCCCTATTACCGAAGAAATTACGATAACGTGTCTCCCTAATGGTACATTTAGTAATATACCGTAATGCCGAAATTTCATGATGATTCATTTTGATCTCATGCAGGAACTTAACTGGGAATCCTTTGACGCTAATTGACAGAGGGGCATTCATTGATCTTAATGTCCTGCCATCACTGTGAGTACATTATTTTTACGTCACGAATCGTAATATTTTATGAATCGGTCCCTATGACAAGACATTTTCTTCATTGATAGCTTTCCGTTCCAGACTTTGGCCAACTCTATCTCCTTGTTTTGATTTGCACATAGTTCTACGACTGTCCGTTTCGGGAACCATCATCCATTTATGGTATTCAGACTTGCAGATATATCAAAACAATTGACTATTTCATGTAAAAAGCACAGTTCTCTTATACGTTGTGTTACTGTCCTTTTCACCATGCATGCTCTGTTTCAGTCTTGATCGTTTGTATGTGTGATTATTTTCTTATTATTTTCTTTATTCTCGTCAGGGAACTATCAGACCTTCCGATAGACACGCTGGTTGAGGAAATGTTTCAAGGTCTGGATTCGTTGGAAAATCTGTAAGTCATCACCAACATTTTGTAAACGAATATTTATTCTTGTTAGGCCCAGTTATTCTTTTTGTTTCATGTTATTAGAATTATTTGGTTGCGCGCTACTTCTTTCTATATATAGTTTATTTAATCTGAACTAACCAAATGTCGTGCTCTGCATCTACCGCCATATCGCGAATCCATTGTCTAAAATCCGTTTGAATTATTTCGTTTTACTCAATGTCTTAGATCCCTTTACGGTTCTTCCCTGGTGAACATCGAACCAAGGGCGTTTGTTGGTCTGGGTAACCTCAATATGCTGTGAGTAGTTATTTATTTTTCTCTCAGATCAAGTTTGTTATGCTGTTAGGTTGCAGTCAGTGCAGGTTATACTTACGGTACGAATGAGGACTTTGAACAGTGTGTTACCTTATAGCAATAAATCCAAGGACCTGATTCCAAATCCTGGATAGTTTTCATATATGAACCAATTATGTGGACTCGTTAATAAAATGTTAAAATCACAGTCCCACATTGTTAATAATGCACGCGTCCTCGGTAGTGTAGTAGAATCAGACAATAACGCTAAGGACCGCAGCAAAGTACTCGGGTCCTCGGTAATAAAGTTAAGCCGAACTGTATGCTTAGTGTAAGGAGGTCGGTTGTAGCTCACTAGTTCTGTGCATAATTTTCTTAATTTTTTTTTTCGCAGAGACGTTCGTCACACGTCCATACAAAACGTTGCTGAGAATATGTTCCTCGGGTTGGATCGATTGCAAACTTTGTAAGTACAGGAAGGATTTGAGCTTTGGGTAACTTTTCATCCATGTTTTTTTCAAATCCGAATTTTGGCAGCGTAGTTTCTTAATATGTACATTTCTCTTGTCGTAACTACAGGTTTTCTGACAGGTACGTCTTTTGTTGTCTGATTGGTGACATAGAAGAATGCACACCACCGCCGGATCAGTTCTCCTCGTGTGAGGACCTCATGCGCAACAACATACTGCGCACCTTCATCTGGATCCTCGGTATCAGCTCACTGCTAGGCAACACCCTGGTCCTTCTCTACCGTCTCAAGAGAGGCGGGAACAACGAGAAGAACAAAGTCCAAGCGTTCCTGATTCTCAACTTGGCAGTGTCAGATTTCTTGATGGGTGTGTACATGTTAATCATCGCCAGTGCCGACCTGAGATTTAGGAACGTCTACATCTTTCACGCGGCGGAGTGGGAGTCGAGCGCCCTCTGTAAGCTTGCAGGTCTGATCTCAGTCCTGTCCAGCGAGGTGTCGGTCATTATGTTAGTGGTCATCAGTCTGGATCGGTTATGGTGCGTCATGTTTCCACTCAAGAATAAATACTTTGGTATCAAGTCGGCCAGAGTGGTGGCAGCGGTGGGATGGACAGTGATGCTCGTGGTAAGCATCTTACCTGTGCTGGGCCTGTCGTACTTTGCCGGGTCCTTCTACGGTCGGACCGGAGTGTGCCTCGCTCTCCCACTCACCCAGGACAAGCTCCCGGGCTGGGAGTTCTCCGTCTCTTTCTTTCTCTTCTTCAACGTCATCTGTTTCATCCTCATCTTGATCTGCTACACGGGGATCTACCTGACGGCCCGTCGCACCTCTCGCAAGATCCGGTCAAGCATGAAGTCGCAGGAGATGAAGATGGCGGGAAGGATGTTCCTGATCTTATTCACGGACTTTCTGTGCTGGATGCCCGTCATCATCATGGGAATACTCTCTCTGGCTGGAGTGCTCGTTATACCAAGCGTGGTCTACGCATGGACAGCCGTCTTCATCCTTCCTATGAATAGCGCCCTCAATCCTTATCTTTACACAATATCTGCCATGCAGTTGAGGAATAGAAGAGTCGGAGTAAAAAGGGCCAATACAATCGGTAAGAATTCAAAACGATGAAACTCGGCTCCCTGAGTGTAACAAAAGGGGGCGCTCTGCAAAATGGAAACGAAATTAGCTGAAATACTCTTCGCTGGTTCACAGGCGTCATTTATCGTGTGTGATAATCTACATGCACAAGCGTGCACGTGGTAATGGTAGGGGCGGATCCAGCTTTGGATAAAGGGGGGAGGGTTGAACTACCAAGAGGTAGTTTAGCAGGCATTTGCTGTGTGTGTACGTGTTCATCTTTTCAAATCGAGGGCGAAAAATACCGAAGAACAAAAGAGAACAATATCGTCCACGATTCCCAGCATACGTCCGCGATTGGGGTCGGGAACAAAACCTATGGGAGTCATTCTCAAAAGTTAGAGTACAAACAAAAGAGGGACAATAGGACGTCCACGATCGACGGTGGGTGTGCGTGTGTGTGTGTTTTATATTCCTATTTGTTGCGGCGAAAAGGGAGTGTTTAGAACTTCCCATCCCCCTCTGTAGATCCGCCATGAATGGTACCCGGCAGTGCTTCAACCATGTCGCCATATTCATGACGGATTTGGGTGTGTTCCCTTATAGGCCTTTCTTTTGTTTGTAAACATTGGCGCCATTTTGTATGGGCTGCCGTAATTAAGCGCATAAATTGAAGCCGTGGTTGGCAACACATTTTTCCAAAAAAGTCCTCATAACGCCATCAACACACAGTAAAAAGGCATATTTATGAAATATTATGTAGGTTTGATGAAAATGATGTATTTTCAAGTATCAAATAATATTTTGGTGATCTGTAATAACTCTTCTTCATTTTTGCAGTGTTGGACCTTCCATAGTTTTGCAGGCCGTGGTTGGCAAAAATGCAGTTTTCCAACCAAGCGCAGAAAGGACTATATATGTTGCTATAACTTTGATGAAGCCATACTTAATTTCTCGACTGCAACCAATATATTGTATTCGCTCTGATCAGTTTCAGGTGATGCCATGAGGAACACCAACGGCTCCCCGCTTCGTTACCGCCTTTTACTCTCTGATATCACGAGAGGGCAGCAGATGATATGCCTGGAAGGGAACCAGTTAAACCAGCTGGCAACCGAGCTACGCAACACAGTGAAGGGCTTACACAGCAAAGGGATTTCTGTCGGGGATATCTCGCAGAGCAAGATATTGTTTTACCAGGTATAAATTCAAAGTTGGTCAATCGCTTGTTTTATACAAAACTTAGAATAAAAAAATTAAAAATGCTTCGAAATCATCAGAAGATCGTCATTCCTAAATAAAAACTAGGTATTTTGTATCTTTCTTTATACAAAATTAGGTCGAAAGTTCATCTGCTATGGGTGTTGCGTGGTGTGCGGAGCTGCTCATGCCCAAGGCTGAGGCGTTGTCCGTCGTGAACGTTGGGGGCGCTAGCACAGACGCCTTTGAGTCAGATCTGAGGCAACTTAACCAGATAGTCGCGATTATGAGGAGGAAACTCGGCAGACAAAACAGCTCATCTTTAACTTGAAACTTTTGTCTGGTGATCTTCATCAATGGTGTGACACGGCGGTTGATTCGGGCGCAACTGAGCGCGAGATGTGACAGTTTACAACGAGATTAGTGCGAGAAATCGAAGCTTCTGTGTCTTTCAAGAAACGTAAAGTATATGTGGAACGTCCTCGTCCAGATCGTTGACTGTCCTCGCGGACAGACCGCAAAAAGTTCCTAAAAGCCTTCATGTCTCTTAAATTGACGTCAAATTTTATTTTAAATGTTTTTTATCTTAACGTCCCCACGACCTATAGTTTATATTGCTATATGGGAAGATAAGCGAGTCAGGGTTTGGTACCAAGGCGTTGATATATCACAAGATGACGGTGCTTTGATCTTTCAGCGCCATGCAGGAGCATGGTACTCCTCGTGACCGATATTCAGTATCCTATATTTAGGAACCCCCGCGAAAATGAAATGGGGTGAAATTAAACCACCTGGTGAACAGGCTAAATAAAAAATAAATACACACTATTTCTTAATGTATCTTTCTACAACGGGGTTCAGTGGTCGTCACATAAAGTACGAAAGAGTTGTGTTATTTCTCTGATCTTTAGAAACTGAAATGTAAAGAACAAGTTTAAGGATGAAAATACACTTACAAATTAAGAGGGTGTAAACATTCATTTATATAGATATATGAAATATTTGCTTTTCATGCGAGCTAATTACAGTTATATTAAACTTACTATTGAAATGTCAGAAAACATGTCTAAATGGCGTAGCTACAAACATCAACAATAACCTTAAAATGAATTGGGATGAAATTAAACTACCTGATGATCTATGAACAGGCTAAATTAAAAATAAATGCACACTAGGATCTCTTGATTTATCTTTCTACAACGGGGTTCAATGTTCGTCACAAAGTACGAAAGAGTAGTGTTATTAATTTCTCTGATCATTAGAAACTGAAATGTAAAGAACAAGTTTAAGGATGAAATTCACTTACAAATTGAGAGAGTGTAAATATTCATTTATATATATGTTATGAAATATTTTCTTTTTATGCGAGCATACAATTTATAACTAACTATTGAAATATCACAAAACATGTCTCAATGCCGTAGCTACAAACATCAATAATCACCTTAATTCTGTAGCAATTAACTGCATCCAAACAGTTTTCTTCTGTAATTCTACTGAAAAATTCAATTCGAAACCGAGTAATCTTGACGTATTTTGTTATGGCTTGCCAAATTGGAACAAAGCAATACCATTCTTGGCGCAATCTGTGAAGGTACACGTTCCCATCTGCAATCATTATTAAAACTAATAACTGCTATAATTGCCTGCAATTGGTGCGATAAAATGTTACAGACAAAAATGATGAACATTACCGTGGTTAATCTTTGTCGCGACTAGTCGTTAAAAAAGTTGCTAGGATACGATACACTGAGCTACAACTACGTTATTACAAAATCGACGAAACCACAACAAAGCATCAACAAATAAGTCATAACTCTAAATGTGATGCTTCAAACCTTTGATGTTGCTATTATGTACTAATGATGATAATTAAAACACAGCTGATGAACAAAACATTAAATTTATTTAAAGATCACAGACATTTCCCGGACAGTCTTCTTGTGTCAACTCCTTCAGTTTAGTTTCTATCTGTGGTGACTAGTCTTGCTAATATAACTCGACCTCCACTAAGAATGTTCAAAATGTGCTGAAGTGAAAACCACAATGTTAAAATGATTTAATTGAAAGATTTCACAAAAATGTCACAATGTCCATGCAGATACAGTTCTTACTTCTCGTAGAAGAAACAGTTCTCCTGATTGCCGATCCCATTACCGTCAGCCTCGTAGAGATTTGCGTGGTTCAGTTGACAGATCATTACTCCATCGGTCTCCTCGAAGAGATTGAAGGAGTGGCACAGAGGCTCTGCCCAACACGCAAAGCCACACCTTTCAAAGCCTCCGACTTGAAAACTCTTGATCTCGTGGTTGAGTAGACACATCTGCGGTACGTGGATGAATCGAGTAGGTAACCGGCAGTGCCCAGCTAAGGCAGCTTTCATTTCACAGGCAGCAAAGTAAAGAACCTTGCAAATCCTGTCACCCCAATGTCCACCAAAGTCTTCGGAAATCCTGACGCAATCTTCGTTTTTGCCATTGCTTGGTTCCCCGTCTCCCCAGTCAGTGTAATCGTGATAAACCGTTTCACCTTCACACGTTAAGTGTCTGCCATTTGTCTTTCTGCAACCGATCCACAACTGTAATTTGTCAGATGCCGCGCCCGTTTCGTCCATCAATTTCTTCATTTCTCTCCAAATGAAGTCATTCTCTTCCTGTGAATTGGGAACGACCATAGCGGCGCCACGCCTAGCGCACTCGGTCGAGGCGTCGGTGTAATACATCCTACCAGGCAGCAAGGTGTAGCAGGATTCTTGCCACTTAAGCCACCCGGGAGGGCAGATGGCTCCATGATGATCAAAAGCTTCGCCCTTCACAAAAACAACCAAAGTGAAGAGAACACAAACAGAAAACGCCGTCATTCTTAGAATGAATTTTGAAGTGTTTATGATTAAGCAGAGTGCAAACTCTCTCTGCAAAATAACTGAAGGTAGGCCTATAAGTTAAACCTCTGCTCCAATGTCACAGGGTGAGCGTTATGCTGCGACTTGGACAAGATGTCATCTGCGTGCCAGTTATACAGGAATACCAATTTGGTTCCTAGCTGTCCCTGAGGCCCAATGAAAGGAATACAAACACGTTGCCATAGCAAGTCTCCTTTGTTGTGGACCGTTGCTAAGAGACGACGGAAAACCTCATCTTGCAGCTAGATTAAGTATCGATTTCTGTAACTATTCAGGGTAAATCTGTCACTCAGCTAGCTACGCTTTACTAATTGAAGTGACGAATCTAATAACGTCACGACGAAGTTCATGATCGAATAACAATAGCGCCAGTCCTTCAGGATATCAATTAGTGGCATTGTATATAATTTGAATTTGATTGCCAGCAGCTGCATTTCAAATTTAATCTTCTCTTCGTTCCAGAAATGTCAGAAAACAAAGCATAGAATGCCTAGGGTATGAATGAACCATTGTGTAACGAAAAGCCCCAACCAGTCGTTACGGTAACCGGTAATTTGGCTCTGAGTGACGTCAAGGCTTTTGGTGAAGAGTTGTGAGCTTTGAAACAAAATCGTAGATTAGATTTACTTTAAATTGTATTCAATTAACAAAAATAGTTCATCGTTAATGCTTGCAATTGCACTAACTTGAGATTACGAATTAGCCTATGTGCGTATTCGCACTGTAGTGAAATGCATACAGTTTATAAAGAGTTTTTTGTGTCTAAAATCAGGTTGAAAATTCATCAACTATGGGTGTCACGTGGTGTTTGGAGCTGCTCATGCCCAAAGGCTGGGGCATTGTTCGTCGTATACGTTGAGGGCGCCAGCACAGACGCTTTTGAGTCAGATCTGAGGCAGCTTAACCAAATAGTTGCGGTTATGAGGAGGAAACTCGACAGACACACCATCTCATCGTAGTCTGGTGATCTCCAAAACTGGTGTCACATGGCAGATGATTTGGGCTCATAAAGAGCGAAAATTGACCACTAAACAACGCGTGTTGGGCGAAAATACCAAACTTCTGTGCTATTTTTTTTTTATATAAAAGAACTGAAGTATTTGGGACGTTCTGACTTGACTCACTTCGCGGACGAACTGCAATGAAGAAGTTCGGAAAATTAAAAAAGCATTATGCATGTCTCGCAAATTGGATGTCAATGTTTAAGAAAAAACTTCCCTGCGACCTATGTTGTATATTGCTATACAAGTAAGATAAACGAATCAGCGTTTGGTACCAAGACGTTGATATTATTATGACAAGTTAACGTTATTTTGATCTTTCAGCGCAACATGGTACCCCTCGTAACCAATGTTCAGCTTCTTGTATAGGAAACCCCGTAAAAATGAAATGGTATCAAAATAAACCATCTGATGAACCGGCTCAATCAAAATGTTATTTGTATACACTTGGATTTTAATACAATAGGATTTTTAATTCATCTTTCTATAACGGGTTCAATATTCGTCACATGAGGTCGAAAGTGAAACTTGTTATTACTCCGATCATTAGAAATTGAAATGTAAAGAACAAGTTTAAGGATGAAATACACTTACAAATTGAGAGAGTGTTAACATTGATTAAGGCTATATAGATAGATGAAATACCGACAATCCTTTTTGTTTTCATATTATGCTAACACACACAATTATAATTAATTATCGAAACATCAAAAACCATGTCTCGATGGCGTAACTACAAACATCAATAATCACCCTAGTTCTATAACAATTAGTGCATTCGAACATTCTTCTTCTGTAATTCTACTTAAACATTAACTTCGAAACTGAGTAATCTTGACGTATTTTGTTGTATTTTACCGAAATGGAACAGAGCAAAAACATTCTTGGCGAAATAAGTGAAGTAACACTTTCCCGCCTACAATCACCACCTACTATTCCTCGTTGCATGCAGTGGGTGCGATATTATGTTACAGACAAAAAGGATGATGACAATTAGGCCCCCCAAAAATAATCGGTCTCTGGTCAGACCGAAGTTCCGGAATTGATGCGGCGACGCGGTTTTTGTTTTTTTGTTTTTTTTGGTGGCTTTGTTTTTTTCCAAGCTTGAATTGTACAGACAAGGTGGGTACTATTTCGCTTTTTTGTGTCCTCATTATACATTGGTGTCCTCCGTAATTTTCCTTGGTGCTCCTTGGTACAAAAATTTGAGGAGGTGTGGCAATAGAGGGCGCTGTTGTAGCTTCCGTGTTAATTTGAAGAAGTAAAAAAAGGTTGACGCGCATGATTAAAATCGACGCGCGCGCTGACCAGAGACCGAGTATTTTTTTTTTTTTTTTTTTGGCCTTATCGTGGTAAGTTTTAGTTTCGACTTGTCGTTGATAAGTGTTGTTAGGATACGATACACTGAGCTACCTACGCCATTACAAAATCGATGTGGTTTTTTTTAATGCAAACATAACTAAAGACGGATCCACATCAAAGCATTAACAAATAAGTCATAACTCTAAATGTGCCGCTTCAAACCTTTGAAGTTGATATTATCTACTGGTGACGACTATTAAAATAAAGCTGTTGAGCCAAACATTAATTCATTAAACATCACTGATATTTTTTTATGTTTTATCGCCTAAAAGTTTAGTTTCTATATATGTGGTGACAACAATGTCAACTGTTTTAATGTAAAGATTTCAAAGTGTCACAAAATGTCACAAAATATGTCCATGCAGATATAGTTCTTACTTCTCGTAGAAGAAACAGTTCTCCTGATTGCCGATCCCATTACCGTCAGCCTCGTAGAGATTTGCGTGGTTCAGTTGACAGATCATTACTCCATCGGTCTCCTCCAAGAGATTGAAGGAGTGGCACAGAGGCTCCGCCCAACACGCAAAGCCACACCTTTCAAAGCCTCCGACTTGAAAACTCTTGATCTCGTGGTTGAGTAGACACATCTGCGGTACGTGGATGAATCGAGTAGGTAACCGGCAGTGCCCAGCTAAGGCAGCTTTCATTTCACAGGCAGCAAAGTAAAGAGCCTTGCAAATTATATCACCCCAATGTCCACCAAAGTCTTCGGAAATCCTGACGCAATCTTCGTTTCTTTTATTGCTTGGTTCCCCGTCTTTCCAGTCAGTGTAATTTTGATAACGCGTTTCACCCTCACACGTTAACTGGCCGCCATTTGTCTTTCTACAACCGATCCATAAGTCAATTGTCCCGCTAGTTTTGTTCATCAATTCCTGACCAATTAGAAATGACGCGGCAGTTTTGTTCACCCATTCCTTCATTTCTCTCCAAATGAAGTCATTCTCTTCCTGTGAATCGGGAACGACCATAGCGGCTCCACGCCTAGCGCACTCGGTAGAGGCGTCGGTGTGATTCATCCTACCAGGCAGCAAGGTGTAGCAGGATTCTTGCCACTTAAGCCACCCGGGAGGGCAGATGGCTCCATGATGATCAAAATCTTCGCCCTTTACATAAACCACCAAAGTAAAGAGAACACAAACAGAAAACGCCGTCATTCTTAGAATGAATTTTGAAGTGTTTATGATTAAGCAGAGTGCAAACTCTCTCTGCAAAATAACTGAAGGTAGGCCTGTGAGTGAAACCTTTGCACCAATGTCACAGGGTGAGCGTTATGCTGCGACTGTGGACAAGATGTCATCTGCGTGCCAGTTATACAGGAATACCAATTTGGTTCCTAGCTGTCCCTGAGGCCCAATGAAAGGAAGAAAACACGTTGCCATAGCAAGTCTCCTTTGTTGTGGACCGTTGCTAAGAGACGACGGAAAACCTCATCTTGCAGCTAGATTAGTATCGATTTCTTCAACTATTCAGGGTAAATCTGCCACTCAGCTACGCTTTACTAATTGAAGTGACGAATCTAATAAGGTCACTACGAAGTTCGTGATCGAATAACAATAGCGCTAATCCTTGAGGATATCAATTAGTGGCATTGTATATAATTATAGTTTGATTGCCAGCAACTGCATTTCGAATTTAATCTTCTCTTCTAGGCTATTATAGGCCTAATCACAAACCTCCGCTACCTAATATAAGTCATGAAGCTCATAACACCACGACGAAGTTCATGATTGGATAGCAACAGCGTTGGGCCGTGAGGATTTTAATTAGTGGCGCAGTGTAGAAGAAGAGTTAGCTCGTCAGCTGTTGCATTGCAAAAAGAAATAATCTTCGCTTCGTTGGAGAAATGTCAGAAAACAAAACGCTGGGTGGGCTTAGAAGCAGTGTTGTAGTACTCGTTCTAGAAGGTTGTCGATTCACATGAAACGCGCAAGTGAACCAGTATGAGGCGTGGACCAGTCGTTATGGCCAACACTTGAACGTGCGCCTCTGGGTAACGTCAAGGCTTTTGATGAAGAAATGCGAGCAAAATAATATGGCTTATGTGCTGCATACACCAAACAAAACATTCTTAATTTCCAACCACCTTTAAAGTGCATCCGAAGTTTTCTTCTGTGATTTTACTTAGAACCCAGGAATGGTGACGTGTTTTGTTGTGTTTTCCGAATTGGAAAAAAAAGCGAACGTTCTTGCCGCAATTGCCAGCCTCCAATCAATGGTAAAACTGCTCTACGTTGCCACTACCTTATAGTGGAAGTTAGTGATCACTGTAAGTCTCACTCGTCGACAGTTCTTTTGTGAAGATAGGATGCACAGCTGTCGACATCCTTCCTCGAATGTTTAATACAAACGTGACAAAACGTCGAACCACAGCAAAGTACTAGCCAATAAGGCCTAACTCTGAAATTACTTGAGCCGCTTCAAACCTTTGATGTTAATAGCTATCTCTACATCTGGTCTTATTCCGAAAGTCACTTGATCATATATATTATATATCATATAAAGATTTTTATTTTTAAAGAAACACATAGATCGTAAAGCAGAGCCGATGAAATGATTTAATAACAAGATATCGAAAACTTAAAGTTATATAAATATCAATAAACTAATCACAAACATCGATCATTATATACGAGTATTACAATAAACCTTTAAGACTTACTAAGAAAGCTTTTGACTTGACAGAGTAAAGTAACCCACAATGTAAAAATGTTACTTATTTTCGGGATTCAGGGAAACATTTCAACACCCACTCATGACAGACTACACATTGTAATAGAAAAACAACTTGTGGCTTTTTTTAAAATTCAAAATTGAAAGATGAAAAAAATGAGCTACCTTTGATCCTTAGATCTTACTATAGTACATCAATAAACACAAGCAGTTGGTATAATCGATCTTTGAGCGAATTATGACACAAATGACAGAAATGATCATTGACAGTTAAAGATTTATGATTGCTTTGCGTCCGACATACTCGAGCTCAATGTCTCCAATGACTTTGTCTTCATTTGGATCGTGTTCCTTGACTTCATCGACTCATTTAGGCTATTCTGGGCATGGCGCTTGGTCACTACCATGGTGTAGACGGTGTACAGGTATGGGTTGAGGGAGGAGTTGATGGGTAGAATGAAAACCACAATCCAGGCATACATATCTGGACCGATATTCACCGCCCCAGTCTGCGACAGAATTCCCATGATGATGACCGGCATCCAGCAGGCAAAGTCCGTCCCGACTATCAGCGCCATCTTGATCGCCATCTTGATCTCTCGGTCGCGGTGTGCGCAGTTACGGACCCTGGAGGCTGTGCGCTTGACCTTGACAAAGATGGCGACGTAGCAACCCAACACGACCACGAAACAGATCAAATTGACACCGAGAAACAGAATGATGGAGTAGATCCAGGCAGGCTGGTTTCCCTGACCAACAGGGATCGGGATCGTGTTGGCGTCACCAAGGTTGTGCTCTTTGATGACGTAACTAGTCGGGACTGTGGTTAAAGGTAGACCGATACAAACATCTGATAGGCCGTACACCTCCGAGTCAGAACCAACAAAGACGGTAGGCCCGACACTGAGACACACCGCAGCCAACCAGATGATAGTTATGATTACAGTAGCCGACTTTTCCCTAATTCGAAACCGACTGAAGGGGAACACGATGGAAAAGAAGCAGTTGAGACTGATCAGGGTGACGAAGAACACTGAAGCCTCGCTGGAAAGAACCGACATCACACCAGCTATCTTGCAGACGATGCTAGACCGCCATTCACTAGCCACGTCAGAGTAATCTGCACCAAAGTATATATCAGCCCCAGCTATGATTAACATGTACACCCCCATCATCAGGTCAGAAATCGCCAGATTGAGCACGAAGGAGGAGTGTATCCACTTCCCGCCCTTTTCTTTGTCCTGTAAACACCTCCAGATAATAACCACCGCGTTGCCGATGAGGGCGCTCAAGCCCAGAACCCACATGGAGACGCGTAGCAGTTGGTTCCTCATTAGGGTGCCGCAGAGGTTCAGCGGTGGCTGAGCTTCTGTCGTCTTGCAGTTAGTCACTGGAAAATGCGGCAAGAGTTCTACAAACTCACAACACAGGCGGTAGTCGTCTACGTACCTATATCAGAAATGGGGTAAAAAAAACGGACATCAAGGTACATTGTCTCCAACTCAACATAAATCCCATTTGAGCTTTCGGTGGTGTATAACTGCATTGTGTTAAGTCAATTTTTGTAAAAACAATAAAGAAGTAGTTCTGATGACAAATGGCAGCTCTAGCCGAGTTTAAACCTCTAGTTCTTTCATTGTCTCTTAAAGAAGTCATCCCTTCATAACCCGCAATCAGCCCCTGATTTCATGAAAGATGCTCATTGTTCTAATTCGTGAAACTGTTTGGGAAAGCAACTTACAACGTTTCGAAACTCTCGAGATCGGTTAACGCATCTTCCTCGACCTCAACTGCAGTTTTGATGGACGATTTGCCTCGAATAAGTAACCTGAAAAAATACCTTTCATTTTCATTTGAAACTAACATCACAAAACATTTTATGTACACATGAAGAATTTTACAAATTGAGACAGGACGCTTTCAAATGACTGTGACTGTGATTTGGTGCGTGACATAATAACTCTATTGATAGGGCATTTTTATCTATATATAATTTGCGCGTAAGCCAGAGCTTTGTTACGCAATTTTGAATGATCCGCCATGGCCGACCAAATTGAACCGCTCGCACGTGCTTCCAACCCCACCAAACCAACACCCATGAGGTGATTTTGCCTTTTAAGAACCATGGTCTTTTCTATACCATTTTGTTGTTTATCTTTTTCCTAGCCCACTGTAACATTATTCGGGTTAATTCCTTCAGGTAATTGACCAAACCATAGGTGGCCAGTACGCACATTCTGGACACATATATGCACATAGACCTAGGTATAGTCCCAACATTCACAGTCCCACATTTCCGTTGTTCGTGAACCATTTTCAACGACTCAAATAATAATGGATGGTTTCATTTTTTTTTATGAAATAAAATATTACTTGGCTATTAAAAATCTTTGAGAATCCGCACGTGTTTAGAAAGATGGCCCACAAGTTGTTCAGTCAAGCGATACTATACTTCCCTGCTGGTGTTAAGCATCCATCCGGTAATAAACTCCCTCAATGGGTTAACAGCTTAAGATAAGAACGGGTTCAAATCCTGGTACGGGTTTAGGCAAAAACCCGAATGTAGGCTCTGTGCTCGGGTTTTCTGGCTTAAGTCACGGCATAAATGATATCGCAGCAATTTGAAAAAAAAAACCATATTAATAAAACATTGATTAGTGACTTACATTATCTTTAGCTTCTTCAGTCCATTGAAGGCTCTGTTTCTGATCCAATCAATGGACGTATTCCAAGCAAAACTGGGAGGTAGACAAAAAGACAAATGCAAGAAACAACTTTGCAGAAAACTAACGTCTCATGAAGGCTAAGTCGAAAGACCGTTTTATTCAGCATCTATTGATTTTTCTTTTGTTTAACAGAAACAAATGCACACGAGGTCTATAGCTGGAATACCATTAGCGTATCCCAACTAAAAACATGGATTCCGGATTGATGATCAAAAAGGTACAGCGAATAATTATTTTCTAACTAATATCAATATCAATATGAACCACACTTCCGCAAGATTTGTTCACTGGGGTTCATACGCCTTACGTTTGGGTAAGTTTATATAAAAATAAATGATATTGATGAATGACATTTCTAGGTGGTACAAACATCTCTGTTCTTATATCGTATAAGATAAAGTGAAGTCTGTAACTTTTGAAACAATCTTACAGGTTTTGCAGATTCTTCAGCTCGTGAAACCAGTCAGCTTCAAAGCTTGTGATGAGATTGCCGGATATATCTCTTCGAATGAGATAAAAGAAACAACAACTTTCTAATCAATCCAACAGCGAACATTAACAGCAGTTTCATAATCGAGCTTAATACATGCTTTGAAATACATCAGAAGATTTATCTTAAGTGCGGCATATTAAAGCACACTGCCCCAATGGAAGACCATTCTTCATGTACTCACAACGAAGTTAGATTATGTAGCCCATCAAACGTCTCAGATGCGAACTCGCTGATACTGTTGTTGGTGAGATGTCTGAAATTGAAACGACCAAAAAAAACCCAATAAACGTATTTTTTTGTTATCGAAAGAGCAATACGGGGCAATTTATGGGACAGACGTGACTCCAGCTCAAACAAAATATTATATTGTAGCTGGGACCATGTGCTAAGCAATAAAGCAGAAAACAAATCACGATGCTGGCGACGAACAGAGCAAACTGTTCGAAACGTCGAGTTAAACCAACTGGTTTTTCTCAGAACCACACATCTAACAAAGAGATATCATTCACATGATGTTGCCGCAAACCTGTTATTCATTAGCTTGTTTTAACAAAGCAAATTATCCATTGCTTAGAAGCTCAAAGAGAATGTCACCATAAACATGAATCAGGGATAACTTACAATACTCTCAGCTCTGAAAATCCTTTGAAGAGCCCTGTATCCAGAACGCTGACGTTGGCGCCGGAAAGTGTGCTGCGTTGAAACCAATTTGAAAAATATTTAATGGTCATTTGCAGTGGTAATCGGTATTAAAGGTAAACACAAGGATAGGGATAGGTATAGTTGAAGATTAGAGCTTGCCATGTGAAATCCATTTACTTGACAAATTGAAAATATAATTGTTCTTGTCCCCTATTGTTTTTAACTATCCAAACGACTATCGAACGAAACAACTCGCACGCATCTAATCTCAACTTTCAATCAGCCGGGTATTTACCCAATCAAAGGATGCAGGTGCTATCAAAGGATAGTGAGCCTAACAATATTAACTTACAGGTCCTCTACTCTTGTAGCAATACGTCCGATAGTAGTCTGATTCCAGCCGCCAATGCAGGCAACATTATAAATCCCATTTATCGTCCTGCATTTGCACCCGGTGGGGCATCGATGAGTCTCTGTCAGAATTAATAAAACATGAAATCATTTTTGAAACGACTGAATAGGCTACGATAAGAAAACGTGGTAATATTTTTAGGTACACATAGCTATAAAGGAAGACGCGTGGATAAAGATGCCATCAGGAGGGGAAAGGAGAAGTAAGCCTTTGCACTTTTTTGGTCGAGGACAAAAATAAGGAACAACAGTTGTAGACAAACTTTTCTTTTACTATAATGAATATTAACATTTGGAGCTATTATAGATACCACATTCCCGTTCGGTCTCGTCATCTGCATTTGGGCAGTCCGGGTTGCCATCACAAACCATGGGCCAGTAGATGCACTTCACTGAGTTGTTACAGAGGAAGAAGTCTGGACAGGACACCATTTCTAGACAAAAAAAATACAACCAATTGACTGACCAGTGCAGAATCTACGTCCACTAAGCAATGATCACATCAATTACCTAGCACAAAGCTTAAGTAAGCATTGCCCTTTTTTATGATATGATATACGGAATCTTATCAGGAATCACATAAGAAATCTCTAAGGAATAGGAAGGATTGCAAGTCACTGCCAATCATTCAGCGTACCCAATTTACTCCTTGTTTTATACCAAAGTTGTCTGTTGGTTCTTACGTACCACAGTCTAGCTCATCCCTCCCGTCCGTCTGACAATCTACGAAGCCATCGCACCGAGCATCAACCGACAAACAGGAACCATCACCGCAGTCAAACAGGCGCTCGTCTGGGCACGGTTTCTCAGCTGTTGAGAACGCAAAATTAATTCACATTATGTAGGCTATTTCACTGTTAGTGCTAAGTCCTCTTAAATGTATATGATGTGGCGTGTTTTATGTGGTCAAGCCTTAAATCAGGATTTTCCTTTGAATAGTTGTTTATTACTTTGGATAATGTTGCTTTACAAAATTCGTATTCCTATTTTGAATGAAGTCTTGGCCTTTACGACTATTAAGATAGCAAATGAAAATGTCCATTTCTAACGCAACATTCAAGCCCATGTGGCCATGGAGACAATTCCCTTTGATTAAATCGCATATTTTTTAAGATTGGAATTCGTCCGCGTATTATTAAAACACAGTGTATTTTGGTACTTGGGATTAGCCTAATTGGGTCTATTTAGTGAAGTGTTCCGAATGGCTCACGCCGTAATAGCAACAGTGCTTATGTGACCAGTCGTGTTTTACAACAGACAGGTCTCAGGCTGTACATCAGGATGAGTCATTATTTTGATAACATAATTAGCACCCTCTGTAGTTACAGAAACCTCTTACTGCAACGCCCTCGCTTGGTTCCTTAACTTTCCTGCAATCACATTCTAGCATAGCTACTCTGCATTGATCAGGAACATTCCAACATACCTCGAATTTTAGAATATTGTTAAGTTTTTCTGAGCTGCATAGCTAGAGACACTCATCCACTTGTTTGCGATCAGACCACACCTACAATTTTAGAAGTGCTCTGATTTATACCGTTCAACTATACTAGTTGGGGACAATTTCCCCTTCGGTTGGTGGTGGCACGACCGTTGGTCAGCCTAGGCGACTTATAACTGTATGCCCAATTGACTGTCGTTTAGTATATATATTCGAGAGAGCCACAGTGTATATTCTGCATGTACATATAAATAAACTATCACCATTGAATGAACTCTAGTCATCTCTCCGAGTCCACTCGCTTCATATCAATATTAACTTTAAGTAGCCTTCGGCCACATGAACAGTTGCCCTATCAAACCTTGCAATAACTCTTCCCTTGGCTACACTTACCTAGATGTTCCTGTGAATAATTACCATACAGCACGAACCGAAACCCAATGTTCGTCACAGACAGATCAGAAATGAAGTGAATCTTCACTGTCGTTGCACTGAAGGCGATCGCTCGCACTTTGGTGGTACCGTGAAGCTCAAACGCTTCAGTCGAAGAATCGACGAAAAACCGGACTTTGTCACTGTTTCTCTCCGTGGAGAACTTTTCGATCGATACCAGTATCGACTCCAATTCCCACGCCACGATCTCCCAGATGCAATCGATACCATTGGGGTAGTTGGAGGGGTAACCTGGTGACGTGAACGTAACTGGATAGTTCCAAATAACGCGCCAAAGCACTCCACATACATCTTTCAGAAAAATAAAGTAAAGGAAACACTTTTCAAATTAGATTGAGAAAAATCTTTCAAAAAATTACTTTGCTTACGCCTTCTTAGACCTCTAAAAATCTGAAGTTTTATCGTTTGCACATTGAACAATAAAGGACGCCTTACCCGTTGAGCATAGTTGTTGGCCCTTCTCTGACGTGTCGTTTCTAACGCAGATAAGATTGGCAGTTCTGCAAGCAATTTCATCTTCTCCACACGACACTTAAAATAGAATGTGCATCGATAAGAATACATTAAAATTGACAGTCCATCGTTTATCAGCAAAATTTTCACAGAACAGGTTTTTACAACCAAATTGTTTTACCATAATTGTGACGTCTTGAGACGACAACATGGATTAAATATTTTATTTTAAAACCCAAACATAATTCAAGGGCATCTGAAGAATTATCAATACTGAAGTTAACACTTGTTCTAAGCCCAGGTCTTATAAAAAAAAAATTTTTTTCAATTTCCATTTTTTTTCATTACCATATTTGGCTGGTTTCTGCTCGACGTGAAGCAAAAAGCCCCTTTCCTCCGAAAACTCATCCGAAGTGAACTTTGCATACATCGTGTTGCCACTAGATGCTAGACTTATGGGAAACCTTTTCCTAAAAAAAGAGGAAAAAAAGAGGATGTTTAGCAATTGTTTGTCGTTTGCAGTTGGTCAAGTCGCTCTGACCTTATATCCACTGTGCTCAATTCTCGAAGTTTGGTCCGCAAAAGGTGCACCTACCTAAATGGTTGGGACACTTCCTGAGCCTGCCACGGTCACCCACTCCCCCGCTCCCCCGGTCAATGTTGTTCTCTCCAGCTGATGGAGCACACACCGCGCAATGAGAGACAACATTGACCGGGGGCCGGGGGGTTGGAGGCCCAGCGAGATTTGGCCAGGATTGTAGCTCCATGGGTAAACAAAACTATGAACTGCAAGGTAAAAAAGTCACCAACTGAGAAAATTGATGCAATGAGGTAAAAGAAATCAAGCTCACCCATTTTAACCCTTAAGGGGCCGGGGCAGAATCCGCCCCCTCGACTTTTTCCGCTATAGCTTTGAAAAAAACATTTGCGACCCGAACTGTTATGACTTTTTAGCCTAGAGCCTTGCACATCTTTTGATACCAAAAACGTATACATCAAAATAGTCAAATATGAATTTTCCATACGTAGTGTACACAGAGCAGCCATTCGTGCATATGAATATTTAATTAGCCATAATTCAACAACCCTTTGACCTATGGTCATGAAATTTATTGGGTATACCCATGAATAGTTGGTCTATGCGTGTACCGATTTTCATAATTTTTGGTCGCTCGATGGCCAAGATCATCGCCCCCCCCCCCCCCCCCCCCGGCTGAGAGATGGTCAAAATAGCCCGGCCATTTTAGGGTTAAAATACCTTTTTGGGAAAGGTTGTTAATAGAACCTTAAGAATAACATACATGGTGAGTAAAAAAAAACAGGATCATTCAAATCACTCATGGAGTTGTCAACTTACGGAATTTTAAAAACAAACACCGGTTTAAAGTTCTGTCCACGGATCACAAAAGGTAAGTGTTCTTTCAGCAAAACGAAAACAATTCACATAGGGATGTATGTGAATTACCTTTTTTGTGATCCGTGGACTGAACTTTAAAACGGTCTTTGTGTTTAAAATCCCGTAAATTGAAAAATTCATGAGAGATTTCAATGATTCTTCTGCTAAAAGAAAGCTTAATAATTGGGCTTTTGAAAGTGTTACATGCAGAACTACATTAAAAAATGGTCCTGACAGTTGGGTTTCGGATTTACTCACGCTATACTTTAGGCTTTTAAGAATGCAACACATTTTCAGGCTCTACTTACCCACCAGTTGCTACGAATATATCGTCATCGAATCCAATGCCATTGCCGCAATATAAGAAGTCGTAGCCCTCCTCGATCAGAAAGTCCATGAAAGTCAGAACGATACGGTATCCCACTTCTGCCACCACCAGCCAAAAACACTGCAGTCGATTGTGGTACGTGTCGATTGGCCAGCCAGGCGAGCTGATATTGAACGATCTATTTCCTGCTAAATCAAAAATGCTTTCGCCGCAGGGCCCTGTTATGTACAAAAATGATACCAAACAGTAATGATTGAATTAATACTTAGTCTAAGTATTATGAAGATATAATGAGAGAAGATACTCAATTATTTCAAGATTGTCTAAAAGTCTGTTTTAATATGCATACAACAGAGAGAAATTAAGACTTACAGTAAACTTGACAGTACAAAGAGTGAAAACCTAACCCCCAAATTAATTTCTCTAGTGAAAATGTTTAGTACATCGAAGAAACGTCTCAAGACAAAATTATTAAGGAAGAAAACAGAAAGTCGCACCGCAGTCGAATTCATCTGAGAAGTCCGCGCAGTCGGTGTTTCCATCACAGAGGCGATCACTAAGGACACACTGGTCTCCCGACCGGCAGTGAAACTCACTCTCAGAACAGTTACCTGTTTGCCAAATAAGGGGTAAACTGCATGGTCAAGGAGAAAACAATTATCCTTCGACAAAATGGAAACATGAAACGTTGATCAAATATTGAATGAAGTACGCTCGACTACAAAACTAAACTAAAGAAGAGCACATAAAGTAAAATAAAGCCATCACTTACCACACCCAATTTCGTCCGAATACTCTGGGCAGTCCGCCAAGCCATCGCATACGGCTGTTTCATGGATGCATGTGATGCCAGAAGAACATCGCCGCTGGTTCGCTAGACATTCTAAAACAAAGATGAAGTCAGATTAGTCGTAAACATTATGTTTGTTCTTCTACACGATAGCACTCTTAATAATAATATGAATCACGTACAGTCAACATCTTTGGACACTTTATGACACTTTATGTGTTTTAATCGCATTTCCATTTTGAATAGAATACAAACAACCGTCTTAATTACGTCTTATTATAGAGTGTTTGTAAACATCACATGTTTTTGCAGTAATGATAACTCTGTAAGCTTACCAATATCGGTGAATTGACGAACATCAATTGCCAACACATCTGAAAACCAAGATGTAGCACATTCCTTCGCGATCCACATCACCGATTCATTGGTAGAAATGGAAGTCAAGTAGGCAAACTTGGCAGTGTTCTCGTACGAAGACACACTGTCGATCGTCCTTATGACGCGCATCTTGTCAAGGTCACCGGGGTCAGAGGTTGTAGTAAAGGTCACGCGGCACCACCGTGGGAACTTTCGAATGTTGGCCTGAATTTTCGTCCCGACTTCGGACTGCACGGTCCATAGACACTCCACTGTGGGATTACTGTTCACAATCGCTTGAGTAACTTTGGGGCGAGTTCGTATCGTATCACTTCCACAGTAACCTGCGAGTACCAAATATGAACCTTACAACATGTTACATCAACAGTCTGTAATTCCCAGTGACAAATCACTAGCTGTAAGATTTTGTCACCACTGGAAAAGCTAGCACTTTGGGCTAGCTCCGTGCACCAACGAAAGAGGGCGCCCTTTTACCTAGCAACGACGTCCCATTGGCGGGACATTTCGCTCTGGGCATCTCAACCTTTCAAGTTTGACTTCGAAGCGCCAACCCCCACTTGCATGCGCACATACCAATTTAACCAGAGTTATGAAGATCTGATGAGAGAGGCCTACAGAGGCCCACTATCAGAAGAGGACCTGTAAGCACCTGTAAATAATGTAGGACTTAGATTTCCAACGACTGCTTGTTAACGACAAAATAATGGACTGCCAACAAACTCAACAGAACCAATCAATCGTCATATCAATTACCTTACTGAACCCATTGTTAGCTTTCAACCAAAAAAAATTTAAATGAAACTTACCGCACAGAAATTCATCAGAGTGGTCGTTACAGTCAGCCTTGCCGTTGCATATTTGATAACGAGGCACACACTCTCCCGTTAATGCACACGCAAAGTGATGCTTCTCGCATACACCTATTTGAAAAATCCAGAATAATTGCGCATGATGGTGCTAGGTTTTGGGGAATTTTTTTATTAACTTTTTAGGATTAAATTGATTGTATTATTCTGGCGAAAATGAAAGAAAGGATTCCTTAACCCAACACTCTGCTGCTTACACTGAAGCCAGCGTGAACAAACATTATAGACGAGGGTTTTTGTTTCGTTTGGGTTTAAATGCGGATCAAAGTAACCGTGGAGAAAAACCCATTTACATAGGTCAATTTCTTCTTGGTACGATCGAGTAGTCAGATACCTCTTTTTATTGTACGGTTCTGAAAGTATCAGGTTATATTGAAATGCTGATTTTTATTTGGTAATTGACAATCTCTCTTACCACAGCCTAGTTCGTCTCCGTATCCAGGGCACTCCCTCTCGCCATTGCACACATGAGACTTGTTCTCCAAACAACTCATGCCAGATGGACATGCAAACTCACTCACATCACAATCTTCAATTAAAAACAAAATACAGAAGGAATGGAAAACATGAACATTGAGCGTACGTGTTACTAACCAACACATTGTTGCAAGTGGTTTAGTGTTGTCATCTTCACTTCCTTTATAGCTGTATCATCTTCGATGACATAAAGAATTGTTCTTCGTTATCCCTAAGGCACAATGCTCATTTGCCTTTTTATTTTAAATTTCAAACTGCCAAAGAAAACAATGAGCCAATGGCTGAAATTGGGCTTATTGGAACCATCTCAAGGGACAGATTACTATTCGTTTTGGATTGGTATATGTTTCCAGTCTGATAAGAAATTTCAAACATTTTTGATGACGACGATTAATAAAAAAAAAAAGAAAAGCAGAGAATCCCATAATTTTAACAAGCCCACGTCATTTGGTGGATTACTCTTCAATTTGAAGCTTAATGCTACACTTTTCCGGCGCTTTTGGGATAAACAAATTTTGCCATTATTTCACACATACCAATATTGATCTTTTTCACCGTACTGGTACCTACCTGTGGTGTTGTAGGTTGAAAAGACCAGCCTCAACTCGCTGAGGTATCCATAACTTTCTGACAACCCAAGAGTGAGCCACATTCCCTGACCAGTGGACAAAATTTGAGCCGGTAAAACGAACGATCCGGAATTTGTGTCCAGCACGAGAATTGGTATCTCGTTCACCGGATCGTATCCGTTGCCAACCGTTAGGACTATCCGGGTCCCGCTGAATTCCTCCACCACTAGCCGGATTCTGGTTCCGGCAGGCTCCGTCACGCGCCAGACGCACTCGAACTGCATCGGTTCTTCCTTGTATTGAGTCACAGTGACACCGTGTGACGAAGAGTTATCCGGAACCGGTCCTTCTGATCCGGGATATATCCCGTAGAATCCGGTGAAATGAGAGGATGAGGTGCCTTCAACTTCAATTGCATCTGCCAGAATGGTGAGCGGTTCGTCCAGATGCAAAACGAGATCCGATGCACCACAGCAATCTAGGTGGGAGTAAAGCTTGTTTTCAAGTTTGTACCTAAGACATACAACTTAACTAAGATTTAAAATGAAGATGTGTCGATATTAGAAAATATGGAGTATGTGGTTTCTGTTCTGGATGGAAAAATACCCATAAAGGGCGCGCTCAAGAGGCCAGTAACCCTTGGAACTTTTCCATGTCAACACAAATTTGAAAAGAAAAGAACAAAAACCAAAATAAACCCCCAAAACAGTACTGTTTTTCTTGTAAGATACATACAATAAATGTTCAAATTTCAAACTGACAGCATCCTGGAACGACTCGACGAAAATCTTAAGGAGACAATAAAGAAGCGAGTTTACAAGGTCTACTTTGTCGTTATATGATATATTTAAAATAAAAAAAAATCGGCTTGATAAGATGTGAACAACACATTAAGTAAATGTCCACATTGACAGGATTTTATTTGCCATATCCAAAAACAGCACTGCATCCTTATTACTCATGTCAGGATTAGTAATAAAGTTTTGTCATTTCCGACACTAAACAAGACATTGTCCCCACTGTTTTCTAAATCAGAATGTCATACTCACCACAGCTACCGCCCTCATCGGTGTAATCTGAACAGTGGGCCTTGCCATCACATACAGCGTGCACTGGTATGCATTTCGAATCGATGGTGCACAGTACTTGCCCAGTTGCACATTCAACTGCAATTAAAAGGTTAGAAGTTTTAACAAAAAGGACAATAAAACTGTTACGGTTTCAATTGTGTCCTTACGAAAATTGACAGCAATAATGCATGTCTTGAGGATGTTCAGCCTTTTATTAAACACATTTTAAGTGTGTTGTTTTATTTTGGTGATTGTCAGTCACATCTTGGTAAAAAATGCAGTGAAAGTTAAATTTACTAAACTGGAAAATCCTTGCGTATATGAATTTTACCTTCCGGCGCATTTGTGAAGTTCTCTGATCGTAAAAGGATCGTTTGAATTCGTTCCTCGCCGTTGTCTAGATTAAAGAATGACGTCACAGAGATCCAAAGATTCCGATCGAAGAAGAAGTAGGAGGAGCCGTTCTCACTCTTGAAAGTGCCACTGTCAATCTCCTTCAGTAAGGAGGAACGATTGTTGGTGTCATGTCCCAGTCCAAAGGAAAGCTTCTGGTGATCTCGTAGATTTAGGGAGAGCAGGTCTAGGAACACGACGAATGAGTCCCATTTGGCGACGGTGGTTATCAGCCACACACACTCTAAAGATAATCGGTTGTCTGGGATGGACACGCTGAGAAGATGCCGGTCATCGAGGGCTATGTTTCCACTTCCACAGATCAAATCTGAAGAAGACAAATAAGTGTCAAAGGCGGATCCCGAGGTGTGGGAGGTTGGGTGGGGGGGGGGGGGAGCTTACAAAGGCCACAGCAGTCCGCAACGATTTAGGTACACGTCGACTAGCCCCGTCAACCAGATCCCCTACCTTTTTTCCAGAGGGAAAATCGTGTTAAGCGCCCCTAATGTCCCTCTTTTGTTTCTACTCTAATTTTAGGAGGACCTTTGATCAACAGTGGACCCTATTGTCCTCTGTTGTTCAAGGACCACACTTTGAATGTGTGTAGATGTACACGCGCACAAACTAAATACCTGGTGCAAGCCATGCCTTGACGCGTCAGTTTGGTACACTTTTTCAAATATAATGTCTCTAAGTTCCCAGGACCAAACAATCAATTGCTATGCCTATACATGGCAATCACCACCACCCCTTGGGATTCATCGGTTGACACCACTTCCCCCTCCAAATCCTGACGAGATACCGCCGCCGTTGGTGGGTATCAGACGGGTTTGTTATGGTGTACAGCAAGGATTTTCTATTGTCGTCTTCCTTTTTCCTTTGATTACACTTTAAATTTGTTGCAACACCTTGGTTTTGCACACGTTTTTTCCTCGATTTGGTTTCTGTCCTCCATTAATCGATGATGTTGCACGTGTGTGTCTTTGACTTACACCATAAACAAACCCACCAACATTTGTTTACGGTGTAAATCGAGGATTTTATATTGTTCCTTTTCCCTTTTTCTTTGTTTTTATTCTAACTTTTTTGCAACAGCTCTCATTGGTTTTGTACACGTTTTCTAATCGAGGTCGTCCTCGATTTGGTTTTTGTCCTCTATTCATCAATGATGTTGCACGTGTGTGTCCTCGATTTACACCATAAACACGTATTCGATGATGAAAAAAAGTACAGGGAGTATATCGCCGCTTTGGATTGCGTATGTTGGCTTTGCGCTTCATTGAACTACACAATTGAAATGAAATGGATAACTGAATTAGATTTATTGCCATCGATGCTTATTTGACATTTGGCGAGAAGACGAGGCAAAAAGCTTTGTTAGTTCGTAATTGTTGGTTTGGTTTTTGTACTATGTACATGTTTACATTTCTCCTCTCTTTGTTATTGTAAGGCGCTCTGTTCTTCGTATAGCACCATATAAATGTTTTTATTATACCTGTAAAGGTATCATTAAGGAGACACGTTATCGTAATTTCTTCGAATGGTGGGAGACATCGGTCATTATTAGGGAGACATTTTGATATCTCCCTAATGTCACAGCCCCACTTTAGAGGCAAAATTTTGCAGTCGCAATTAGGTTATATTTGTTGCTCGTGGTCTAACTAGTAAACATACCGAAATTCGTGGGAAAAGGACAAGGGAATATTGGACTAGGACACATTTAAGTTTGAAAAATTGTGTGCATAAGTAGATGGGAATGTCTCCCAAAATGTCCAATCCAGGGTAATTATTATTATAATACGTGTAAAGGTACCATTAAGGAGACACGCTATCATAAATTCTTTGCACGATGGGAGACATCGGTCATTGTTATTTATTATTATCATTATTCCTACAAATGTACTATTAGGGAGACACGTTAGCGTAGAAATTTCGATAGTAGGGAGACACGGGCTTAATAGGGAGACACCTAGGTGTCTCCCTATTGGCGCAGCCCCCCTTTAGAGACAAAACTTTGCAGTCGCAATTAGATTACATTTGTTGCTCGTGGTCTAACTAGTAAACATACCGAAATTCGTGGAAAAAGGACAAGGGAATATTGGATTAGGACACATTTAAAGGAAACATGCAGTCCAAAATTTTCATAACGTATTTTATTTTATATATACATTCATTTATGTGTATTAAATGTGAAATAAAAGCAGAACTGGTTCTGGTGTACGTTTAGTGTGGTAATTTGCCGTCCAAAATTGAACCCCCCCTTTTTGATTTTCGCGGCAACTCCAAATGAGGGCGCTGTTCATGACATAAACAAAGGCAGAGAAATCCAGGGCCCGTAAATGACGTCTGGGTACGAGACGGATTAGCGAAGCTACTGTGCTGTGTGTATGTGCAGCCGCCGCGTACCCGTACGTGGCATTATATGCACACGTACGAATGTGTCTACATGGGATATGTACAGTACACGTGGACGTGCCACGGTGCCACCGTTGTCGAATGAACACGACGACCGTCATGACCGTAAAAGTTCCGAAGACCGTCCTCTTCTTTCCTTAGCGAATCCGATGAAAATGGTACAGATTCGTCCGATTCGAATCTGAGTTCTAATGATTCAGACACTGACTCGATGTTTTTTTAGGGGCATGCCCAAGTTGCTGTAAAGACCAGCATCAAAGCACGACGGCTCAAAGTGCAGCGCAGAGGGCAGCGAACTCACTGGGCCCGGACCACTTTGCTCTGGTATTTACCTTCACTTTGGCTCTCCAAATGCTCCGATATTTCGGATTTACTGGAAATGAAGGCTTACTCCATCCTTGGTAGTTTTGCTACACCCAGCAGCCACACACCTTGTCGGCATGGCCGAAAATCGGGTGTTATTTCTCCTCGATTCCGAACGAAACACCAGCAAAACTTTCAGTGCCGCAATGTATATGTACATGTATTATGATGCACGCCGCAATGCCGGTGCCCCCGCAGCGCGGCAAGTCTCTGCCTCCACTCACGTCATACCCCTCGCGAAGTTTTATGTTAATGAAGCTTCCCTTTGTGGGGTGGAGTAGTTTGACCAAACATGTTTACAAATTATTTTCCCCCATTTATCTTAGAAAATAAACACCGCCATACACAAAATATTGTTAAGAACATCATCCTTTATTGATTTAAGCAAAAAAAATGCAATCAAAATTTTATTTCATGTTCCCTTTAAGTTTGAAAAATTGTGTGCATAAGTAGATGGGAATGTCTCCCAAAATGTCCAATCCAGGGTAATTATTATTATAATACGTGTAAAGGTACCATTAAGGAGACTCGCTATCATAAATTCTTTGCACGATGGGAGACATCGGTCATTGTTATTTATTATTATCATTATTCCTACAAATGTACTATTAGGGAGACACGTTAGCGTAGAAATTTCGATAGTAGGGAGACACGGGCTTAATAGGGAGACACCTAGGTGTCTCCCTATTGGCGCAGCCCCCCTTTAGAGACAAAACTTTGCCGTCGAAATTAGGTTATATTTGTTGCTCGTGGTCTAATTAGTAAAAATACCGAAATTCGTGGGAAAAGGACAAGGGAATATTGGGTTAGGGCACATTTAAATCGGAACATTTTTGTGCACAAGTCTATGGGAAAGACTCCCTATTACACCATTGCCGGTAATAATAATAATAATTATTATTATTATAAAGCTAGCAGTTATTAATGGTTGTGCCTCTTTTGTGTATTTGACAGGAGTTACTGCATTATAAATGAACGAAGCTCACTTTATGATCCAATTTATGTGAGGAAAAAAAATAGCGTGCAGGAAGGCCTTGGTACTAATGTGACGTTCTACGATATAATGACAACATAAAAAAGAAAGGCTTCAGTGATCACGCTTTTGGTGAAAAAAAAAACGATCCATGAGAATCATTGTTAGGAAAATTAATGACCAGGTGATGCCCGATCACTCAAATAAAGACTGCAGTATGCTGGAAGATAATTTTTTCACAAAATGCGCCATCACTGAAGCCTTTTTTATGTTGTCATTTATACAATTCATTGACTGCCCGAATACGCCATAATACCCAAAGGAACACAGTCATAGTGCTTGCAGTCTGCCCCGTTTCGTGCCAGTATACTGTTACTAGGCTATCCAAAATATGCTAATTGTCATTTTATCATGTATCTTATAATGATGGTGTACTGAAGTGTAAAAGGGAAAGTCAGAAGAATCTTTAAATTAATTAAAACAAGACAAGGTTTGTGTGTCCAGTCAAGCTGAACCCGAGAGTTACACGAAGTAATAATATTTCAAAGAAGTAACAAGATTAAAACGGTATGAGACTGTGATTCAGTCGTTCGTGAATGAGTACAAAGACAAATATTTGTTAAATGTCTTTGAAAGTATACAAGTCAGCCTAGTAAATACATTCCTTTTCAAAAATTACACAAACATAAGTGTCTTTGCAAATTGAAATCTAAAAGGTAGGCCATATGGTATCCACAATTTTTTTTTAATTAATTGCCAAGGCCTTTCAGGTAATGTTTTGTTCTCTTTCATCAATATTGGATCGTAAGGTGAGCTTCGTTCATTTATAATGCAGTAACTCCGGGAAAATACACAAAAGAGGCACAACCATTAAATGCTAGCTTTCTGCCTCGTATTCTCGCCCAAATGTCAAATAGACGTCGATGGAAATAATCATGTTCAGATATCTATTTCATTTCAGTTGTATACAGGGTGAGTAAACAAAACAATACCCAAATGTCGGGACCCCTTTTTTTTTTAGTAAATTCTGCATGTAGCACTTTCTACATATAGGATAAACTTTCTTTTAGTACAAGAATCATTCAAATCACTAATGTACTTTTCAAGTGAAGGAATTTCAAACACAGCCATTATTTTAATGTTCTGTCCAGGGATCACAAAGTAGGTAAGTGTTATTTCATCATAACGAAAACATTCACATAGAGACGAAAGTAAATTGTTTTTATTTTGCTGAAAGATAAGTTAACATTTTGTGATCCGTATGTCGGTGCCATGCTTGTGTTTAAAATTCCGTTACCTAAAAAGTACATATTAAGTAAAAAGGCACGACGTTACGGAGACGCCGTGCCATCGTGTTGTGTATAGTCGTCAATAGTATACAAAATATTGAGTGGCTCAGAGTGAAATGGGAGGAATATAATCGCAAGGTAAAATCTGGACTTTTCCATTTCACGAGGCGAAAACGAGTGAACTAGAAAAGTCTAGATTTTACCGAGCGAAAATATTCCTCCCATTTCACAATTTAAAGGCACTCAATATTTGTTTTATGTAACTGACATATTATCATTTGATATATTTTAACTTTCATTTTTGTGGAAAATGGTGGAAAATGTGTTTCTCTCTTCCAAACCACCCCTTCACGAAATTGTTTGAACCCAACTCTTTAGCGCTGGCTCTTAGGAACAATACGCGCTACGCGCAACGCTGAACGCACACCAGCATGCATTTTGCACACAAATACCGAGCCATGGAACAAGGACACGTCCTAACAGTATTTCCCATTCACCATGGGCGAATGGCACTTCTTGAGCCCCGGCGTGAATGGGAGCAATAACGAATGTCACGTGATGTGAGTTCCACCAATCAAAAAATTAATGCCAAGGATCCGTATGTCAGTTATTTAACACACCATAAGAAGAAGAGTAAACACGTCTTTCTGATTGATGCTACTGATCCTCTTTCCCTTAAAGATATAGTCCATCATTTGTAATTTGTGCATTTTGTTCGTTTGAAGCGACAAAAGTGCTCAAAATCTAAAGAAGGGTACTAAACAACTAACCTGATGAAGTTTCAGCTCAGCTTCAGCTGTATATTCTGAGAAAAACAGCATTCTAGGATCTCGATTTCAAATCAAAAGTTGCTGAATCATGTTTTGAATTGGGCCTCAGTGAATTCAGCGTCCGAGACACGTTCTCACTAGCCGATTGCAGCGACGCGATGTCGCGCACTGATCCGACGAATCAAATATAACAACCGCGCGCGCGTGTGCGTCGTGTCAACGCTTGCGCACTCTGCGCCGAATAAAAAAACGAACTACTAACGGAAATTTCCAACGGTGCGTCTTAAGACGCACCGTTGGAAAGGCCTTCTTTCGTTGATTACTTCAAATGACAGCTTGCCAGAAAAAATAATTTCACAGGGAGTTTAGTCCCCTTACTATCTTTCAACCAAGTATGTTTTTCAACAATAATTACGCCATGAAAAAAAAATAATTACGCCAGTTACTTTTCGGATAGCTGCAAATGATGGACTATAACTTTAATATTTCTAAAATATGAGTAAAAAGAGAGTTGAGTGAAATTGGGGAAAGAGCGCCCGTTGCATAAAAGAAAGTCCTTACCTGAATTGTCTGGATATGGTTGTACCTCACACGAAGCCGACGCTGCAGCACTGTTTAGCAAGTCAAGTCCTATTACAATCTGCCTCCTACCAGTAAACATCTCGGCAGGAAGACGTTCACTGGACCAGTAATCCCATGGGGGATCGGGGTTGTGATCATGCATCGTTACATAAATGGACTTAGGCTGGCTTTGAAGGAATCGACATGACGCCCGCAAACCCATCCGTTCTGTAGAAGTTATATTCCAGCAGTATATATTGTAAAGCGAATGCTGAAAGGGATCTTGAGAGGATGTTGATATGGACAGGGTGTGGTTTGCATCTACGATGTGCATGTGTTCACAGCTCAACAACGCCACTGCGAAAGTAAACAATAAGGTTGGGTAAATGTCCTTCTAAGCTTGAGGTGGACCTATGCCACCGCCAGATATCAAACGCCAACACCTCCCCCCAAAAATAAGAAAAAGTTCGCTTCTTGATTTCTATTTCTTTTTCACGATAAAACCAGGGGCCAATTTCATAGAGCTGCTTAAGCACAAAATTTGCTTAAGCAAAAAAACGTCTTGCTTAATAAAATTGATTGTTATGCTAAGTAAACAACAGCTAAATACCAGTCACAAGCAATGTACATCACATGGAGTTGTGGCCGGTAACCTAATTTTACTAAGCAATGTTTTTTCGTGCTTAGGCAAATTTTCTGCTTAATCAGCTCTATGAAATTGGGCCCAGATCTGGTCTGCCTAGGCCTATATAACTTAACCATGACCTATAATAGTTCATGTACAAACAGTTCTCGGCCATTTTCACCAGAACAATCCGAGTAATTCACCGACAAGTTACGTACCTCCGTGTTGAAAGCAAAGGCAGATAACCAACGCGAGAAACAGCTCGCATCGATCCATCTCCGATCACTCGAACCGCCTTTACCTGTTCCGGTATAGAAAATATAGGATTCAGTATTCACAAAAACTATGAAGCACGTTAGCACTGAAGAGCAAAATGATAAAAAATTCAAATCTTTTGTCAGATGGGCCACTCCGTTTTAAACTGCATTACCAACACTCATTCGCAATTAGGTTTGCGAATATAATGTTTTTGGTAAAAGCTTGATCTAAAAACAATCTGTGATTTTTAATCCCTATAAGACTGCATGACAACGTTTTTCTTCAACTTGGCTTTCAATTTTTTTTTAATTACCCTATTTGCGGCACAAGCATTTTTATCGGAACATGGTGGAGTTTTTGACAAGGCGAATCGTGCCTTTTTACTATTACGTTTGCGACCTAATTAAAGATATCAAGATGAACTCAGCGATGTTGTAAGGGAAATTAACAATGATGTACACCTTTTTCAAGAAATAAATGGTACAAGAAAAACCTACTGAAATACTCACCTAGACAAAGTTTTTCTCTTTTTTCTAAAACACCAATGGTGACCTACGGGACCCACAGCGTGCTAAACGCGGCTCGCAGCCAGCCTCGTGTTGAGCTGTGTTAATGTTGGTGAAGTGACTAGATATAGACGATGCGTGATCTCGCACTGTCGCGCAATCGTCAGGATGCGCGTGCGGCGGAGGCACGTGTTGAAGAAAACTACGGTTGGTGATTGGCCAGATCTAATAATTATTTCTCCACGCGTCTATCCTATTACCGAGTCGCAGCTCGGTAAATCTATCGGGGGTTGGGGGCAGATTTAGCAGGAGGACAAAACATAGGCCTCAATTGAATGTTCAATGATCAAACCCTGCATCAAGCTTTCTACCTAAATTATGAAATGAGCCTATATAATAATTGATTTTCGTGTAAAAAAATGTATATCAATCAACTGAAAACAATAAGTCCCTTTTCCAAATTGTTAAGTTATTTATGGAAAGTGTGGCGGTCCATACAACATACAAATGCAATAGGGTTGTCACTCACTGATATGCAGTAAGTTTTCAATCTTTGTGGGCAAGTCCGTTACGTCGTTGCTAAGTCGTGGAATGTCATGGCCTAGCGGTAAAGAACACCGGACTCATACTCTGGTGTTTCAGAGGAAACAGTGGCGTTGGGGCTCGAGCCCGCCGGGTCAAGACTTGTGCCATTAAGCAAGGCACTTTACCATTATTGCCTCGTCCTTCAGATGGGACGTAAAGCCGTAGGTTCCGTGTGTTGTGTAATCCAATGCACGTGAAAGAACCCAGTGACACTTATCGCTAAGTGAAGGGGTTTGCCCCGGTGTTTCTGGTCTCCTGTATAAACTCCCACGTGGAGTATTTAACCAAGAACCAATCACCGCGAAATTCAGGCTCCGACAACTGCTTAACCGAACATCAGCAGGAATAGTGGTTCCATCCCAGCTTTACCTCATGTTCATTTACTGGCATACTATAATTATTCAACAGATACAATTACAAGTATTTTTCAATGAATTCAAGACGTCAGTAATCATTTTTTATGCCTATTTTTTAAGAAAAGCATTCTCTTCAGTCGGGCAAACTTGCATACTGTGATATTTATTATTTGTCACAATTGACATTAGTTTAAACATCATTCTATTTTATAACCTTATCAGATAGAAAGTTGACAAGCCTTACTGTTAGTTATAGAGAAAAGTTTGTCATTCGTGGGAGGGGCAACAAGTGGACGCTAATCGAAAGACCCCGAGCTTTTTGAAATCGTGCCTTCGTCTCCAGCTTCGGCTGCATGATATTGCCATTTTGAATTTGATTTGGAATTAAAGGCTTCCGCGATTCTGATGATAATGTGCATGTGATGCATACATTATACAGAACGAAGTTTGAACAAATTTAGCGCCCTCTTGCATCTTGATATGTGCAGGTACAGAAGCAATCGACAGAGGGCGCCATTCAGATTGACTAACTTGTGATCTTCGACTGTGCCACCGTCAAATCTCCTCCCACTTTCGATGTAATTTTCTGAGGACGAATACTGCCGCAGTTCCGGTCATCATGGTAAGTCTGACAGAAATATGTTAATCGGTACATGTTTGTGTTCATTTTCCTGTGAGTTTTGGGCTTTTCAAAAGGAGTGTAAACATCACAAACATGTTATGTGTGATCTTCACGGCCGCTCGTTGCGTGCAATTCGGTGCATAATGCGATCATGCATGCCTAACGACACGTCAGCCCAGTATTCGGACAGAACAAAATTCAGGCATGCCGTATGGGCCGGGGCCTACACATTCTATCTACTATTTTTTCCAAATCAATATGGCTTAATATTTATTTTGATTTTACTACTAGCACAATTATCTTTACAACATACATGCCGAAACATTTCATGAACTTAAGCTGTGGGCGGGCCTAGGCCTAACACATAACATGCTTAAAATTAATTTAAAACTTGTTAAAAAAATTACGCAATGGCTATTGAGTATTGCTTACGGCAGCTGTAACTCAATGCCTACTAATTGTGGAACCCTCTGGTTCCCTGACCTAACAGTAACACTGTATTCAACATCAGGATCTTTGGCTGTTGGAACCAGACTGTCAACTGAATGGTTCTCAGACTTTATTTCCATTTTAAAAAAATCCTTCGAAGCCACGGATTACGAAGAAGAAAATGAAATCTACATGTACTTAAATAAAAAGAACGATTTGATTAAAAACTGAAAGTAAGAAATTATTTTTAAAATGATAATAATTGAGCAGCGTGGTAGCAGTTTCGAACCCAGATCCCCGGCAAAGTAGTCTAACATGTAGCCAGTCGAGCTAAGAAGCGTTCTGGTTGAATGTGTAGTTATAAATGTGATACAGATTTGCAATGGTGATTTCGCAATACCGCAATAATAGCAGTTGAAAATGGCGTTACGGCTGCCATAACAATAGCCACTACGAACAATTTAATACTCGATAGGCACATCTACCAAATATAAAATAGATGTTGCTTCTTAAGTTCTTTAGCCAGCTAGCATAATGTAGGCCTATCCTACATTTACTCCAAAATTTGTGTTCAAACCAAATTTTTGTTCGAAAACTTAGATTTATCATGTTTATGATGAAGAAAACTTTGTGTGAATCTGTCAGAGTTTCCTCGGCTTTGGGCAAGGGGCTGACATTGACATCGTCCTGGACGATGCATCCACTCGTAAGATGGCAGAGATCAAAACCGAAGATGGCAAGAAGGAGCGATTGTATCTCTTCTACGACGGGGAATCCATCGCGGGAAAGGTTAACGTTAATCTGAAGGGGCGTAAACTGGAACACCAAGGCATACGCATAGAGTTTGTCGGACAGATTGGTGAGTATGCCCAAACGCCCCCCCCCCCCCCCTGACTTTACTCTTTGCATACGGCAAGGCAATAAATCCACTCAAAATGGCTAAACCTACCTTGTGTGTTAAAGGGAATATACAACATTTGCAAACATCAAAAAATAAAACTTCCAAGTTTTTACGAAATACCTTACTAGGATGTTGGTAAATGACAGTCTCAAGCATCTTGTAAAATTATGGCACCTGGTGTGAAGTCATTTTCAAGAAAATGGTATTTTTGTATACATTTCCAACGGTGGTCGGCCGACCAGCTTTGGAAAAACCTAACTGTTTTTCAACTACTGTTCCAAATTTACAATTTTTCAGTCCAAATTGTATTTGCTATTGGTTACATGTTCATGAACGGGTGCAGGCCAGCTAGACTGGTTCCCTTGCCTTACAATTTTCCATCATCTATAAATCGATTCATTTTGTCTTTTGTGGAGTCAGGGAACCAGACTACTTGAACATTTTGTTTTTCTTGGTTTTTCCAACCTTTTCGAACACAAAACTTTAAAAATGTCTATTATACTAACCCCTCAAATAGTTCATTTCTGAAAATTACAGCAAAAGCCAATGATGTACATTCCCTTTTTAAATAACATCATTTCCATGTTTTGATTCTCTAGAGCTTTACTACGACAGAGGCAACCATCATGAGTTCACATCCCTAGTCAAAGAACTTGCGCGGCCGGGCGAGTTGTCGCAATCCACTGGTTACAATTTCGAGTTTTTGAACGTCGAGAAACCGTACGAGTCCTACACTGGTGCCAACGTAAGGTTACGGTAAGTCTCCAAGAGCCAGTTTCATCCTCTACAGTCCCATTGTATCGGGTATTTGTCGCAGAAAATCTGGACAACTCCTTCTTGCAAAAAGGATAAGGCCACAAAAAAAAATATTCGGTCTCTGGTCAGACCAAAGTTCCGGAATTGACGCGGCGCCGGCGACGCGGCTTCTTTTTTTTTCTTCAAGCTTGGATTGTACAGACAAGGTGGGGTACTATTTTGCTTTTTTGGTGTCCTCATGTACATTGGTGTCCTCCATAATTTACCTTGGTGCTCTCAATCATTTGCCTTGGTGCAATTTCCCATTCCTTGGTGCTCTTTGGTAAAACAAATTGAGGAGGTGCGGCAATAGAGGGCGCTGTTGGAGCTACCGCGGAACATTTGGGGAAAAAAAAAAGATTGACGCGCATGATTAAAATTGACGTGCGCGCTGACCAGAGATCGACTTACTTTTTTTTTTTGGCCTAATCGAAGTTGTTTAATACAATCTGATTAATGAATTACAAGATGATTCCTGCCAAAAATACATGTGTTTCTGACAATGGGTGTGCCGCAGATATACCCTTCTGAAAAAAAGTTACTGTCCTGGATATTAAAGTGTGATGAATTTTTAGTGAAAATTTTTAGTTACCTTTTACAAGAATGTAACTTTTAAAAATTATATCTCAGTCGCTGTCTACTTGTTTAATAGTTGGTATGCGTTTTCATTTGAATGACAGGTATTTCCTACGAGTAACGATAACAAAACGGTTGACCGACACAGTGAAAGAGATAGATCTACTCGTCCACACCCTGTCCCACTACCCTGAGGTCAACTCCTCCATCAAGATGGAAGTCGGTATTGAGGACTGCCTACACATAGAGTTTGAATACAACAAATCAAAGTGAGTAGAATGACCACACAGTGTGGGGTAGGGAGACAAATGGCATGACAGATACATGTAAGCCCTTTTCACACTTGAGCCTTTTAATCCGGGTTGAACTCAACCCCGGGCGATCCAGTGCCGCCTTGGGTTGAGGTTTTGATTTTTCAACCCCGCGTTCAACCCCGCATCGTTTCACACTTGTTTCATGCAAATCAAGCTTATCATGCTCAGTTACTACTGTTTTGAACCCTAGCAAGATTTTCAACCTGGGTTGAAAATCTCAACCCTGGTCTGGAGCAGTGTTGAGTTCAACGCGGGGCGAAATCAATCTCGGGGTTGACGCAGGGTTGACGCAGGGTTGAAATTCTTCAAGTGAGAAACGATGCATGTTTTCAACCCTGCGTCAACCCTGCGTCAACCCCAAGATTTGTCTAGTGTGAAAAGGGCTTCAGGGTGACAGATGTGGTCATGTGTGGTCAATTGTTCAATTAAGATGGAAGTCGGTATTGAGGACTACCTACACGTAGAGTTTGAATACAACATATCAAAGTGAGTATGGAACACACAGTGTGACAAATAGGGAGACAGACTCAGTGACACATAGGGGGACAGATAGAGTGACAGGTGGTTGCAGACCCTGAGGTCAAAGATGGGAGATTAGAAAAGAGCTTTATAAGGGGTGTGGTAGTCTCGTCAGTTCATGGTCACTTTTTATGTGAATGATAAGAAGCCGCAAGCTGACTAGTCTAGTCATAGACTCCAGTGTGTGTATATGCCCGATTGTTACCATTCTAAAGGTAAATACACTGTCGCTTTTTAGTGCATTTTCAGCATTGAGGGCCATGGTATAATGGTGTCACACCTTGACAGATGTTGTGTGACAGTTCGGGACACAAACAGCGTTACAAACAGGGTGATAGAAAGATACAACCATCGTCTGCGGTTTTAAGGCCGTTGTCCAGTCTGTTCTTGGTTGGCCTGCTTTATCCCTATGGCGTCCCTCGCATCGACTCTAAGCAGTCGCATGTCATCTGAGCGAGGTTTAGATAGATAGAAAGATGCAACATAGCATCTCTCACAACACACCATCCTACCTTGACTTTCTCCTCAAGTGCTATGAGCGCCTTTTCAGGCAGATACCGGCCCTTTACAAATGTTATTAGCTGTTTCGGTAACACACCGAAACAGCTCTTGTTTTCGTTAAGATTTTTTTTTTTCTTTTTTCTTTTTTTTTTTTTTTTTTTTACCCCCCTCTCTTTTTTCAGACTTTTTCTCCATAGGTTTTACACACGTTTCTTCTACCACTCCACTTTGCCACTTTTTTAAATCCGATTAATTTCAAACTTGGTACATACCTAGACCACCACCCACAGATGGTCCTAGAAGAAATTTGTGATCGTGACGTCATCAGGTGTCAGGTTACATCACATTAAAGATGCATTTTTCCCCATATGTTTTGTACACGTTTTAAAACACTCCAGTTTGGCATCTTCGTAAATCCGATCGACTTTAAACTTAATTCATACTTAGACCACCACCCACAGATGGTTCTACACGAAATTCGTGATCGTGACGTCATCAAGTGTCAGGTTACGTCACATTAAAGATGCATTTTTCCCCATAGGGTTTGTACATGTATTAAAACGCTCCATTTCGGCACTTTCGTAAATCCGATCGACGTTACACTTGGTACACACTTAGACCATCACCCACAGATGGTTCTTGAAGAAATTCGTGATCGTGACGTCATCAGGTGTTACGTTACTCCACATTAAAGATGCACATTTTCCCTATATGTTTTGTACACGTTTTAAAACACTCCACCTTGGCACCTTCATAAATGCGATCGACCTCAGACTTAGTACATACTTAGACCACCACCCAGAGATGGTCCAAGAAGAAATTTGTAATCGTGGCGTCATCAGGTGTTGGGTTACGTCACATTAAAGATGCGTTTTTCCCCATATGTTTTGTACAAGTTTTAAAACACTCCACTTTGGCACCTTCGTAAATCCGATCGACCTCAGTCTTGATACATACTTAGACCACCACCCACACATGGTCCTAGAAGAAATTTGTGATCGTGACGTCATCAGGTGTTGGGTTATATCACATTAAAGATGCATTTTTCCCCATAGGGTTTGTACACGTTTTAAAACACTCTACTTTGGCACTTTTGTAAATTATGTGATCGACGTTAGACCTGGTACACACTTAGACTACCAGCCACAGATGGTCCTAGAAAAATGTTGTGATCGTACCAATGCCGAGATGGGTTATAGATGAAAATTCATGTGATGTCATCATCAAATGTCATGTGACGTCCCTTAAAGGGGCATTTTGTTCTTTATAGGCCTATATTTACAGACCTATATGTTCGATTTGGTTATAACTTGACATGTACGTATAATGTGCTGTTATAGATGACATTTTTAGTGACGTCACTGATTGTTCATCACGTTCTCAGAGTATTTTGAATATCCGAAACAGCTTGGGTTTGTCCACAAACACATCTCTAGTTATTATTATTATTATCCAAATCTTCTTAAATTCTGCAGGTACCACCTTAAAGACGTTATAGTCGGGAAGATTTACTTTCTGCTGGTGCGAATCAAGATTAAACACATGGAGCTTGCCATTATCAAGAGGGAGACAACGGGTTCAGGTGGGTGGCTTAAGAGGGGAGTGGAACACCCATAGGGGTGTAGGGAGGGGGAGGAAGGGTGCATGGGGGTAATGAATGTGTGATGAGGATCAGGAAGATGGCTAAAGGTGGTGGTGGATCACACCCTAGGTTTTTTTTTTTTTTTGGGGGGGGGGGGGAGAATAGAAAGGGTGCATTGGGTAATAGGTGTGTAATGAGGATCAGGTGGGTGATATTGGGTTAGTATCAATACCCCTAGGGGTGAAAGGGGGCAATAAAGGGTGCATGGGTTGTGACCAAGATGAGGTGGATTGGATAGGGGGTAGTTGTAATGGGTTGGGGAAGAGGGAAATGGGTGCATTATTTGTGGCTTAAAGCAAACAAAAGTAAAAAGAGGGGTGTGGTTTGGTGGATGGGAAAGGGTGCAAAGTGGTGAAAAAAAAAACTGTTTCTGCCTTTATATTCCTGAATTCTGCTGCATTTCATTTTTTTTTCTCATTTTAATTTCCACCTTTGGTAGGTCCCAATACCTTCAACGAGAACGAGACCATAGCAAAGTATGAAATCATGGACGGGGCACCAGTGAGAGGTGAGATCTCTTTCCTACTAAATGAAACCAACTCTTTTAGCTATTACTAAAATTCTTTCTTTAAAGGGAAAATACAACATTTGCAAACTTCAAAAAATAAAACTACCAAATAATTTTGAAATACCTTGCTGGACTGTTAGTGAATGACAGTGTAAAGCATCCTGTAAAATCATGGCACCTGGTATACTGTCATTTTCAAGAAAAGTGGTATTTTTGTATCAATTTCCAACGCTGATCGGCCGATGAGCGTTGGAAAAAACTGGCTTTTTTCAAATACTGGCCCCAATTGACCATCGCACTTGTTTGCAATCGATTACAAACCTATGAACGGGTACGAGCCAGCTAGACTGGTTCCCTGACCTTACAATTCCCCAATGTATGTAAACTGCTCTGATTCTTCTTATATGGAGTCAGGGAACCAGACTATAGGAAAATGATCGTTTTTCTTGGTTTTTATTGCATTTTCGAACCCAAAACCTCAAAAAAGACAGTGTAACTATATTTGCTATATATTTCCAACCCCCCAATTCCATCCATTTCTGAAAATTACAGCAAAAGCAAATGATGTATATTCCCTTTAAGTAATAACTGATACATGAAGGGGTGTCAAAATAAACTTACACACCATCCCTTCACAGTATGCCATCAAAAATGTCTTGGCTCACATCTTGAAGTTTCCTCCATCTTCCTGCCTTCATCTCAGGTGAATCCATTCCCATCCGGCTGTTCCTGTCTGGCTATGAGTTGACGCCGACGATGCGAGACGTCAACAAGAAGTTCTCCACCCGCTATTACCTGAACCTCGTCCTTGTTGATGAGGAGGAGAGGAGATACTTCAAACAACAGGTCGGGTCTCGGCCAGGGCCGTAAATTATTATCACAATGCATTTCCAGCGAGATTATTAGAGGGCGCCCTTTCTACATGCATGCATATTCACAGATGTTGATGCATAATCATAGTTGTTCAAGGCTTTATATAATAACCCTAACCTTCCCAAATCCTCCAAAAACTTCTTTGTAAAATGGAGGATTTTTGCAGGATTGAGGCTATATGGCAAAAATGTGTGGCTGATTTTCAGGGATGCACTGTGTCAACGACCTTGCATTGTTACTGCTCAGCCGTGCATAAATTTAGGCCTAGATTATACTTGAAATCCTCCGCACTGCTCCAGGATGTCACTGGCTCTGCCTCAACATATTTACAGTGATTGCTGGAGGATTTTGCAGGATTGAGGCAGTGGTCACCCCTCTAAGGACCACATTCAAGAAATACCGGAGGATTTTGCAGGATTGAGGCAGTGGTCACCCCTCCAAGGACCACATTCAAGAAATAATGGAGGATTTTGCAGGATTGAGGCTGTATGCAATTTTTACATGGAGGCAGTTGGAGGATTTTGCAGGATTGAGGTTGCATCGTAGCAAAAATGCCTGGGGACTTGGGGATAAGGAATAAAGGTGTATCAAGCACTGAAGTAAGGCAGCAGATACATTGCCTGGTTGGAATTAAATGTGACTTCTAATACATTCAGCTGAGTTTGAAGGTCTTGGTGAGGTCTTCCTAGCATACTACTCCATTTTTCTTGTCAGTTATTTTAAACAACTTGGGCTAGAGGCAAAACAAGTTGTACAGAACAGATCAATTGATGTCAATCTTTATTTCCCTGTGTATAGCTTTTTACAGTTAACTTTTTTAAACAAATTTTCCTGTTTTTGTTTCTTTTCGTAGGAAATCACACTGTGGAGGAAACCCGACAAAGCCAAGAAACCCCAGAACTTCCAAACCCAGAAGTTTGTGTCTCAGAAATCCTAGAATTAGGGATGTAACGACCGCTACCAACCCCTTTCATCATGCCGTCTCGTCTACAAATGAAGATGAGAAGTGGTGGAAACAAAATAAAAAGGCTGTATACATATATAAAGTCAATGATTGGTGATCATATTTTTTTTATTTGGGAATTGTTAGTTGCTGGCTTTTAGAGAAATGTAAATGAAGAGTAGAATGTTTGAGTTAACGTGGGTCGACAAAATTATTAGATATTTTTTTTATTTAAACGAGGAGATGGCAAAACCTCTTCCGTTTAATAGATTCTGTTGGTTTTGTTCATAGTGTAGTTTCGTCTTTCAGTAAATTCAGTTCGGTTAGTTGGGGAGAAGAAAAAAAAATGGTCACCAATTATTTTTGTTTATAATCAAAATTTAAAGCCTTTGTTTATGCTGTACAAATATTAATCTTGTAGAATAGATAAACAATTCTTTCAAAATTGCCTTTTAATACAACGGAAAGTGCATTTTGATTTGACCAATCAAAAAGAACTGATAAGATGAAAATGTGTTAACCTGATCGGTAAACTGGCTAATAGTGGTAAGATTAACCACTAAACCTGGTTACTGGTGGATAAAACCTTGGTAAACCGGTTAGAGAAAATGGTAAAGTTACTGTTAACTCTAGCATTCTTATATGTATATGATTTAGCCATAATAGTGTATAACAAATATGTTTCAGATTCATCTCTTTTGTAGAGAACTTTGTTCTATTAAAATGTGTCTCCGAATTTGCCATTTTACTTAAACCCAGTCTGTTAGGCGCCGCTAGACTTGTACATGTATATTGAAGAAAAGACCCACAATTTAACGTTTTCGTTCAGAGGGGTGTTGTATTCATATTCAATATCTTTCTGTGCATGTGAAGATAAAAAAAAAACAGCTGATACACAGAGTCGGAGATAAACACATTTTGAAGGCAACATCATGTGAGACAAAAACCTTTTTCAACATAAAGTTCTTTTGATCGAGTCTAAATGGACACAGTAAAAGAATGGAATTTGAAAAAAATCTTTTATTTCATTTTTTCTATATTCATCATTGAAACCATTAATTGAGAAAATTAAAGCCGATTTACACGACATCCAATATAAATGATTATAAATTTAAAACTTCAATGATTGTTTGATATATTGAACTTCTAATAATAATATCACAACATGTGAAAGATTAATGCCAATTCCATTTCATATCTATGGTCCATGAATATAAAACCAAGCCTACACTGCGTGTAGTTTCCATAAAAATCAACTTTCTTTTACTTTCCGTTCTGCGTTCCTTCTGCAATTTGTTGTTGTCAATGAAATGGCCTAATTTTATTAATTTCCTGTTTCAAAAGATGAAAAAATCCTTCATTGGCTCTGCAATTTTGTTTGTGCTATTGTGTCTGCGAGACTTGACCTGACCCTGCATTTTTAATTGGGCGTGCTGTTTCAAATTGAAAAAAGTGTTTTTTCAATGACATTAAAGTCTATTCATAGATGGAATTTTTGCGTCGGGGTGATGTAAATCAAATGAGGTTTTTGCCCTTCACCGTTACGTTCGCATCTATTTTTCTGTGCCTGCTCCTTTCTTTCAGAACTCGTACTTGTATGTATCTGTATCGCAAGTAACTTGAGATTTAGTTTTAGTTTTAAACTCAGTCAGCATTTGTATCTCGTTTGAAAGACGAAGACACTACCAATAAACTGTATACATGTAATTACTGAAATATGCCGTGGTGTCATGTTATTACGTACTTTACAGAAATGCAACTTTTCCTCGGATCCGCTGATATCCTCGATTTTTACTTATCATGAATGCCATTACAAATTGAAAAATACTGTACAAAGTCTTGTGTGGTTTAGAATGTCCTTGTTTTTGTTGTTGTAAATTCCCAGTTGCATGCCTGATACAAACTCAGCCGGACCTAGTTGTGTATTTTGAAACATTCTGGTGTCACTGATACATTATGAACCATCTACCAATGCCGGTTACAATGTACTATGGAAGAAAGACATCAAAAATATACATTGTACACAAAAGTAAAAAAGTGTTTGTCGTCATGTGAAGGGATCCTTGATTCTTCTGAAGACAGCCGGGAACTTGTCGCCATTGTTACGCGTGACCTTTTGACCTTCCTCGGTGCACTGACCCAACAACTCCACAACTGGGTCCTGGACCTATAAACAAAACAAGGAGGAAAGTACCTTTTTTAATTTGAAACTCGCCCGTTAAACTGAAAGACTCAAAATAAAGCTGGTTGAAAAGGAATCTGGCAGTCTTTAGCCCCAACAGTACAGATCACAGATCCATAACAACTAAATCACAAGTAAACGGACAAAGAACAATAAAAAAGAGATGCCATTGCCAAAGTTCATTTGAAAGCCTTGCGAATTGACTTGGGGCTTGATAACTTATGAAGACTTGTGACTGACTTGTGATGACTTGTGATTGGCTTTATGATTGACTTGTGATTGATATGTGAATGACTTGTGATTGATTTGTGAATGACTTGTGATGACTTCTGATTAACTTATGATGACTATGCTCCATCCTTGCAGTCCTGATTTGAAAATCACAGGCGTGTGGTAAAAGGCACACCTGGATTTTTTTAGGTGAGTGATTCTTCTAGGCTGTGATTCTGTGGTCCAAGCTGGGACTGAACAATCTGGAGTTGTTTTTTTTATAATATTCATCTTGGTTAACAGTAAAGCCATTTTCTCTTCACTGACATACTTTTTCCCCACTAATTATGAAGCATAATTATGCCGTAAAAGTAAGCCGAGGTGTGCGGTAAAGAGGGATTCAGGCGTGCGATTATTCGCACTTCTCGGGAAGCTTTTAGGCGTGCGATGGCGTGGGGGTGTGATCGCACGCCTCAAATCAGAAGGACTGTCCTTGGGTTTTGTAGTGACGACTTGCCGTACCTGTTCCTGGTCTGTGATTCTCTGGAACAGTGGATGTTCACTCAGATGTTTACACATCCAGTCGTGCAGCTCCTTCACGTCTGTGATTGTGTACAGAAGTCCCTACCAAGAAACAAGAAAAAGTAGTATCTAGTGAAGACTGTATCAAGCCAATAATTGTAAATAAAAACTGCTCATTGAAGTAATATTTTCCTTTTGCATCAGTTTTGTTTGTGTTATGCACTGTTTTTGTTTTTCTTAAACTCTTTGTCAAATTATCACTATCTAGCAGTCTAGAGGGATTTCAGTAAGTTTTGTGGCAGGAAAGTATCGGAATTCTTACAGAACTTCCATCTCCAGTAACACCCAAATCTTATTTTTTATCAATGATCCAAGCAAATCAAAACATCGTCTTGTACCAACTCACCCCTTCTTTCATGATGTAGGCATACTCGGCAAGAAGAGTCTGGTTGACAATTCGCCACTTGTGTTTGGTCTTCTTGAAGTGTGGGTCAGGGAACAGGATAAACATCTTAGATATCTACAACACAATAGAATCTTTATAAATAAATGCAGGATAATTCTGTGTAGTAAGTAAAGTCCGTCACGAGACGATGTGGCCCGTCAGGCCGGCATTTATCTCTGGTTTCCTTGGCATGAAACAACTGATAATAGTTCTATTCCCCCTGGATGGGATGCCAGTCCATCGCAGGTTACTCCCCAGCTAACGCCGGTACCTATTATACTTTTTGTTGGAAAAAGGCAAGTGGGGGTGAAGTGGCTTGCCTAAGGACACAACATATCACAAGCAGCTGGATTCGAACTCCTGCCCCTCTGATCATGAGTCACAATCCCTAACCACTAGACCACACTCCCCCTGAATATGAATTCCTTTTGTTTTGTAGGACTTTTTTGTTTTAATAAGATGGAAATCGTTTGGATCTGTCCACTTATACCTGTCCTTTCCTGAAGAAGTTTGGCAGGTGTTTCATGGCGTTAACTCTCAGACAGGCAATGTTCTGGTACGCCCCTTCCTGATTCTGTCTCAGCGCTTTGATCCGATCCTGGACGTAGTCCGACACCTTCATACGTATCTCCATACCCAGCATCAGCGTGCGGGGGAACATGGGCGACAAGGACACTGTATAATGCACATAAAGATCTGGATAATAACCACGTTGTATCAAATAGAGCAAGCATTATGTTCATTATAAATTGTCCGGCTTACAATGCCAGTTAAATTCTTCAAGAACACCAAGTTGGCTGATATTCGGCTTCGGATTTTAAAACAGAACTCGTTACAGTGAGCAAAGCAAAACACAGAGTCTTTACTTTCCAGGGGCAAAGTAAAATAATTCACCATTTTCACGCCTCCTCCTTCCTTACCGTTTTTTCTAGACACTGTGGAGTGTCATGTTGAGGCCTCCTCCGCCTAGGCTGAGAAAATGGGCCCATTGAGCAGCCTCCGTTGATTAACTCTTTTCGTTTACTTTAAAAAGGGATTCTTACTCACCTAGAAGGCCACCATATCCGCATCCTACATCCAAGAACTCCACCTGGGCTTTGGGCTGGCTCTCACTGTTGGACGTGCCACACTCTGCTTGCGACCCAGCACAGAATGCTGGGTAGAGGTCACTCCAATCCATCCCATCTGGATCAACTGGACTGTGCGCAAAATCAAGGATTAAGTCAATTCAACACAGCCTTTGTCTGTCACCACCAGGGGCGTCACTAGGGTTGGGGGAAGGAGGAGGGGGTTGTCAACAGCAACCCCCCCCCCCCCCACCCCCCCCCCCCCCCCCCCCCCCATTACTCCATAGGAAGCAGGGGTGTGAGTGACCACTGATAAAAATAGCTGAAAATGTGTAAAAAGCTGAATTTTGGAAATCGCCTATACTTTTGTACACAGCAATTGTAGGGAAAAAAGCTGGAATCCGAAACCAAAAAAGCTGAAATCAGCTTAAAAAGCTGAGATTTCACACTCCTGGGGAAGATTGTATCCAGTCCCCCCCCCCCCCCCCCCCCCCTCCCCAGAGCAGAGGGAGAGGGCGGGTGTCCTGCAAAAAGAAAATCCTGTCTAGCTTTTAGTTTTAGCACGAATGGTCTGTCAAGTGTCAGCAAAACCCCCTACCCCAAAGTAACCCCCCCCCTACTACCACCCCTCCCCCCCCCCCCCTCAAGCCCGTGTGTTACGGTCATGACGGTTTACTGAACTGTTTAGTGATCCTTTCTGCTTGAAAAACTAAACCTTGAGGATTATTTATCAGCCATGATGACCTGATATATTAGACACTAATGTCTGTATACATTCAATAACATGCTAATATCTACTCACTACTCGAAGGAGTGGTCTGAATGCGGGTTAGAATGGGCTCGTTGTCTGTAAAACTTTTTTTGCGGCATGGGCGCAGCCATCTTGATTAGGGTTTCAAGTAAACACTTGAGGGCGCTGTAGCTAGATTCTCTGTCCAGAACCCTTTTTTTTTTCTCTCTGAAGCTTGGCAACTTTAGTACCGTGTACATACTCGAAAAGCTTTGATAAAAGATTTTTAAACTAATGTTCAAGACAACAATTTATGAAACATCACAGTAAACAACGCGTTGCCCGACTGAAGAACCTTTATTGTTTTAAGATTAAAGCCAAGATCACCACTGACATCATAAATTCATTGACACAAATTTATTTGTATTTATCGGTAAATTAACTGATATACGAGGTTTCCTGCTGATTCTGGGTGAGCCCTGCATAGTTATAGTTGTCGGCCAGAGCCTATTAAGTTATTTCACAACGGTTGCAACCGGCCCACAAAGATATTAAACAATTTGACTTAATTAGCGGACAACCCTTTTACCAAATTTATATTTCTGTGCCGTACATACCGCCAAAGACTTTTCTCAATTCTTTATTCAAATTTAATAGTGTAATGGTAATTATTCTTGTTGAATTAATTTTTTGATTGATTCATTGATTAATTTGACGGTTGCTTTCAAAATTGAATAACAATTAAGCCCACGTCATAATTTGTCACCGTCACCACAAATTAAGGCACCTGGAGGCTCCGCATAGTGGCAATATATAGTTACGTGTTTCGAAGCGAATTGAGTTGACGATGTTTTGAATGGTGATCGTTTTAGCCTCAGGATTGTCTGAAAGCTATGGTCTTGAATAGCACGTAAATATATGATTTTTATTGAACAAAAAATATATAACTGTGATTTATTGAACTAATTAATTATAACTGTACTTTGTGAAAACTCAAACGCTGTACGGTGTTCGATAACTCCTTTGATTCAATTGCATATCGACTCAATTATGCTTTATATCTCAGTTACTAAAATCAGCCTTATTGAAAAGAAGATAGTGCAGAACTCGGGCCTACATATAATTGTTATAAAGTGCACAAGTGGTCAAACCTCGTGGTTCACGCCATATAATAGCTCTTGCGTACTGTTGATTGGCCATTTTTTGAATGGGGGCGCGCTTTACCAATGCAATTTTCCAGTAATAAACTGGGTAAAAATAGCTAATTTCAAGTTAGGCCTACTTCAATCTAAAAAGTCCGAGTTTGTAAACGTACGTGTCACATGTCCATTAAAGCAACGGGGTCTACCCGAGTGTTCCCCAAATACCTACGTTCCCCAATACCTATGTCCTCAGGGTTAGGGTTGGGAACATAATAGGTATTGGGAACTTAGGTATTCAGGGGAACATAATAGTTATGCACCCATAGCAAGTTTACGCCAATAACATTGGATTCACTGTCCGTGGAGCGCCCTCATTTGTCCCAAATCAATGGCCAATCGTCGATGTACAGTCTACCCGATGTTCACGCACCCAAGGTTAACGGTGACCACAGTGTGGCCGAAGAACTTGGCAGACAGAGCGATGCAGCCGTGAAACTTGCTTCCGGTTACCTCCAGATCCGATAACTTGATGCATATCGATGTGAATGGCACGTCGGGGATAGGTGCGCAGATGGCAGGCGGATCATGAGCTGCAGAACGAAGACATCCAATAATATTTCTATCGGAATTATAATCATCAGAAGTAGAGGGGGTTCTCACATTCTGATCATACAGGGTGAGTAAAAAAACACGAAACACAAATGTCAGGACTATTGTTGTAGTGAAGTTCTGCATGTAGCACTTTGAAAATCTAGGATATCAAAGCCCAATTCATAACTTTCCTTTAGTACAAGAATCATTCAAATCACTTATGTACTTTTCAAGTTACGGAATTTTAAACACAACCACCGTTTAAAAGTTCTGTCCATGGATCACACAATAAGTGTGCGTTCTTTCAGCAAAATGAAAAAAAATTCACACACATCCTTATGTGATGTTTTTCGTTTTGCTGAAAGTATACACTTACCTTTTTGTGATCCGTGAACAGAACTTTAAAATGGTGGTTGCGTTTAAAAGTCCGTAACTTGTAAAATATATATAAGTGATTTGAACGATTCTTATATAAAGAAAGCTTATGAATTGAGCTTTCATTTCGTGGCTTTTGTGTTACATTTAGAACTTCACTAAAACAATGGTCCCGACATTTGGGTTTCGGTTTTTTTGACACCCTGTAGAGCGGAATGACTCTGAAATATTCGGTATAATGCCTTTGGAAACAATTTCTTGCTGGATAGAATTAGCCATTCGTTTGATTCAGAACGCTCTGTCAGTATCAGTTAGCACACGCCAGTTAATATCATCAGGTTTTTAACGTTAATTACATTCTAAAGCACATCTTGAATTTGTCTTTGAAATTGTTATTTCAAACGATATTGGATTCTGGAGACAAAGTTCACAAAAAGAATTACCTTTGATCACTTTTCAACATTCGAAGCTAAAAACTTAACCTGAATATTAATGTCAATGGTGGTTCCTGACTTTTGAAAGAATCGGGGCCCACAACATGTTATTAAATTTTAACAAGAAGTTCTTAACTTGAGAGAGTGCTTATGAAATTTGTTACACAATGTCAAGAGTAGAATAAATTGGGTCTGCTGTCTACGTACCTGACACCGTCTCGTCGATGATGTCATGACCTAGGACGGTCAACTTCAAGTGAACACTCAAATCTTCGACATTATACTCGGCCAGCACACAAGCTAGATTTAAAACAAAAACCCTTTTAAGCAAGCTACATGTACATTCTGAACTAAAGAACACTTTGGAAATGGTAATATAGTTTCACATTTATGACATGCATCAAAGTCTCATTTATTTTACCATTTGTTTTTTCATTGAGGGGTTGGAAGTTTGAACTTCTGATCGAACGCTTCATCTCGTCGCGAATCGTTCGTCGTACAAAGAAGCTATTTATCAATTTTCAGGTGTCTGCTTATGTTCTTCATCCCAAAAAATGGTAACCGAACGCTTTAATTCTTGAATACCATGCGCATGCGTAAAGTACGTAGTGACACATTCTTGATCGATGCGATATAATAAAAAAAAAGGAAGAGAATAATTAAACAAGTGAATCGGAGTCTAATAATTTCCCTATATACCCGCATTTATTTGGTAACGTTTTGATGTCCAGATCAAATTTTGCTCTAGTGGTGTTCCGATGACTTTAGCTTATTTTGGTCGTGCTTTTACGTTTGACAAATTCTAAGTCACGGACTTACCATCCACATCAAACTTGCCAGCGAACTTGACCTGGCCGCAGCAATGAGCTGAGGTTGCATCCGTTGTGCAATCACCTGATGCTTGGCGCGTGCTTACGCCCTCTGTTGACGAAAGTACAACAACAATATTTTACCTTTAATAGACTCAAGGGCGTCAATTCGCTCGTATACCCACCGCCCAACCGCCGTGTATCTCTATTGTGCGATTTGCTATAGATGTATAGTTGTTGGCATGTTTTTCGGTCTTTAAAGTTAAAGATCAAATGGAGGTCCGTATTTCATTGTTAAAAATAAATTGGCTCAATCTCCAAAGAACTGTGCGAAATGTACAGGAACTAAATGTTGGCGGGGCCAAAAAGTCGGATTTGTCAAGTTTTTAAAGACATAGAGCGTTTTCGAAACGACTGGCTTTTGCTTCGTCTTCGGCTTAAGGAGATTAGGACTCCAACTTCTGGAACTCCAGCTACATTTAAGGTGCCTGCACTGCTCTGCTTCAGGAACATTCAATCGGTTGATATGAAACCACATGTTGTAATATTTTTGTTTAGTTTGCCTCCCAGTGATTCAGAAGTAGGAGGCAAAGCCGTATCCGAAGCCGAAGCAAAGGTTTCGAAAACACCCATAGAGAGCGACTTTAGCTTACTCGTTTGAATAGCAATAAAAGTTGATTTGGATTTGGAGGCTGCCTATATTTCTAGACTTACGGTCTGCAAGAATCATCATTGCCACCTCCTTGGCGCTCTTGGTTGCCAGTTCTGCCTCAAGGAGACCCACCAACATCTCCTCTTCTTCCTTGGTCAATGCACGCTCTTCATAAGGCACCTTAAAAAATAACCAAATGCAAAATTGGGGCTTTTAAAACTCTTGGTGGCAGCACACACTTGAAGTCGCATGGTGAACTATAAGGCTACAGTTTAAAATCACACACAGGTGTATGGGAAGTGGCTGCAGCCGCTACCATAGTCTCGTGTGTAATTTTAAGCCGTAGCCAAGAAATTCGGGCATGGCTTAACATCATACACTCACTGTATTGTACTAGAAAAAAAACTAGCAAAAATGACTGAATGCAAATTTCGTAGGAAAAACAGAATTCGAAACACCTTTTCACAAACTCACCCGAAGAGAAAACGCACCGACCGATGCCGCGATGGCGCAGATGGCGATGAGCAGTAATGCACGCATGGTGTTATTCTTCAACTCAAAAACTCAACTCAATTCTTCAACTTCAACTCACAACAACTTTTCTCTCGCTTTGAAGTGACGGTATGATCTGGTACAAAACGATCAATTCGGGAGGCATTTATAACATTTAGGTGTTTACTTTAGTTAAGGGCCACAAAATTTTAGGAGAGTTGCTAAATTAATGGCCCGTGCAGGTGATCAGCAACCGTGTCCCATAGTTTTCTGTTTTCTTTGCTTCAAAAGCAAATAAAAGTTGGCAACAAAACGGTACACAACCCGTATAAATATTGCTAGCAATGTTTATGACTGTTTGATTTCACATCACGGTTTGTCTGACAGTGCACTTTTTTCAGGTAATCTTTGACGACTGTGCAAACGGAACTGCCAACCATATACACAATTACCAGTAGAAGTTGCTGAAAAGGAACTCATGTATTTGTTCCGTTTTTGGACGAGTGGTTTAAATGGCTAACCCTTCAAAGCATCTTACGTCAGTGTCATATTTCTAGTGGTATTTATCAGCTTTCGCTGAGTTTTGAAAAACAATAGTGGAATTGAAAAGAAAAACAAACGCAACAATCTTAGTTCAAGGATCATGTGCAACTGCAGTCACATTTCGGTTTTTTATTATTATTATTTTTTTTTTGAATTCTCATTTCTTGTCGGTGGTACACAGTAAAAAAAAAACCAAGTTGGATACTGTTTGGCAATGTACTTTACCCAGCATTGCGATAAAATTACCCCATATTAGGTTGAATTGGGTAAAAGCTGTCAAACTATTGGGAAGAATTTGCGCAAGAGTGTAGGCAGTTGATAATTCGACCAGCATTGTTCGAATTATCAAGCCATTTTGCCCACATTTTTTTACAGTATATAGACAGCCTATGCAAAAAGACTCTCAAGCCGTCAGACAATCCTGGGTATTCGGTGTCTATATAATACGAAGGTAAAGTTGCCAAACCGAATATCGATCGCCGACAAACATCATAGGCCTAATTCAAATTTGGTACAATTATGTATTTTCTGAGTAAAAGTGATTAAGCATGTTACAAAATTTGAATATTAACCCCAAAAAACTGATCGATACATGAATATATTTAGCATGTTAATGGCTTATGGGTTTCAAACGTTATCCACAAGCAGGAACCAGTCTCACGTTGGGTACAATTAACTATACTATGGAATGACGTTTTTAACGTGATTTAAAATTAGTATGAAAGTTCCATTAGCCTTCTGTCAATAGTAACCACATCTCAACACTAATCATTCTGCAAAAAACAATTCACTGTATGATTTTAAGTATTAACTGCGTATAGAGACCATGAATATACCACTGGTAAAATGATTATACCTTCACAAAGCATATGTACTTGTAAACGTTCTTGCAAATAATTGCCATCATAAACCTTTCAATGTTGTTTTTTGACTTCCAATTGCAATGGAAATGTTAACCATCATCTGACAGTTCAAATATCCAACTGTACTTTGATGCCCTGAAATAGTGCCTCATTTTTATAAAAATTTAAATTTTGGTGAAAGAAAAATCCCAGCCTTTAATGCATTGACACACAATCCATTTTCTTCTATTTTTGAACTTCGCAAATATTTTGCCGCTCTTATAAGACTTTTGGAAACAAATCGGTTACTCTATATAGAAAGACACAAAATCCTGAAATATCATATATACACACACAAACACTAAATGTCGGTTACAATGTGCTTTAAAACATCTGAGTATAAGTGAACATAAAGTATGACAAATGTTCGCAGATTAAGTTTTATCCAAAGGGTATTAATTACAAAGTGAAGTTATTATTTGCTTTGTAAGGATGTTTAAGTGATTGCCTCAAATATCTATTTTCATTATTCACAATTCTCATTATTCACAATTAGTTAATGGTGTAATTAAGGACGTATCGTTGTAAGGTGTATTAACGTAAATGACATATTATTAAACGATATCTGGACATATAAACAGGGAATAAAGCTTAATTTGTGTACAATTTCAAGCAAATAAAAACCAAACACAAAATTTGGGTGGGGGAATAGAAAATACCCGAAGATAGTCGGGTAAAAACAAAGGGTATTGTTTACTTTCATATAAAATGTTAGCCTCTCAATCTTCAAACTCATTAGTCAACTCAGGTCATTGAGGTTTATTTTCCAGTCAGTTTTGCAGCCACCTGTTTCTTCGCTTTCTTGGCGCCCTTCCCTACGTTCTCGTAAGACGTGTCATCTTCCTTAGAGGCAGCCAGCAGAGCCTCGAAGATGAATCGGTATTGCGCCTAAAATGTAAACATCGATGAAGAAATATCATGCTTTCAGTCACAATAGACACAACCATCGATCGAGCATTGATAGCGTGCAAATAGAGCGCCCTCTATAGACTACGACGCCACTGTTCTCCTCTTGTCAGATGGGATTTAGTCAACCGTAACAATTCCACCAAGTTTCAGGTGCTTAAATGATAAGCTTCGATTTCACTGTTCTCTAAGTCACGGTTGGCACGTGAAAAAAAATGATGTATTTGTTTTGTTTTGCCTTTTTTGGCAAATATGTTTCTTTCAGACTTTGAATATTTAAATATTACCACATTATCTTTATGAAAACAAAACACTCCAAACGTATCGTTATTACGCAGAACATAACGTTCATTATGATAAAAAACTGGCTATTTTTTTCACCAAGGTTTACTACGCCCATTTGGGGTCAATATGCAAATTGAAGTCAAAGTAATCGACAACCCAGCTAGTTTAATATAAAAAGTGTATCAGAGAACTTACCGGTGTTTGCACCATCTTGTTTCGTTTTTGTCTCATGCGATAGATGAAGCCAAGAACATCAACTTGTCCTTCTTGGCGCATCTGATCAAGCATGGAGTCCAGGGCGATGTAGGTTCCTGTGCGGCCGATACCATTACTATAAAATAAACCGAAAACAATGGCAAGTTTCAAAATTACCTAGGCTCACTTTTGTCGATAATTTTATAATAATGGCCTACATGGTATTTAACCAAGCAGTTTAGCTGTTGACTATCGCTTATGGCACTTATTCGTAACTTAGTTCCTACCTGCAATGTACAACGGTCCGTCCCTTGTTATGTTCAGCGTTCACAACTTGCATGAAGTTGAGCACAGTAGTCGGGTGCTCTGGTGCTTCCATGTCTGGCCAGGTCTTGAAATGAAACTGTTTCACCAGCCTGTTACTTTCCGCACTAAACACCTAAATGTGATACGAACATATGGGTCTAAGGGATGGTGATATTGACATTTTAATGGAACAATCAAAGCGGCCTTGTCATAAAATCGATACTTCGCCAAACTTCAGCCAGATAAAAAGGAACCAACCTTTTGGTAGAACACTATAAATCGTCGCACAGGATTTACGGATTAACATTTCAGCCTTGAAAACGGAAACAAAAAAGAAACAACTAGGCCTACCTTGTCTATCCGAAAAGCACGAATTGTGTAGTCCAAAAACACGTCTTCTTTCTCAGTGCTTACTGCGATGTCAGAATAAGTCTTTATTCCGGTATCTGGCCAGTACTGATGACAATTAACCTCAATCTGACCAACAAAATGCAATGGAAAGCAATTTCAGTTTTACATTTTGTTTGACAAGACAAATTACAAGACAAATTATACTAGACCTATCAGTATTCACTAAAGAAAAGACGTAAAAATCCATCTTACAAAAAAAATTCCCATTTACGTCTTGTTTGCAAAAGATATGCCCCACGTTACCTCGCCGTTTTCTACCGGATTGGTCAGCATGATGATCTTATCCACCTTCGTCTGCCACACCATACGCCAGAAATCTCCTACGGTCGATTCGGTTGGTCCTTTTAGACAAACACAAATCAATGGATGTCTTAAGCAATTAAACAATCGCTCGTCTCTTTGTAATTGGGCCTATAGTAGTTTCTTCGACCTCAAATTATTTTTTAAATGTAAAGCCAAAAGGCAAGCTTAATTCCATTTGTATTATTTACCTTGACTGGCTATGTACATGTCCTTCTCCAAATAACCCTGTAAAGGAAAAATCAATTTAGTTGAAAATCAAAATACTAAAAATACAGTCCACCTTTTTAATGGTTAATGCTAGCTGTCATGCTTATATGGACGTCAAAATTAATGGTAGCCAATACAAATTATGTTGTTTTCAGAATTCAAAGAATGCTAAATTGCACTGTATAAAAAAAATGAAAAATTATGTATAAATTTACCAACTTGGTATAACACAAATTCAGTGAAAATTCCCATAAAATGGTACATGCTACTTACATCGATGTAGCAAGCGTTTATGTAATCAGAATCAGGATCATTCTGCAACGGCTCCAACACGACACGCGAATGGTCATCTATGAACAACGACATCGACAAGAGAACTGATTTATTTTTCCTGTAACGTGGTTTCAATTTCTAAACAGTAGAATGTGCCCCTTTTTATATAATTAAGTGATACTCCAACCCAAAACTTGTTTAAAGCTCACTTGCTTGAAACACGAAAGATATTTGACCCCCAAAAAAAGGACTTAAAAAAATTAGAACCAGTTTAATGTATCATTTAGTCCTTACACATGTTGTATATTCTTCCAAGCAAAAGATCTAGCATCATCAAATAGCCGTCCAGATGTCAACCAATACTTACAGACAATGATGTCCGTATCAAGGTTCTTACTCTCATTTTGTGGTTTCATAGCCACAGTCGCTGGACGTAACTGACCATCTGGAAGAGTCTGAAAGTTTAAATAATAAGACCAAACGTAGAAAAGACTTTGTTTTGCTTTGTTGATACTCTCCTTACTTATAGAGATGTCGGTCCGTGTGAATTTCTATATGAATGCTTTACCTGTATGCATTGGTTTATAAACTTTTGCTGACCATTTCTCCAGACCCGATAAAGGACAAAGTGCTCTGTCCGAAACGTAGAAAATAATTCTCACACTGGTCTTTTTTTCCAAGCCACACTTCTTTGTCAAAGAAACGTATGTTCTGTGTTTTCCCCCGCAAATATTGGTTGTTATTGCAGCTCTTTTAAAGATAACAAAATGGTAGGCACTTTTTTATGTTTGTTTTCACCACGTACCAATCTTTGATTTTCACTCACCATGAAGTCTGCAGGGAATCCATTTTGACCAGCCTGCTCCTTCTTGCGGATGTATTCTGGGAGCTCCTCAACACGAACCGATGTCAGCTGACTGAATAGCTTACGTATCAGTTGCTCTTGCGCATCCTCGTCCGCAGCTGGTTGCGGGATGGATGGTTTCGGATGAGGTTTGGGCTTCGGCTTACGTGCGATGGACGGTGCGGAAGACTTCTCTTTACCCTCGTCCACGGATGCGTACACAGCAGAATCTGGAACCTCATACGTTGCGTCGGCAGCGTGCGGTTTCAGAGGCGGTTTGGGCTTCGGTTTCCGCTCAGTTTGCGGTACAGACGACTTCTTCATGATGTCAGCGTCTATGTATGTGTACGCGTGAGGTTCGGCTGAGCAAACCTCATAATCATCCACATCCTGTGATATACTTGGGTTCTGTGCAATGGGTTGGGCGGAAGATATCGTGACTACACCATCGCCAAGGCTCGTGTACGGGGCCGGTTCCGCTGTAGGTTCCGGAACCTGATAGTCCACATCTAAATAGAGAATATCATCCGACAGGTTTCAAAACATGAAATAAATTGAATGTTACACAACTTTATCAGCATGATTTTTTCTAAACATAAGCCTACAGCTGGTAAAACAATTCCAATCAAAATGTCGGCCGATATCTTCAAAGGTCATTGCTAAGCTCTGCTCTGCAGCTTTTGACCATTGGAAAAGCCTTTTTGTCCCTCTTCATTGCCAATGGTGGTCTTTGCTTTCAACCATATTGGGAACAGATTCAAAGTTTATCTTGAAATGAAAAACTTTTACAGAAAACTCACCTGCTTCGAAAGCTTTGTTCTGTGGAAGAGAAGTTTCTCCATGGACGCCATCAGAAGGCTGGTTCTTTCGACGGCGTCTTCTGTAAATTAGTTCCAAGGTTATCAAATCAAACAAAAGCATTTTCCTCTTCATTTTACGAACATTGAATTATTACTTGAGTTTTGTGAGTGGTATTAAATCCTTGGCATTTGTATAACCCCCAATTGGTCCTCGATGGAAAGACAAAAGAGGATATTTGCGACTGATCAATCTTTATGCAATTATGATTTTGATGTACCTTTTATACAGCACAATGACGACAATTATAACCACCAGAATCAGGATTACAGCAGCTGCTACTGACCCGCCTATCACTGCCGAGGATGAGTTAGTTGCGGGATTCGTGTCCATTTGGGGCGCTGTTACTAAGACAATTATAGAAAAGGGAGAAAAAAAATTCCAAATGCGATTTCGTTTCGATAGTGATTAAAGAAATTTGTTGTAGAAAATATTCTGAAATTTCTTCAGCGGAAATCAATTCTTCAAAGGAAATCGATGGATTGCAAAGCTGAGATTGTCAAAAATCGGACATATGCTGCACGTCAAACGATGTGTTTACAATCATAGACGGTCATCACCAAGCCTAAGCTAAGATAAGAATTTATTTTTCAAGTTGACGGCTTAAGAGGAGCTAGATCTGTCAAGTAAAAGTTAATTACTTTTGCATTTCTCGAGACTTCATCTACGAGTTTGTGATAGATGTGGACAACGCCGGAGTCCTACTAGAAAAGGCAAAGTCGACTTTTGTAAATATCCGGACAAATTGTCTACATTTTAATACTGATTTTCAAGTAGCCTTTTCGAGAACTGTTTAACCACCCCCCCCCCCGATAAAAAAGGCCTTGTGACGCCATTGGGAGATTTAAACAATCTGCCGCCCCATCCCCCACCCCTTTCCTGCAAAACTTTCTGGATCCGCCCATGTATAAACTTATAACCTTTTAAGGTCGTTTTCACTTGAGCCTGACTGTACAGTCCGGCTCCGGCAGTGGTGCTAGCAGCAACCTGAAAACTGTACTCGGTGAGCGGGGATAAACCCTGGATGGTCACCGATTCCTCTGATGTCACTGACTGAACGACTTCTGTAGATGGTGGGCCTACTTCAGTCAGGATGTACGTGTAGCCTGTGATGATACCACCTCGGCTTCCACAAGGTGGCTTACTCCAGGAAAAACTCAGGCTGGTTGACGTCACCGAGGTGGAATTCACTTCAGTTGGGGACTCAGTTGGCTCTAAAATAACCAAGAAATAGTCAAGATTAAATTCTCGCAAATGACCCATAAGGGAGACAGGTTTTGCTCAACAAAAACACTTGTACCTTAAGTAGACAAGTTATTAGAGAGATATTTGAATGTCTCCAGAATATTTTAAGTCCTGTTTCTAGGTAGATGTTTAATGTCACAAATAGCTTCAATCGATTCCTTGTGAAATTTACAAAGTTTGATGAGGGTAGGTTAAGTGTCATTAAAGTTCGGTTCGGATTGTACAAAGAATTATATTTCATATAACTCTTGATGTAAAACTCGTTGAAAAGTTTTTTAGATTAAATAACCTTGTATTATGTAATTAATGCGTCGAAGACATTTGCTTTTGTGCGTCGAGGTGACACAAACTAATTATGGCAAACAATTCCATTTCAAGAAAATTTGAAAGCATAAAAACTCACTTGTTATTGGTGGCTTGGTCACCTCAGGTCCCTTTACATCACCAGGGTACAACGGCCGAATGTAAACTCTGTAGTTCAGTGTAGACTCTAAGCCAGTTATGAAATGGAAAGTTTCTTGTATCGATTCTTGAGCTATAGTGTCTTCACACTCATCCGTGGTTGTCAATTCGTAGCCAGAAGAGCAAGGATCTGGTTGCCAGGCAACAAACAGTTGATGAGGATCGCCTGACGACACCTCCAGCCCAAGTACGCCATTTTGAGCTGATGAAAAATTGCGACGAGTAAGGAACACGTCAAGAACATTACATAATAAATAAGTATATAATCTGCATGCCTTGGACAGGTTTTCGGCATTTCCGAATCATAGTGTTATAACACTGTTAATTCTTTGGAAAGTTTACTAAAATAATATTTCTTACTTGTGCACTGGCAGTTACTTCCAAAATATGGTGCTTCGCAGCCTGAATAAAAAAATAAAGAAAACACGTGATTAGATTAGTGATTATGATAATATAAATATGGATTGCTGTTTACAAAAATGGGCAATGTAAATTATTTTAAAGATGAAAGGCAATTCCTCATCGGAAGACACACTCACCATTGCTGCATTCTCCTGTATCTTTACTGCAGGTTCCTCCCGATGCACAGTGACATGTCTGCTTACAGTCAGCACCAAATGCTCCTTCAGGGCATTCTGACGAAAAAAAATAGTTCTCCATAAAGAAACCACTCAATTAGGATATTTTGATAACAACTTAACTATAATTAAGTAAAATGACACTAATGACTGATACAAGCCAAGCTACCTTACCTTGCATACAGTCAAGTCCCATGTAACCTGCAGCACACGAGCATCCATAAGGATCAGGAAGACAGAACAAACGCCCTCTGCAAGCCTCGCGGTGTGGATCAGTGCTACCGAGACACCTCTGATCGGCAGTCTTACCAAAGACCTTACGACCATGGGCTGCAGTTTCCATAAAACATTACACAGAAACGAAAACTTTTAAAACGTAAAGTGACATTTAAATATGTACCTCAGTACTTTTACTACCGCAAAATATCTGGTTAGGCCTGACAGACTTGTTCTGAGATGTGCTTCCTTGCAGAAGCCATAAATTACGTTCGTTATTGTAAAACAATTCTGGGCTTGTTTGTTTTATAGTTTGCTGCCTGCCATTTTTCTTCTGGAAGGCCTCCAACTCTTTACCTTGCTCGCAATTATCTCCACTGAACCCCGGAGCGCACACACAGGTACCAGACTCGTCATGACATACACCGCCATTGTAGCATCGACGACAGGTTTTCAGACATGATGGTGGGTCCCAACGTCCAGAAGGACAATCTATAGTATTAAAGAAGCGAAAGCACTTCCAATTTTGAATCTTAGAAATTGAACAAAATGAATTCCACCAAGTTTACAAATATATAAAGAACAAACAAGCCCAATTTTGTTTAGAGACTCAATGTAGAGACTCTCCAACCGACCTCTAACTATGAGCCTCATGATTCCATGCAGTTGCTCCTCCTCTTGATCTGAAACGAAGCAGCTGTATACTCCATCATCATCCTTAGCGACAGTCGATATCAGTACACTCAGGAGGTCGCGCCAAGTATCAATGACGTCACCCCCATCACGTCGCCATCTGTAGTTGGTGTTTGGTGAGTTTACGTCACGCATTTGCAGCACCACAGAGTCTCCGATGCTTGCTGTTTGCGTCCGCACAACGGGACGTATATGAACGGTGCTTTCTGAAAAGGCAGTAAATTTAAATCACCAGAACACTTGCAAAGCAAAAATTCAAGAATTGTTGTTGATCATGCACAAAAACAGCAAATAATAGTACCATTGTTTCCTTACCGTTTTTCGATAAAATGACGGTCTGTATCCTAGTAGTGATGTCATTGCTGATCGCCTCAGAGTAGAAGACGCCTGTCCTGTCAATCCCACCCTCCTCTGGTAATCTCAGGATCAATCTAGCTGCACATCCTGTAGACGGATCAGACGATACCATAGATCCTGAGGGAAGTGCTCCGCTATTCCCTCTTATTGTTAGTTGGCGGCCGAATGAGACACTGGCAGTGATGTCATCAGGACCTTTGTACGCTGTGATGCTTGCATCATTGTCTCCAATGAGAGCAGGATTTGTGACCAGAGTAAAATCTATACCGCTGTCTGTCCAAAAAAAAAATCCATACTGAAGTTTCATTATTGACCAAAACAAGTTTCATTTGACCAATTATTTTTAAACCGGCCAATTATTTTTAAACTCAGGTCAGATCTGAACAACTTTTTTCTTCATTTTTTGGTGACAGCATACTGGCCATTCATGGTGCTGTCAACAACATAAAGTACATCTGGCAAAAATACCTGTTTGCTGGAAATCACATGTAATCACCGTCACTTCGCATAGTCCGAGTCTCGCCATTCCGGGGATATCGACGCTAACATACCGGGCAAGTACAGGCGGATCGCAAGTAAACTCTGCGAATTCGTCGGTTTCAGCTTGGACTTGACTCACTGGAGTTCCACACATTACATTATTGGTATGTCTGTCGCTCAGCCCTGCCCTTACAACACCATCCTGTAAATGGGGTCCTTAATTAAAAATATATATAAATTTAGAAAAAACTCTATTAATCATTAATGTATTGTAAGTTATAATGTATTTACTCTGATGAGTGTCAGAACTATATATTCCTATTTGCAATTTCATTTGCACTGATCATTTAATGTGGAAAAAAACAGAAAGAGGATGTGATAGTTTTTTTAATACGAACTTGATATACCAAAACAGCTACGAACAATACACGACGTTGACCCCCAAAATGTTACACAGAAGTTCTAAATAAACTCAGTTGGAAAGTTCAAGACATACAACCTTATCTTACCGTTGACAGAGGGACGAACTCGGATTTTTCCAAGACACTGACTTGCTTTGAGGTCCAGCTTCCACCATGGGTTCATTTCTTCCACTAATATTCGAAAATATTTTGGAAAAAATCATACCATAATGTTTCACCATTTCAAGTGGCGCAATAACTATGGTGTCTGATTCAGGGATTCCGGACCTGTTATTTTATTTTCTCATTAGTTGGTCTTCAATGGAGTGTTCAGACAGAGAACCATTAAACTACAATATGGCACAGCGCAATACAGCTATATTCATGCACTACTATTTGAAAAGGGGTATACCCGATGTTCCCCAATACCTTTGTTCCCCAAAATCCTTAGGGTTAGTGTTACTTTAGGGGTAGGGTTGGGGAACATAGGTATTGGGGAACAGTATATTGGGTAACATAGATATGCACCCTTTGAAACCATGCGTCCATAAAGAGACTCGTGAAAGATCATGCTTGGTCAAGGACGGGAGGCTCAGGCTCAGCACAAGATGTTAATTGTAATTTGTTGAGGATAAAGTTTCTGGAATAGGTGAGTTTTGGTGGAAGCCGTGTATCTGACAGCCTCGGCGATTATCAATATGGGAGGGGACCAGCTGTCCCGCCCATGGCCATTGTAGCTTACTTACTTGTCCGGCTGCAGTACGGTTCCCCTGGAAGGCTATCTACAGCTTTACCAGGGATGAAACCATCTGTTGAGCTTTGAGTGCTGGGCTTGTCAGTCAAATTGAGGGCTGCATGATACACCATTCAGAATAAAAAAAAATGAGTATTTTGAAGAAAAAAAACCAACAATTTTTGGCTGCAACAGTTTGACTTACATGTAAGCATTATAGAGGGTGTGTAACCTAAACCGTGACTTTATTGCGGGATGTGGCCAAATGTGGCTTTTTTAATTTGGCATTTTTTATCTCTAAAAACCGTTTTAAGACAATCAAAACTGGTAAATTTGTAGCGTCTCGAGGCGCCTTTATTCATCACGCGTTGACATGGCACGAGAAGCCACGTTTTAGGGCCTATTATTTTAAGAGTTGCATAAGTGAACAGGAACATTTGGCAGTTAAGTACTTTGCATGAACATCGCGCTATTGAGAAAATGGAAATAATTGTTGATCCCTTAAGGATGGGAGACACTGCATTATTAATTTGAAAACGTTGCCTCATTTAAATCCATACGTCTTTCACTGTCAAAATTAATAATAAACATATATATCACAATTTAATCCCGACTTTAGGTTTACCTGCTGGATGGAGTTCACATGGCCATACCATTACTTCAGCCAGTGAAAGCCAGGTTTCTCTAGGAATATCGACGCTAACATACCGAGCAGGTCTGGAGGGATCACAGGTGAATTCAATCCAATCATTGATTAAGGCTTGATACAGGCTTACTGGTGAACCACACGTCGGGTTATCAAGATGTGCATCACTCAGGCCAGCACGGACAACAGCACCTTGTAAACGTAATCTAACGTCGTCTGAAATTAAAAACAAAAAAAATAAGAAAGACATAAAAATATGCATTACTTTGGTACATTCTGAGGGATGATTTAAATACGCAGTTTAAAAAAAAAATCAGTTATATGTGATGTTTTTTTTCAGCTTTCAGTTGGGTCATAATTTGTGGTACTTGAAACACTGTCAGTTAGCTCACTCCAACCGTTGCAGTTAAATAAATGAGGTGTTTACGTACGTTCAAGATGATCTGGATTCCTGATGGCAATTTTCCCAATGCAATGAACAGAAGTCATGTCTATCTTCCACCAGGGATTTTGATCTAAATCTGAAAGACAAAAGTCAGGTAAAATATCCAAAACACACGTTGGCAACAAATAACTACTCTTAATTGAAAACCGGTTTAAGGGGAAACGCCGAAAAATTATTGGAATACTTGTGACTTTATTAAGAAGTTTTGAAATGAATGAAGACAAAAGGGATGAGCTGGAAGAAGGGTTGGTGGTACGGGTGTTTGCATGCAGCGCCATACGCCGGTGCGAAATGCGAATCCACTTTCACGTCATGAAACATTCTCTGAGAGTTCGACAGATTTGAATGGCCCCATTCGCGAATTCGCAGCGCGAAAACGTGACGTGACGTCACAAATTCGTATTCGCCCTTTCACGCCAAGTATGCATCGGGTCAATTTGCAAATTTTACGTTAGATTAAAATGCATGTTAATCTTCGATTAATGAGTGCTCGAAATCATTGAAGTTATATCGTTGTGAATGAGTACATTTTGTCAATGACATTGTTTAGACAAACTCAAAGTTTCGTGCACAGTAGTTTGGAATTTAACTGAGGCGTCATATTTTGTTGGAATTATATTTTAAGGCAATATCAAATGGAAGTCGTTGAAGTTACCTGTATGACTACAGTGGGCGACATCATAACCATACAGTAAAGATCCATCCACAGCTCCTGAAGCATACCAAGTACCAGAACTATTAGAGTAATCGGAGCTCTGGCTGCTTGGGAGTCCCGTTAAATTCAGGGCTGCAAGAATAACAGGAAAAGAGGACTGCAAAGCCATTCATTTATTTACAGAAACAAACTTCAATATCGAAAAAAGATCATTTGGCATCGCTGATATGATATGTATGGTATTATGTCATGATTCAACACATTCACATCATCTAGTGATGCTGCTTAATGAAGTATACTTTGTTCAAAGATGAATTGAAAATTGATATTGTCAGATTTGTCTCTTTTTTCTCTTAGATTATGCAGATTTTATTTTTTTTTCATTCATTTCTTTCTGGTAATGAAACCAAGGATTCCTCAAAAGTACCCTAAGCACTGTAGCTCGAAAGCCCGAAGAAACATGCAGAGAGAATACAATGAGAAGCAAATACAGTTTTAGAGGTGGGAGGAAAACCCCAGAAGAATGTTCTGAGGAAAACCCATAGAATCAGGCAGGGACTGAAAACCCAATCCACATATTGGCCCGGGCAGGATTCAAACCCGGGTCACAGCGGTGGAAGGCGAGGAAAGTACCGCTACGCGAACCTGACTCCCCAAATAGATAGTTTTTACAGCACATCTGATCCTCCTTATCCCACCTGTTGTTGTGTCAGTCTTGATCGTATCCGTGGTAACCTCTTCAATCATGACTTCAACCAAGTTGAGTATGGTATTAATCCCGTCAACCCGACCACTTCTAGGGATATCCACGCTGACGTATCGTGCAGTGACGTAGGGGTCTGGTAGGAAATCAATCACAGCTCCGCTTATAGCGTCATCATAAGCAACCCGTCCTACCTCTGGGTTCTGCAGGTGATTGGAGCTCAAACCAGCACGAATTACACTACCGTGCAATCGACGAGCTGCAACAAAATTGATAACAATGATCAATAACATGTATAAAGTACTAGCAAACAGTATTATTTTTATTTTGACTGAATGCCTTCTTAATTTGAACGTACTTTTTCTGAACTATTCAAATTGGTTGTTTCTCATTTTGAAGTGTTTGTCCTAAGCCTGCATATCTGTGTGTAACGTAATGTCCGTGGGGTACCTAATGTCTAAGAAATAGCTAGTCATGTCTATAGACCATAAACGTAGCGGCCATCTTAGAGGGCATCTGGTTTGATTTAATTCAGTAATAATGAATACACACAAGGTTCACTATCATAGCATATCCCAGCAAAACAAAGACATTGCCCTCTAAGGTGGCTGCTACGCAAAAGGTCTATAATAAGTCACAATTATAAGATTTGAGGCTTTGCATGGTGGAGTATATCAATCGTTTCGGTTTGCGGTAACACCATGTGGTAACACCATAGCCCCAGAGAAACACTGGTACACCCGTCGTATCAGAGAAGCTATTGAGATCCACAAACATGACACTGTACCACAAGACATCGGCTATTTCATAAGCAACATATGGCATTCAATAATACCAATATCATTTCGGTTTGCGGTAACACCATGTGGTAATAACTACTGCTTAGAAGATATTAGTTCTGAAAAGAACTTGTGCTGCTTATTATCAACTTTGCTAAGTAGTTTTTGTTCTGATAAGAACAGTCCTGCTGTAAGTTCTGAACGAACTTGTCTTTGGTCTTAACGTTTCGACTAGCCTGCTCTAGTCTTCGTCAGGAGAGCAGTCTCCTGACGATGACTAGAGCAGGCTAGTCGAAACGTTGAGACCGAAGACAGTCTCCTGACGATGACAAGAGCAGGCTAGTCGAAACGTTGAGACCAAAGACAAGTTCGTTTAGAACTTACAGCAGTACTGTTATTATCAGAACAAAAAACTACTTAGCAAAGTTGATAATAAGCAGGACAAGTTCTTTTCAGAACTAATATCTTCTAAGCAGTAGTCATTACCACATGGTGTTACCGCAAACCGAAACGATACCGATACCCCACCATGCAAAGCCTCAAATCTTATATCAATAATACCAAGTTGCAACACTCATAGCTCACAGCCAACTGACACACCTGAGCGAGCAGGACACTCAGCTGGCATCCCAGTTCAACACAATTAATGCCCAGGGCTCACAGCCAACTGACACACCCGAGCGAGCAGGGCATCCCATTCTAACACAATGCCAACAGACAACCAATTAGAATCCACCACTGCAAGCACCCCCAATCCTAACACAGCCTACTTAAGGAGTAGCATCTACAACTCTCTCCAGTCTCCTGACGATGACTAAAGCAGGCTAGTCGAACTGTTCTCATCAGACCAAAAAAAAAACTACTTAGCGAAGATGATAATAAGCAGGACAAGTTTTTTTTCAGAACTAAATATCTTCTAAGCAGTAGTTATTACCACATGGTGTTACCGCAAACCGAAGGTCACAATTAGTTAAGCAGCTCACACGACCCGATTTCAATCAGCTACCCATCCAAATATCAGTTGAAAAAAATACACAGCACTTACGATTCTGGGAAAAAACATCGTCTATTCTGTTAACCAGAGTAATTTTCCTTAAGCAGTAGACAGCCCCCAGGTCCACTTTCCACCAGGGGTTCGTTTGTTCCTCTAGGGAGGCATACCCTGCGTGAATAGAAAAAAATATGTAATTCATTTGATCAATTAGTCACGTTCATTCTCAGTCTATTAACCAGACTAATTTGCTTCAAGCAGTAGACCCAGGTCCACTTTCCACCAGGGGTTCGTAAGTTGCTCAACAGTGTCAAACGCTGTGTGAATAGGGGAGAAAATATTGTATTAATTAAATGTGATAATTATACGTTCCTTCTGTGTTTATTGTTTTAACCAGACTCATTGTCCTGACGATTTACACAGTTTTCCTTGGTTTCTCTTCAATTTAAAGTATGTGCTTTAATTTGTGGTAACATTCTTCTAAATTTCTTTAAAATTTCTATAACGTTTTGTGATTTTTCGCAAGCAGTAAAAAAATAAATAAAAAAGGTTCATTTTCCACCATGTTTGGGTTACTTTGTCAAGTTTTGAGTGTTGTATCCTTTGTGAATGGGGACAAGTTTCAATCAAAGAATCACTCTGGCTTCCCCCCCCCCCCCCCCCCCCCCCTGTGTATTCTGTTAACCAGCAGAGTGATCATTCAAGTAGTTTTACTCTCTAATTTCCAAAGAGTGAAATTAGGGACTAGACGTTTTAGAGTGAAAAAAAAACCACTTCAGTCGAATCTCGAATGAAAACTCAATCTTTACGATTGAAGAAATTTTACTCTAAAACGTCTAGTCCCTAGTTTCCGACTGGAAGTAAATGTTAACTCGAATGGAGTGAATTTTCACTCTTTGGAATTTAGAGAGTAATCGACATCCTCCATTGACGGAATAGCACGAGCAACATTCACAAAGTTGCACGAGGTTGTTTTATCTACCATAAGCTAGCTTTATCTCTGTTAATGTCTCAAGTTAAATATCTTTCGGGATAGAATCAGGGTAGCTAAGTTTTCTTCTTCAAACATTAACAAGCTTTTGTCACGTTTTGCGTTTGTAAACAGATTTTGTCAACTTTTGTCAAGGTTTTGTGGTGCGACGTTTGAAAATATGCTATGAGCACACATTCTGGAATTTGTATCCTTGTGGAGTAATTTCTTTGTTCTCGTGTACTAAAGTTTTCGAGTTCGAAAGTGTAGGCCTATTTTCAAAATGCTCCTATTTAAACCAGAATTCCTGGGCTGAAATTCGGGCTTAATATCCCTTACATAAAATACTTCAATTTGCGACCAATCAACACACCTTGGAAATTCCTAGTTTTTGAGTAAATTCCCTATTTCGTGATAACCTTGTGGAGACGTACTCGCCTATAGAAATTGCTCTGTGGAGACGTATACAATCTTTGTTCCCTATTGTGCACATGTCTCCAGAGAGTACCGTGTACCACAACTGTTTAACATCTCATGAAAAGAACAGTTCTTTCAGCAAGTTTATAGCAGTCACCTACAGAGGGGAGCACTAACCTGTGTGTGATGAGGTACCAATATCTCGATCCACAGCCTTCGAGGGTCTATAAGCTGGTAGTGAGGTAGAACTCTGACTCACAGTAGCTTTGGGGCCACGCAGATCAAGAGAAACTCCTTCAATGTAAAACAGTCAAGAAACGACTGTAGACCTAAGAGGAACTAACAGAACGGGGACGTGTGTTTCGTATATGTATGCGAGTCTTTCCTGATTCCTCAATGATTCGGGCCAGGTTCTCAAGTTTCGGGGAGAATTTGACTAGAATTTTAATCAAACCTGCACCCAGCTGACCCTAACTGTAGTAAGCTGAGTGCAAGTTGGACTGTTTATTTTTAGTCAAATACTAACCATGTGTGTTTTCGCAGTGCACATTTCTGATCAAAATGACGTCACACTTCTAAAGTACAATCTGCATGTTGCTGCTACACACTGGAACGTCTGATCATCAGACTAGTGGTCTCCTTAATTAACCCTAAAAAAAAATGTCGCTGCGTGGCAACCCCCGGTCCGAAATTTATGTTAAATTTAAGGGCTAAGGAGACCGCCTCCCTCAACTTTTCCGCAAAATACCCTTGCAACCAATCTTTTCAGGACCCAAGCTGTCCTGATTTTTAGCCTCGAGTCTTGCGTATCTTTTGATACCAAAAAACAAAGAAAAATCCGGCGCAAGGCGCCATGGAAGCTTCATTTTCCCAATACATGTATAGTGTAGGCTTACACAGAATTACCATTGGTGCATGTGAATAATTAATTAGCATTCATAAATACCTCAGACAGTTTAGCCATTCCTATTGGTCGAGAGCCCGTCACGTGGCCGGTATTAAACGGATGATAAAGACATGGCTAGCTGGTCTTTTCCAGTGTCACAATAAAATGTGGACTCCTAGTGTCACAATAAAATGTGGACTCCTAAAAATCCAGTGCCTCTTATCGTTTCATTGGTTGAACGTTCACAATCCTCACGTAGGCATGCGCAACACTACCAGGGAGTTAGAATTTTATAGTTCTAAATTCAAAACGCAACGCGCCAGGTGCGTTCTGCGCGACATCGCATAGAACATGATACGCGCGCGTCAATCTCCATAAAAGGGTTGTTTTCATCTTACTCGCCAGCTGAACACTCCATTATTTTGCAGGAGGGATGATTCAAAAAGCATAAAGTGAATTTGTTGAACAAAATCGGGATGTTTTGAACGAATTATATGATTTTTTTTTACCGAAAAGGTATTTATGAATGGGAATAAATATGTACTCCGTCGGTATTTATCACTCTGTTTAATACCACTTAGAGTCTGTGTGCTGATAATTACCCTCGCCTCCGGCTCGGGTAATTATCAGCACCCAGACTCTAAGTGGTATTAAACAGAGTGATAAAAACCTCCGGAACACACATTTATTCCCTTAATAATTCCAAAACCCTTTGACCTGTAGTCATGACATTTCTTGGGTATGTTCATATTAATGAGTTCCATGCATGTTCCGAGTTTCATAATTTTTCGTCAATCGATGGCCGAGATCTGAGGGGGAGATGGTCAAAATAACCCGGCTCATTTAGCGTTTTGTTTTGCCAATGAGGGGTGAGGCCCATCCGCTCGCAAGTCCACAGACGAATGTAATGTGATTCCACCCATAGTCAGGTGGCTTAGACCCAATATTTGACAAGATCGTGACCAACTGGTCCAAAGCACCAAACTTGGCAAATATGTTGTTATAGCCTTAAAGAAGATATTTTTAAGGGGTGACACCTGAAATTGTTTTGTGAAGGGTGCCTAATTTGCATTAATCGTTAATCCCTGTGTGTAATACATTATGAAGTTGGTCCACCCTCATCTGTGCAAGTTGGCACACAGAGATATTGTTTTTTTCACTTGGTTTCCTGGTATGTGTTGACATAATTCAATGATGATGATGCCACTTCAAGGTTGAGGGGAGGCATGTGACGTGTATCGATAATACTTTACAACAAAAAAAGCAGCAAAGATGGGGATTACATGACATACAGAATTAGTTACATGACAGGAACCGAATTTAAGAGGAAACATCAAACACATCCAAACTTATTTCCGTTTATTTTACCCATGCACTTGGCCCTTTCTCCAGTTTTGTTTTCTCATACAAAGCCAGCCGCAAAGAGGTCAGTAATGACACGAACATAATTTAAGGGGAAACATCAAACACATCAAAACTTATTTCCGTTTATTTTACCCACACTTGGTCCTCTCCAAATGTCTATTTTTTCTCATATTATTGCATATATCGTTTGCATTTATCCGAAAAGTAAATACTAACTAATTATCGACAAGCTTACTAAGTCTTGGATTATAGACTAGTACCGTACACCCCTTGAAATTTATTGTAGATGAATCCCAACGATCAGTTAATATTAACTGACTTTTGAAGAAAAAAAAGAGTGCTATTGACGAAATCGTGTGTCGCGATCATGTGTATTGTTTTTGTTTTTTCGAAAAGTGTACTATCCACTGAGCTGAAACTTCAACAGAATTTGAGTGGTGTTACCCGTTTTATTATTGGAAACAACCAATATGCATGAAAAGCAAATGACCCTAAAGGCTTTTTATAAGTCCATGCACACCCTGCCTATGGGGAAAAAAGATTCGAGCGTAGAAACCAGAGTCCGAACAAGCAACCTTGCTGGGGAGGGTGAGCTGGGCAAAAAAAACCAGGCGATCTATGCCCAAACTCGAGCGGATAACTTAAATCTCCTTTACCTTACCGCTTCTGCTTCACCTCACGGTTCATCCCTGCCAAAGCCGGTGCAGCATGATTTTAGGTTTTATGAAATACGGACTCATTGGTGATATTGCGCATGCTCATTCATAGATAATTAGGAGGGGGACCGGTCTCGTGAGAGGGTTTAACCAATAAAAGGAAAAAGAGAGTCCGATTTCCATACGAGTCCGATTTTCATATGACACTGGATTAAACTTCTGATGTATACTCTGCCGCCCTCTACGTCGCTAGCGGTGCAAATAGGTTGAAAATACCAAAAGCGAGTATGTAGGCCTACATCATCATCTAGTATAGCGGTCGCAACCGGGATCTCGTTCACAACGCCTCGCCATACTTTGCTTTATTTATTCGAATGCATGCACATGTGCTGCAGTGGTCTGCGTGTGCGTTGTTGATTTGATTTTCTCAATACATGCACATGTTTTTGATAAAACCGAAATTCAAGGGAATAATACGAAAGCCCATTAGCGCCACTGCAAGTATATATGTTACAGATTGTGTAATTCGTTATTACGGATTATTAATTCGTTATTACGGATTACTAATTCGTTATAACGGATTATTTATTCGTTATTACGGATTATTTAATTCGTTATTACGGATTACTAATTCGTTATAACGGATTATTTAATTCGTTATTACGGATTATTAATTCGTTATTACGGATTATTAATTCGTTATTACGGATTATTAATTCGTAATTACGGATTATTAATTCGTTATTACGGATTATTTAATTCGTTATTACGAATTAGGTCTGATGTTCTCACACGTGGAGAGCACGTGACCAGGGGCCTGTGTATATAGGGCCGCTAGGCGGCGCTATCTTTGCATACAACGTTTGCACTCCTGTGCCATACTTGCCGAGTATGACTCAGTAATCCGTAATAACGAATTAATAATCCGTAATAACGAATTAAATAATCCGTTATAACGAATTAGTAATCCGTAATAACGAATTAAATAATCCGTAATAACGAATTAGTAATCCGTAATAACGAATTAATAATCCGTAATAACGAATTAGTAATCCGTAATAACGAATTAAATAATCCGTTATAACGAATTAATAATCCGTAATAACGAATTAAATAATCCGTTATAACGAATTAGTAATCCGTAATAACGAATTAAATAATCCGTAATAACGAATTAATAATCCGTTATAACGAATTAGTAATCCGTAATAACGAATTAATAATCCGTAATAACGAATTAAATAATCCGCAACATATATACTTGCAGTGGCGCTAATGGGCTTTCGTAGAATAACGACCCACATCAGTTGAAACGATTTTTGCGCAGTGATCGTGGGGCACGGTTGTCGGTTTGTGCGGTCGCAATCGGTTAATATAATTATGTAACGTTGTAAATTGCATATAGTTGTCTCTAGGCTCGGTACTTCCCTGGCACTGCATTTACATTGCTAGCACATTTACCCGGTTCAAAATAACCTGGGACCATTTTTTGTCATTATAAATTGATAAACAATAACAAAACTTTACAAATTTAGTAAATTATTATTAGCTTTATGCCATTTATGATTAAAATCATTTACGCCCGTTATCATTAAAATCATTTACTCCCGGTATACTAATACTACGCGAGTATAAACGCAAATATGTTTTACGATTTATGAATGTATGTATTGTCTTTCACCTCGCTTTCTTCTTGGAGAACCAAGACAATACTGTCACCAAAGTATGCACAGTTTCTATTTGCTAATAATGTGCGCTTCCATGTACTATTCATCGGGTGATGATTGCCCTATCCGAGGACCGAATTCTCTGCTAAACTTACACAATTATATTCAAATATTGGACCGAGCGAGCACAGATTATACACCGTCTGGGACTCTCCAAAGCTAAGCATGTGTCAAAGTGTGCGTCTGTATTTTCGACTTTCCTGCCTATATTCTTTTCCCCTCATGATAGTCAGGTGGCTTAGACCCAATTTTTGATACGATCGTGACCAACTGGTCCAAGGCACCAAACTTGGCAGATATGTTGTTATAGCCTTAGATATTTAGAAGGGGTGACCCTGAAATTCTTTTGGGAAGAGTGCCTAATTTGCATAAATCATTCATCCCTACCGTGTAATACATTTATTCCCATATTTGAGTACATTTTTTTTTTAAAGTATAATTTGGGGATTCCACTTACACCTCCTTACGTCAATAACATGTTCTAAAACATTTAAGACTGACTGGATAATTATGAGACGATTCAAAATGGCTACTATTATACTCTAAAGTTGCGCTCATTAACCTTGTCTCCAGATATCATCAAGTAGTCTTGCCAAATAGTATTGATGAGCTTCAAATTCATCAAGTTACTTACTGGCACAGTAACTCGATTAAGACTTCATGGAAAATCATGTGGACAATGATAACATTGTGATATTTAGCCCAGAACACAAAAACGGGGAGCTTGATCAAGTCCCCCACGTCAGGCTTCAAGTAATTTTTAGCCCAATTTACGGACACCTCATTTTCCCCCTTTTTGTTTTTGTGGGCTAAATATCAAGATAATATAATTTTTCACATGATTTCCCATTTATTTTTGTAAGGATAGCTGTGTCATTAAGTAACTTTGTGAATTTGAAGTTCATCAATACTGAGGTTTGGCAATACTACTTGATGATATCTGAGGGAAAAGGAAATGCGTGCAATTTTAGGGTATACGCCATTTTGGATCTTTATTATGTCCTCATAATCTTCAAGTCTCCGATATTCTTTAGAAAATGTTATTTATTTAAGTAAGGATATGTAAGTAAAATCCCCAAAATATACTTTTCAAAAATAAAATTCTACCCAAATATTTGGGAATAAATATATTACACGACAGGGATTAACGCTTTATGCAAATTAGGCACTCTTCCCAAAAGAATTCCAGGTATCACCCCTTCTAAATATCTTCTCTGGGGCTATAAGAATCTATCTGACAAGTTTGGTGCTTTGGACCAGTCGGTCACGATTCCAACCGTATGCAACCTGACTACCAATGAAATGAGACAAACAGTTTCAGTCATGGTTTAATACTTCGCGGTCACATCGCACAGTCACACATTGTATATGCACACGAAACAGAGGAGAAATACACTGAAGTAATCTACAACTTCCGGGTGAAGTTGTATAAAGTTAGAAGGATTTTCCCTACCTTCCTTGAGGCTGAAGACAACGAAGGCGACCAGAAATGTGCCAAAATCATCCCTGAACATCATGGTAATATCTCCCAGTGAAAGATGAAAACGATCCTTATAAAACTGGAAAAACAAACGCTGTTTTCACAGCTTGTCCGATATTTCCCGATGTAATCCGCCTTGCCTATAAATACAGGCAAAAAATTAATACACGGCCAAGTTCTAGTTCTGATGGCCCATTCATGCATCGATGAACAAACAAAAACCGACCGATCCTGCGACTTTGCACTACATAATATGCACATTCACAACAGTATTTTTTATCGTTCGACTTCCTCGTTCGTTGCTTCGTTATCATTGATCATAAGGTCGAAAACCTACGCCTTATTAAGCTCGGGTCATCATACTTCACGCGAAAGTGAAAGCGAAGCGAAATTCGTGACGTCAACAATACATTCAAAGTAAGATTTGAGGCTTGGCATGGTGGAGATACTAAATAATGAAAGGTTTGCGGAAACACCATGTGCGAATAATTCTCAACTAAGAGAATGGTTCTGAAAAAGAACCAGAGGTATCAGAGGTACCAGAGGGGAAAAATACATTCAAAGCGCGTCCACTTTTGTTGAAGGCGACATGAATTTCGTTTCGCACATGCGTTCGCGTGAAGTATGAACTAGGCTTTATACAATAACTCTACGGCTTTCTACTACATACTAGTCTCCTGAAAGGGGGAAGCGGGGGGCTCCTGAGGGCATTGCATTGGAAATTTAGGGGAGGGGGTGATCAAGTGCCCCAGCCCCCCTTGGATATGCTACTGATGTCCCCTTCCACTGGAAATGGTATTTAACATGTGAAAAAAGCATTATTGTTATTATTAGGCTCCGCCTAGGGGTAACCGCATTAAAAAATGTGTGAGGGCGCTGTTCATTTGGTGACCTTTTTTTCTGAACAGCAAATTGTGATTAAGGGAATCATTGTGTGTTTGGGAGGTGTTAAACACTATATTTAAGACTGGTTGGAGTCCGGGATGCTGATAATTACCCGAGACGAAGCCGTGGGGACCGGGCGCACCTCTATACGTTCCCGTCATGCCTCGGTGAAAAGTTTCTCCGGAAACAGCCGAGACACTTTCGAACGAACTCGGCCACACTCGGCTCGGGTTTCGATGCGCGTAAACTAGTAAAGGGGTTCGTTTTTCCTTTTCCTGTTACCCTTTTTCCATTTTTGTTTTGGGAAAACTTTGTGGTAGCTTATTGTCTGTGTACCTCCTTTTCTCTTGACGATTTCAAAACGGTAATTGATTGGACTTTAATACACGGATCGAGCTATAGCAATAGGTCCTTATATTTTTTAGTGGGGGGGGGGATAACAAAGGTAAAAGATTATTTATTTCAAGTGCGCCCTCTTTCGTTAAATGTCCGTTCATTTGTATGGTTTCCGCCGCACCTATCTTGTGCGTGCATGTATTTCCCAATGGTATACCGGTACGATGTGTTGTTGGCCAGACGTTTTTGCTTTATTGTGAAGTGAAACAGCAAAAAGAGAGCCGTACTCGCTCTCAAACCCGGCGAAATTGTGGCGTTTTTCAACTTCTTCAGCACATTCTTTGCCAGTATGGTGAGTTGAGATTTGTTCAGTGTCTCGTTGAGAATCGTTTGGTGAAGTAACACTGTTAACAAAATTGCCCGAACCTGAATGCAAGAAAAAAAAGGGAATATCTTATCCTGGCCCAATTTCCGGACATCGAGCTACATGTATACATGTAGTTTTTATACATGGCTGTGTGACAATGTAAAACCTGATCTCCATGAACCACTTACAAACATCTCCCACTGACGGTTTACTAGCATTAGCGATATAATTTATGTCCGTGAATTCTAAAAGTGATGTTTGATTGTGTGAAACCCCTCACCACAATATTAGCACTGCAGTTTTGGAAAGATTTCCATATACGAACATGACGAAGTTCACTCAACACCCTGTGTACAAACCCTATGCGTTTGGACTGAAAAATTTTAGGCCGAGTAAAAAAAAAAATAGTTTCTCGTCCGGGGTTTTTGAAAAAAGGGAGGAAGCGGGGCTTTTTATTTTTTATTTTTTATTTTTTTCAAGATGACCGCCTTTTCAAAATTGCCTGCAACCGTTGGTGTTCCACTGTTCAAAGACACTTTTAAAGATGAAAGACAAGTTGGACAAGAGAACTGAACATATTTACAGTGTCATTTAGAGTTGAATTGGTATTGGTATTTATTTTCCGATGAATTTGTAGACTTTTTCGGTGTTTTTCTACTACATTTTTCAAAAATGAAAAAAAATTTAAAAATCCAGGTGGCCTCCAATAGGAAGCGGGTGGGGACGAGAAACTTGGTTTTTTTTTTTACTTCGCCTTAAGTGTTTTCTAAGAAAATGCTTGTATTTTCTCACTGCTCAAATTGACTTTGATGACATGAAATTGCTGTCTGGGGGCTTGTTAGTCAATACAGAGGACAATTAGTGAACTTCGTATATGGAAATCTTTCCGCAGTTTTAATCACCAGGCCTACTAGGCTACTGTCAGTGTCACTGAGTACTGGCCTAAGCCTGCTAAGGCCAAAAAAAATACTTCTGCTTCCGGTTTCCCTACCTACATGACCTAGGCCTACTCTATCATTGCCTACTGTGACAGCCCCTACTCTAATTTTTTTTATGGGAAAAATGAGAAAAAAATACCCAAAACCATCCATTTCTACCTTTTACCGTTGCCTACACGTAGACGCCTCCATAGGATCGTACACAAAATAAAATTGGCAAAAAAAATAATTCCCTACCTACCTATCCTATCCTATTTTCCAATGCTATGTAATCGGAAGCAGAAATTTTTTTTCTTTTCTTGTCCTAAAAATGATGGCGTTGATTACCTTTTTGGCTCGTTGTTTTCTGTTGTAATCTCGGTTTGTTCTCCAACCCCAAACATTGCCAAATGAGAAATCAACTGAAAGTCGTTGCTTTTCTGTTTACACGATGCAGGCTTCGTCAAAGACCCTCGAGATCACGCAAGAAGCTTGGCTGGATAAACTACAAAGTCTTCACATCACCCGGTCCGATATGAATAAACTGATCATGGATTATCTGGTGACAGGTCAGTAGAAAAAGGAGTCAGGATTGACATTGGGGTGGGAAGGGGGTTGAATAGTTCGGAAAGATTTCCATATACGAAGTTCACTCAACACCCTGTGTACAAACCCTATGAGATTGAACTGAAAAATTCTAAGTGTTTTCTTAGAAAATGCTTGTATTTTCTCACCGCTCAAATTGACTTTGATGACATGAAATTGCTATCTGGGGACTTGTTAGTCAATACAGAGGAAAATTAGTGAACTTCGCATATGGTAATCTTGCCAATAATTCTTTTGACCATAAAAATAAGTTGTTTTAGAGAGGTTTTCAACTGTTATTTGTTTTTGGTATTTATGTTTGTATGGTTACATCACTGCAGATACAAGCTGTGAAAGATGGTTCAGTAAATGGAGGATAGCACAAGTAGAAAGTCAACTGTGATGTTTGACAGTGACCTCTCCACCCTAAATGAGTTGCATTATTTTGACCATCTCACAGCCGGGGGCTGGAGGGGGTGGGAATTCCATGGCATCCCCCTTCCCCCCTTTCCCCTCCTCAGTTCTCGGCCATTGAGTGATGAAAAATAATGAACATACCCAAGAAATGTCATGACTATAGGTTAAAGGGTTTTGGAATTATTAGCTAATTAATTATTCATATGCACCAATAGTAATTCTGCACGGTAACCCATGGTAGGAATTTTATATTTTGGTATCAATCAAATTAGGTTTTGCCCTTCAGCGACGTTTAAACACTGTATACTCAGTGTGTTACCTCCTGAGTGAAAGTTAAATCCGATTCAAACCGGCGAACCTATCCCGTTTGCTCGGTGGTTGATGAGTAGTAAGACATTTGCCCTAGAAAGCAGGAGGTCGTGGGCTCTAGTCCCATCGAGTGATTTTTTTCCAACTTTCACTCAGGAGGTAACACACTGAGTATACAGTGTTAAAATGTCGGTGAAGGGCAAAACCTAATTTGAATTATATCACCCGACGCAAAATTCCATCTCATAATAGTTTTTGGTATCAAATGATGTTCAATGATGTTCATGACTCGAGGCTCTGGTCGCGGAAAAGTTGCAAGGGTATCTCGGAAAAAGTTGAGTGGAGGAGGGGGGGGGGGAACTCACCCCCCCCCCCTTCCCCAGCCCTATGAGGGTCAAGTGCAAATGCTGAGTGTCGCACTGTATTGCCAATTATTCCTGTTACCGATTCTTTCCCTTCTCTTGCAGAGGGTTTCAAAGATGCAGCAGAGAAGTTTCAGCAGGAGTCCGGCACGCAACCAGCCACGACGCTGGACTCTATGAGCGAGAGGATACAGATCAGAGAAGCGATCCAAGAAGGCAGGATAGAGGAAGCCATTGGATTGGTCAATGATATCCACCCGGAGCTCCTAGATAATGACAGATATCTGTACTTCCATCTACAGGTGGGTGTCTGGGTTCCAAACCACCCTGGAAATCAGGGAAAGCCTGATTTTAAACGAGTTTTCATTTTTTTTCCAGTCAGGGAAAACTTGAGGAATTTAGGAAAACACTGTTCTGTGGGCCAATGGTTACTGTGTTCGACTTGTTTGCCGTGGTACATGGGTTCGGATCCTGACCATGGGAACATGTCGCTTGTGCTCTTGAGCAAGGCACTTTACCATTACTGCTTCGTCCTTCGGATGGGACGTAAAGCCGTAGATCCTGTGTGTTTTATAATGCACGTTAAAGAACCCAGTAACACTTATCGCTTAGAGAAGGGGTTTGCCCCGGTGTTTCTGGCAGTGGCTGCAATATGCGCCGCAGCACCTTGTAAACCCTTATAAAGTGCTACATAATGGTTCTCATATTACTCATGTACTTCATTCATCTAGTAATAGACATACATTGTAACTCCCAGTGCCTCCGTTGCGATAATGCCTGAATAGGTTTCTGCAATGTAGCCATACAGATACAGATACACTAAAAATCTGGGAAAACTCAGGGAATTTGACAGTGACCCAGAAGAGAAAGTTTTTTTCCGGTTTGGTGTATGTGCATCTTGTGCCATATGTCCATGTTGTGTTCATTGACTGACTGGCTGTGGTGGCTTTTTACTGTTGATGCAGTGTGAATATTACACATTTCTCCAGACAATAACTCGTGACTTCCCAGTAACTATTGCTCACGGAAGTTTGAAAATTTCTCAGGGACATATTAGGAAAAAGATTGTTAGATTTTTATCCAAGTTTTTTTCCGTGAGTATCCTTCATTAACTCGAACCCTTCCCTGAGCCTTCATAAATCCACCAGTATTTCTGGAGGATTTTTGGGAAGGCACTGCCCTGTCGTTTACAAAACGAGTTTTATCCCAATTGTGCACAAACCTTTTTTTAGCAAGAACACAAGGAGAATGGAAGCAATACATTTAAGAGTCTGGCCAAACTCTCTCTTTACATACTCTTGAGGGGGTACTTCTCACAAATGTCCACCGAGTTAACTTATATTAATGCTTTGGTGAACATTGCAAACCCACTTTGGGAAAATTGAAAAACTTAAAATTTTCAAAAGTAGCTGTGAAAAATATCCACTTCTTGCGTTAAGAGACTGTTTCGTTGCTCTCTTAATTGCAGCAACAGTACCTGATTGAGTTGATCAGGAATGGCCAGTTGGAGTCAGCTCTGGAGTACGCTCAGACCAATCTTGCCGAGCGAGGAGAAGAAAACGCTGAAATCTTGCCGGAGCTGGAGAGGACGCTAGCCCTCCTGGTGTTTGAGAATCCAGAAACGTCACCCTTTGCGGACCTCTTGCATCCCTCACAGAGACAAAAGGTGGGAAGATTTTTAACAGTGTAAACTCTGTCCCGAGCCCATATGGTCCATCAGGCCGGCGTTTATCTCCAGTTTCAGTGGCATGAAACCACTGAGAATATTTCTACTCCCCCTGGACAGGATGCCAGTCCATCGCAGGTTACTCCCCAGCTAATGCTGGTACCCATTTATACTCCTGGGTGGAGAGAGGCAAGTGGGGATAAAGTGCCTTGCCCAAGGACACAACGTATGGCCAGCAGCTGGATTCGAACCCCTGACCATCTGATCATGAGTCACGAACCCAAACCACTAGGCCACACTTCCCCACTTTTTAACAGTGTTCTTACCCCAAATCGATTTTGCCTTCTACCGATATGATTTTGCCCTTTGCCGATGAAAGTCAGACAAGAAAAAATTTAGGTAGCCTTAGAATTTAAGTCTGATTCAACATCAGCTGTTCTTCCCCCAAATTGATTTGCCTTTCACCGATATGGTTTTGCCCTTTGCCGATGAAATTCTTACAAGAACATTTTTAGGCAGCCTTAGAATTTAAGTCTGATTCAACATCAGCTGTTCAGAACAGCTGTTCGGAAAATTGCAACTGCATATTCAACGTCATCAGGTGCGGGTGCGCACAGTGTGCAAAATATTCTAAACACGCACGCATGTTGCTCGAAATGTCTTCGAAATATGGCGCAGCCGATGCGCGCCACGAAAATTTGACTCTCAAAATGCCGGTGCGCGTGACAATCTGTAGGGAGTGACGTCATTTGAGAGAGACCTACACAGTATATTACCATACACTGACGTATGCAATAGCTCTGTATACTCACCGTTGCCAAGGGCTTACAAGGAAACAGCTACTCGGGTGGGACTCGAACCCCAGACCTCCTGCTTACTAGTACAGATGTCTTACCACTCGACCACCGAGCTTGTTGGGTCGGCTGGCTGGTCCGAACTTCATGTTCATCCTTTGCTTTGTAATTCCTAAAAAGCACCTTCAAGTTCTTAATCTTCCTGTTTTCTCATCCTTCTCCAGGTCGCCAGCGAGCTAAACTCAGCCATTCTGGAAGCCGAGAGCCGCGAGTCGATGCCCAAGCTAGCCAACCTCCTCAAACTCCTCCTGTGGTCCCAAGAACAACTGGACGCCAAGAAGGTCAAATTCCCTAAGATGAAGGACCTGGCTAAGGGCGAGTTCCAAGGACCCAAATGATGAACGGAGTCGTCCTCCACTCAAAAGCCTACCCCCATGAAATCATAGACTGTGGATATTGATCACCTCTCGTGTCTCCTGTGACTCCTACAAGGAGAGCTAGATATAAGTGACTTATCTCCAAACACTTGCACCAGAGAACACACCGGCCAAAATAAAAGTTCTTGGGACGGAAACATTGAAGGGAGATGCAAACTCCTTCCCTTGGGAAAGAATATACGTACTCTGCGATCAGTGGCGGCACCAGACTCTACAATTTTTTATTTAGTTATGTGGGTTTTTTTTTGTGTGGGGGGGGGGGGGAAGTGGGGAAGAAGCAAAGATATATTTTGGGGGGCAGTCAAAATAATGTGATTTCCAAAAGCTAAGGCGCAAGTGATCCAATATCAGGTGTAAATACAACACAGTGGATATAGTTTGTTATAATGGTATGGGCCAACAGTGCCCCCAGGGAAAACAGTTCATCGACAACTGATGGGGCTACCCTGGTAAAATAACACAAAATAAATAAATAAATAAAGTGTGCACAGAACCAACATTTTACTTTCTACTTTCAACTATAGTTCTGATTCTGAACAGCGAAGGAAATGTACAGAATTAATTTCTACATCTGGGGTAGGGGAAGAGAAAAACGTGCCCCCCCCCCCCCTCCCCTTTAGCGCCGCCCTGTCTGCGATATTAATAGCCTTGCGTAGACCACAAACCATAAACGTGTTTTATGAATTACAGACTTGCCCACTTATGGTTTAAATTACGTGCATATTTAGGTACATTTGTAAATAATGAAGAGTAAAGCAACATGGACTCTGAGGAACTGTTGACAGAACGCCTTTCTGTCTTAACCACTTGACAGAAAAAAATATGCACAAATTTTATTATGTGATCATGTGACTTCAAATCACATGATTTAGATCACATGACTTTATCGAAATGAAGCCACACACAAGGATTCAACGTCTGTATGTATTAAACAATCATTAGTAAACTTTTTGTTAATAATTATATATTATTTTCTTTTATAATGTAAATAAGCTTTTTTTTGGTCTTTTTGTTCTGTCTGTATGCAATAATAAAAATTGTGTTAATGTCATTGTTACCTGCCCAGTAGAGATATTGATTTAAATAGCCCTTTGACATATTAAGTATTGACAGTTTTTTCCTTGATTTTTATTTTTGTCCATGCCTTACTTTAATAAGGGAATTTGGCCAGCCTCAAATGAATTTTGCCCAATTTTGAGTAAAATGCAAGGTTTACCCCTTACAATTTTTGATTTTCCAGAAAAAGTCACATTTTGCCCAAAATTGGAATTTCGTGGAAATGTTAAAATTGTAAGGGGTTAAACTTGCGCTTTCATCAAAATTGGGCAAAATTTAACTTTTCTGCTCAATTTAAAGTTGTAAGGGGTTAACCTAACATTCTCATCAAAATTTGGCAAAATTTGACTTTTCTGAGAAATTAGAAATTGTAAGGGGTTAACCATGCATTTCCATCAAAATTGAGCAAAATTTGACTTTTCTGGGGAATTTAAAATTGTAAGGGGTTAACCTTGCATTTTCATCACAATTGAGCAAAATTTGACTTTTCTGAGAAATTAAAAAATGTAAGGGGTTAACCTTGCATTTTCATCAAAAATTGGCAAAATTTGACTTTTCGGGGAAATTTCAAATTGTAAGGGGTTAAACTTGCATTTTCATCACAATTGAGCAAAATTTGACTTTTCTGGGGAATTAAAAAATGTAAGGGGTTAACCTTGCATTTTCATCACAGTTGAGCAAAATTTGACTTTTCTGGGGAATTTAAAATTGTAAGGGGTTAACCTTGCATTTTCATCCAGAATGGGCAAAATTTGACTTTTCTGAGAAATTAAAAAATGTAAGGGGTTAACCTTGCATTTTCATCAAAATTGGGCAAAATTTGACTTTTCTGAGAAATTAAAAATTGTAAGGGGTTAACCTTGCATTTTCATCAAAATTTGGCAAAATTTGACTTTTCTGAGAAATAAAAAAATGTAAGGGGTTAACCTTGCATTTTCATCAAAATTTGGCAAAATTTGTTTTTTCGGGAAAATTTCAAATTGTAAGGGGTTAACCTTGCATTTTCATCACAATTGAGCAAAATTTGACTTTTCTGGGTAATTTAAAATTGTAAGGGGTTAACCTTGCATTTTCATCACAATTGAGCTAAAATTGACTTTTCTGAGAAATTAACAAATGTAAGGGGTAAACCTTGCATTTTCATCAAAAATGGGCAAAATTTGACTTTTCTGAGAAATTAAAAAGTGTAACGGGTTAACCTTGCATTTTCATCAAAATTGGGCAAAATTGGACTTTTCTGAGAAATTAAAAAATGTACGGGGTTAACCTTGCATTTTCATCAAAATTTGACTTTTCGGGGAAATTTCAAATTGTAAGGGGTTGACCTTGCATTTTCATCACAATTGAGCAAAATTTGACTTTTCTGGGTAATTTAAAATTGTAAGGGGTTAACCTTGCATTTTCATCAAAAATGGGCAAAATTTGACTTTTCTGAGAAATTAAAAATTGTAAGGGGTTAACCTTGCATTTTCATCAAAAATGGGCAAAATTTGACTTTTCTGAGAAATTAAAAAGTGTAAGGGGTTAACCTTGCATTTTCATCAAAATTTGGCAAAATTTGACTTTTCGGGAAAATTTCAAATTGTAAGGGGTTAACCTTGCATTTTCATCACAATTGAGCAAAATTTGACTTTTCTGAGAAATTAACGAATGTAAGGGGTAAACCTTGCATTTTCATCAAAAATGGGCAAAATTTGACTTTTCTGGGTAATTTAAAATTGTAAGGGGTTAACCTTGCATTTTCATCAAAAATGGGCAAAATTTGACTTTTCTGAGAAATTAAAAATTGTAAGGGGTTAACCTTGCATTTTCATCAAAATTTGGCAAAATTTGACTTTTCTGAGAAATTAAAAAATGTAAGGGGTTAACCTTGCATTTTCATCAAAATTTGGCAAAATTTGTTTTTTCGGGAAAATTTCAAATTGTAAGGGGTTAACCTTGCATTTTCATCACAATTGAGCAAAATTTGACTTTTCTGGGTAATTTAAAATTGTAAGGGGTTAACCTTGCATTTTCATCACAATTGAGCTAAATTTGACTTTTCTGAGAAATTAACAAATGTACGGGGTTAACCTTGCATTTTCATCAAAATTTGACTTTTCGGGGAAATTTCAAATTGTAAGGGGTTGACCTTGCATTTTCATCACAATTGAGCAAAATTTGACTTTTCTGGGTAATTTAAAATTGTAAGGGGTTAACCTTGCATTTTCATCAAAAATGGGCAAAATTTGACTTTTCTGAGAAATTAAAAATTGTAAGGGGTTAACCTTGCATTTTCATCAAAAATGGGCAAAATTTGACTTTTCTGAGAAATTAAAAAGTGTAAGGGGTTAACCTTGCATTTTCATCAAAATTTGGCAAAATTTGACTTTTCGGGAAAATTTCAAATTGTAAGGGGTTAACCTTGCATTTTCATCACAATTGAGCAAAATTTGACTTTTCTGAGAAATTAACGAATGTAAGGGGTAAACCTTGCATTTTCATCAAAAATGGGCAAAATTTGACTTTTCTGGGTAATTTAAAATTGTAAGGGGTTAACCTTGCATTTTCATCAAAAATGGGCAAAATTTGACTTTTCTGAGAAATTAAAAAATGTAAAGGGTTAACCTTGCATTTTCATCAAAATTTGGCAAAATTTGACTTTTCTGAGAAATTAAAAAATGTAAGGGGTTAACCTTGCATTTTCATCAAAATTTGGCAAAATTTGACTTTTCGGGAAAATTTCAAATTGTAAGGGGTTAACCTTGCATTTTCATCACAATTGAGCAAAATTTGACTTTTCTGAGAAATTAACGAATGTAAGGGGTAAACCTTGCATTTTCATCAAAAATGGGCAAAATTTGACTTTTCGGGGAAATTTCAAATTGTAAGGGGTTAACCTTGCATTTTCATCACAATTGAGCAAAATTTGACTTTTCTGAGAAATTAACAAATGTAAGGGGTTAACCTTGCATTTTCATCAAAAATGGGCAAAATTTGACTTTTCTGAGAAATTAAAAAGTGTAAGGGGTTTACCTTGCATTTTCATCAAAATTGGGCAAAATTTGACTTTTCTGAGAAATCAAAAAATGTAAGGGGTTAACCTTGCATTTTCATCAAAATTTGGCAAATTTGACTTTTCGGGGAAATTTCAAATTGTAAGACGTAAGTCAATTTAAATTACAATTTAGAAATTCCAAGAAAAGTCAAATTTTGCCAAATTTTGATGAAAATGCAAGGTTAACCCCCTTCAATTTGAAATGTTCAAGAAAAGTCAAATTTTGCCCAATTTTGATGAGAATGCAAGGTTAACCCCTTACAATTTGAAACTTCCAAGAAAAGAGAATTTTTGCTCAATTTTGATGAAAATACAAGGTTAACCCCTTACAATTTGAAACTTCCAAGAAAAGAGAATTTTTGCTCAATTTTGATGAAAATGCAAGGTTAACCCCTTACAATTTGAAACTTCCAAGAAAAGAGAAATTTTGCTCAATTGTGATGAAAATGCAAGGTTAACCCCTTACAATTTGAACTTCCAAGAAAAGTCGAATTTTATCAGTTTTGATGAAATTGTAAGGTTAACCCCTTACAACTAGTAACTTCAAAGAAAAGGCAAATTTTTCCCAATTTTGATGAAAATGCAAGGTTAACCCCTTACAATTTGAACTTCCAAGAAAAGTCGAATTTTCTCAGTTTTGATGAAAATGTAAGGTTAACCCCTTACAATTTGTAACTTACAAGAAAAGAGAAATTTTGCCCAATTTTGATGAAAATGCAAGGTTAACCCCTTACAACTAGTAACTTCAAAGAAAAGGCAAATTTTGCCCAATTTTGATGAAAATGCAAGGTTAACCCCTTACGACTAGTAACTTCAAAGAAAAGACAAATTTTTCCCAATTTTGATGAAAATGCAAGGTTAACCCCTTACAATTTGAACTTCCAAGAAAAGAGAAATTTTGCCCAATTTTGATGAAAATGCAAGGTTAACCCCTTACAATTTGAACTTCCAAGAAAAGTATTATTTTCTCAGTTTTGATGAAAATGTAATTAAGGTTAACCCCTAACAATTTGTAACTTACAAGAAAAGAGAAATTTTCTCAGTTTTGATGAAAATGTAAGGTTAACCCCCTACAATTGGAAACTTCCAAGAAAAGAGAAATTTTGCCCAATTTTGATGAAAATGCAAGGTTAACCCCTTACAACTAGTAACTTCAAAGAAAAGGCAAATTTTGCCCAATTTTGATGAAAATGCAAGGTTAACCCCTTACAATTTGAACTTCCAAGAAATGTCGAATTTTCTCAGTTTTGATGAAAATGTAAGGTTAACCCCTTACAATTTGTAACTTTCAAGAAAAGAGAAATTTTGCCCAATTTTGATGAAAATGCAAGGTTAACCCCTAACAATTTGTAACCTACAAGAAAAGAGAAATTTTCTCAGTTTTGATGAAAATGTAAGGTTAACCCCCTACAATTGGAAACTTCCAAGAAAAGAGAAATTTTGCCCAATTTTGATGAAAATGCAAGGTTAACCCCTTACAACTAGTAACTTCAAAGAAAAGGCAAATTTTGCCCAATTTTGATGAAAATGCAAGGTTAACCCCTTACAATTTGAAACTTCCAAGAAAAGAGAAATTTTGCCCAATTTTGATGAAAATGCAAGGTTAACCCCTTACAATTTGAACTTCCAAGAAATGTCGAATTTTCTCAGTTTTGATGAAAATGTAAGGTTAACCCCTTACAATTTGTAACTTTCAAGAAAAGAGAAATTTTGCCCAATTTTGATGAAAATGCAAGGTTAACCCCTTACAATTTGAAACTTCCAAGAAAAGAGAAATTTTGCTCAATTTTGATGAAAATGCAAGGTTAACCCCTTACAATTTGAACTTCCAAGAAAAGTTGAATTTTTTCAATTTTGATGAAAATGCAAGGTTAACCCCTTACATTTTCTAACGTTCAAGACAAGTCCAATTTTGGCAAGGATAAGGTTCTAAGGAATGGTACGGATAACACAAGAACAAGATGGAATTTTCTGAAATTCTTTATTTTTATAAGGTGTGTGTATACATCAGCCTTCATATTAATCATTACTGCACGTTATTAACCAACATTGTGTGTGCACGTTACGTTTAGAATGTGTATTGATAATCACACTTTAATTCTAAAGTGCCGATAAAGTTATTTTTATAGAGTGTTTTCATTCAATCTTGCAATATATACAATCAGAAAGAGAAACAAACCATCATATAAACAATCTCTAATTTCTTATATTACTTCCAATTTTTACATATAAGAGTCTAGAATAACCGACGAGAACAGTACTATTATGTTCAATATATCCTTGATATTTTCTACAACTTTTACCTTTTTTCAAATTTTAAGATTGTATCCCACAGAAACTACAGAATATCAAGATGTGAAAAAAAAGTACCTATGTTTGCTACTTTGCGAACTACCCTGCTGTTATAAACAATTTGTTTTGGTCGTTTTGAGGATTCATTGAGAATTTAAACCGACGCAGGGTAAAAGACTACTTGCTTCGTCTTTACTGACATCAAACTTGAGCCAATAACAGGTGTCGGCATTTACAGGTACATATATAGAAGGTGCAAGGTTGAGAAGGTTAGAGTTTTAAGTGTTTATCAATCGAATCCGAGCAGTTCCACTTGTGCGTTCGGCTATGTTAGCATTCCACGTCCCTCACTTTACATGTATAAGAGTTCTGAAGTTCACCACTAAATTGTTAGTATCTCCACTAAGAACGTACCTCCCCTAAACTGTAAATTTGTGCGCAGTTAATATAATTCTGGCAGATATTTTGGCTTCTGGGACCACACCCAGATAGGCATGACCACGCCCACATCAGCATGATCACACCCACAAATGCAAGATCACACCTGCAAAGGCATGGACATGCCTACACTGGCATTTCCGTACCATTCTAGAATGACCACGCCCATATCGGCATGACCACACCCATATCAGCATGGCCACACCTACATAGGTATGACCATGCTCACACTGGCATTTCCGTACCATTCTAGAATGACCACACCCATATCAGCATGGCCACACCTACATAGGTATGACCATGCTCACACTGGCATTTCCGTACCATTCTAGAATGACCACACCCATGTCGGCATGACCACACCCATATCAGCATGACCACACCTACATAGGTATGACCATGCTCACACTGGCATTTCAACACCCATTCTAGTATGACCAAAGGCATATCAGCTTGACCACACTCATATCAGTATGACCGCACCTGTATCGACAAGACCACACCCACATAGGCATGACCACGCCCATGTTTAATTTAGAGAATGTTCAACATAAAGAGTATTGCTTTAAAACCAATCACGGCAAGGTATTTAGAAATTATCAAATTGCAAATATAAATGGGGTCAGATTGCACAGTCAACATAAAATACTGTTTCAAAACAAAATACTATTATTTATCAAATCAACTGACTCCTGTCCAGAATAATCTGCATTATTTTACTTTATACAAAACTACGACAATTTTCTTCCTGATCAGCAAGGTAGAGGCAGCAAATTTCTGTACAAAAAAAATTCGGTGATAGATTCCCCTACCTGATCCTTATATAATAAATGAATAATGGTAATATAAAAAAAACATTTGATTCAATGTTAAATATAAATAAAATCTTTGGGTTATCTGCAATTTCTAAATAAATATTGAAACCAGCAGAACACATTCTTCTGCAAATGTTAAAAGAAATCGGAGTCGAGGAATCTTTAACAAGAGACGGTACCGACACAAAAAAAAACAAAAAGAGACAATGACCCACCGCACAAAAACCAATAAAACCTAACAAATTGTTGTTGAGAACTTTTTCTTTATGGGCAATTTTGCCACGCAGCATTACTTAATGTTGGCAGAAGATTATTGAAATATTACTTTTGAGAACTGCACTTTAACATCCTCTCTTGGTCCACTTTAATATTCTATTTGTTTATATAGGTGGGGGCGGGATTACGTCATCCGACGAAAACATCTATTCATTTGCACACCAGTTTTCATCGGTTGCTACGTGTTACCATTCAGCACTCCAGACTCAAGAACCATTGAGTTCCAATTACATGGGTCTGGGAACTAGACCAGGCAATGTAAAAAGCTCCTGGGATATCCACGCTCACCCATATAGACCTTAATCATGCTGCCACCATTTCAGTCATGTTCCCTGTATCCTATAACAGTACTGAATGATAAAGATTTATGTGCAAAAAGGAACCAGACTATTTTTCCTTCCAGCCTCGCTTTGGTTACGTTGATTTTAATGGGAACAAAATAAAGATGGCCGCAACATGATAATGGTCTATTAAAGTCACTGTTGGACCACTTAACCACGTAATGGCACAAGGAGTTGAAGTACGTCATAACAGCAAGTATCAGCAAACCAGAGTCCTACTTGGGCTCATCTTTGGATTTCTAAACCTGGGTTTTTTTTAAACCTTTGCTTCAGCTTCGGCTTTGCCTCCGACTTCTGAATCTCTGAGAGGCAAACTAAACGAAAACATTCCAACCTTTGGCTTCATATCAACCAATTGAATGTTTCTGAAGCATAACAGGCACCAAAATGTAGCTGGAGTTCCAGAAGTTTAGGGCCTAAATCTACTTCAGCTGAAGACGAAGCCAAAGCCGTTCGTTTCATAAAAACGTTCCAAGACTGTACTGTTTTGATTTGTGCACTGGGGTGCCCGACAGGATACTTCCCAAAGATTTACTTTTTAAATATTGGTGCCCATTGCAAAACAATGATGATGTGCTTTTCTTAAAGATGTTGCTCAGAATTCCATTTTCAATTAAACTCCTTCATTTGATGAGACAGAGGAAATTACTGCTGCTGATGTAAAAAATGGCAACACTAAACTCTTTCTAATATACCAAATTTGATACAACTATGTTATGGCAACACTACCCTGTACTACGAACTATACCCTGTATATCTAAAAAAAAAAAGGAAAACTATTTGGAAAAAAATGTCTTCGCTACGTGAACAGGATAAAGAAATAATATTCTAAAGCAGACATTGTTGCTTCCTATTACACCGCTAAACATGGAATTTTCTTGATGCTCGTAATTTTCTTTCGATTGATATGTAAAAATTAGACCAGCTACTCGGTATCCGCTCCGTTCACAAGTACCCCCTCACCGGCAAAGGAAGTACAGTTGGGGGTGCGCGGCCACTGCGTGTACATAGAACAAATCCCCTGGTGTACGCGCGTCACACACATGGAACGGTGCGCGTCAACCAGCGAAATGTACCGCCCATGGGACGTCGTTGCTAGGTAATAGGGCGCCCTCTTTCGTAGCGCACGGAGCTAATAGAGAATGTGTAATGAAATTTTTAAAAATATCTTAAAAGCTACTGGTCATGATTAGTTGTCACAGTGGATACTTGGTAGTAATGTGGCTAGCTATGTGAAGGCCATAAACTTGGAGAAATGTTAAAAGAAAGGTTTAATCATAGACATCTTAAAAAAAAACCTAGCATCTTGCTGCATCTTTAAGCCGCCATGTTAAGTGAATGCTCATCGTGGGCATGAACGCCCAAGGGCCGATCAAACAATGTGCACGCATTATTTACAATTAGAATAAGAGTTCGCGTAACATGGTGATTGCGGGACGCAGCGTTCTGCTACTGGAAACACACAACGTAAACGCACGTTGAGGTTTTAAGATGCCTATGGGTTTAATGGGCTCTGGGCAAGAACGCCCTCAAGCAGTAAAAATGCTCATAACTAACATGACGCCAGGGTTTGCTCGCCAATAGGTGCTAGGGATCTCTTACTTTTTGTTTCTAATTTCTTTTTTGTCATTGGACGGATCTTGTTTCACCCCTTGGGCTAACACTTCCATGTGCGCATGACATGTGTGATTGGAATGTATATACCTTGATTATGGCAGGTATTACCCACAATGCTTTGCAGCATCTCATTTCCTTCACAACATTTTTTGTTACAGAGATGAGTTGAAATAAAGATGGTGGCATGAACATCTGCTGGGGGCGTACTCCCCCTCCCCCCCCCTTCAGTAATGCCACTGGTCACAGTGGTTGGAGGTATTGTGCCACAATAACATATCAACTACAGGGCTGGATAGCTCAGTTGGTAGAGCACCGAAACGGCAATCTGGAGGACACAGGTTCAAACCCGCTCCAGTCAATTTCTGTGTTTTACTGTTCGAGTGTGAACTTTCAGAAATGAAATAGAGTCATGCACAAGTCAAGTTATAACTCAAGTCAAAATGCTCAAACAAGTTAGCATATCCAACATAGGGCTGGACAGCTCAGTTGGTAGAGCACCGGAACGGCAACCCGGAGGTCACAGGTTCAAACCCAAAACAGAGGACAAAGAATGACATAGGATGCGTTTGTCACTGATCAAAGGAGTAGCTTGGGACTTGACTTGCGACTGAATGATTGTGATGGATTCATCACAAATTCTTATCTATCGTTCTGGCAGATTTTGTGTTGGGAAAACTACACCATTTACTCCAAATCAGGGAACCAATCTATCAAATATTTGCAACTAAACGTCAATTTCCGGGCAGTTTGATCACCAAAACAGCAAAGATACAAATGTTACATTGCCATGGCGATTATCAGCTCTCTGCTCCGCTGGATTGATCCGGATCCGTTTCCGGTTCGAAGACAGGAATTGTTTCCGGTTCAAAGACGGGAACTGTTTCCGGTTCAAAGACGGGAAGTGTTTCCGGTTCAAAGACGGGATCTGCCTCTGGCTCGGCAACCGGTTCCGGTGATGACATCAGGCCCAGGGCGATTCCTGCCTCCTTGATCTGTTTTTGAAGGAAAAAAAGGGGGAAAAATGAAAAAATGAAGTGATTTCTTATGTCTGTGTCTGACACGGCTCCCAAGACTACGACCACATCTACTTGTAACGAGACCATTCCAGATTTCGCCATAAGACCCACCCATTTTGGTGTTTCTCACAGAGTTTGTGAGTATAACCTCAGACCCTTCCCTGGTTCCCTGACCTTTCCCCGGTGTCCAGCCACCTTACCTGTCTCATCCAGTCTTGACATTCTTTCTTGGAGCGTGACAGTAGGTCCGCCTGGCCTTTCAGCACCCTGATGTTCCAGGCAAAGTTCTCTGACGCCTATCAAGCAAGAATCATAACATATGACGAGACAACAGTAAACAATGCGTCGCTAATTGAACAGTTGCAAATACAGTGGAACGCCGCTATATGGAACATCGCGGGATCCACAGAAATTGTTTGTAATAGCGATCGTTTGGTAAAGCGATTTTATGCTGCCAGTGCTCACTTTTCAATAAAAAGCGCCCTTCAGAAATTTACCCTGCTTGCCCTAGTACATTTTGTTACTACATGTACTGGAAGACGACGTTGAACATGTGTCCACTATTGAATTATGTAATTACACAGTTGTCAAGCTTACTACCTACAGCAATAACTGGTTTTCCCCTTCTATTCCATGGGGAAATAATAGCCACTTATTACTTTTCGTTAAAATTTTTCAACAACAATGTTTGGAACATTTTGTACACAAAAATCGGGAGCCAGAGACGATGTTCAGTATAGCCGAATGTTCAGTATAGCCGAATGTTTGGTATAGCGGTGTTCAGTATAGCGACGTTCCACTGTAGAATAGACCTTTTGCACAGTGCGCCCTCACAGAGGGAAGGTCTTTGTTTATCTGTGATACACATGACTAGACCCTTTGTAGTTTCATTGTCACTGAATTTAAATAACAAGACCTTTCATCAGATCAGAGGGTCAGGGGTTCGAATCCAGCTGCTGGTGATATGTTGTGTCCTTGGGCAAGCCACTTCACCTTAACTTGCCACTCTCCACCCAGGAGTATAAATAGCTACTGGTGATCGTAAGCAGAGAATTCAGATGTAAGAGGAGCGATGATATTGGGTCTACATAGGATTGGTAGAATTATGGGGAACTTAAGGTAGCTATCTTTGGTAAATTACCAGCAACTTAAGGGGCCTACCTTTGAGAGTCGTTTCCCCTTCAGTCCGTCTTTGGTAAGAAGGTAACTCAAATTGTCCTGTAACAAAAGGAGAACATGGAATTGAATCTTTGTACAAATCATTAAAATAAGGATGAAATGCACTGAAATGAGAGTGTGGCTTACGTGGTATTCCAGCCCAGCTTTCTGTACTTCGTCAATTCTGCTCACCAGACAGTCGGCTTGCTCCATCAAGGTTTTGCTCTCCGACACCATCTTCGAGAGAGAGGAAATTCAAATTCAAATCGTGTTTCCAAATATTGAGTACTCCATGCATAAACTCTGAATGGTGCTCCAGTTTAGGATTATTTATGGCAAATTAATACATAACATTTTGTCGGTCGCAAACCAAAATCTATTGAGCTGCTTGAAAATGTGAGGCATTCTGGCAAAATGAGACGGAACTGGGCACTGGCCAAAGTGGAGAAAAATGCACCCAAAAAAAAAAGAATGGGGGGCGGTGATTTTCACATTTATGTCATATTTATGGATAGTTGTGATGTATTACACATATTTGAAAGAAATAGTGTAAAAATCCTGAAATAACAGATCTTTAAAGGAAAATCAATTGGCATATTTCTTTTTCAATTTGAAACTTTACAGGCTTTACTCTCAGTAATGTCATGACGATAAATGCGAATTTTAAACAGCCATAACTTGTAAACGGAATATCGGATTGAAGTGCAACAAACAGTATTTTCTTTCCTCATTTTTTTCTCTTTCCTAATTTTATTTTCTCTCCTAATACACCATTGTTTGTACACACAAACCCACATTTTGACAACTGCCCAATTTTGTCTCATTTTGTCAGACTGCCTCACTACTACTTTTTGGTTTAAAACGAGCGTTACCGAATCAAAGGCGCTTAAGGCCTTCTTGAGCATGTCAGGAGCGCTCCCTTCCGCCTCCAGGAATGCTAGCCCCTCCCTCATGGAGAGCTGTAACGTGACGGTGTCCGAGGACCCGGCTAGTCTGGTGGCTAGGAGTCGTATGCACTGCTTGAGGTTTGCGATGGATGCCAGACCGCAGGCTTCTTTGAATCGAGTCATGGCGATTTGGACGTTCTCTCTCAGCTCACTGCCTTCCTTGAGGGGGGCTAACGAGGCCTGCAGAGGTTAATTATTCAAGAAAGTTAAGGTCTTCCTAGTCGACTTGGACTTGCAAGTCTCAGTCTAGGAATTTTTTTTCCTTTACTGACTCGGTCAGTAAGTCAGTCAGTCAGTGACTCAGTCAGTCAAATTGGTCCTTCAAATCCTTTTTTGATAAAAATCTATTTCTGAAGAAGTCCACTGAAATGTTTTTAAAAAGGAGTAAACTATGGTAACTATTTTTTTTTCTGGTCTAAACCAGTCAATAAAAAGAATGAAAACCGAATATACTGCAACAATAAAGTGTTAGATTTTACAATATTTGGGTGGGTTGGGTTTCAAGCTCAAAATTCCCACAGTTCTAAGCATTGATCACTCCATGGATTGGAACTTATTACATTTCATTAAAATCCTGGAAAGGAAAAACAAAAATCTTGCTTCCAACCTTAAAGACCTCATCAATGGTCTTGACTCCCACCGGTCTGACGTGGGTGTAATCTCTCGTCCTCTTGGACTTTTTGACGGACATACCACGTTTTGTCGGTTTCTGAAAGATCAACACAAATTCCAGTTTAGTTCAAGAGCAACTACTGATTATCTGTCTGACAAAAATGTTTGCCTTGGCATCGTTTAGGGGTGGGGCCTATACTTTACCCCGTTTCCACATTTATCTGGGCATGGATGAGGGTTGCGGCCAATAAGTTATCACACCTCCACATTTGTCTGGGCATGGATCAGGGGCATGGCCTATAACTCCACCCGCCTCCACATTTATCTGGGCATGGACAAGGCATGTGGCCTATAAATTACCACACCTCCACATTCATCTTGGCATGGATCAGGGGCGTGGCCTATAACTTACCACGCCTCCACATTTATCTGGGCATGGACAAGGCATGTGGCCTATAAATTACCACACCTCCACATTCATCTTGGCATGGATCAGGGGCGTGTCCTATAACTTACCCCGCCTCCACATTTATCTGACCATGGATAAGGGGCGTGTCCTATAACTTACCCCGCCTCCACATTTATCTGACCATGGATAAGGGGCGTGTCCTATAACTTACCCCGCCTCCACGTTTGTTTGTGACAGCCACGTGGACAAACAGCGACGCTGGTTCCAGTGACTCGCCGGTGTTGGAAAGCAAGGTGAAGTGCCTGTAGCCTGGAAGAAACATATTAATGAAAAAATAAGGCTCGAAAACAAGTGAACTTTTATTGGGTTGAGATTTTCTTGATATCAATACAAAAATTGTTACAAATTTCACCCTTTTGGTCCTTTAAATGGAAATCTTTTCTTTCTTTACAGCACAGATGTTAAAAACATATTGTTTTTTTAATTTGTATACATTTTAACTTACAAATAACAGTAAATGCCGTTTAAAAATCTACCACTGAAGATCATAGAGATCAAATGTACATTGTGGAAAGTACTTTTCACTTTGCTAATTTCTTGTTCGCTGCTATTTTTACAGTTAACAAAAAACAAAACAAATCGTGCTTAGCAATCAATGCAAATGTACGTAGGAAATCACAGAGAGAGATTAAAAAATGGCAACTGAACAAAATTGATTTTGTTTTTTCAGTTTTTTTATTTTTCCAAGCTTTTTTCAGCGAGAAAAGTGCTCTTCGAGAGAACTGCTAAGCGGTATTTCCAGCTAAGCAGGTTCATGAGACAAGTTTTCCTACCTGGTTGGAGACATTCAAATGGAATGGTGTATTGCCCAATGAACTCATCCCCGATGAAATCGTCGTCCAGAACGACGAATCGAACCAGGGCCAGCTCCGGTAGATTGACGGTGAAGTCAAAACTCTCGTCATAGATCGGATTGTACCCTGAATAATGGTCAGAAAACAAAAAAAAAACTTAATGGTAATGAAACAAAACTAGATCTCGTAAAATGAGTTTGGACTCTGTGCACCAATGGTAGATTTTTTTAACAACTCCTGTGAGTCCAGTGAATTTTGTAGGATTTTGGAGGATCAAGGAAGGGAAACCCAGCAACTAATAGCACTATTATTTTTCTATGGGGGGAGGGGGGGGGTTGAGTGCAAATGAAGTACGATAAAAAATTTGGCATTTTGTAGGATTTTCACGGATTGAAGAAGATACAACTCAGCAACTATTCACATGGGCTTTGACCGCCGAACAAGTATACAGAGAAATTTGCATGCGTGAAATTTGCATACCATTGTGAGGAATTGTTTTGGTCCGTTCTTCGGCGCAGTCCGCTGGGATCCCGAATATCTCCATGGAAACATAAGGGTCAATAACCTGAAGAAAAAAACAGGAAACATTTAAAAGAGGGATTTATAATAATGTATTGAAAGCACCCAAAGTCTGTCATGGACTGTTCCATATAAACTATGAGCACCACCAAACTTTGGTTGATGAGCATTCCCCACAGTTCTTGTGACAGAGTTTGATTGGGCTATAATAGTCACCTGACCAAAAGTCAAGATGTGATTGGTCAGTGCGCACCGTTTGACTGACAGGGAGGAAGAGTGAATTGCATTCAGAAAGTGGCTTAGTGTATTCATGCACCGAGTCCACAAACAGACAGACAGACAGACAGACAAACTCACATCTCCCTTGGACCCAGAGCCTTTTGGTTTAGGGAACTTCTGCCCACTGATGATCTTGATGTGTAGAATCTGGGGTGAGACTCCTGGAATGATGTCCCGCGAGTTGGCACTGAAATACGAGATCTCTGCACAAAAAGCAAAAAAGGAAACAAACAGACCAAAGTGTTACGAGGATATTGCATGCTTTAAAAGAGATTTACAGCTGTAAAGTGTGGGGGTGTGGCCTGGTAGTCAGGGTTTGTGACTTATGATCAGAGGGTCAGGGGTTCGAATCCAGCTGGTTGTAACCGGAAAGCGTGTCCTTGTAATACAGTTATGAGGACACAAATATGCTGTGTCCTTGGGCAAGCCACTTCACCCCCACTTGCCTCTCTCCACCAAGGAGTATAAATAGGTACTGGCATTAGTTGGCAAGGGGAGGGGGAGGATTAACCTGCAATGGACTGGAACCCCATCTAGGGGGGAATAGAAATATTCTTAGTCGTTCTGTGCCAAGGAAACTGGAGATAAACGCCGGCCTGATGGGGCATATTGCCTAGTGACAGACTTTACTTTACTTTTAATTTAAAAAAGGTAAGCCCCATCCTTTCCATTCTTCTAAATTATGACCACTTTCCTCTCCGCGTTACCTTCTCTCATGACGCCAGGTTTGAGCACGTAGCCACATTGACCGTTCTGACGAAACTTGCCATCGTAAAGATCCGTCATCAAGCCTGGCGTCTGGTAGTTCAGAGCAACTGCCAATAAATAAATCAACACATTGTTACAATGTATCACCTATTCCCTGAAGAATCCATCAAATCATAGAGTGCTCAGGAGGTTTTGGGTGGTACAGGGAGTAACAGGCAGGGTGGTTTGGGGCAGTACAGGGAGTAACAGGCAGGGCGGTTTGGGTGGTACAGGGAGTAACAGGCAGGGCGGTTTGGGGCGGTACAGGGAGTAACAGGCAGGGTGGTTTGGGGCAGTACAGGGAGTAACAGGCAAGGTGGTTTGGGGCAGTACAGGGAGTAACAGGCAGGGTGGTTTGGGGCAGTACAGGGAGTAACAGGCAGAGCGGTTTCGGGTGGTACAGGGAGTAACAGGCAGGGTGGTTTGGGCAGTACATGGAGTAACAGGCAGGGTGGTTTGGGGCGGTACAGGGAGTAACAGCCATCTTGAAATCTCACCGATTTGGCAGCCGCAGTTCCAGAAATCCTGCGGGTTGTAGTTGCTGGAGTCTACGCGGTTAGGGTTGGGGTAGATCCTCGTCAGGAGATGCTTGTTGTGACTAACGAAATCCTCAGCGCAATCTCGGGCAAACTTGATGCCCGTCCCCTCGCTCATCGAGCAGATCTCCCAGTATTTCTCTGCCGACAGAAGGGGGGGCGGGGGGGAAGGGGGCAAGTTAATCTTTTGGCTACTTTTATTTATGTTATTGTCTTCAAAACTTGTTACATTGACATATAATGCTTGCCTACCCCTCCCCCCCCAAAAAAAAAAAACATGCTGCATCTGTTCAACATGTCAACATGACGTTACCAATTCTGTTGTTTTACTTTATTTTTCAGTTTGAGACTATAACTTTTCAGACATCTCTAAAATTACAGACGATAATATATATTTTTCAGACAGACAAAATTTCACCACAGGGAAAAATACTAACAAACATCACTCTTGCCCACCCCTGCCCCCAGCAAATTGGGCGTGGTTATGAAGGGGCGACGAGAAATGACGTGGACACTTACGTTTCTGAGCTGCCTCGTGGAAATCTTCAAAGCGGACAGATTTGCATAGTGTGACAAGTTCTGATAGTTCCTTGATTAGAGCTCGTTTCTTGAAACCCTCCTACAGGAACAAAGGAAGAATGAAGTGTCACCGAGATTGAGATATATGCTGCAAAACTGATCCTGAGAATGCTGCGTATCTGAGAATCAAATTATTCGAATATTAGTTAAACACTGTTTTGTGAAACTGGCTGAGTTGTAGTCAATCATAAGTAAATCACAATTCATCATAAGTCAATCACAATTCATCATAAGTCAATCACAAGCCATCATGTTTTTCAATGACAGGTTAATGACAAGTCAGTGATAAGTCAATCACAAATAAATAACAAGCCATCACAAGTTGTCAATCACAAGTCAATGATCGGTCAATCACAAGCGAATCTCAATTATTCACAAGCGAATCATAAGTAATCACACGCCAAACAAAAATCAATCACAAGCCATTACAACTTGTCAATCAAAGTCAATAATAGGTCAATCACAAGCCATCACAAGCCATCATAAGCCATCATAAGCCATCATAAGCCATCACAAGTCATCAAGTCTGAAGTCAAATCACAAGCTATTCAAATGACCTGTGACAATGGCATCCCTTTGTCGCCATTCATTGACTCCCACAAAACTCCAGTAACTGACAGCAGATAAGATTATAAATGAAGAAAACAATTCCACTTTCTCCAAAATTTTTTCATTTTGGATCTCACCTTCTTAATTTTCCTCCTCTCGCTGTCGGCTCCTTCATCTTCGTCTGTGACTTCTCCTTCCTCCCCGACAAAATCAGCAGGCAATTTCTTCCCCTGAGTGAAAAACAGTAAGAGAGATGTCACTCATGGCTAAACTTGATGCTGCATCAGATTCAAATCAGCCGGCAAAATCTGGGCAAGATCTTTTAGTTGGATGGGTGGGCAGTAAACTCCGTTCGCAATTACCCCCTCAGTGATGAAAGGAGAACAAACGAGTGTCTTTTCCCCTGTATTTAGGTTTTGCTCGCCACCATTCCGTTTGCAGTGGCTAATCGCTTCTACAAAAATCTGAACGGAAAAGCAGTGCTTTCTGGGTTACTATAGATATCTCTCTTAGAACGCCATCTTCGAAGGAAAATTACAACTGTGTGTTCAACGCCCTCAGGTGCGGGTGCGCAAGTACAAAATGCACCAAAACGAAATCGGCGCAGTCACGAAAAGTTGACGCCCAAAATGCCAATGTCATTTGAGAGAGACCTATTGAAGAAGGCGGTGGGACCAAGTCAAGCAATTAGCAACGCACACATGGAAAAGCTGACCCCAGCAGCAGGCCAGTGTTTTGTCCAATGAGAGCTGAGAACGCGCTGACCCGGGTCATTGGGTGAACAGAAACCGTCCAATGAGAGCTCCATAACGCAGTGGGGACCAATGAATTATAACGTGACATTACACTACTTACCTTTAGAATAATTTTCCCTTTGAGTTGTTCGGGTGTTGGCAGGTAAGCGGCAGACAAGTCCGGCGAGTCTATTCTTAATTTATCTACAAAGCAAAAAAAAAAAATTTGCTTAAAGTATCTGCTAAGCACAAGAAGTATTTTCAGGGCAAAAACTGGTTACCGGCCAACATGTCATGTGATGGATACCAGGAGTGACTGGTTCCCCACTTATTTTTGCTTAGCACAAATTAAAGATAAGCAATAAATCCTGCTTAGCAGTTCAATGGAATTACTTTTTGAAAAACAAAACCAACATGTGAGCAAAAAAAAGTAAAGTCTGTCACGAGCCAATATGGCCCATCTGGCCTGCGTTTATCTCCGGTTTCCTTGGCATGAAACGACTGAGAATATTTCTATTCCCCCTGGATGGGATGCTAGTCCATCGCAGGTTACATCCAGCTAATGCCGGTACCCATTTATACTCCAGGGTGGAGAGAGGCAAGTAGAGTAAAGTGGCTTGCCCAAGGACACAATATATGAAAAGCAGCTGGATTTTGAATTCCTGATGCTCTGAACCCTAACAACTAGGCTGCGCTACCCACCGCTCCAAGAAGCACTTACCTCCAAATACTGTTTTGATGTGGTGTGCCATAACTCTTTGCTGGTCCAAACTACAGTGGTTTTCAATCGATACTAGCAGAGGATACCTGAAAGTGAAAAAAAGTCAGTGACAGATTGAAACTTTTTGCAGCCAATTTTAAGTTAAAACATAGAAAAATGACTGCGGTGGGATTGGGACCTGTCACCTCCCAATCACTGTACTGGCATGCATTGGTTTCATGGCTAATGACGGTACCCAGGAAAACAAGAAACTTGCATTTTCTAAACCTTTGAACTGGGTTCGAATCCATCTTCAACTAACTTGTTCCTTGGCTCATTTGTGAATACCAGATTACAAAACATCCCCCAGGATATATATTTGTCAGAAATTTTCCTACCATCATATTTTTCATCTCTCCACAGGTTTCTTCAAGCTCGAGAATAAATTTCTGGTTTCAAGATTCAGAAATCAGGGTCCAAAATCATAGCGTTGCATAACAGTTAGCAGAGAAGTTGTGCTAACTATAGCAAAAAATTGTGCTAACCTTAAGCACTATTTCATATTTCAATTCTAGATTTCTATTTTAGTGTCACTAATTTAACAAACTGTTTCCTCAGAGGTAAGCATGCCTTTTGCTGCACTTACTGCTTACGGTCTCCATGAAATAGACAGAGGCTCTGTTAGCAGAAAATTATGTGCTTAGCAGCAGTTTGAAATTAGGCCTAGGTCTTACTGTGAGGTTTCAAATGCGTGTTGGTTGATTGCTTCCACCACCGCCTTGAAGGAGATCTTGGACGTCAGCGTGTGACCGTGGTAGATGATTGGCTCACCGTTACCGCCATCCCAACAATCCACTGCCATTCCAAACACACCAAATGTGCATTGTATTACATTGTATTACACTGTATTACATTGTATTACATTGTGTCACATTGTATTACATTGTATTACATTGTATTACATTGTGTCACATTGTATTACATTGTATTACATTGTATTACATTGTGTCACATTGTATTACACTAATTGTATTTAGTTCCCGATGAATCAATAACACCATACAGTGCTGGGGTGGTTTTGGGCGGTACAGGGAGTAACTTAAGCTTTCTTTTAGTATAAGAATCATTCAAATCACTCATGCACTTTTCAAGTTACGGAGTTCTAAACACAACCACCGTTTTAAGGTTCTTTCCAAGGATCACTAAAAAGTTCCAGTGTTTTTCCAGCAAAATGAAAACAAATCACATAGGGATGTGTGTGAATTGTTTCGTTTTGCTGAAAGAACGCACACTTTTTTTGTGATCCGTGGACAGAACTTTAAAACGTTGGTTGTGTTTAAAACTCCGTAACTTGAAAAGTACATGAGTGATTTGAAAGATTCTTGTACTAAAAGAAAGCTTATGAATTGGGCTTTCATATCCTATGTTTTAAAAGTGCTACATGCAGAACTTCACTAAAACAATGGTCCCGACATTTGGGTTTTTGTTTTTTTGACTCACCCTGTAGTATAGTGACGATGAGCGTGGATAGCATGATTGCTGTTTAAGGTGGTCAACTTCATGACTGTTTTTACTATCACCATTTCGCCCTGTCTTAATGCCCCCACCCTAAGGGAAGGATTTCCCCACCCCTCAACCCATCCCTTGCTGTCAACTTACGTTCCACCCATCGGCAACCCTTCTGCAATGCTTTGACGTAGGCAGAAACACTCGATGGGCCTTTTAATTGGTCTTCCGTGAGGTAACTGCAGTAAACAAAAAAATCGAAAAAAGAAAAAGAAAAAACAAATTCTCACACTGCATGTTATATGATTCTTCAGATCCAGTGCTAATACATGTACAGTGAAATCTCGATAAGTCAATCTCTGATAACTCAAAACAACTGTTTAGTCAAACAAAGAATCCAATTCCCTTCAGTAGTATAACAATGATATACAATCCTGCTTAACACAAAACTCTGCTGAAGTCAAATTTTGAACCTGTTCCCTTGAGGTTTGATTTATCAAGATTTCACTGTATAATCTGCAAAAAGTCCAAAATCCAGCGTCATAGTTAAGTCCATAAGTCAATCATGAGTCCGATCACATGTAAATTGCAACTCCTTTCTTACGACCAGTCACAAGTCACAGGACAAGAACAATGACATAAGAATGCCTTTGTCACAATTCATCAAATAAGCTAGTGACTTGGACTAAGGATTAAATATTTTGTGATTGACTTGTGGTGGACTCAACTTCGACACTGCGAAAATCGCATTATCTTGGACCATGTGCTCTTGACATTTCTGAACGGTGAACCTTATTCTTGTTAAGCAAACCTTTCTGTGCTTGGTCTCAAGTAATGGCAATATTGTTAATATCATCCAGGGTAGTGCTACATTTAAGAAATCACTCCGGGAATACAAACAAAATATACTTGGGATGTAGGTAAAATGGTGAAAATTCAAACCCCCACCCACCCATAAAAAAAAATAAATAAATAAAAATCTAACACAAAATCAGCTGTTCGAGATATAAGTGAACATGGAAAGGAAACATTTCACCCTGAAGATATGAGAGAAATGGTAAAAAGCAATTCCACAAACCAAAAGAATTTAAAAGAATCTATGGATCAGATATCTGGATGATTCTACAAACAAAAGACAAAATAATGTAAACTTCAGGATTGATTAGGAAGAAGACACATAAAGAAAACACAACTGAAAAAAAGTGGAAATTGTTAAGCAAAAAAGGAAAAAGGACAAAAAATGTTTTGGGCTTTTAAGGGATTTGGTCTAAAAATGAAAGAATGAACTACTTCCTGACAAAGAAAAGGAGATACCTTAATCAAATTGGGAGGCGGGGGCAAGTATAATTTTCATTTTTTTCAGGATTTGGGAAGAAATGAACTGCCATATTTCACACATCTACTTCTTGTAAGCTATCGCATAATCTTCAAGAATTTGGGGAAAGAAACTAAATATTCATGTAAGGGTTTGCATAATTATACTGAATATTCATGATGGGTTAATAATGTGATGAATATTCATGACAGGTTCCAAATATACTGAATATTCATATAAAGAATTTGAGGGAAAAAATGAACAGTTGACTATAGGTTAGGGTTCTAATAATATATATGAGCGTCTCTAGGAATGTTGCCCTTTGTCAAAGACTTTGTGGTATTTTCTAAAGGTATCACAACGTCACTTAAAGAAACAGACTGTATTAATTAGGGAAGGGAGCAAAAGAGCCGAAAACATCTTACTTTGTTAGACCAGCAGGAGGATGTTTGGGGCATAATCCCATCTGAGGCCAGTTGCCGTACCTACGGAGGGAAGGGGGGAGGGGTAAGACCGACGACAAAAAAAAAAAAGGCCACGCCCACAAAAGGGAAATGGCCACGCCCACAAAATGCAGATGGCCACGCCCACAAAAAGAGATTAAATAACAGGTGGGGGAAGAGTGTGGAAAGGATCGGACATGGAAGAATGTTAGAGGAAAAATATTAGTGATTTTTTTTTTAGAGGGATATTAGTGTGTTATCTTGAGGTGCATTTTTGAGATTGAGCTTGAAGGAGAGACAAAACATTTTGACGGGAAATATGTGAAATTGTGACTCTTTAGGGCAGGAATTGAATGCTGAGTTAGTAAAGAGTGCAATCAGAACGATGATGTCACACAGATGAAACAGGAAAAATTTGGTTTCCTTGAATTGATACATGCCTACAAATCATAAGACCAAAAAAACCTCTTGAAAAAGGCAAAATTATGATCTGAAACTTTAACAGTAAGGTTCAGATTAAGCAAATCTGCAACCTGACACTTGACATGCTCGAAAACAAAATCAGCCCAAAGAAATATGAAGATACCTCATTTGCAGCAAATGATCTTGAGATGAACACATCCCATCTATCACAGCGCAGTGTTGTAACCAAGTCATTTTTTCACCAAGTCAAGTCGCAAGTCAAACTTTCACAAGTCAAGCCAAGTTGCAAGTCATTTTTTTCCGCGTCAAGTCAAGTCTCAAGTCAAAAAGCAGCACTGCTTCAGGGAAAGTCCGAAGAACAAGAACTATATTCAACCACATCTTAACTATCTTCCATCGAATCCAAGCTTAGTAGTTGACAACACTAGGATCAGCCTAATCGCTGATTACAATGTTACAATGGGCTCCGTGCGCAAACAACAGAGGGCGCTATTTGCCAACTTTCGAGAGCTCAGTGGACGGGACACACCAGGTGCACGTACGTCAGGCATCGTCAGGGTTCGAATGTCTCTCCCAGTGGTCTCCCCCAACTCTCCCCTTCTTACCGTTGGGGGGGGGGGTACTTGTGCACGGAGCCCATAACTGCGTACAATATAATGGGCGTGCACTATGAAAATTAATAACTAAAAAAATTAGGAAAAATACAGAAACTTTGGAGTACGGCACTTTTGCCTGAGTCTGTTCCCAGTCCATCTCAAAATTGCCTATAACATTTGAAACGTGACCGATGACCGAGCACAGAAAAGATTTGCCTAACACACAATTTAGCTTCATACACGACATATTAAGACCAGTAGAAATGGTATGAGTACGGGATACGTACACGTATGGGCTCGGAAAACCACCCTTTTGCGAGGTTATTTCATCCGGCACACTTTGGGCGTGATTGGGCGTGATCTACATGTAATATGCAAATTAGACACATGCACATGAGTGTTTAACAAAAAAACTGGTCTTCGAATGCAAAGCTGTAATACTTGAGCTGCTTGAATACAATATATGGCCGAGTAAACTGGCCACCTTCCAACCAACCCACCCACCCACCAACCAACCAACCAACATAAACAGCTCAAGCCCACGGCGTGTTTCACACCCGCCGTGGGAAAAATTGGATTGGCGTACAATGTGTATACATGTATATGTGAGTTTGGTGAAATAACTACACAAAATGTTGATATGACCAGCTAGTTTTTCCGAGCCGCAGACGTATCCCATACTTGCACCATTTCTAATGGTCTCTATTACTTTAATGCTCACGTGTTGTGCGACGACGCTACGAAGTAATGGGATAGAGGTTGCGTCATATCCTGACACACACTCCTATGCTGATAATCAAAGATGTCACAGTCTTCTGACAGTAGGTAGTTAGTGAACCCTAGGAAGGAGAAAAGAAACAATAATTTCAATATTTTGACCAAAATCACTTGATAAATTTAGCAATTCTTATTATGCCAAAATCTGAGGTACATGATATAAGCTGAGACAGACTTATGACAAACCTGTGAATGACTTGTGATCAATTTGCGATTGCCTTGTGATTAAGTTGTGATTGGCTTTTAATTGGCTTGTAATTGACTTCTGATCAACCTGTGATGGACTTCTGCTCAACTTGTGATCGACTTGTGATTGACTTATGATCCTCTTGTAATCCACTCGTGACCAGCTTCTGATTAACTTGTAATTGGCTTTTGATTAATTTTTGTGATCGACTTGTGATCCACTTGTGATCCACTTGTGATCCACTTGTGACCAACTTCTGACTAACTTGCGATTGTCTTGTGATTGACCTGTGCTTGAGCACCTACCATCAATTCCCAGATGTCCCTTGTCTCGTCCTTCGGCAGACGGCTCATATTTGTTGATGATAGCTTGGCATTTCTCTCGTGACACACCGGCCATCTGCGCAGAGAATAAACAACCAAACAAACAAAGCATCAAACCGTGAACGGCATCAAACCACGACACGGTTCAATTAGTGTTGTGTGAACCCTTAAGGACATATTTTTCTTTCAGGGGAGATCGCTAACAGTAAATTTATCTGTTTTTAAATTTATTTTTGTTTTTTCCCAAACACCTTGGGTCCAATTCCACAGATCTGGTTACAATTTCACGGAGCCACCAAAGTGGAAAATATTGCTTTGCAAATATATATGCTTAGTAAAATACTGCCGAGTACCAGTCATGAGCAATGCACATCCTCTGACAGTTTGGTTGGTAACCTTTTTTTTTTCTTCTTTGTTTTTGGCTAAGCAAATATTTTCTGTAAGTTTACAAGCTGGGGCCAATTTCATAGAGCTGCTTAAGCACAAAATTTGCTTCAGCACAAAAAAGTATTGCTTAATAAAATCAGGCTACTGGCCAAAACTCCATGCAATTGTAATGCTAAGTAAACAACAGCTAAATACCAGTCACAAGTAATGTACATCACATGGAGTTTTGGCCGGTAACCTGATTTTACTAAGCAATGTTTTTTCGTGCTTAAGCAAATTTTGTGCTTAAGCAGCTCTATGAAATTGGGCCCTGGTTGAAGAGGAAGACTCCAGTTTTACCTTAAACACATTCCCTTTAAATTTCAGTCAGCCTATTACTACCAGTGTGTGCAATCAAGGAAAACACATTCCCGAGACATCTTGCCAAGACAGATCCATTTAACACAGTCTCATTTACACACGAATGCTTTTTCTCATTAAATCTTTCCACAGAACCAACCCCCCTCCCCCCCTTCTTTCCTCCGAGGTTTATTGTCGTTCTCAAGCCGGCTCTCTCAGCTCAACATCCGCTTGAAAATTACACTCCGGAAAATCAAATAAACATCTGACGTCTTACACGAGATTGTAATAAAACCGTCCCAAATCTCACAGATTAAGAAAGGAAAGGAAAGCGGCAATATGATGAGGCGCGAAAAACAGGCACACCGTTTATTTGAACTTGCCCTGCAAAGCTAACAGCAATTACAGAGCTGTGAGGCATCGTAGACGGATTGTGCAGGCTGGTCGGAATCTGGCACGTAGACAATACTGAGATATTGGTGACTGCTCTATGTTCCGACACCCCTATGTTCCGACAACCTAGATTGTGTTACTCCCGGTTAGGGTTAGGGTTAGGGTTAGGGTTAGGGTTAGGGTTAGGGTTAGGGTTAGGGTTAGGAATAGGAATAGGAATATGTGCAGTCGGAACATAGGGGTGTCGGAACATAGAGGTGTAACCGAGATATTAGCAGGTGTAACTTGTGGTGCATGACAAATGGAATGCTTCTTTTACCATCATGTCAATAAACTGAGCTTTCTTTTTTAAATGTCACAGACCTTTAGAAAGGTCGTTCACAGTCCAAAAAATAGAATATCTTTTGGAATAATTAGAACATTAAGCCTAACAGAACTCAACCATTCAAACCCCAACGGCATGTTTTATTGGAATCTGTCAGGATGGGTACAGTACCCCTAAACTGACAGTCTTTTACATTGGGTTGGCACACCTCCAGAATCAAAGTCAGAAATAGGTGTGTGCAGTTTCCCATATGGTGTTGGGAGTTGTCAGGATGGGTATGGTTCCTAGTAGATCATGCTAGGGAGTTAGGTTAAACTGTATAACACTTGATCCCATAAACCTAAATAAGGACCAGAGTTTTACTCATGCATTTAATGCATTTTCAGATATTAATAAGAACACTTTTATACTTATTTATTGCTAATGGAATTCTATTTAACTGCAAATTACCATTTTGAAACAATACTACATTTATTTGGCTGGTATCCAGATCAAGTACTCTTGAATATCTAATTAACTCTTGTCGATTCAGAGAATTTACTTAGCTTCAATGGTAAATTAAAAAGCATAATTATCTCTTTCACAAGCAATGTTTTACAAGGTTGCCTTTTTTAAAATTCCGGCTTCGTTTCTGGGCTCCGGTTTCAGCTGTGGTTTCAAAATCATTTGGAAGCCTTCAACATGTGTAATGTCCAATTGATCGTTGTCCGCCTGACTTGAAGCAGAAAACAGACCTATGGGCTACGTGTGCCAACAAAAGAGGGCGCCCTTTTACCTAGCAACAACGTCCCATGGGCGGGACATTTAGCTGGTTGACGCGCACCGTTGTGTGTGACGCACGTACATCAGGGGATTTGTACTATGTACACGCAGAGGTACGGCTGCGCGTCGCGGCAATATCGCAGTCAGGCAAGATGGCGTCGGTCGGTCACCCCCAACTGTACTTTCTTTGCTGGTGAGGGGGTACTTGTGAACGGAGCAGATACTGAGCCAATTAGGCATTACATCTCCTGAAGCCAAAATCAAAGCTGTGGTCTCAAAAACATCCCTTTGCTTGAAAAATCAACTTATGCACTGACCCCTTGTTCAGCTTCCAGGAAAATCAAAAGGTCGTCTATCGTCATGACTTCTGAACTTGAATACCTAATAAGAAAAAGGGCACAATTGAAAGAATTATTTTTCGAAATTACTTAGTTTGGTAGTGCTGTGGTCAAGCCCATCACAAGTCGGTCAATAAGTACGTCACATTTGATACACAAGAAACAGAGGATTGACAACAGGTACACACGAATATCTTGTTACTTGACTCGGAAGTGGATGTCTTGCGATAGACTTGTGATGGATTTCTGAGGACATATGAAGACTTGTGAGGACTTCTTAGGACTTAAGGACTTGTGAGGAATTGTAAGGTCTCGTGAGGACTAATGAGGACTTATTAGGACTTTTGAGGACTTGTGAGGTCTTGTGAGGACTTGTGAGGACTTGTATGGTCTTGTGAGGACTTGTAATGGTTTTATGAGGCCATGTGAGGAATTGTAAAGACTTGTAAGGACTTGTAAGGTCTTGTGAGGACTTGTAAGAAATGGTAAGATTTCGTGATGACTTGTGATGACTTGAAAGGACTTGTGAGGACTTGTAGGGTCTTGTGAGGAATTATAATGGACTTATGAGGCCATGTGAGGAATTGTAAAGACTTGTAAGGACTTGTAAGGTATTGCGAGGACTTCTTAGGACTTGTGAGGACTTGTGATGAATTGTGAGAACTTGTGAGAAAATATGAGGACTTGTGATGAATTATGAGGAAAACGCATACCATTCAATACCGTTACTCCATACTGACAGCGCCCTCACCTGACTAAAAGGAAATATATCTCCGGTCTCGTCGTCATCTCCTTGAAAAGGTCAACAAACTCATAGCTGCTCAGCGTGGGTTTGGAAGCTCCGTCGCGTACCTTAGACAGAGTCATTTCCTATAGCATCAACAAGAAACGGAAAAGAAGAAAGATTATTTAAAAAAAACAGTTTTTATGGACCGAATCACTAGTTCTCAGAGTCAAGTGAGATATATATATATAATGCTTTAATATGAGGACTTGCGAAAACCTTTGAGACTTGTAATGAAATGTGATTGGGTCGGTAGAACTTGTGGAGACCTGCGTTGACTTGTGAGGACTTGTGAGGACTTATGAGGACTTATGAGGACTTATGAGGACTTATGAGGTGCTGTGATTCAGTTGTGATTGAGTTGGGAGAACTTGTGTGGACTTGTAAAGTACTTGACAAAACGTACCTTACACAAAGCGTACCTTAAATTTTTGCCGGACCCTCATGGACGTCACGCCGTTGTTGAGTTTCTTCATCAGCTGCATGACCTCAAACTCGTCCAGTTGACCCACCTCTGTCCCTGCGGCCTTCTCAAACATCTCTTGCAGCCACGTGTTGACATGAGGTCAAGGGTCATAACAGGTCAACGTAACCTATAACTGTTTACCAGTCTATTTGTGTGGAACAGTTGCATTCCAGTTAAAGGGTGTGATTTCAAAGATTTGAGTTTAAAATATGCAATTTTTGTGTTTCTTTTTCGTTCCCCTAGGAAATCTTTGCTGGAAGCCTGCCTGATTCCTCACCTCAAAAACCCTTCACAAAATCAAGCCCCATTAAAAAATGCCTTGGTTTTTTTTTCAAACCTGCAAAACCCCAAGAATTAAAGACAAGAATCTAACCACTTAAGAATAAAATTTTAAAAATTGCCAAGGATATCTGTCTCTCATGTCCTGCTTCTTTTCTATTGCTTCAGGTGCTGTAGAAAAAGAGAAATAAATCAAAATCTTAAAAAAAAAAAAAAATATGAGTCATTCTAGAAATCTTGGGTCCACTTTTTTTTCCTGTCCCTGTTACATCTGACATCTATGATTTTATAGTTCGGGATGCTCTCCTAAATGCAGTCGTCTCCAAGTGAGAATAGCAAAGTGCCTATCCAACAAATGTAAAAAATCAGTTGAGGTCATTCTTAATGAAACTTGAATGGGCAAGGTAGCTGGCCTGGAAAAATGAAACATGCTTTGGAACCTTAATGTTTAGAATACAAATAAATAAGTGAAAGACTGTGCTTAAGACTCATTTTGCGGAATCCAGTCACATGAATGTTTAAATGACTTACATGTACATTTGCTTTTGTTTCCTCCCACCAGATACGACAGCCCCGTGACCCAGATATTGGCCTCGTCCGGTGAGTTGGCCACCAGGTCTAGCGTCTCGTAGTTATCGCCGAAGATAATGGAGAACGCGCATTCCTCGGGAAACTCGGAGGTAGACTCCCGACTGCGAAACGTCTCCGTGTTCTTGCCCACTCGGACCTCTTTTATGGATTCTATGGCAACTGAAAAAAAATTAAAAAAATAAAAAATTGAAACATTAAGGGTAAACATTATCAACAGAGTGCCATGGGATAATTGGGGTGTGTTCAATAGTAAAGCAACCTGCTTGTTGACACAAGGTAGGATTCGAACCCTACAGTGGAATAACATCTACAGTGGAATAGCAGCCACTAGGACTAACTTTTTGCCTTGTTTATTTTCTTGAAAGAAGAATGCCGTTATAGAACAATAATCTGTGATCAGAGTAAAATGCCATGCTTATGGACACACGTGCCAAGCATCCCGAGGCAGGATGCGAACTCACAATATTTACAAGCTGATTGGACTTACTTCTTGCCATGTCTGTTTTGAAAGAAGTTGGCACAATATAAAAATAATCTGTGATAAAATTAAAATGCCATGCTTACATGTATAGACACAAGACTCCCGCGGTAGGTTCGAACCCACAAACTCTTCTTATGGACTCATTTCTGGCTTTGTGTGGCTTTTCAGATGTAGGATGCCATCCAAGTACAAGCGTGCAATCAGAGTAAAGTGCATTGCCTACATACACAAGCCTCCCGAGGCAAGTATCTGAACCAGTGCTTTCTTAAAAACCACACAGACATACAGTACCATATTTGTTTGCAACGCACTGACTGTGAGGTCACAGTCGCCCTTCAAGTTTTATTTAGAGAGCTGCTATAGGAAGTCAACCACTGAAGACTGAAGACTTACTTCTGGCCTTGTCTGGTTTCTTGGATGTGGGATGCCATCTGATCTCCGACAGCTCCTCACTAAGACAGAAGATTCGGTGATACTGTCGTGACGGTGAGCGTACTTTGATCAGTTCGCAGCCTGCTTGCATAAAGGCCAGACAGTCAGAGGCTGCGGGTATCAGAAAAAAAGAAGAAAAGGAAAATATGATTCACGAAGATATTTCTAAGATTGAATCTTTGCCCTGCATCAAAGAAATGTTAAACCAGAGCATAATTGGGTACTCGCTGGCAGCTTTTAAAAAAGATGACTTTTGAATTTTGGCTTGTGCATGCTTCTACATGTATAGCTAAAGGATTCTGCGATTAGTTAAAGGGTTAGCTCAAATTTTTTGCTAGCACGGTAAGCGTAGAACAGTGACCGTAAGAGTGGAGTTCCATGGTTAGCAGGGTATACATGTATGAACTTAATGTCCATGGCCCAGTTTCCTGGCTCTGCTTACCATTTACGAAAAATCCTTGCTTACTGTAGCAGAAAATTCTGTGCTTACGGTAAGTGTATTTCACAGGTTAACGAGGAATATTGGCTTATCTGCATGCATGTATCCCATAGCTAAGGATCCTGCGCTTATAGGGTTAGCACAGAATTTCTTCGCTAATGCGGTAAGCACATAACGGTGTCCGTAAGCATGGATTTCCCTGGTTAGCAGGCTTATGACATTGTGCACGGGTCACTAACCTACATTGTACATGTACTGGGCCCAATTTCATACAGCTGCTTAAGCAGAAAATTTGCTTAAGCACGAAAAAACATTGCTTAGTAAAATTAGGTTACCGGCCAAAACTCCATGTGATGTAAATTGCTTGTGACTGGTATTTAGCTGTTGTTTACTTAGCATAACAATCGCATGGAGTTTTGGCCGGTAAGCTGATTTTATTAAGCAAGATGTTTTTGTGCTTAAGCAAATTTTGTGCTTAAGCAGCTCTATGAAATTGGCCCCTACATGTGTACATGCACAGGATGTCTACTAAAGATGTGTAGATGTCTGTCCATCAAGCAGTTTATCATCATTTGCTTATGACTTTGCAATAATACATAAACATAAATCAGGACAGATAAACCAGCCAGATATCATCTGGCCGATACCAACATGTGTCTACTACATGTACATTAACAACCGATACTAGCCCTTAAATCCCAAGTGTGCCATAAATCTATCCGCCAAATGGAAAATGAGTGCCCCAGGGAGAGGCGATATTTTGTCTGGGGGATGAGCTAAGATTTATGGCTGGGCCCCAGGATTGTCAGTTTTGATACAGCCTTATTTATCTGGAAATCTGGGGCACCAGTGTCTTAGGAATTGACTTTATTGATTGGTTTAGGTTGACAAATTTCACCGATGAGGCAATTTATCATAGAAGTTGTAAAATGTGTTTCCTCTACAGACTTCGTGTATGGTCTTATAGAACAAAAACTGAAGGCTTCTAGAGAAGCAGGGGAAATTAGTCTCTTTTTTTTTGTAAGGAATCATTTCAGGATTGATTTTATTTCAGAAAATGAGTACAACGTTTTTGGTAGCTTGAAATTCTTGAATACACTATTCCCTTCAACTCTATAACCTTCCCAAATCTTCCAAATTTCTCTTTGCAAAATGGAGGATTTTGCAGGATTGAGGCTATATGGAATTTTTTTTTTGGAGAATGCACTGTGTCAAGGTCTTGGGCCAGACCTAGTGTTGTTTATGCTCAGCCATGCATAAATTTAGGCCTAGATTATACTTGAGATCCGCTCTGCTCCAGGATGTCACAGGCTCTGCCTCAACATATTGACAGTGATTGCTGGAGGATTTTGCAGGATTGAGGCAGTGGTCACTCCTCCAAGGACCACATTCAAGAAATAATGGATGATTTTGCAGGATTGAGGCAGTGGTTCCCCCTCTAAAGACCACTTTCAAGAAACAACGGAGGATTTTGCAGGATTGAGGCAGTGGTCACCCCTCTAAAGACCACATTCAAGAAATAATGAAGGGTTTTGCAGGATTGAGGTTGTATGCAATTCTTACATGCAGGCAGTAGGAGGATTTTGCAGGATTGAGGTTGCATCCTAGCAAAAATGCTTAAGGAGTAAGTGTTAATAAAGGCTTGCATGGATTTTTTGGGAGTATACCCCGTCATATCAAATGGAGCTGTTCTCTTTCCTCTTTTTTCCTTTTTATTTTGAGCGTATTTCTTTCATTGCTGCCAACACCTTGAGTGGCCTTTGGCCTTATGACTGTTGACTTCCATCCAGAAATGCAAAAAAAAATATCTAGGGTTATAGAAAAGTGAGATCATGTGTGAAGGATTGTAAATGATCTCGACAAAAAATTGGCCCAAAAGTGTGACTGTTCTTGGAAAGGGTGTTATCGTGACACCTCTTGCCAACCACGTCCAAGCCCTGGGCTAGAAATTTGGAACACAACCTCAACAGGAGCCGGAGAAAAACGACAGAGTGCGAAAAGTCCTCCGGATATGTTTAAACAACCAACATCATCTGGCACTGAAGAAATGCAGCAACTCCAACTAGCCCTAGTGATCCATAGTGATCCATCACTAAGATTGTCTGCAACAGCCAACAATATGTTAAATTAGCTTGTTGAGAACATCAATTATTTTCTACATTTGTCCCCAGAAAAAAAATCAAAGACAAGCAAAATAAATTTGTTAACTACAAATGCAAAACGAATTGAGTTGTAAGGATCAATATGCATTCATGTATCATCCAGAATGGAATAAAAAGATTGGAGGAATCCGAAAAACCGCCAAAAAAAAGTTGATTGATTTATATTCATGCTGACGTGAATGCCTCGTGTGATAAAGGTGAAGTTCGGCGGCCGGGAACTTGCTTTGGCTTAGATTAATCAGGAGAGGAAAGAAATGATTAAATTTTAACGGCGCAGAGCTGAAAAAGCCGGAGTGTATCGTGATATCAATCTTGAGGCAACAGTGGAGGGATCAATCCCCGGGGAATTTAATCATTCCACCCACGACCCTGCGGGCCAAAGGAGGTGAAAATTCTTTGAAGATACCTGAGAAATGCGAGGGGGGAAATGCAAGCGAGTAGAGGTTTTCCAAACTACGGCTCAGTTGCCACTGCATGTCTGACTGAAGAATCATGAATAAGCCTTTAATGTCCAACCGATGAAAATCAAATATTAACTTATAGCTTTGTATTAAAGGATTCGGTAATTCTTACGCAAGATTGATTTTCTTACTTTTCTTAAGAAAATAAATCTTATTTCAAGAAACGTTTTCTTGTCTCACTCCCTAGAATTTTTAAGGGAGTGAGACAAGAAAATGTTTCTTGAAATATTTTTTTTCCCTAGTTTTAAGATATGATTTTTAGCAATGATGGGTCTGTATTGAGGTGAAAATCCCTGAAGTCTTGGGACAAAAATCTCCTGAAGCGAAAGTCTGAGACAAAGTCGAGGATTGGAAAATGCTCTAGGTGTGGGATGAACATGATCACATGACCAAAAATATTGGAAGGAGTCCAAAAGTCACTTAAACTTATCTTGAGTAAGTCTCTGTGTTCCCCTAACCAGCACTCTCTGAAAGTCAACTTTGCCAGCTGCTCACAACATAAATTGTCTAAGCACGGAAAGTATTCACAATAAGCAACAAACAGTTACCAGTTAAAAATGTCATGCAGTGGTATTTCTTTTAACTGGTTCCCAGCTTGCTTGTGCTAAGCACGTAAATCTTCCAAGCAGAACTTTCTGCTACGCAATGCAAACATCCAGTTCGATACAAACTGGGTCGGAGCAACCTTAACTTGTAAGAATGTTGATAGCCTCTTCAGCATATTTCAGCGCAAACAACTGGAAAACAAAATGCCAAAGTTCTGCAAAATGATTTAATGCTTGCTAAGAAATCCCAAGATGTCATTCTCCTCTCATTAGAGCTCAAGGCACTCAAAGGATGTTAATTTTTAACTCAGCAAGGCCGTGGCACATGAGAAGATTTTGTAATGGGCAGTTTGTTGAGTTATAAATTACTATGGCAGTTGTGAGAGTGTCAATAAACGTAAGTGCTTTGATCTTTCAATTGCAACTTTATACAAAAACTGAAATTAATGAAAAGAGAAAAGCCCTCACCACTACAACTATTAATGTTGTTATAAAATGCATCGAGATGTACGTACATGTACATCATCCGTAATTTATCTTCCAATGCTTTCATTTTGCCGCATCAAATCTTCTCACGCTACAAATGAAGACAGATTTATGTGCTCGGTACGTGTTCCTCATTGAACATGAAGTGAATGATGTGCCTCAAGAAAACAAATAGTTACCGGAGAACTCGGCTCCGTGAGGGCCAAAAAAAAAAAACGACTTGATGGCGATCGTTTTTCTTGAGCGCTCGGCATTTTTTGAGCAAGATTGATTTTGTAAAATGATCACACCCAGCACAGCAAGCGCTGCTTTCCGAGTCTGGCTCGATTTTAGTCCCCTGTTTGCAGAGATTTTGGTTAATGCATTGCAAATTGCACCGCAGGGCAAATGCAACGGGGGAAAGATGCAACAAAAACATTGTGAGAACGTTTACTTTTCTGCCTTTGATGTTTGAAGTAGTGGACTTTTCCATACATCCGGTTGTTGACTTACATAGAAATAAAGGAGGTTGGTGGATCAATTTGCAAAATGTTATTCCATCTTGTGCTTGGAACAGGATTTCACCCACACGGGTATGGAACTGTAATAACACCCTGCTACAATGTCAACTTGTCAGTGCACACATACTGAAATTTGTATCATTGTGGAGTTATTTCTTTGTTCTCGTGTAGTAAAGTTTTCAAGTGTGAAAGTGAAGTTTGAAAATGCTGTTATTTTAACCAAAATTAATTTCCTTGGCTGAAACTCGGACTTACATGTAATATCCCTTTTCTAAAACTCAACCCACCTTGGAAATTCCTAGTTTTTGAGTAAAATCCATATATCTATTTCATGAAAATCTTGTGGAGACATATTTATCTATAGAAATTGTCCTGTGGAGACGTATACAATCTTTTGTTCCCTATTGTGTGCACGTCTCCAGAGGGCACGGTGTATCAGATCACCTAGGCGTATGGAGTGGGGTCATGTTTCCAACGCATGAGGTATCACAATTCGAAATTTGGATATTCGATTTCATACAGCAGAAAACATGGCCGCGTACAAATCACTTAGCCATGGCTGGACATTACACCATGTCTATGGGAAGTGGCTGCAGAAGTGGCTGCAGCGGCTTCCATAGGCACGTGTGTAATATCTAGCCGCAGCCAAGTATTTTGGATGCGGCTTATTGCTGAGCAGTTTTCTATGCTAAGGGTGAATCTGCTGAGAGCCAGTTATGCACATTGTGCATTGCGTGGCATCTTAGCTGGTAACCTGTTTTCGCTAAGCAAATATGTGACCTACCGTGACAGAATGACGAAGGTACAGGTACCCCAAAACCTTGTTTTGAGTAATCGATGCCTGAATACAGCAGATATATTAGAAAATCGTGTCAAAATCAATTTCGAAAAAAAAAAAATTTTCTTTTTCTTTTTTGAGCAGCCAAGGTATTTGAGATTCACACTGTAATATTTGTTGGGGAAAAAATACCCACAAAAGTGGACAAACTGATGAACATATTCATTGCTGTAATTGGCGCAATGCATATTAATTTTTCTCAAAGCCCTTTTTCTCGAAAACGAGGTCGGCGAAGTTCAGTGGGGCACTGTTGAAGTTGCAGCGGCGTAACTTTGGACAAAATTAAGCTCTACAGAAATAAAATTGGTATCGTTGGAAATTAAGCCAATGATTTGCTTTAGCATGTATGTACAGTACATGTACAATGTACATGTACATGTATATAACTTGAAAAGGTCAAAGGTGGGGGTTATTCCTCAATATGATATGGCAGGTCACAAATTTCTGTGCTAATCTCCATCAAATTGGCCACAAGTCTTAAAAGAAGCTCCTCACTAGATTTTATCTGATATGCATTCACACCAAAACACTTCCGAATTTTCTGAATTCTGCCTGATAGCAATTTAAAAATTTGCAAAATGATCAACTGACTGTGTTTGACCGCAGTTTGAACTCGAGCGCAAGGTGTGCCGCAAAATCAATACGCTGCAGGCTTCGTACCTGTGGACCGAGAAAATTTATGCGGATCCTCCGTTGCAAAACATGACAGAAGGGCCCCTCTTGGAACTCTCTGAAACGAGGTGTGTTCTCTTCCCCCCCCCCCCCCCCCCCCCGGCTGATAACGTGAGTATTTATTGATTAATGGATATAAACTTTCACTTGTTAGTGATTATATAAAATGAAGTTTTTGAGACAAGAGTAAAATCACGAAACCTGTGATATTTTGACAGTTTGTAAAGCTGAAACCTGCATAGAGATGGTATGTACTCGTAGCTCCAATTCCCTTCTAAAAATGCTGAGTTTTAGATACAAAACTTATAGATTCACTCTAACTTGGTCTATAGACCATTATCATGTTGCGGCTATCATGATTTTTCCCCATTCAAATCAACATAACCAAAGCAAAGCTGGAAGGGAAAATAGTCTGGTTCCTTTTTTCACAGAAAAAAACATTATCATTCAGTACTGTTATTGGACATGGGGAACATGACTGAAATGGTGGCAGCATGATAAAGGTCTAAATACATTGTACTGGCCATTTCCAATGCGACCTGAGCAAACATGTATAGACCTACTGGTACATGTATATGCTTCCACCATTTTAGTCGTGTTCCCTGTATCCATTGGAATAGTACTGAATGATAATATTTTTGTGCAAAAAGGAACCAGACTATTTTTCCCTCCAGCCTCGCTTTGGTTACATTGATTTGAATGGGAAAAGAATAAATTGACTCCAACATGATAATGGTCTATTACTGATGGAGCTGTGGTGGGGAGGGGGAGGGGGGAGGGGGGAAGGGTTCATCATACATGTATTACTATTATCATGGCACCAACGACTGCTAATTACTTTACCACACGCAGTGCAGTAAGCGTAATGTGACTCCTCATGCAAAGCCAATAGCACCTGCAGATAGGAACCAGTCGATACTCGTATGCCCAGCTTGTCACGTACAAGCCCTTTGACGAATCACACAAAGTAATACAGTAGAATATTGCTACAAACTCATTAGAATGAGAAGTGAATACATGAAAATGAATAGGACTGCTGCAAACTGCTTTCTGACTGGCCTGCCCTGAAATATACAAATCCAACAAATTAATGCGGCTTGACGTTGCAAACTTTAATAACTTCCTTTTTTGCCTATGAAAAACGGACTTGTTCAGTCTGCAACGTCAGTGGCATTAATTTTTTAGATTTATAATAAGTGTGAGATGTGTGGATCCTAGAACCAAATGCATTACATGTAACCAGACATTTCTGACTTAACGTCGATTTTCAAGATGGCTTTTGAGCGATGCCTGATAAATTACACGCCATTAGCGGACAATTAAGGCTGGAATGGACCGCCAGTGGTTTATGTTTTCCAACGAGCGGCTGAAACCACTTACACACGTTTGCCTCGGTTGAGTACATTGTTAGGTAAACGTACGTGCAATTCATTATGTTTTCTGCAATATACTGGGTCTCTGTTTTCCCCCTGGGATTTAAAAAATTGAAAGTGTCTGAAGTTCTCTCCTGCCAACGTGCTTTTCCTGCTCGTTAGCTCCGTGTCGTTTCACAAATGGCCGATTCTGACAAGAAAACGGGGCGGAACGGCGCATCGGCACAGCGGAGAACCGATGAGGGACGGCAGGACACACAAGACACGGGGCAATCAGACGGCGGAAGGGAGTGTATGAGCTAAGCAAATAGATTGTGGGTCCTTACAAGGGTTGATGGGACTAAACGAGGCAGGCTGGGGGGGGGGGGGACAAGGGAGGGGGGGTGGGGAGGGGGGAGAAGAAATGAACTTGGGTACAGTGCCTTTCATGGAGAGATGAGATAAATCACCTTTTTGAGTACACAGACGATATCACAACCGCAAAAAAAGGAGAGAAATAAAACAGATACAGTACGTTGCGAGCAACTTCGAAACAAGAAAATTGTTGAAAGCTGTTTATTGATTGGCACTGCTTTTTGGAAATTAAGTGATGTGTTGCCATGGTAATGAACGTCTGGTGATGAAGGTACATGTACATACCCGTACTATGGTTTCCAGGAAATGGACAAGGACAACAATTTCTATGAATAAAAAATGAGACTTGAAAGCGATAATACAATTTTTTTTAATAAGGTTGAAATTATATTAAAATTGTACTTCTGGCAAAGAAAACAGTAAATAGTTCCAAATTTGACTCAAGCCGACACTAGATATACACGTCTTTTAATTTTTAGTCCCATTTTCACTGAACTTCCATTTACATGTATATTGGAAATGGTGCTCGAGCAAAAGAAATAGACAATTTTATTCGATAAAAAAAACATTCGGCGTGACTCATCGTACGTAAAATGATAGCTGGAGCCAGCGTTGTAAACAAGTTGCCGCTAGAGTGGCCTCTTTTGTAATCAAATTCCATCTCCTGAAAGCCAAGGTCGCCGTTTCTTGAAATATACTCAATGAACAAAAAGAATATCAAATTAAGTTACGAACGGTGCCCACGGACGGGAAAGATTGTCATTGTCCATTCTGGCTGATTTCTTTCTTGTCGCAAATGGACTCAAAGGCCGCCAGTGAGCATTGTCAAATGCTGGAATTGCCATTTGAATAAAAAATAATTATCTGATGCTCTCTCTGTAAAAAAAATGTCGAATCTGATTTTCCTTTACACTGGAATAATCAACAACAACCCAAATTCAAAACATTTGTGAGTCTGTTTTCAAATAGTAATGTTTCATACATACCGTATATTTGTTTGTTTTTTTGGAATATTTATGTTTCAATAAAAAAAACTGACCAATGGTACAATATTTATTATATTTTTTATTTTGTGAACTTCTAAATAAAATAAAGATCAGCATCTTTCTTTTCCTGTCCAGTTTTTTTGGTGTGGAAGTGAATTGGAGAGAATTAAATCTAATCAAATGGAATCAAATCAATCTAAATCTTACACTCATGTGCACCACTATAAACTAACAAAATAACCTGATCTTCCAAATGCAAGCACTCACTCGTGGATGGCCCCATCACGGTCAGTGCATTGTTGTTTTGCCGATTCCACACCGACGTAATTTTAAGCTGTTTTGAAGCGAGCACAGGGGCCCGGGTAATTGTTAAATTACCTTTCCGCTCGGTGAGCAGACATTAATCTTCGGAAATAAAGAAATGCCATGCACCGTCACGGACCGGCTTGGATTTACTATCAAAGCTTTTAATTTTCGGTAGATATCCAGAGTTGGAGGTGGAATGTTTTGTCCCTATAAATATTTGTGCAATAAGCTCGGTGGTTAATTGAGGATGATGACATTTGAAATGTTATTATAAAAAGTTAAATTAACATGCAGTATTATAATGAGCTGTTGACAGGGGCTGATCTAGCTTTCAGGAAACAGGGGGGGGTTGATATAAAGGACGGGTTGAGTCTAAGGCACGCTCTACTAGGAGGCCGCAAAAAATTTTGAAATCTACGATGATTTTCTCTTGCATTCTAAAGGCCAGTTCATACTCAGTGCGAATGCGAAAGCAAATGCGAATTTGTGACGTGAGGGGGAGTTTTTGCGCTGCAAATTCGCACAAGTTGAACACATTTCAATTCTGAAAAATTTCGCAGCGAATGGCTTCTTGGCGTCAAATTGGCTTGGCATTCGTATTCGCATGGAGTACAAACCGAGCTTAGGGCCACTGAAGAATGAAGGGGGGGGGAGGCAACACCCCCACCCCCTTCTCGATCCAGTACTGCTTTACGTTAATCCCCTGAAGTCTCCTTACAGTGCACATACACACATGTACAGTATCTAATGCTTTGTTTTAAAAAAAGGTGAATTGAAAAAAATACAGTCTTTGGAATACAGCATTCGGTAGGTTTTTTTTTTAATTTGTTGGCATATTATTGAGATTAAGTTGACTCAAATGCACATGTACATATGTACTTAATATTTTTTTTTTTTAACTATTGTAAGAATAAAATATTCATACAATTTTTTTTTCCGCATATGTACATGTATCAGGCATCAGAGAATGAATTTCAATAAAACAAAACAGGCAAAAAAATATGTGAACTCCCCCCAAAAAACTCAAAACAGGCTCAAAATATATAGAAACGTGGAATTTTTGGCAGCAAAAAACCATGAATTCCTGTTTAAACGGGAAGATTCTCAAGCGTGATGTATTTATGCGAATATAAACAAGGGCAAAACCTTAGATAACAAGATTTCTTTCCACAGAAAGTATTTTTTTCCAATTTGCATGGTACACTGCGCATGGAACACTCTGTCTAGTCGAGTGGTAGGCCTATAATTGAATTTCAATTCCACTTTAAATTCACCGTTAAAGTTTCATGCCAAACTGTAAATAATGGATGCATGGAGCCGGGAGCGGCACAAATGCAAAAAAAAATCATCAAAGAGGAAAAAACCAGGGGGGGGGACAAAATAGACAAAGACCACAGGAGAATTACTCAATGCATCATTGATGATCTGTCGTGAATCGCATGTCAACACCGACGCACCCAAAATACACCCGCCTGTACATGTAAATTTACAAAGCTGATTCAATTAAGAGAAAGAAAAGTAAACCGCTGTTGAGACTATAATCTAAGCTTTTGTTCTGAAGCGCCCTTTGCAAAGCGGGGCGCTTGTGTATTCAAGCTGATTCATGAACTTGTTTCTATTTACATATCAACAACTTGTAATTGTTTAGTGTCAAATTAAAACATCAGTCATTTTAACTTGAAAGCATTAGGTCTAAAGCCCGGTTCATACTTCACGCGAAAGCGAAACGAAATTCGTGACGTCAACAATACATTCAAAGCGTGTCCATCATTGTTGACGACATGAATTTCGCTTCATGCTTTCGCGTGAAGTATGAACCTGGCTTAATACCTGAATTTGGGAATTGGTACCAAAAAAAATTGGGAAAGGTTTCATGTACCCGTTTGATTGATGTGTCTGACCCTCTCTGCAGTTCAAATGAATGTTTTTCTGCAGCGACCCGAACCACATGATGACTTAATTGAGTGCTCACAGCCAGTAAGTTGATTAGGGTAGACCAACGCTTAGGATTCAACTTTGACATTTCGGGTGATGATACCGAACACATCTGTGCAGATTAATGCGCTGGCAAATCCCACACTTGAAATAAATGTCATGTCTGACGCTTCTCAAAAGCCACCTTTTAGGACAGTTGGGTTTTTTTAAAGTGAACACAATTTTCACAGGGGAGAATTTGTATGTACATTGTACGTAAAGTTGAGCAAAATTTGTTCGAAAATACAATATTTACCAGCACCTTTTTGCAAAGTATGTATGTCTGTAAATTTTGCTTTTGTAGTTGAGTTGGAACAGGGTAACTCCTCTAGGTAACTTGGTCATGTTGGTGGTGTGAGTCCCCTTTACAAGAATTCTACAACATCTAGAAGGATTTGCAGTCAACTTTATCCTCTATAAGTAACTTAAAAGTTCAATGGGATGAAGTTTTCTTAAGAACACATTTTGTGCAACTTTCTACTCCTCTTAGATTTTTTGAATACCCTAAATTGACACGCCTTTTCAGTTAATTTGATTGTAAAGTGCACTTCTTTAAACCTTTCAAAATTGTCCATGCTTTTCCAGACTGTTGAGGGCGCTGTTACTCTGAGTATGATGTCATTTCAGGAAGACACTGTTCAGTTTAGGGACTTTCTTTTCAAATTTTGAACCCAAAAATGTGTTAATTGAAAACACTGCTGAGAACAGTCTGCTCATTGGCTTACTGCCATGTACTGACACAACGACTCACCAGAGAAAACAGAATATATACGGTAGGCCTACAACAGCAAAATATCCAAAATTCAGGCACCTTTTGCTTCTGAAATACCGGTACATGTGTAGCTGTAATATTGAGGTTTCTGCCTGAAATGACGCCCAACTTTGCTTATGACTATGGAAATTGGCATTTACGCATAAAAAACCAAAAAGGCACCAAAATACCCTTGAAAATGGCCAAATAAAAATAGAAAATAAGGTTAAAGACACAAAGGTGCTTTTTCAAGGATTGAATTTTTACATTGCATGTACCCTTTAACAGTTACTCGTGTGCACCTTTAAAATGATTCACACACAGCAGGCAGCTTTGGGGTTTTTTCTGTTTGCTCCTTTAAGAAGATCCTTGCTAATGTATTCGCTCCTTGTTTGATTCTGAGCGCTATCTTAGCGCAAAGCTATGCATAACAAGCCCTTCTTATTCAGTCATGCCTGCGCGCCTCGGTAAAATCTCCGGGCTAGAACCCGTTTCCGGCCGTAATATAGTCAACAAGCTGAAATTTAGACTTTAGCGTGTGCTTTCAAAACAGAATCAGCAGATGGCTGGATTTTTGCATGAGGGTTAGGGACTGGGACAGTGCGTGAATCAGATATAGGAAGATCATATCTAAACATTTTTTTTACAGCAAAAAGGTTTTTTGGATTAAAAACAGAGCTTCTCATCATAGAAGAATAATGTAACGCACAATATTATTCCTTGCCCGTGTCATGAATTAGAATGTTTGGATGCTCCCCGACAGAACGACCTCACATGAAAATAACCAGCGGCCATGTTTTCTTATTCCGGAACTGCGGGACTCCACTATAAATAGCTCATCAATATACGTGTGCGAGTGAAAGACACTGGGACTCGTGATGGACCACTCAGTGACTGGACGTGTCGGGGATGGGAAAACAAGGGTCGCACCCTGAGCCCCAGGTCAGGAAGTATGGCCAGCTGATAACGACAACGCCTCGCACCGTGGATTTCTGGAGGACTATGGGGCTGAGACGCATCATGCATGCATGGCTGATGTTTCGCCCCTTTGTTGTGACCGGTACGGGGAGGATGAGGCTCTGGGTGATGCAAAATTGATTCCTTGTTTTTTTCCTGACAAGAACTGACTCAAAATGTAAAAGCTTTCACTGAAAGTTGACCTCACATGGTACATGTATATATACTGTATTAAACATCACTTTTTTGACGCAGTCTTTATTTTGAAGAAAAAAAAGAACTTCCCGAGTATTATTTTATGCTAGGAAATGTCCCACAGCTATCAAAATCCAAAATTTGTAGGGACCAATTTTTTTTATTTTTTACGTGAGCTCAGAAATCAACATTGCAATCCAACTGCTAAATTTTCGAGGAACAAACTTGTAACCCCCCCCCCCCCAAAAAATGCAAATTTTCAAGCCCAAAATGGCTTAGTCCAGGGCCCAATTTTTTGGCTCTGCTGACCACAGATGCTTACGATCACCAAATTGTTGTAGCAGAAAATGTGTGGGCTAACCCTGTAAGCACAGAATCCTTGCTACAGGATGTCCGCATGTGCAGAAGCTAAAATTCTTTGCTAACCAGTGAAATACACTTACCGTAAGCACAAACTTTCCGCTACACTAAGCAGGAATTTTAGCTAATGATAAGCAGGGCCATGAAATAGGCCCTGATGAAAGGGCTTCTTTAATAATTAACACCAGTCATCCAGTAAATTATACATGCATGTAAGCTTCGTCATCATCTTAAGCGCTGTCATGCTATGAGGATGCTTAACCCAAATATTTAGGCTGCCCAGGACGTGCATCAACAACCAACCCATCAATTTATCTCCGTCCGTACCGGTAGTCTCCGATCCAAAACCACAGCTGTCCTCCCAACGGAAAATAAATTAAAATAATGAGATGATACAACTCATATTTGATGATCCGGGGAGACATGATCTTGATTTCATTAGGCCGACGGCTGAGCTATTGGATCCCGTAATGGCAAATACAAAACAAGTTATCATGAACGTCATTCCTGACATCAGGCGCATGTTATTCCTGGCGAGAGAAAAAAAAATGTGGGTCCCCATCCAACTTGAAACCAATTTAATCATTGCGCTAATCCAATAGGCCCGGCTCTTCAAAAACAAAAAAACAAAAACAAAACAAAATATTAGGTGCAAGCAAGGCCAACAAGTGCGGAGGATTAAAAGCGTAGATACTGCCCCGGGCTGGGGGGGGGGAGCTGTCCCACATATGTGCACGCACCATCTATTTGATTAGATGATTTGATTAGGGCATGGCAGGGTGTGTCTATTTTGAGTTGTCGGTGCAGGAGTACCAGGTGTTGACGGAACTACGGTACATTTGTGATTGTGTGTCGGTGCTATGTGTACGTGCTATTTGGTAAGTCAAGTAAAATCTGTCCGGAGACAGAGTGGCCCATCTGGCTGGCCTTTATCTCTGGTTTCTTTGGCATGAAATGATTGAGAATATTTATATTTCAGTGGAGTGCTGTGGTCCAATGGTTACACTATTCGACTCGTGTGACCTGGTACATGGGTTCGAATCCTGACTACGGGAACATGGTGCTTGTGCAATTGAGCAAGGCACTTTACCATTATTGCTTCGTCCTTCAGATGGGACGTAAAGCCGTAGGTACCGTGTGTTGTGTAATGCATGTTAAGAACCCAGTAGCACTTATCGCTAAGAGAAGGGGTTTGCCCCAGTGTTTCTGGCAGTGGTTGCAATATGCGCCGCAGCACCTTGTAAACCCTTATAATGTGCTACATAATGGGTCTCATATTTCTCATAAACTTTATTTACCTGTCTTTAAAAATATATATATATATACATGTAAGACTCCAGGTATTAATATGATATTACCCCTTGATTGTTTCAGCGTCTCCAGTTTAAAAAATACATGCAGAAAAACCAACAGCGATCTACTGCCTTCATCCACACAGTCATCCATTAGAAAACTGTCTAAAATGGCAGAAGATTTCACGGGGGCGAAATGTAATGGGCAGTACTGGTAATGGGTGATAAAAAAAAAGTCACGGTAATCGATCCACATCAGAGTCTATCCCTCGGAAGAGACAGAAACTCAAACCCTTGAATTTACAAGAAAAAAAAGTTAAACTCATTAGGGTTTTGGGGCTGATGCAAGTGGACGTGGATGGACCTATGAATTCCTCTCAAGGGAACGTAGGTCAGATTTTGACAGAAATTGAGATCTGAGAGTGCCTCTGAGGTCAGTTAGCTGTGGAGTAAAGTCCCTCAGGAAACAAATCTTCTTTGCCTAACAGATGTGGAGATTTTTGGGTAGCCTTGGAGCGAGGAGGAGGGAAGAGACAGGATTAGTGGAGGAGTTGTTAACTCAAGCAAGCTGTTTCCTTCAATAAAAAAACGTGGTTGGTAATGTACAGGTGTGTAGTTGTTAGGTCTGTTAAGCCAATGGGCTCCGTGCGCCAACGAAAGAGGGCGCCCTTTACCTAGCAACGACGTCCCATGGGCGGGACATTTAGCTGGTTGACGCGCACCGTTCCTTGTGTGTGACCATTGATCTCCGATCAATGTGTGTGATGCACGTACACCAGGGGATTTGTACACGCAGTGGTACGGTGGCGCGTGCAAGATGGCGTCGATGGGTCACCCCCAACTGTACTTTCTTTGCCGGTGAGGGGGTACTTGTGAACGGAGCGGATACAGCTCATGGGCCGGCATTTTTTCACCGGTTTCCTTGGCATGAAGGGACTGAGAATATTGTCTTTTCTCCCTGGATGGAATGCAAGCCCATCACAGCTAATTGGGGCACAGGTTAATCCCCAACTAATGCCATACTGGTACTCATTATTTTATACTTCTGGGTGGAAAGAGGCAAGTTGGGGTAAAGTGGCTTGCCCAAGGACACAACATAATGTACAAATATCACAGGTACACTTATTGTACATGAATGTACCTGAACTTTCAACACTATTCATCGATTACACGAACACAACGTGATTGGCACAGCTAGGTCTGCATTGTGCAACTTTTCGCAAGGTGACTGGCCTACTGCGTTTGGTTGAATTTCCAATCAGGGCGGTCGTGAGCCCAAACGCCGCTACGGTTACAGATATGTGAGTCCGCGGTCCTCGCAAGGGACCAAAATGTGATACGCTGTACATTGTCTGCTCGGAAGAGCAGCAGGGTTACGTGCCTCAAAGCCTGCCACGTGAGCCCAACAACCTGACAAATGTGATGGCGCCAAGCGTAGATGAACTTTCCAGTTCTGGAAAACCTTCGGGCTGTGACAGGCACAATATACACAAAGCGCTGGTCCATGCATTATAGAACGAGAACAGACAGACACAAATGGGTCATGGTCCAGCGCTGCTCAAAACAAATTACTTATTATGACATGTATTCTACAGAGTGAGTAAAAAAAAACGAAACCCAAATGGCAGGACCAATTTTTGAATGAAGTTTTGCCTGTAGCAGTTTCAAAATCTAGGATTAAAAGCCAAATCAATGAGCTTTCTTTAAGTACAAGAATTATTCAAATGTACTTTTTAAGTTACACAATTTTAAACACAAACACCGTTTTGAAGTTCTGTCCACAGATCAGAAATAAGGTACATTGTAAATATTTTTTCAGCAACTCAAAACAATTCACATAGGGATGAAAGAACACTGCCCTTTTATGTCATCTGTGGACTGACGTTTAAAACGGTGTTTTTGTTTAAAGTAACAATTAAAACAGTGTTTGTGTTTAAAATACCGTAACTTGAAAAGTACATGAGTGATTTGAATGACTCCTGTACTAAAAGAAAGCTTATTAAATGGGCTTTCATATCCTCGGTTTTGAAAGTGCTACATGCAGAACTTCTCTTTAAAAGAATTCGTCCAGATATGTTTGTTTGTTGTTTTTTTTTTACTCACCCTGTAGAATGAGAACAGACAGACACAAATTGTAGGTCAGGGTCCATTGGTGCTCAAAACAAATTACTTATTGTAACATTCTACAGCCATTCCATACCTGCATTTTGCATTTCGTTTTTGTCCATTGCAAGTTAAAGATATAGTCCATCATTTGTAATTTGTGCAATTTGTTCGTTTGAAGCAACAAAGTGTTCAAAATCTAATGAAGGATACTGAACAACTAACGAGATGAAGTTTCATCTTAGCTTCAGCTGTACAATGTATATTCCGAGAAAAACAGCATTCTAGGATCTCAATTTCAAATCAAAAGTTACTGAATCATGTTTTGAATTGGGCCTGAATTGCGTCCGAGACGCGTTCTCACTGAGCCGATTGCAGCTATACGCTATGTCGCGCACTGATCCGACGAATTATAGCAACCGCGGGCGCGTGTGCATCATGCCAATGCTTGCGCGTGCTTCGCCGAATAACAAAACGAACTACTTATTTTAATTTTTCTTAAGACGCACCGTTGGAAAGGCCTTCTTTTGTTTGATTACTTCAAAATGATAGCTTGCCAGAAAGATTAATTTCACAGGGAGTTTAGTCCACTTACTATCTTTCAACCAAGTATGTTTTTCAACAATAATTACGCCAGTTACTTTTCGGATGGCTGCAAATGATGGACTATAGCTTTAAGTCCTACACTGTAATGAACCGGTACGTTAACAACCTTCCTACCGGTGTATGCAAATGTACATTCTGTGCCGGTTACACCTCTATGTTCCGACACCTCTATGTTCCGACACCTCTGTGTTCCGACTGCACATATTCCTATTCCTAACCCTAACCCTAACCCTAACCCTAACCCTAACCCTAACCTTAACTGGGAGTAACACAATCTAGGTTGTCGGAACATAGGGGTGTCGGAACATAGAGCAGTCACCTCTGTGCCAAGTTGTCCTTTGGGTCAAAATCAATCAAGTGTCTGTTTTAACAGTTGAGAGCTCCCAGCCTACAATGTAAATCCGCCCACAATTCAGCCTTCGGGCTGCGACAGCATGGAGAGCAAAATAAACCACTTAATTAATGTACATAAAGCAGGATTGACTGGCTTCTGTTTAAGCACAAGTAACTTGATACAGCTATGCTTTACAATGTACATGTAAGATGATTGATAAGCCAGCTGTGTCTGCTTTTGTCTGTTGACTGAATTTGACTAATCACAGTGCTTGCTAGAAATATGATCTGAATGCTGGAGACTACATGTAGCCTGAGAGAGGAAAGGGCATTGATTTTTTTTTTTTTACTGTCTGTAACTGTTCAAAAAGCTGGAGAGTTGTATCTATTGGCCTAAATATGCAACTAACGCTAACCTAGATAGTGTATTAATTTATTTAGAAGTCAGCTTAAAGGGAATGTACAACATTTGCTTTTGCTGCTATTTTTAAAAATAAATGGATTTGGAGGATTAGCATGATTATAAAATATTGTTAAACTGACTTGTTTCATGTTTTGGGCTTGTAGATGCTGGAAAAACCAAGAAAACCTATCATGTTCTTGTAGTCTGGTTCCCTGACCCCACTTAAGATGAAACGAAGCAATTAATACACTTTGGGGAATTGCAATTGATCACAGGTGTGTTATCAATTGCAAAGAAAGGTCAGAATAACTAAATATGAAAAATTAAGAACAATTTTTGAAAAAGGCCAGTTTTCTCCAACGCTGGTCGGCCGACCAGCGTTGGAAAAATACAGTTTTTCTTGAAAATGTCAGCCCACCAGAAGCCACGATTTTAAAGGAAGCTTTAGACTGTCAGTCCCTAACAACTCAGTAAGGTATTTCATGATAATTTGATCATTTCGCTTTTTGATGTTTGCAAATGTTGTATTTTCCCTTTAATGCTGCAGCTGGTATTATTGTGGACCTCGTCTGTTTACCTCATGCATATTCATGACCATGTATGCAGCATACATAATAATGCATAAATTAACATTAAGTACCAGCATCAAAAGCATGAACTAAGACAAACATGCATTTTAGCTGGTAACACTTTTTATTGCTCTTAACCAGAATTTAGAATGTGGTCAGAAAATGTGTACATGTACCGGTTCATGTACATGTATTCAGACGTCCTTTAATTATACTATAGCCTAGCCCACATCGGCTTCCTTCCCTTCTACGTTTACATTTTACAAAGTTATTCCGCAACCCTACCCACAATGCATTAGCAGAGGATACGGTAACAAAATGCTCGTGATCATGCCTGTCTGGCATATTACCGCACACAACATCCGGAGAAAGACGTTAGAAAAGGTTTCCGCCAATATCGGTTCATGCAAGTGTGAAATTACAGTCTCCAGAAATTGCGATAATTCGGTTCAGGAAGTTGGACGCAGGTCTCTGGGGCAATTCTAAGAACTACCGGGAGCCGTCTTTCTTCTTTTTTTCCTCTTAGCACTTACACAAGTTGATTGGGTTTTCCCAGGGACTTGGGAAGAAGTTGCAGGAGTTGAGAGACGACTTGTGATTGATAGTGAGATTTTTCCGGTTGAAGATACTGCGGCCAATTCCTGATCGATTTGTTTTATACATCAATAAGTGTGGCCTGGGGCTTTATGTCAGCCGGTGAAAAATATCTTTGTATTACATGCTGGTTTCTGTTCACGAGTTGCTCCGAAATGGGTTCTCATTTTGTTCTCATGTCATGAACTACTCGGGTTGAAGAAAATTTAACTTGTAACTTCATCGGGCAAGGTGAGATATCCTAGATTTCTGGGTTTGCTTTTAGCCACATTTTTGTTTGTCCTGGCATTATTGGAGACAAAGAAAAACTTCCTCTACGTATCTCAAAAAATTTGTTTGTGACATGCTCTGTGAAAAAAAAAATATTCAGGACTTACACAGTGTTTGTAACTACATGTAGTTATTCTGGCAATTATTTGATAGACATGTTAGAACTTGTGGTAATTGAGACAGCGAATATGACTTTTAAAAGATTAGTTTTGATGCTATTGTAACGTAATTTTTATCGCTATTTCGAACATGAATTTCAATTTTCCTAACAGATTTTTTTAATGACACTGAAAATGAGTTGAGGAGGAAATGTTGGGTTTTTGTGCACACAAAAAGGAACGGTCTTCAAAACTTGTTGAACACAAGATTTCATTAACAGGTTATCCTATTTTTCCAATCATTTAATAAACTAAAAAATCTGGTCTGCAACATGACTCTTTTTGATTCAGCATGTCAAAATTTAAACTGGTGATCAAGGAATGGCGGAGTTGAAACGGCCGGGCTGGGGGGGGGGAGAATAGAGGACATACAATGGAGTTGTGGGGGGGGGGGGTCGGGGTGTAGAAATCTGAATAGAGAAGATCTGACGTGTCTGATGTTACAGAAGCTAACCAAACCTGTTGATGTTGTAATGTTGCCCCAAAGCGCCTGAAGCATGAAATCGCAGCATCCCAAGTCCGACACATACTATGATACTGTGATCATATATCTGATTAGATTATATCTGCAACTTCGAAAGTGTTTTCAAGGATTGCGGATATGCGGGGAGATTTGGCGGTGAATTACACCAGTCTTGCTGCGTAACTTGAGCTAAGACTATTGATTAAAGCTTGGGGATATAAGACTCATTTCAAGTAAGATGAAGCCACGTTTGTTCGTTTGCCGACGACGTACCGGTAAGTGTGAATGACCGCCGTACTTCGAAAAACGGTTTCCAAAAACCTTACACAAACAATGTTACGGAAGATAATTGATCTACAGCAATCAACACGGCTTTACATTTTTAAGCATTTTTTTTCTGAACACATAAAAAGTTACACAAACAATTTTACCGGAGATAGGGCCTAATTGATCTACAGCAATCAACATGGCTTTACATTTTTAAGCATTTTTTTTCAGAATGAATAATACATACATATATGCTTAATATTTTACATACGGTACCTTCGTATTTTCACAATTTTGTTAGGCATCTTTTTTTTCTTATTTGGTTGAATATGTAATTCTTCACTTACCTGTAGAGAGTTTCAAAGCAGAGTTATTTGCATCATGTAGATGGTGGTATCCAAGTATCACGTAGATAATGACAGCCCATGTGGAGAGGAAAAGAATAAAGAGAACAAAACGAAAATTTTAAAACCATTTGCTGCATGTACAAACTACAAATATGCAGGCATTAATCAACTGGAAATTTAGAAAAAAACGAGGAAATTCCAAACCACACAAGACTTTGTACAGTTTTTTCAATTTGTAATGGCATTCATGAGAAGTAAAAAAGCGAGGAAATCAGTGGATCCGAGGAAAAGTTGCATGCCTGAAATATGTGAAAAAAGATGAAAAATTACTTTAAAATAGTTAGGTACAATGAATACCAATGTAATATCATCGGTTGCACCACGAAATGACATGTGATGCGATCAAGCTAATTGAGTCGTTTGTCAGGAATTTTTATGTGGAGATACAGGCCAAAATAGGGCCACTTCATCACATCTTTTCATCACATCTCTTGGTGTTCCGACTTCCATAATTTTTGAACTAAAGATGGTATCAGCATGCAGTTTTCACAGCAGTGATGCTGAGATTGCGCTCTTTTGAAATCTGTAATTTTTTTTGACCAGGGTCGACAAACGACTCATGTAGCTAGCTTGATCGCATCACATATCGTGGATAGTTGCCGAACCTCGAAAGTGACGAATTGTGTGAACAAAGTCCATGGATGATCCGTCACTTCCTGGTGCATCAAAACTATCATCTTCGTCACTTGCTGTATTTTAGAGAGTTTCCCCGAAATTGAATTCATTTTATAGAGGCACTTTTCTTTGATAGTCTGTCCCATTTTTCTTAGTTGTAAATTTTTTCCCCACAAACGGTTTCACTGTCTGCAAATTTGTAGATCAATATATGCAAAACGCAGACCGTATTTTTGAAGGTTTTGCTTTGGTCTTGAAACCCAGACTCATTTTGTGTTAACTTCCTCTTGCGCAGTTCTAATTTCCGTCGATACGAGCAAGAAGGCCTTCATTTCCTCTCCGGCGGATATTTAGGATATCAACCAGGGAATGAGAGCAGCGGCGCAACGCAGCGTGCATCGATCCGATAAAACAGCCGTAAATTGGAGACATTTTCCGAGCCGAAAAAATTCTGGATTGATTCTCAAGTGTCAGTCAGCTGGGCCATACTCGCCGGCCAAACGGACGGACTCGGTCTGATTGAATCAAAGAGGTGCTTGGGCTTGTTTGTTTTGGCAATAAGTCGACCGGACGAAAATCTATATCTCCTACACTTCAGGCTATCGGAAATGGGTCTAATTGTAAACGGAACGTTATTGGAATATTGTTTTTTCTAAGAAGTAGAGCCATGGGTAAGAATTATCAATAACATGGCATTTGTGTTTATGTAAATATTGAATGCAGATGTGCATTTACATGTACTGCCAAAGAAAATAACGGTACTGCTGAAGACTTTTTAATATTAAAATTTGTAAGAATGACTGCCGGTACATCATTTCAATAAAAATAGGATCTAAAAATATCAGAATTACAAATATTACAAAAATATAAAGAACAATATAGACTTAAGCTGGTGCGGTATGGTGCATTTTTAACCTAGTCCATTTTCCAAACTATATACTGTTTATCATTTTTAACAAGCGTACTGTTAAGTTGCTCAAAATAACTTGAAACATGATCTAAATTTTTACGACAGTTTTAGATGCACAGGTACCAAATTGGTTTGAAAATATATAAATATTTCAACTCCCCCAACTCCATTAAAAAATACTGAAGATTATATTAGATTTTATTGCAGCCAGGGCCATGAACCAACATTTTAATTCAGTGTGGCCATGAGATTAAATTCTCATTAACTGTCTTGAGATAAACTGGATGACTGACATCTTGAGATGAAGAGCGGAAGACGATGCACTCGTAACAAAGTCCCACTCTCCCCTCTTGAGCAAAATTTTGCTCACTTATTAAAACTGTCAGCGCCAAGTCTGGTAGATTGATGCGCCCTGCACACCGACACGTACATGTACTAACAAAACCTCACAAATTAAAAAAAGGGTGAAAAAAGGAGAGAGAAAATGGAGACACACAGCTCCATGGCAACCAATCATGTCGTGAGACAGAGAACATCCATGTTATCTCAAAGATTGCTCCTAGTCTGAAATGTCAGAGGGGAGACGGGAACGAACCTTGCAGAAACAAACGCTGTAAGTCGATAGACGTCTTGGCAGGCTAGTTATAGGTATCTCTTCCTCTGGAGAATATCTGGAAGATTGCCAAGGCCTAATTAACGACTGGACCAACCTTGATTAGTTTTACTTGTCCGCAAACGCAAGCTGCAATCTTAACGGGGATGCGTTGTTTCCGATACCCCATCAAAGTTTTTTCAATTACACACTCACAGGTGCTTGCTTTTGCAGCTGTTCGAAGAATTTCTTTTACTTCATATTTCTTGAGAGAACAAAACCCACAAAGCCCTTATGGATGTTAAAATCACACTTTAATGTCAAACAAGAATCTGTCAAGAAAAATATATTAAGCACCTCCACAACTCTTAATTCTTGCTGTGTAAAATTCAATATCCATTCTACGAAACAGAAGTATCTATCAATCTACTTTCATCAGGAGATCAGGTTGGCGTAGCAGTACTTTCCTCGCCTTCCACCGCTGTGAGTGACCCGGGTTCGATTCCCGCCTGGGCCAATGTTGCGGATTTGGGTCCCTGCCGGATTCAGTGGGTTTCCCCTCGAGTAAAATTTTAGGGTTTTCCTCCCACCACTAAAACTGTAATTTCCTTCCACATCTTCTACCAAGGGACCCCACTGAAAGTAAGCCCCATCCATTATGTTCTGGCGCTTATGCACTATTGGATGTTGTCGAAATAAAAAAATCAACTTGAATGGTCACTGAAGATGAATGTTTAAAAAAAAGGCTTAGCTTCGTGGCAATCGTGAGCAATCAACCATGACCGTGAACAACATTGCGTTCATTGCGTTCAATTGTGTGTTGCAATGCCCATTGAAAATCTCGCCAAGTGCAACTTTTAGTTTTGTGGTTTCAGGAGCTCCAGCGCTTGCGCTCTCGTTATTTCTTACACAGTGTTCCCAAGTGAGGTACCGTACATGTATCAAAATGAACCGGAAAGTTTCCGATGACATTTCAGATTTTTTGTTCACTGAGAAATGTCCAAACAAGGATGATTATAAAAACTGCTTAGTTTCTTTTTGTGCCAGGTGTACACCGGTCTATAGCTGTGATGTAAATACTTATTGACTGATTGATTGATTGATTGATTGATTGATTGATTGATTGGTTGATTGATTGATTGATTGATTGATTGACTGACTGACTGCAATATCCATGATGCGGTTTCTTGCAATAGACCTTTATCATCATGCTGCCACCATTTCAGTCATGTTCCCCAATCCAATAACAGTACTGAATGATAATTTTTTTGCGCAAAAAGGAACCGGACTATTTTTCCTTCCAGCCTCGCTTTGGTAACGTTGATTTGAAAAGGAAAAAAACAAGATGGCCGCAACAACATGATAATGGTCTGTTTGCCTGGTCATCAAGGCCCATTTTCTGTGCTCATACAGAAACTTTTGCTGTCTAAAGCAGGTTACCAGGCAAAATGCCATGCTACATGTATGTAGCTTGTGACTGGTACTCAGTTTAGCGCATAAATCTGCCAATCAATATTACACATGTGCCTACATTCATTGCCAAAGAATAATAAATGCTTTATGTATTGCATATTCAATCCTGTAACCATGTGGACAGGTGATGCAAAAACTCTCCGTTTCGCTTCACCTATCTCCATTTTAATTAGGCCCAGCTGGTGTATACTGCCTTCGATTTTATTGAAATGCATCTATTAAAGAATGCAAGAGTTGACTTTATACAACCGCTTATCGATTTTTTGCAGCCGAGAAGTCACGGTAGGGAAAGGCAACTGTGATAGAGTAGCCTGCCCAGGGACACAGACAAAAGACTTGATCCTATAATCTGTTTATAGATGTATTGTCAATCGGGTTGTTCAGTGTTTGTGAACTAAAACATATAATGCACAGCTGTTGCTAATTATGAACAGAATAGAAAAGCTCTATCTAGCCTGTATATTTATTACTATTTTTTTAAAAGTCCCTAACCTTCCCTAAAACTACAAATTACTACTAGTAGTAAACTGTAGTATGCAGTACTTCAGCATATAAGTGGGCACAGCATTAATGGTATTTTTTAGTATCTGATACTATATCCATAATTTATGTAGCACTTTGCAGCATGTGCTACTTTACCCAAAGTTAATTCTGTGGGTGAATAATGTTTTAATAGAAGTGCAATAAATACAAAGTTATACAATTTAATACAATGTAATAAAACATTATACAAGTGCAATACAATGTAATACAATGTAACACAATGTAATACAATGTAACACAATGTAATACAAGTGTAATAAAATGTAATACAAGTGTAATACAATGTAATACAAGTGTAATACAATGTGATACAATGTAATGCAATGTAATACAAGTGTAATACAAGTGTAATACAATGTAATACAATGTAATACAATGATTAAAGAATCAAGTGGCCAAAGCTTGTCAGTGCAGCCCTTATTCAACCACACCGTGCATAAGGGTTTCGAGGAAAGTAACAGAGTTATTGGAGCGTATTAGGCCTAACTACTTGAGATTTCACGAATAGTGCAGAGGTAGAGAGTGGTAAATTTCCCCTGGGTCAGCCCGGGAGTCACTCTCGTCTGGAGGGACACAGGCAGGGGATGGATTCACCACCAATTTGTGATTGGATAGCTTGTCGGTTTGCTGGCGGCGGATCCGAGGAGACAACGCTGGTCACATGATTCACTGGTTATGGCTGTCTCAGGAGTAGTGTAAGGGGTAACGAGAGACACGGGGTAGGATTTCTAATGTTGGGCACTGATGCAAAAGCATCTCACCAGAGGTCGTTCATACGTTGTGACATCATCAGTCCCCCACCACTGCTTAAGTTATTAGACAATCAGTGTGGATATCCACGGATATTTGGAATTCGCTTAAATACTATACCGGTGTCATATGAAATTTGGATTCCGATGAAATTTGGCTCTTTCACCTTATCAGGATTTTAACCCTCACATGACCTGTTACTGCCCATCCTCACTAAATTAAGGCCGGTTGTTACTTCATGGGAATGCGAATGCGATGCCAATTTGACATCACGAAGCATTCACTGCGAAATTCACCGAGTTGAAATGTGTTCAACTTTTGCGAATTTGAAGCGCAAAAACTTGTCCTGACATCACAAATTCGCGTTCGCGTTCGCTTTCGCACCGAGTATGAACCGGCCTTTAGGCATGCGCAACACAAAGAAGGAGGAAGTATTTTATAGAGTCCAAATTGCACACTACACCGGTACTAAATGGCAATTTAGTGTTCTCCATGAAGGAACTGTACACGTACTGTGTATACAATGCAGATGACCCTGTTTAGGCCCCCCAAAAAAGTCTCTGGTTTCTGGTATGGAGCTTGCCCCAAAAGTTGTGCGGCGACGTGGCTTCTTTTTTTTTTTGCTGATGACTGCAAATGGTGCCCAACTAAATTTAGTGCAAATATATGGGAGTCCAGAGCTAAAAATACGTTAAAATTGTGCAGCAGCAGGACTCCAGTCAAACCAGTGAGTTTGGCGGGTTTGAGACTTCATCTTACATTGAAAAAAAGCATACCAGAAACCGGAGACTTTTTTTTTTTGGCCTTATGGTTCTCGATCTTTCCTTCCGACGAAAGCAGTTGACCGGAAAGACAGTTGGCCTATGAGATTACCAGGACTCTAGCAAATAACATCTATTTCTGCTCAGTTGGGTACAGGGGGTCAAGAAACCTGGATCACACCGAAGTCTTAAGACTTTCAAAATTAGATGGATATCTCAAGGATAAAACCCCGGAAATTCAAAAGCTCAGTCAAACAAAATAAGTAAATCGTCTTGAATTGAAGAAGGAACGAACCGTTATCATGTTGTTGCGTTTTTACATCCCTGGCAGGGTTTTTAAAAAAAACTAACCAAATCCCAAAAATTCAAGGGAAAAACCACAAAACAATAAGGAAGAAGATGTATAGATATTAGAAAAACAGGAAATGCTGTATTGAGAGGCGAAACAAAAATAGATTGCTAAGATTGTATTCGCTGATTGGATGGGATTTTCGTAATCCTTGCACATGTAAAAATTGATAACACTGTAAAATAATAGTTGTGAAAAGCAGTATTTTTATACTACATTAGCTCTGTGTATTGATATCATATAATAAACTCTGAAAGAGGGGTATTTATTACTGATCCATAACTGTAATTGGACTTTTAAAGCCGCAGTCCACCATTGACAGCTATCCAAAAATAACTGGCATAACTATTGTTGAAAAACATACTTGGTTGAAGATAGTACGGGGACTAAACTCCCTGTGAAATTATTCTTTCTGGCAAGCTGTCATTTAAAAGAAATCATCAAAAGAAGGCCTTCTTAAGAAGCACCATAGGAAATTCACATTAGTAGTTCGTTTTGTTATTCGACAAAGCACACGCAAGCATTGGCACGATGCACACGCACTGTAATTTCAGAAATGGATGGATTTGGGGGTTAGTATTTTCTAAGCAAATATCATTACACTGATCTGTTTAAAGTTTTATGTTCACAGATGCTGGAAAACCAAAGAAAATAAATGCTGTTCTTGTAGTCTGGTTCCCTGACCCTACTTCAGACAATGGTCAGCCGACCATCGTTGGAAATTGATTTTAAAAATTCCACTTTCGGTCAGCCGACCATCGTTGGAAATTGATTTTAAAAATTCCACTTTTCTTGAAAACCTCAGCACACCAGGTGCCATGATTTCACAGGATGCTTGAGACTATTATTCACTTACAGTCAAGTAAGGTATTTTATATTAATTTGGTAGTTTTGTTTTTTGATGTTTGCAAATGTTGTGTATTACTTTTAAAAGAAAATTTAGTCCCATCACATTCACCAAGTGTGAATTCAGGTATATACATGTACAAATGTGTGTACGTGCGAACCTGACAATGTATTCTTTCCTTAGGACATCAGGTATTCATAAATTCTCTTTAAATTTATGTTCGGTAACATTTTCAATACTGTACTAAACACCTGTCGGTTCCATGCACCTGCTGAATGTAAAATTATATGCGTGGAATAATTTGCATGACTATCAAACAGTTTAATATACCTGCACATGTACATCAAGCTGTAAGAGTACATGTAACAATAAAATTGCAAATCCAGCACAAGGCCATCTGAAATGAATCTCCCAAGTTGTCCCCACGGTATTCCAATGGCACTTCCATTTCTGCCCAAACAAATCATTATTTATAACTTTTTAAGCAGATTTTCAATTTCTCTAACTCCTTTTACCCTTACTGCTACACCTTGCATCTGAGCTATATTGTTGCTTTTGTTTATGTTTGTTTATGTTTGTTTATCTGTTTTCTTTTGACACTGCTCTGTCCGATGTGGAGACGATGAGAGAGCCTTAAGAGAGGCTTTTGCAGGAACTAAACTCCCAAGTTTCTAGTCCACAGAGGGATTTCCAAAGGATAAGGTAGGGAAAGAAGAAGACATCAAAAAGAAGAAAAAACTAGAGCTAAGGCGATACACTGCTTCTCTCGATCTGGAGATGCTTTTGAGAGTTGGTTACCTGTGACTTGAGAGGTTTGTTGAGTGGTTCGACATCGAGAGCGGGGAGAGGGGTGGGGGGAGGGTGGGGGAAGAAGAAGCACAGCTCACCTGTGCATCTTACAAATGTCTTGTCTTGCCTCCCGCCCTGAAGCCTAGCTGTTCAAGTATTTCCTAAGGGATTGCTTGCTGTCAATCACAAGAACTCGACATGTTTATATCATCCTACTCCAAATTCTTTGGATCTTGTTTTTTCTGTCTAATATTTAACTTTATTGCTGTTGAGAAATTTGAGGAAAATTCCTGTGAGTCGCTTTGCCGAGGTGCAAATGCACTTTCAGAATGTCCGTCGGCAATTTGTTAAAATCGTCTCTGAATGTCATAACCATTGTGTCTTAGAGTGTCTGGACTACAGGTCGACTAAAAATATGAATTCAAAGGACAGTTTGATTTTCCCATTTTTACTATATTAAACTCCTCAGTAGTATTTTGTAGCATTGGGGGCGGTTAGGGTTAATAAAATGGGAAGTTCGCATGAAACATGTACATATACTTTCTGTTTGATCAATACTTAGTCATAAAAGAGAAACCCAAATCCTTTTCCCTTTCCACATTTCAATAATGCAAATTATAATTATAAAGAGTGGAACTTATACTGCGTTTTCCAGACGAAGGAGTATAATTACCCCTACTGACCGGTTAATAGTCACTACTAGATTCATCCGAGTTCCCTAAGGGAAAATATAACGCCATAATGAGCAGCTTAATGATTCGATCTAGACCGTTATCAAGCATCCATAAAATGAGTGACACAGGAGATGATTAGACATTGAGCTACAGGCTCCGTGCACAAGTACTCGCTCGACCGTTACAATGAGAGTGTCGGGGGAGACCACTGGGAGAGACATATTGAAAGCATTGCCTGACAACGCCAGGTACTCACGCAAAGACGCCAGTGTTGGAGCAAAGGCTTTGACCCTCAAGGCCAAGGCCAAGGCCAAGACTTTTGCCCTCAAGGCCAAGGCCAAGGCTTTGGCCCTCAAGCCTCGAGGCCAAGGCCCTAAAGTCCAGCCTTAAGGCAGCCTTAAGGCCAAGGCCCAGCATCAAGGCACTACATCACTGAAAGAGGCGATGGTGTTGTGCACATTCAAAATAAAATTAGTACAGTATCCTTTGCGCCACAGTTTGCAAACCAGTACGCGCATGCAGTGATGTGTCTCATATCCATGGGGAGTCAGGTTGGTGTAGCAGTACTTTCCTCACCTTCCGCCGCTGTGACCCGGGTTCGATTCCTGCCTGGTCCACTATGTGGATTGGATTTTCAGTCCCTGCCTGATTCTCTGATTTTTCCCCAGAATAATATCCTGGGGTTTTCCTTCCATCTCTAAAACTGTAATTTCTTCTCATTGTCTTCTCTCTTCATGTTTCTTCGGGCTTGTGAGCTACATACATGGTGGCTAGGGTGCTTTTGAGGAATCCTTGGTTTCATTCCCTAAAATAAATATAATTATAATATCCGCTGGGCTCCCTAAAGTGATCAAAAAAGCGCAGTTCGTGCACACAGTCAATCCATACTTCAGACAGCATTTTAATCTTTGACTGGCAGCGACTGCCCATGTAACTTGATACAGCTTTGCTTTAACTGTGGGTGATTGATAAGCCAGCTGTGCCCACAACTTGCCTGCTTTGTCTGTTCATGGTCTGTTGACTGAGTTTGACTAGTCACAGTGCTTGCTTGACAAATGATCTGACTGCTGGTGACTAGCCTGTGTTGAAAGTACAGCAGGGGAAGTGGATAGACAATTTGACTGTATGTGACTGTTTAAATAGCAGGAGGGTTAATAATTACGACGTATGCAGACACCGTGTTTGAAGGTTAAAAGGAATAACCCGCTGCATTCCAGGACAATCTATGTTGACCTCTGTGATGGCACAAGGTGATAGAACTGTCATCATATCTGATATCTACACACAGCTGTAGGGGGGACAGGACAACAAGCCGACCCAAGACCCAAACTATGCCAGCTATGCCAAGTCTGCTTAATTAAATGCTCCATCGGCGGCAGTGTTTCTCCGCTAATTACAAATAGATTGAGTCTGGCTGTCTGGACGGCGCACGCGGGGTGAGGTACCGATAGGGAGAAGGTCACGCTGCTATATCTCGCCGTGTCAATCGCACTGACGCAACAAACACGCCTTGGCCGACAGACAAATATTAGGAAATGCAAATGTCAACATTTTTCTGCGCTTACGTTTTTTTTATCACACTTGTAAGGCACTCGCAAAAATCAATATCGAGCAAAGTGAAGTACATGTTTGCAATAGTGAATGAGGTAATTCTTGAAACTGAAATTGACATGACTGAGGTGGTTTTACAAAAATTCCCCCTCCATCTCAAACCCCAAAAATAAAAACACAAAACGACAAATCTTTTGTGAATATTTCGTGAAAATTCTTGACACAAATGTTTACTAAATTTCATAATATTTTGCACCTATGTAAGACCCAGAGATGCCACCAATATATCAATAAAAAGCCTGAAACACTACTTAAAAACCTGAAACTACTCTTACCCCCTTTCAAAAATGTGTTTTCTGGATGTTTCAGACCAAATCCAGCACTTTTAATTTGTCACATCAAAAAAAAAGAAAAAAAACACCTGAATTCAGGTTAAAACCTGAAAAGTGGCATCTCTGAAGCCCTTAAATAGTTGTGTATTAGGGTGTTTCTACAGGAAAGTTACCCAAACTGTAACATATGGGTAAACATATCCTTTCTTACTTATTTTCACAGTGTTAGTATGCTCAAGGCCTTTGATCTCTGTATGTGTTCAACGCAAGACCAGAGCCTCCCCCCCCAAAAAAAAACCCTAGGTCCGACAGTGCATCATTAGCAATGCTGCCAATCCATGAAATACCGGTAGCAATAGGAGTTCACTCGTAGAAAATATAACATTCTGTCAAATGTCAGCAAATAAAGTACAATGGGACGCTGACTAGGTTTATCGATAATGCGTTGATTTCAAGTGAACTTCAGTCACTTTTTTTTTTTTTTTCATTTTATGAAACAACAAGATAAACTCATCTCTGGTAATTGCTTTCGCACACAATCAGCGACCGTATCTTAACTGTTAAGTCAACAGAGAAGAGGCTACGTAATTACGCCGCACATGGAGAAAACGCATTTTACTCTCAGTGACGAATTAGACCGGTATTGTGTAAGTACCTCAAGGATAATGGTGATTCAATGGACGGCCAATTACTGGGGTCTGGTGGGAACAGCGGGCTGAGACCGGATCATTAAATTCATATTTGCCTGTTTGCCTTCCGTTTGTTGACGGTATACAGATTGATGTCCAAACAGAAGTCATGACTACTGCAAACAAATGTGATGTGTTCTTGGGAAATCAAACAGAAATGAGAATTTTTTTTTTTTACAGAAAAACATCGTGGCTTATGATGTCCACTTCACATACAACAGCCATTTTTGATACAAAATGTTGAACCAAAAATAAATTAGACAAAGCACATGTAATCAAAATTCAACAAATTACATGTATATGTAATTAACTAAATATCAACTAAATCAAGTGGGACAAAAACTGATGCGATTTCTGACGGACTATCTTGATGCCAACCTGATGAGGTTCTCCCACGATTTCATTTGGGAGACTATTCCAAACAGGGACATAGAGAGGGAAAAAAAATTCCAAAATTACGTTCAAATCTTAACAAAATAACGTGCAACTCAAATATCAATCAAATAATAAAATCAAACATGCTTAATTTTAGATGCTGTTTCCTCAAAACTTTTATCACGAAACAATAAAATACTAGCTTTAATAACTTGGCAATGGAATGTCCAACTACCAGTATAGAGCAAACAGCTGTTTAATTTGTTCTAAAATTTACAAGGTGTAACTTCTGTGTCAGCATTGACCAATGGAGTACCGAAGTGTGATGTCATTTAGAACCAGAAAGTGTAGTGCAAACGAATGGAGTATGCGCCCGTGTTGGTTCACGGGCTGAGTCACGCGCTAATGTCTTTCACACACATTTTGTGCGCATGACGGTACTCCGTAACCAATATTTAACCCCCACCAAATTTGTGTTTCTGTAACCAGTTTGTTAGAACTATAACACCTCTGAGCCTGACATCCAACATTCCAAGCACAAGGAATACATGTAAAACCCCAAATCAGAGACGCCTGCAAGGTATTTAAGCCATGACAATCCTCATAACCGAGACGCTCTGGAAAAGTAATCCTCTCAAGACTGTTTTTCTTTTGCCTCTCCTCCTGCCTCGGTTGCCAGGGCAACGGATGAATTCCGTCAGTGAGTGCAATGTTACTTACAAAGCTTCTTTTTTTTTATAGAGTACCGGGCGTGATAGCCCAATTGACCAAACACGACGTATAGATTGGACTGCACAATATCAACATCCCCCTTGCTGGAAAGTGAGCAAACCTTTTGTCTCGCATTTCTAGGGCAATGTATGGTTGCCACGGTAACCCCAGGCCTGCATCATCCGCCGCACTCCATCTTCCCCCTTGAACAAACATCTTAAAATGATTTTTTTTTTCTCCAAAAGGCTGGAGTTAGGGGGGAACGTGAACAGTCTTTTAGACCCTAATCTTGCACTTTAGTACGCGGCGTGTCACGGCAACAATGGAGATGTCGGTCAAGAAATAGCACTCAATTATCTTGAGTGCGCCAACCCGATTGAGCTTTGAAAACCATGAATTTCCTCAAAGAGTAAAACTGCGTGCCATGTATAATAAAAACATGATCCTGCTTTTCACATGTAATTTGGTTTCTATGGAGTCACCACCATTTTAAAATCCTTCAAAGTGAAGGATGACTGATGGCACACTGCAGTTAGTCGCTCACGTACATGAATCAATACATGTCTGCAAAATAACTTGTGGCAACAGAACATTTTTAATTGGTTTGTAAAATGATCGCTTCAAACATGTACATGAAGGTACCAGGCCTTCAAGCAGACCCAGGTGAAAAAGTAGAACAGGAGGAGCAAAAGAAGGACTTTGGAGGACACAATCAGGATATAAGTAGGACTTTTGCGGGCTTTCTGGAGTAGATTTTGTTGATTCTTACCAATGTCCACAGCATCGAAAGCCTCATTTGGCATGTTCTGTACTCACAACACCTGAATCTAAAAATCAATACCAACAAACAACTGAATTCCCAAACGCTCCGGATGATGTTGGCGTTCCACGCTCCACTGAACGCATGTTAATTACCATCTTTTGCAGGAGCTATTGATTGGTAGCCCTGGCATTGACGTAGCCGGCACGGTTGGGTAAGCAGGTAATGACTTGTCATGTGCATTGCATCTGGTCGTTGTCTCATCACCGAAGCATACTGTGGAGAGGATTAGTGCTTGGGGAATATCAAGTAGTCGGATAATTTTTGCGGTTCAGGGGGTTACTCCCAGTGGGAGATGTTGCATCCAATGCAGTCTAAATGCAGTCTTATTTGGGTAAAGAGTCAGAGAAGGGCAAGTGTGTCACCGTCCTTTTGACCTTTGATGAGAGGTTGCAGTAGTTCAAACAATGCGAATTAGCATTGCTTCTTGGAAAGGAAGAATCGTTACATCTGTAACCATGCACTGCCAAAGAATTGACAGTGCTGTAGTCCGCTCCATCACAAGTGTCCTCATAAGCTGATAAGTAACCAAAAGTCCATCACAAGTCCTCATTACAAGTACATCACATGTCCTTCACAAGTCTACAAGTCCTCATTACAAGTCGATCACAAGTCCACCCCAAGTCCATCATAAGTAATCACAAGTCATCACAAGTCATCACTAGTCATCACTAGTCATCACTAGTCTATCACAAGTCTATCACAAGTCCTCATTACAAGTCCATCACAAGTCCACCACAAGTCCATCACAAGTCATCACAAATCCATCATAAGTCATCACAAGTCATCACAAGTACATCATAAGTCATCACAAGTACATTACAAGTCCATCACAAGTCCTCATCACAAGTCAATCTAGTCTCAAGTCACAAGCTATTCAAATGAGCTAAGACAAAGGCAGTCCATTTTTTACTGTTCATCCCCCATTTCCTGTGATTTACAGAAGTTGTGATTTACTTTCGACCACACTTGTCCAAAATACGCACACTAGTGCCTACGGCTGTCGCTACCCACCCCACTGTGCAAATGGCATAAACCAAAAGCCATAGTCACAAAATATCAGATTCACACAGCCTCTATCGGTTGAGACATTCTGCATCGCCAATGAAATTGGGGGCTTGGTATATCACTCAGCGATGGCACATAATTCACACAGTTCACACAAATGTCTGCCAACTTGTTAGCATTTCCCGGAATTGTGAGGGGCTTAGTGCTTTTAAAGGGAATGTACATCATTGGCTTTTGCTGTAATTTTCAGAAATAAACTATTTGAGAGGTTAGAATAATCGATCAAATATTGTTACACTTACATAGTTTTTAAGTTTTGTGTTCGAAAAGGTTGGAAAAACGCAGAAAAAAAATGTTCGAGTAGTCTGGTTCCCTGACTCCACAAAAGATAAAATGGATCAATTTATAGATGATGGAAAATTGTACGGCAAGGGAACCAGTCTAGCTGGCCTGCACCCATTCATGAACATACAACCAATAGCAAACAAAATTTGGACTGAAAAAATGGTAAATTTGGAGCAGTAGTTGAAAAATAGTTCGGTTTTTCCAACGCTGGTCAGCCGACCACCGTTGGAAATGTTTACAAAAATACCAATTTCTTGAAAATGACTTCACACCAGGTGCCATCATTTTACAAGATGCTTGAGACTGTCATTTACCAACATCCTAGTAAGGTATTTCGTAAAAACTTGGTAGTTTTATTTTTCGATGTTTGCAAATGTTGTATATTCCCTTTAAGAGATGCTGGATAAACTGTTCCTGGATCGCGGCGTGATGAAGGATCCCAGGCTGCAGCATTGTACACTGCGCTTCAAGTTTTCTGAAACAGATATTTTTCAGTGACAGATCTCCCTTCTGTGTCTTTTTTTTTTAAAGAAATGTAAGGAATTTTGTATCAAAGAACTATATTTACAATGTAGGTTTGATATGTGGCCCCACCCTCCATTGAAACATGTACCCATATAATATTGAAAGCAATTAAAACAGTAATAAGAGGAGTAAAATAAAGCAATTTTATGGCATGGTGCAAGAGTTTTTGTAGCTCCCAAAGACAGGCGAGCAACTGGGAATTTAGAAGAAAAAAAACAAGGAAACTCAAACCACACAGGGCTTTGTACAGTATTTTACAATTTGTAATAGCATTCATGAGAAGTAAAAAAACGAAGAAATCGGCGGATCTGAGGAAAAGTTGCATGCCTGCAAGGATCAGGTGATGAGGCGTTCTGGCAAAATGAGACGGAAATGGGCCCAATTTCACGGCGCTGCTAAGCACAAAAATTTGCTTAGCACAAAAAAGTTGTGCTTATAAAAGCAGGTTACTGGCCAAAACCCCATGTGATTTTCAATGCTAAGCAAACAACAGCTGAATGCTAATCACAAGCAATATATACATCACGTGGAGTTTTGGCTGGTAACCTGCTTTTATAAGCCAGCCTTTTTTGTGCTAAGCAAATTTTTGTGCTTAGCAGCGCCGTGAAATTGGCCCCTGGGAACAGGCCGTAATGGAGAAAAAGGCCACACAAAAACTGAATGGGTGTGATTTGATTTTGATTTGCAGATTTGTTGATACTTGCACTGTAGTGTTTTTATTGATTTATACCTATTTTAAAGAAATAGTCTAAAACTCATGGAATCAAAGTGTTTGTGAGGAAAAACAATTGGCATCTTTCATTTTCATGACTTCAAAACAGTCAAAACTTTAAAGGCTTTTTTCTCAGTATTTTACTTTTTGAAATGTCAATAAATGTGAATATTTAAACTGCTATACCTTGTCAAAGGAATGTCCGATTAAAGTGCAACAAACAGTATCGTAAGGCCAAAAAAAATAAGTCTCCGGTTTCTGGTATGGAGCTTGCCCAAAAAGTGGTGCGGCGACACGTTTGTTTTTTTTTACCTTTTTTTTTTTTTTTGGCTTCAACAAATGTCGGCTGATGACTGCAAATGGTGCCCGACTACGAAGTGCAAATATATGGGAGTCCAGAGAGGCCACATAAAGCTTATTCTCGATCATAACCCCATCTAAAAACACATTAAAATTGTGCAGCAGCAGGATTCCAGTCAAACCAGTGAGTTTGGTGGTTTTGAGACATCATCTTTTATTGAATGCGCATACCAGAAACCGGAGACTTTTTTTTTTTTGGCCTAGGGAGAATTTTATTCTCTTTCCTGCAGGCATACCCACAAACCCACATTTCGACCTCTGCCCAGTTTTATCTCATTTGGCCAGATTGCCTCACATATACCATTTCAACCCTCGGTGTGCACTAACTCCATGAATCACCTTTCAACATGGATAAAACCAGATTCTTATATAAACTAAACTTGTTCAAAATAGTTCCTCTGAAATTTTATACCCTCTGATGTGATGAGAACGATTGCAAATTATGCCCATCTGTCATCACTGCATGCATGTAGGGCCGGTCAAAAAATAGCCGCTCTCTTTTTGAGCTCCCTTTTATCTTTCCCTTTTTCCCTTTTTTTTTTAACTGCTTATACATTGAGTGACATGCAAAAACAGATTGCAGCATATGCAAGCTAAAAATACATCACAGCAAGGGGGTTTATTAGGAAAGTATAAAAAAATAATAATAAACATGTCAATCAGAAATCAAACTGGGCCAGGAACTGAAATATCCGGGCAGTAAATATGGTTGCAGTTTCATATGAGACTCGTCATCATAAACGGATCGACATGATTTACACGGAAATTGTACTTTCATTGACATTGTGAATGGCTATTGAGGTTTTATGTGCAGTATATCATGTGGTCAGCGTTGTCATTTTACAATTTTTATTATTTTAATCCCCCACCAATAAAAAACAAATTATGCCAAAATTTACATAAAAATGTACATATATTTATATAACATGCATTAATTTTACTGTGTTTCGATGTGTGCAGGCCTACACCGCATTATGGAGAAGTTTTTTATTGTTAGGCAAATTAGGACCCAGGTACATGAATAGGTACTGAATAGGTAATTGTAACAGGCAGCACCTTGTAACCCTTAAAGGTGCTACATAATGGGTCTCATATTTCTCATATTGAGGGCCTCCATGGAAAGCAGTGCCCTGCACTGATCGGAGCTACCCTCACTAAAGATGACGTAAATAAAAAATTTAAAAAATAAAAAGAATATACAAAATACAATGTACATGTAAACAACCTTGAAAAAATAACAAAAACAAAACATGCCTGTATACATGTACATGTAGGAACAAGAACAAGTACATGTACAGGTACCCATCCCTATGACATAGACCAGCACAAAAATCTCAATCAAAAACAAAATCAATATTGACCTGAGGACTGTTTTGATTCCAATTTGACTTGCTGACAGTCAGTCACAACAGGAGATGACCTGAGAAACCATTGCACAAATATTGACAATTCTTGGACGACAAATTCACCTCCGTTTCAAATGCCAAAGGCTTTGCACATTTGCCTTTTTGGAAAATTTGTTGTTAGAAATCAGCTTCTTTCACAAAAGGACAGAAATGTAAAGACTACAATTTTCTCCTAACAAGTATTACTTGCTTTGAGTTGTTTGTAGAAATTTGGTAACTTTTAACAGAAAAAGAAATCACAATTCAACGGAAATCACAATCAAATTTTGGCTACGTAGGCCTCTTTTTTAAATACTGCTTAGCAAGTTTGAGCACTGAGCAAAATTGAGACGTGAACCTGCTGTACATAATTCATGGAGCATGAGATAGTGGCTGGTAACCTACTTTGCTTAGCCATACTTTTCTATGCTTAGTAATTATGTGACCTGTCGTCACAAAATGAGCTTAAAGTCTGACTTTTTTTTAAGAATTAAGATATTTACATGAATCTGGATTTTGCAGAACAAGAGCTTTCCAATATATAACATTAAGGGCTAATGAGCTCATTCATTTGAAATATAGACCACCAACTTACTTGAAGTGGCAGAACTGATTCTTGAGACAATGGCATTTAAAAATCTTGCAGTTGTGTTACAATGAATGTATAGTCAAGTCATAAAAATAGGATGACATAGGTTTTAAAGATATTTGACAGAACCAAAAAATTGGAGAAAGGTAGCACAGACCTTACAGATTTAGGTTCACATAAAAAAAAACTGACCATCCCTTCAAATTTTTGCTTTGCCCCCACTGTACTGCAAAATGGCAATTACCGTTTTTAAGCCCATTTTGTGGCGACAGGTCACATACATGTGCTTGCATTAATAGTCACACACAACAGTTGCATGCTAGACGGTGGTTAGACTCAACATCTACATATGTACAACACAATATTCCTGACATAATTTTTCTTTTCTTTCACACAAAAAAGCTGGAAAAAAAATTGCTCTAAAAATCTCAAGTGCACCATCTCCCATCTTCATGCAGCCATCGCCGCCAGCGTATATCCCAGCCCTGCACGTGCAGTCGTCCTGACAATAAAATTTACTGCGACACCGCGTCAAAAGTAATCAATAACGTATCCCAGCTCCGAAATGCCAAGGTGATAACAGTTACGACCAATGACACCTTGGCCAGGTGTTAATAATTAGTTTTCCCACCCAAGGAAATTGAAAACTTTTTCCAGCTGCACCTCCAAAAATTCATTCAAGACAAAACAAATAAAGGTGCACGTTGAAAAATAATGGTTTTAAGTATGTGATTTAACGGTCTGATTTTCAGCGATATATTATTGTGTTTTTGTGCGTGTCTTTAAGCCTATTTCTATTTAATTAAGATTGACAAGCAAACTAATGCTCTTGTGCCAGTACTCAGTGGAATTTACTTTGTTGATTTTTCACGGACAAAAACAAAACACACACAAACCCAAACCCCAAACCCCAAACCCCAAAACAATTAAACGATAACAACAACAACAAAACAAACAAACAAAGGAGAGGCTGTAAATATCATAATATATATATTTTTCTAGTTTGAATTGGAATCAATTCAACTGTTCCCAATTCCAGTAAATACCAAATGATAAGTGTATTATTTTTATGCAGTTGAATCTGACAATTCAGACTTTTTAATTTTTTCAACCATATCTGTGGATAATATCAGACATGCAACTGGGAATTTAGAAAAAACGAGGAACTTCCAAACCACACAAGACTTTGTACAGTGTTGTTCAATTTGAAATGGCATTCATGAGAAGTAAAAAAAACGAGGAAATCAGCTGATCCGAGGAAAAGTTGCATGCCTGTAATATTGATTCATATCCATGGAACAATCACAGAAATATTTCTAAACGAAAACTCTTTCATCCTATTCGTACTGCTTCTACAAAAACACCCTTCGCCCAGGAAATAAAAACAAACCGATGCAACCGTTTAGAATTTAATTGTATCAACAGTAAGTGACAATAAACAAATATGACTGGCCGACAATATGCCGGAGATAAGATACACAAAGCCTCAACTGACCGTAAATTTTCGCCATGTGTTTGCGGAAGGCGCTTCCGTCCATGGTGGTGTATGGTCTCTCCGAGTCAGAGAACTACGTCGGTACAGAGAATCTAGCTGTGTATGCTATGCTGGCTGGCTGTAGCGGGTTGTATGAATGCAGTACATACACAGACTCACACACAGAGATATCGACGCTGGCACTGTGGCTCGGCCTCACTGTAGGAGGGCAATACTTGCAAATATTGAACGCCAGCGGACACAGGGCAATATAGCCACCCACCAGTAGACACGCACAGCGTGTGGACTGTCTACAGAATAGACTTTCTCTCAGCCGCTGATGCAAATGATTAGGTTGCACAGATGATAGGATGGCGTATGTGCATATCACTGACGGCTCCAGTAGGAGTCTATGACAGTGTACTTCATTGGGACTGTGAACAGGTCTCCATATGTTCAATGGCATTATGTTTCATATCAATTGGTTTAAATTATTGTAACAGTGTGCGGGTATTTTACAGGAGGACTGCTTTTTTTTCTCTTTTTTTTTGGCTTATAGGATGAAACACATGAACATGTAGGTTGACTGACAATTAAGCTATCGCGGTAGAATCGCGTCAACCCAGCTCATGAAACATTGTCCAATTACATGATATACAAATGGACGCGCACAAAATCTGACAAACAAAACTTAACGTACAAAAACTCCATAGGGTTGTCTAAGGGGCGTGGCTAACTTGCAAACGGCGATAGGTCAATTGCAGACAATGGAGAATGTAGTGTAGTCCAATGCTGAAGACGAGGCCATGGTTTGAGAAATGGCCAAAACTTTCAACACAAACATTCATTTCAAAATTCCAAAGAACACATAGACCTTGTGCAATGCGGCCCTCTCTGAGGTACATGCCTTTGTTTCAAATGGGTAGATCTCTTGTGGATTCATTGTGGCTGAATTAAATTCACACAAAAAAACCTCCAACATGGCTCCTGATTGCAGCAGGTCTATTCTAGAAACAGCAAAATAGAGGGTCTGACATCTCCATCAAAAACGAATCAGGGAACAGAGATAAAAAAAAAAACACAGATCAGGATTCCCATAAATTATGAAAACAAAATTGCCCGAGTTTGCCCTGATATTTCCCAAGGAAATTTCCAAAATTCCATGAGAAAGATTTTCAGTATGATGAGGTTGCTGGGAAGTCAAGACGTGGCAGCAGCAAAGCATCTAAGATACTGATAAGACACAGGCAACTTGTTGACGTGCGATAGCCTCCTAGTTGTCCTCTTTATAATAACAATTATAATAATGTATTCTTAATATAGCCTTTTACATAAATCTCAAAACTCCGTCCTTTCCTTACAATAATTATCATGATCAACAGATAGACAGAAATACATGTACATGTATGCCAAACGGGCAAAAACCTTTCCCTTTGGTCACTGTCAAATTCCCTGAGTTTACCCTAATTGTTGGTGTTTTTTTCCCAAATTCCCTGAGTTTTCCTTAATTGTTGGTGTTTTTCCCCCAAATTCCCTGAGTTTTCCTTAATTGTTGGTGTTTTTCCCCAAAATTCCCTGAGTGTTCCTTAATTGTTGGTGTTTTTTCCCAAAATTCCCTGAGTTTTCCTTAATTGTTGGTGTTTTTCCCCCAAATTCCCTGGGTTTTCCCCCACATGAAGAATGGAAACTCATTTTCAAGGTTTTCCCTGATTTCCAGAGTGAATGCGAACCCTGCAGATACTACAGTGACCAATCAACCAAAATGTCCACAAAAGTCCATAAAATATCAAGTCTCCTTTTTGCAAGGGTGGAAAAAATGAGCTAGGATGCTGCTCATCTTCTTTTATCAGAGGCAGACAGCAAATATGCCCACTGAAAATGAGTAGATTGTATTACAAATCAGATGCCCAAATGACGTCAACCCATTCATGTTTGAGCAGGGGAGGGGGGGGGGTTAAGATCAAACATAACGGTACTAGTATACTTGGCACTGATCTTGCGTGTAACTAGTGCATTCTAGAAGCAGTATTTTTTTTTCAGCATTTGAAAAGAGTGGGGACAACTTGGTTTTTTTTCCTGTGCAGGCTTAGGGCCTATGTTTGCCAGAATTGAGGGAAGTTGTTTTACATGCTGCATTTTTGTAGAATTAAAAAAAAAACAGGATGAGATAGAGGCCCTAAACAAACAGTAAAGAAAAATCTTAAGGAAAAAAACTGTGTCTGTTAATTTTGGAAGCACAACTTAGAAACTTTCAGAGCAGCAATGTCAAATTATAACATAGAATAACAAAATGAAAACAAAACAACATTACAGATTCACTCAACCAAAACAGAAAATCCCCCCCCTTCCAATACTTTTTTTGTCTACATGTAACTCAAAAACTACTGAGCACTTCTCGCTCAAATAACGACTAATCAGTACAGAAATTCCTTAGCAATCCAGCCATACTCTTTGTTTGGCCCAAAACAGTGATAATGTGTACGAATTTATGCAATTTATGAGAAAACGGTGCTGTGGTTCACACTCACCTTGCACGTTTGAATTGCTAAGGAATTTCTGTACTGATCAGTCGTAATTTGACCAAGATGTGCCCAGTAGTTTTTGAGTTAAACAAAAAAGTATTTATGGGGGGACTTTCTTTTTTGGTTGAGTGTAGATTAAAGGGAATATACATCATTTGCTTTTGCTGTAATTTTCAGAAATGGATGGAATTGGGGGGTTGAAAATATAAAGCAAATATAGTTACACTGACTTTTTGGAGGTTTTGGGTTCGAAAATGCTATAAAAACCAAGAAAAACGATCATTTTCCTGTAGTCTGGTTCCCTGACTCCATATAAGAAGAAACAGAGCAGTTTACATAAATTGGGGAATTGTAAGGTCAGGGAACCAGTCTAGCTGGCTCGTACCCGTTCATAGGTTTGTAATCGATTGCAAACAAGTGCAATGGTCAATTGGGGCCAGTATTTGAAAAAAAGACAGTTGTTTCCAACGCTGATCGGCCGATCAGCGTTGGAAATTGATACAAAAATACCACTTTTCTTGAAAATGACAGTATACCAGGTGCCATAATTTTACAGGTTGCTTTAGACGGTCAATTACCAACATCCTATTAAGGTATTTCGCAAAAACTTGGTAGTTTAATTTTCGATGTTTGCAAATGTTGTATATTCCCTTTAAGCGCATGAAGAAATGGTAGCTCAGCTTTAATGTCTAGCGAGACAAACAAATCTGGCAGATCGGGTCCCGACTGACGTCAGTGAATGCCTCATATATCTGATCACAATAGCGCTGCCTTGCGCATCCAAGTAACAATGACCCAGTAATGCAGGTAACTGGCAATGGGACACGCATTCTAGCAACTTGCGCAAATTTACCGAGCAGTTGTTTGTCTTCATTGCTCTAGTTTCTTGGAGGTTATTCTTTTTCGAAAAGGGGTTGGGTGAGGAAGGGGGGTGAGGGTACCTAAAACTGGCAACATCAACAAATAGGTTTACTAAGATTGTTTTTAGATGGACTAATGGTCTGGTCTGAGCATTAACCTTAACTCCCATGCCTTTTTGCTAGGAATTGTAGCTTCAATCCTGCAAAATCTTCCAATTGGCCTCATGGAAAAATAGCATAGCCACAATCCTGCAAATTCCTCCATTATTTCTTGAATATGGTCTGTGGAGGGGTGACCAAAAATCCTGCAGCAGTGACTGTCAATATGTTGAGGCTTGGCCAGTGACATCCTGGGGCAGTACAGAGGATTTCAAGCATAATCCAGGCCTATATTTATGCAGGGCTGAGCAAAAACAACACAAGGTCCGGCCCAAGACCTTGACAAAGTGCATCCTGCGAAATCAGTAACGCACTTTTGCCATTTAGCCTCAATCCTCCAAATTCTTCCAATTTAGAAAAGAGGATTTTGAAGGATTCAGGGCAGTTAGGCTAAAGAATTATGATAGACATCAATTGGCATATTTTGCTTCTGGTTGTTCAAATCATTCTGTTTGTTGTTGGGAGTTGAATCTTGCTTCTGGTTGAGAAGGTAAACTTGAGGCATGCTGAATATTCTGCTTGATAAAATTAACAGATGACAAGTTGATGCGTTTTTTTATGAGCTGGCTTGAGCAAGAAAACAAGATCGTTAGACACATTTGCTAAATTGTTCAAACTCCTTCTTCAATGTTTGCTCAAAGTTAAGCTGGAAAGACAAATGTTGATAACAAACTCATATGCCTGACAAGGTTGCACTCAGTCTGCATAAACTGGCTTTTTTCCCCATTAAATCCACTGGCACTTGAACTACATTTTATAACACTGTGTTCACTGAATCAATAATACCACTGGTGCTGGTTTAGGGCGCTACAGTGACTAAAAGGTAAATGTAGTATTTTATACATGTATGCTTTTATTTCAACCCAGTAATCAATTTTACTGACAATTTGCAAAAAGAAAGATACAGTTTCATTCGGCTGAAGATGGCACTCACAAAAGAAGTAATGGTAATCGATCCTTCACATTTCCTCCAAAGATTTTCTTTCTTTTTTTGGAAATATAATCGAGACTGCTTTGGCAGAGATAAAAATAATTATCTGACAATTTGGCTAAAATCCTCATCCTTATGTTTAATTTCTGAGGTACAGTAAGTACACGTTTTAGAGGACAGAGCATGTACATGTACAGTGATTGCCATTGTATCGGTGTCCCCCTCCCCCCCCCCCCCCCCCAAATGTGGCCCGTGAGAAAAACACTCCAAAACCTGTTAACAACGGTAAAAAAAAGAAGCAAACCCAAGACACTCGGACACCTTGGAACCTTGTTTGTCCAGAGCAGTTCTATTTTTGGTCTTCAATCTGACAAGCCACCCTGCCACTTAAGCTTCTGCTAACACTATAAGATTTTGGCGAGATTTGTTAGCGCGTTCAAAATCTTTTTCATTCCACAAAACTAAGACAAGAGCCTGAGATTTCAATGCCAACTTTTTCCATCAGGATTTGGACAACTTCATAATCTTTTAAGACGAACTGAACACAATTTGGAACTGTGGCGAGTTATGGTGACGAGAATAGCAAGGCAACGGTTGATTCTTTTGAAATTATAAAAATCTAGTCAACAGACTTCTGGAGACCCAATTATCTCCAAAAGCCACTTTTACAAAAAAAATATGGATAAATCCCGACTTTTTTTAATTAGGTCAGAATTTTTTCTTTAATTTATTCTAAATTACACTTTACAGGCAAAAACGCATGCAGATGCTAACATTCATCTTGGAGGATTGAGGATGAATCCAATTTGTACATGCTAAGCATATATATTCTATGCTTAGCAAATCCCCGTTCTTTTTCGGCCCCTGCTTACAGACACTTCAGACTGATATGGAGCCATCTCAGTCTCCGCATAAGCATGTTTGGATAACATAGATCTCCTCCTGGTGTTCTTGGCCGTCCTCCTCAACATGACTGACAGATTAGCTCAGGGAAAGAGTTTATTTTTCCGGCTACGTCCTCATTTTGAGATCCATTTGCAGCCATCGGGACGTTTGTTTTGCTTGTTGAAGTGCCCTAGGAGGATTTTGATTCCGCAATCGGTGGCGTCACAGATTTGTTTTCTTCCAGTTGGGAAGTAGGAAGGATTTGGGGCATCTGGAAGGATTTGCAATCATCAAATTTAGATTTTTCTTCCTTTCCCCCCCCCCCCCCCAAGAAAATCAAACAAAAGAGGGGAAACATTGAGGTAAAAGAAAAGGGGGGAAAAGAAGAGACTCTAAGTCAATATTTTTATTGAATGTATATTCTAAGATTGGAAACCCTCACAAATGGCCCTAAAATGCAGCTACCAGTGTATGTACTTTTATATGAATGGTTTGAACAGCGCCCCAAATGTCAAATGATGTGCAGTCCACCCCCCCCCCCCCCCCCCCCCAACACACTTTTTCCCACACCCAGTGATTTTTCTATGTTGCCCCTCATTTTCTCCCAAAAAATTGTAGAGTCTTGCGCCGTCACTGCATGAACTGAACCCAACAGATCCCAGTAACTTTTGGTCAAGCGGGCAACTACGTACCCGCACAGCAAATTATATAAATCAAACAACACTAAAATGTGAAGCCTACTGGATCCAACCAGCCAGAGAAAAAGGTTTTTACTAAAAAAAACTGTCTACTTTTACATTGTTGAATATAACTCAGCTTATAAATTATTGACTATACCGGTACCTTCTAAATTGGACACGCCTGACACTTGAACTTCGAGAGAAAAAAACAGCTTTGGGCGTATAGGAGGACCCACTTGCTTATTTTCTCGCCAAAGCGAAAATTTATACAGAATGAAAAAACAAAAAAGTTCCAGCTTCCAAAAAAAAAAAAAAATTATTTGCAGCTGCTTATGATCCACTTTGATGGCAAGCTGAAGCCGCCCGAGGCAATAATCCATGCTTATCTACTTCAGCGGAGGACTCATAAATGTGCCGACGGAAACCCAGCATGCACCTGCACCGAGTATTACCCGCCTCCTATCCTGCAATCAGAGCGGATTTTCTGCGGCGGTGATTCTAATGTTCCGAATCCAAATCCAATTTGACTAAAATGAACTTATGAACTTTTTCTCATTCAACTGGTGTATCACTGATAAAGAATATAGAAATTTCTACTATAAAACAGAGTACAAATTTTAACACTGACCCTCCCAAATCCTCCAAAATTCTTTTTGCAAAATGTAGAATTTTGCAGGATTGAAGTGTTGTGAATGCTCAGCCGTGCATAAATTTAGGCCTAGATTATACTTGAAATCCTCCGCACTGCTCCAGGATGTCACTGGCTCTGCCTCAACTGGCTCTGACAGTGATTGCTGGAGGATTTGCAGGATTGAGGCAGTGGTCACCCCTCCAAGGACCACATTCAAGAAATACCGGAGGATTTTGCAGGATTGAGGTTACATCCTAGCAAAAATGCCTAGGAAGTTGGGGTTAATAAAGCAACACCCCCCCCCCCCCCAAAAAAAAAAAAGGTTCATGTAGATGAAAATTAAACAAATAAACAACAAATTATTAATGACAAATTTTTTTTTTTTCTGGGAAAAAATGTAGTGGTTTTCAAATTTCATTGTGTGCTTTGTTTAAAATAAATGAACTTTTTTTTTAGAAAATCAACACAACGTACCGGTACAAGTTCTCTTCTGAAAACAGAACTTGTCTACAGAAGTGAAATGTAAGTTGTCATTCTCTCATTTTTCTGTTACATGAAAATAAATTTAAGAAAAAAAGCAAATGTTTCTAAAATTTTAATAAACACCAATTAAGTGCAAAATACATATTGAAAAAAATCTCTTGAGATTCCAGAAGTTACCGGTAAATAAATTGAAATGAAAATGGAATTTCTAAAATTAGAAATGGATCATAACGGGCATGAAGATGTAAAAACAAGTGTGAAGATTTTCAACATTAAAAAAAAAGAAATTGAAGAGTGAAGTATTTACTTGAACGCTTTGACGCATTCAAACTAAAACCAACATTTCTCTAGAAGTCACATCTAAATTTCAAGGTTAATATCCACAGTGAGCCCCTGTCTGCTGCCCTCGCTTGGCAGTAAGTCACCAAGGCACCTGAGGGATGAGCAGCAGTACTCCCACTGAATTGAAATAGCCCCCTCTGTTGATGCAAACTCACTCATCATTAATGTACTAACTTGTGAATGTGTAGGACGCATGCAGATAATCTGCACTTGCGTTTAATTCTTTGCATAAGGGAAGTAGATGAACTAATTATCTCAAATGTCAGTGTACCGGGTATCTTTATAATTCTACCGATAAATCAGGCAATTACTGTGTAATGTACATGTATGGGACACCGTCCATGTTCCACTCGGGCGAAAAGTGCCAATATGTTACTCACAAATCAATAATTATTTCCAAATGGGTAATTTGTATGTTTATGCAATATTGTTAATGTTGACAGTACGGTACATGTACATTGTATGTAATTTTACTTAATTAAATTTTAGAGTCTCCTTACAAATTAACAATGTACCGGTACGTGTATTACCAAAGTGTGCTGAAAGGTAAGTGTAAAGTGCACTAATTGTCAAAGCTTCACACACATTTACCAATACGTGTATGGATCCACCTTCAAAAAAGAAAATCCCCCCCCCCAAAAAAAAGAGGGAAAAAACACAGGCCATATCATAAATGATAGAAAATTAAGGAAAAAACAAAATTTAAAATGTGCTTTAAAAATGGTAAATTTTATATAAATGTGTGAAGCACACTAATTCTCGGAGTTGCATGTATGGACCCTTCAAAAGAAAAACAAAAACTGCCCCTTCCCCCCCCCCAAAAAAAAAAAGTAAGAAGAGAAAAAATACAGGCTGTATCGTCAATTAAAAAATTATGTGCTTCAAATCATATTTTACAAACCCTCAGTGTCTTTTTTAAACATAACTTTAAGTATTATTTTTCTTCCAGGCAACACTGAACACTACAAAACACCTGCTTGAATGCTTCACTGCCTAACACTCGGGCTTGGAAAGAACATTAAATACACAAACATTCGCACCCCTTTCACACAATCACACATTTACCATGTACATGGTCTCTCTGAGCCTTGGCAAGTGAAAACTTCCTCTTATGGTAAGGCTCAAGATAAAGCGACAACAACGACGACGATGATGATGATGATGGCGATGATGATGATGATGATAGAACCGATCGCTGAGCCTCGATGACAAGCTAGATTGCTGAATATGATGGATCTCAGTCCCCAGCTAGTCCTTAAAGGGCGATGCATGTAACATGAGCAGGTGATGGCTACACACTTGCTGTATACCCTTACTGTATACCCTTAGGGGAGTCGGGTTGGCGTAGCGGTACTTTCCTCGCCTTCCACCGCTGTGACCCGGGTTCGAATCCCGCCTGGGCCAATATGTGGATTGGGTTTTCAGTCCCTGCCTGATTCCGTGGGTTTTCCCCAGAATACGTATTCTTCTGGGCTTTTCCTCCCACCTCTAAAACTGTAATTTCTTCTCATTGTCTTCTCTCCACAGGTTTCTTCAGGCTTGCGAGCTACAGTGCCTAGAGCGCTTTTGAGGAATCCTTGGTTTCATTACCAGAAATGATAATAATAATAATAACAATAAAAATAATACTGAAATTTGTATCCTTGTGGAGACATTTCTTTGTTCTCGTGTACTAAAGCTTTCGAGTTTGAAAGTACAGTGTCAAAATGCTCTTATTTTTAATAACCAGAATTAATTTCCTTGGTTGGAATTCGGACTCAATATCCCTTTTCTAAAACTCTACCATTTGCGACTGATCAACATACCTTGGAAATGCCTAGGTTTTGAGTAAAATCCATATATATCTATTTCGTGAAAACCTTGTGGAGACGTATTCATCTATAGACATTGCCCTGTGGAGACGTATACAATCTTTTGTTCCCTATTGTGTGCATGTCTCCAGAGGGCACGGTGTATCAGATCTATAGACAAGATTAGTGTGTGTGGGGAAGGGGGATGGATAAGTTAAGACTCTACAAAAGTAACAAAAATATGTAGGTGGTACTGTTCGTGGCAGAAAGTTTGAAGGAATACATGTACAATGTAGATTAAAATTGTACAACTGTTCCAGGTCAGGGTAGTCCTCACTGTTGTTAATAAACATCTTCATCAGGGAGGGGGAAGGAAGGGCCTGGACATAATCTGACTCTTGACAGTTTCAAGGTCTTGGTCTTGGATTTGAAAGTCACGGTGTCTTGGTCTCTTTGGGGGGGGGGGGGGGCCATATCGCCCATCACAAGGCCAAAGGCCACTCGAGGTGTGGGCTACAGAGGAAAGTGTGGAAGAACCAGCCCCTCACACTGAAACAAGACAAGATACATGTAATCTGATCTCTTCACAGTATGAATAGGGTTGGGATGGGTAACTAGTCCACTGCAAGGCATTCATAATGCCTCTACCCATATTAGGCGTAGAAGTGTCATAGCCCAGGCTGGGCTCAAACCCACAACCCACAGAATTACCCGAGACCATGAAATCAATGCTCCAGACCACGACGCCATGGCATGGCCTTGGTCTTGGAGTAGGCGGTCAGGACTACATCACCGATTGGGGGCATTTCCCATTGGTATCCTCTCCAACAACCACTACCCCAAAAAAAAGAGTCTTATAGACATTTCCCCCAATAAAAAAAACATAAAAAACATCACTGCGCCTAAATAAACTGCCGAAACCCTCAGCAGAAAAGCCATGTAGGAAATGTCAGTTCTAATGCGTGGGAGGCAATCTATAGAGAGTTCACACACAATTGGGCACATCAGTGTTTCACAAAATTCCTCCCCCTCACAAAACTCTTGTGTTTCCACTTCAGAGCGAGCAGAACACTGAGGATTGTGTTATTTTACACCACCACGAAGCAACGGGCCAGCACCTCCACACCTCTCAATATTTGGATTTTAATCATCCATTTATTAAGCACCCATCCAGCTGGAGTCTTCACTGCTCTCAAGTGCCTTGAATCAACCCATCAGTTACAAGGAGATGAAAACCAAATGTCTCCGATAGCCTGAGGGGGGGACACCCCCACCCTCCAATAGTCATCTGTTACCATGGCAACCCTCATCAGTCTGTCTGAACATCACTGGTCACCACCGCCATGGTTTAATGCTGTCAAGTTGTACCGGTACTTGTAGCGTTTGATACTGAACTGTTGCCTGTTGCCTACGCAAATATTTGTTTGATCCCCTTTAATGGGTTAGCTCTGGGTAAACAGCGTGGCTTGATATGAGACGACATTAAAGGGGCATACGATGCTTGTAACGTGGAAAAGGCGCAGTGTGATAAAAATTAGGTAATATTATCCCAAAATTACATATCACGGGTAAAATTGGGAGGGAAATGAAAAATCCATGAAATACTCGGTAGAGGGTTGGTTTTGAGGGTCCCTGAAGGTCCCAGAGAAACGTACCGGTAGGGTCTACATGTACATGTATGGTATATGTTTGTTTATGAGGCACCCCTTTAAAGACACTTCTTTTGTTGCCTATAAACATTTATAGGTAAAAACACCCATACGGTAAAACCTCAGTAATTCCAGACTTCAAAATAAATTCTTTAAAATCCTGAAATCAGAAAAATCCCAACAAAACACCCTGAAATTGGGACAAAATCCTGACAAAGGTCAACTCTGACATCACCGATGTTCTCTGGGTACATCACTTTGACCGTTCTCACGAGTTTACAGAAGTCGTCTCTGACAATAACTTTTCACTTGGAAATTGCAAATTCTTGGGGGGGGGGGTTACAAACAATGGCAAATATACAATGTACTAAGTAGTTTTTAAATTTAGAGTTCAAAGTTTTACAAACAAAATCAGAAACCATTGACGAGAATGAATTTGGTTAACATTTTGTTTTGACAGTATGAGGCTTAAAAAAAAATCTCCATCGACACAAGATAAGGACACTCCAACATACTCCAATTCTCTATTCTTCATTTTACCCTTTTTCCCTCGGTTGACAAAACACACCGGTTTTGTTTACCCCATGGTTCAAGATATTTTATTGATTTTGTCTCCACTTTCTCCCAGCCCTCCTTCTACACTCACAGCCCGAGTCTGGGGAAAAGTTCACCGGCGCCCCGCGGCTACCGAGCTTGCCATGAACAGGTTGGCTTGGGAACCGGCTATGAGCATACTCCTCCACGTGATATGAGTACATAAGGAAACGGGTGCAGAAAAAAACTAATGAAAGACATTGCGCGCGTGTTTTTCGATCCAATTGTGACAGGTTTTTTTGACAATATTTTTTTGTTTGTAAACAATACAAAATTTACTTCGTGATGAAAGTTAAAAGGGACGGCAACAAATGGAGAACATTATTACGGTACATTAGCATAGACATGTGCTCACAGCTAAGAAAGGTTGAAGGCTAGATTGAACCAACCAACCAACCAAACCCCCCCCCCAAAAAAAATAATAATAATAATAATAGGAGTAATTATATATATCTCACTGAATGCTATAATAGGGTGACATTTCCATAGACTTTTGCACAGACCTAAAATGTTGCCTTTAAACCCAAGTTTACCTATCAGGCATGCAACGTTTCCTCCGATCAGCTGAATTTCCTCTTTTTTTATTCCCATTTCAGCCATTCAAAATAGAAAAACACTGTACAAAGTCTTCTGAATTTTGGAATCTCCTCTTTTTTGGTGAATGTACAGTTGCATGCCTGCTTACCCTTTCTCCACAAAATTTGGTATGTTTACGAACTGGACCAAGAGAAATCAAAATACAGGTACAGTTGTACCATCTACAAGGTAGATGGTTTGCGACACTCAAATTCCTCGTCCTAAGGGTCGTTTGAACAATAGGGTGACACCAATTTGTCACCTCAATAAGGCGTGTCTGCATCCCCAATAAGGCGTATCGCCCTAAAAATGCAGACGCGATTCGAAAAACCTGTCTCCCTTACACAGTATTCAGTAGTTTAACCCTAACTCCCTAGGCCTTTTTGCTAGGATGTAGCCTCAATCCTGCAAAATCCTCCAATTGGCCTCATGGAAAACTAGCATATAGCCTCAATCCTGCAAATTCCTCCGCTATTTCTTGAATATGGTCCATGGAGGGGTGACCACTGCCTGAATCCTGCAAAATCCTCCGGCTATGACTGTCAATAGGCTGAGGCAGAGGCAGTGACATCCTGGAGCAGTGCGGAGGATGTCAAGTATAATCAAGGGCTAAATTTGTGCACGGCTGAGCATAAACAACACAAGGTCCGGCCCAAGACCTTGACACAGTATTCGTATGCGTATTCCGAAATCAGCAACGCACTTTTGCCATGTAACCTCAATCCTGCAAATTCCTCCAATTTGCAAAAAGGATTTTGGAGGATTCAGGGCGGTTAGGGAAAAAGACTGTCTGTATTCATGTTCAGCAATTTTCCTTCCTGAATTCCAAAACACAAACAACTGTCTCCCTGCTTATGGACGATGACGGAAGCCAAAATGATTCGATTTGACAAGTTGAAGGGCAGGTTGTATAAAAATAACCCGGAGACGCTCAGCGTACTGTGCGCGTGTTTACTATACAAACTCTCTATGAGTAGCAATTCCCACGGACGGACGGCCCAACATCATTGGATTAGAATAATAGACTTGACGTGTCCCTGAAGAACATTTTAATTTGCCCTGTGGATGGATAAATATTTGTGGGTCTGTAGGGGGAAGATACGAGATGGGACATTGATTTGAGGAGATGGTTGTATTCCCAAGACACTTTTCAAGACATTCCGTAAGAAGCCTGCGGCGTTTAGGACGGTGTGCACAATGTACCTGTAGTACATACTGTTTGCCATTTGAATTATGTTCGCTTTTGTTTTGACATTATGATGCGGAAAAAATCAAGAAAAACAATCTTGTTCCTGTAGTCTGGTTCCCTGACCCACTTATGCATGAAACGGAGCAATTTATAGACTTAGGGGAATTGTAAGGCCAGCCAGGAACCAGGCTAGCTGGCTTGTACCTGTTCATAGGTGTGTAATTGATTGGGGGCTGTTTTCGAAAAAAGCCACTTTTTTTCCAATGCTGGTCAGCCGACCAGCGTTGGAAATTGATACAAAAATAGCATGTTTCTTGAAAATGACAGCACACCAGGTGCCATGATTTTACAGGATGCTTTAGGCTGTCATTCACTAACAGTCCAGCAAGGTATTTCATAATAATTTGGTAGTTTTGTTTTTTTGATGTTTGCAAATGTTGTATACCCCTTTAAGTACCCTTTATTAAATTTAGATGTTCAAAGTCTAAACTTTTATTTGTTTTACTAACAGAAACAATTATTGCAATTTTTTTTTGGGGGGGGGGGCGTCCCGTTGTGGTCACATATTTAATGACATCATGACCAGTGGATCTGAACAATGATATAAACTTATGCTTAATGAATTCATGATATTCATGAATTCATTAAGCCAAAAAAAAAAGTCTCCGGTTTCTGGTATGCGCGCGCGTCGCCATAGCCATGCGCGTCGGCAAAATGAAAAAGGTTTTTTTTCAATGATAGATGACGTCTCAAAACCGCCAAACTCACTGGTTTGACTGGAATCCTGCTGCTGCACAATTTAAATGTGTTTTTAGATGTGGTTATGATCGAGAATAAGCTTTATGTGGCCTCTCCCATAATATTTGCACTAAGTTTAGTCGGGCACCAGTTGCAGTCACCAGCCGACATAAATTTGAAGCAAAAAAACCTTTTTGGGCAAGCTCCATACCAGAAACCGGAGATTTTTTTTTTTGGCCTTAACTCAAATTCATTAACATTTATTATAAATGTACTGTACTGTAGACAATACATGAACATAGTACAGGTACGGTACAATTGTACCATGAATAGCGAATACATGTACATGTACCAGTACCTGAACATGTGGGTAATTCCATAAATCAGGGGTCCAAACTTGTGACATTTTGGTTTCTCTGTTACACCGTGAACCATTCAGCGTTTTTGCACGTAAAAATATTATAACTTCATGAAACAGTTTGTAGATTGTACATGTGTACAGTACACTATACTGTTCATACATGTATATAATATACTGTTCAAATCTTCACAATGTTTCATTAAGCTGTTAAAACATTACGTGCAAAAAACCTGAATGGTTCATGGTTTAACAGAGAAACCAAAATGTCACAAGTTTGGACCCCTGATTTATGGAATTGTACATGTACATGTACATGGTACCTTGACCAGATACAGGAAATTATGGTTCCTGTTTCATATACCGGTACATTGTACATGTACATAGTATACATGTACATGTACATACAGGTACTTGTCCTTGATTGAAAAACAAACACAAAAAAGGGATACATGCAAAACAAGCATTCAAGTTCAAAATTGAACTTCAAAGCCAGGTAATACAGAAACCTTAATTAATAATGACAGGTGTATAGGCGACACTTGTAACAATGCTGAATGTATACATGTAGCCTGGACAATGTATCGGTAGTACCGGTACGTGTGTGAAATCATCATTTTAAAGGTCTGTGTCTTGAAGCTAAACAGAGAATGCTTTCTTATGCTTATGAAATGACTGGGAAATGTGAATTGATATTAATTTAATGGGTGTACATGTACATTGTACAAACATATACATGTATTTGCCTCCCACACCTGGTGAAGGATAGATACATTTTTTGGAACGATCATCGGTGAGCACTGTTATAAATTTATATATTTTCTACTATTTTCACGCAAGTGTCAAGCAGCGATCTATATTTCAATGGGAGACTTTTGAGACATTGTTGCATAATATAAAACATGACATAAACAATCAAAAAGGACCGGTGTGTTTGCTGCCACCAACGTCTCAAAAGTCTCCCATATTATCACTATTATTTAAAGATGTTCCATAAAAAAGTTGTATAGTTTCTCAACTATACGACAAATGAAACTCTCGGGCAACATTAAGTAAAAATGACTAACTCAATCAATCAAACATTCAAAAACCTGCTGCCACAATGATACCGTACATATGTAGCATTTTTAAAACCAAAGTTGGATTGTCTGCTGTGATAAAAATAGTTACATTCAGGAAATATCAGATAACAGAATGCAAGAAGACAATGTAATTCTAGATTTAGCCTCAGGAAGTTGGTAGAAGAAATTTGTTGGACTGCTGATAGAAATGTCTGTGCCAACACTTGCGTACTAATTTCCTCATGCACAACGCTTCAAGTTCAATGCAATTTTGTACTTTACAATGTACATATTCAAAATTCATACCCCTGCTACTGAAAGTTAACCAACCCACCAGTACAAATACTGGTCAGTACATGTACATTGCAATTAACAAGCTTTATTAACTTTAATGTTGGTAAAAACTGCAGGTACAACGTATGTTTTTCAACAATAATCACGCCAGTTACATGTACTTTTTGGATGGCTGCAAATGGTGGACTCTGGCTTTAAAACAGTGCTTTACTTTTTATTGCCTAGCCATGTACATGTACATGTTAACCCTTTATAACACTAAAACCTTTGCAATTTTGTTGGGAATCAAAAGTTATCTACCTTATAAATGTATGTGACTGGGTCAACACATCAGATGGGATCAAAAAAACAAAAAACAAAAAAACAAAAACCTTTTAGGCCAAAAAAAAAAAGAAGTCGCGATCTCTGGTCAGCGTGCGCGTCGATTTTAATCATGGGCGTCAATCTTTTTTTTTTTCCAAAATGTTCCGAGGTAGCTCCAACAGCGCCCTCTATTGCCGCACCTGCTTAATTTATTTTACCAAAGAGCACCAAGGAATGGGAAATTGCACCAAGGCAAATGATCGAGAGCACCAAGGCAAATTATGGAGGACACCAATGTACATGAGGACACCAAAAAAGCAAAATAGTACCCCACCTTGTCTGTACAATCCAAGCTTGAAGAAAGAAGAAAAAAAAGAAAAAAAAAAAAGCCGCGTCCCCGCGTCAATTCCAGAACTTTGGTCTGACCAGAGACCGAATATTATTTTTTTTTGGCCTTATGAGAAAACAATATTCTAGGATCTCGATTTCAATTCAAAAGTTTGCAGAGTGATGTTTTGGATTGTGCCTGGGACACTTCTCATTCAGCCGATTGCTGCTACCGGTACGCGATGTCACGCACTGAACCGATGAATAATAGCAACCGCGCGTGTGCGTGCTTTGTGTCAATTACCTGCGCGCACCCATTCACGGCTTTGCCAAATTAAAAACAAACTACTTATGGAAATTTAGACGCATCTTTGGAAATAACATTCTTGTATTGTTTTCTTTAAAATGACAGCATGCTAGAAAGAAGAATTTCACAGGGAGTTTAGTGCCATTACTATCTTAACCCTAACAACCCTGAGCCCATCAAGCTCCAACAGCGGGTTTTGCTTGATTTTGGCAGGGTTGGTACCGAACACTGGCCAGCTGGTGTTGGACTTTGATTGACTGGGTACCAAAGGCCCAGGAAGACCCTGTTGAATTTTGTGAGGTTCGGGGCAGAAGGGCATGAGATTTGTGAACACGTTGGAGTTTGAGGGAGTTCACTGGCATTTCTTCGTGGGTATGCTCACCCACGGTCCTCAGCACAGTTTGTGGTCAAATGTGCATGTACATGGGAGTTCACAGGCATTTCTTCGTGGGTACGCTCACCCACGGTCCCCAGTACAGTTCCTGGTCAAATATATTGCTTTATTTTGTTAGGTTTGGTACCATCCCTATCCAATCACTCGACAATGCATAGGCCCATCCATACCAAGTCAATCAAACTCCAACAGTTGGAGTTTGGCAGCTTTAGTACTGTTCCCCGTACAAGGCCTGTTGGAGTTTGGCAGTTTTGGTACCAGTGCTTACAGACCTGTATGCAGCTGTTGAAATTTGTTAGGTTTGGTATCCTTTCTAGTGCAAGAGCCTAGGGGGTTAGGGTTAAACCAATGCTTTTGCTTTTCAACAAGAATTTTGTCAGTTACCGGTACTTTCTGGATAGCTGCAATTGATCTACTCAACCTTAAAAATGAGGTCATGGTACCAGTCTATGCTGCCATGTTTGTTTTAACGGCCTTTCGATTTAGCCAATTTTTAATTAAATCTTTTGCCCTGCTAAAACCCATCCCTCACAAATCCTAGACAGCCTCAACATTAAATGTCCCTTAATGGCCAAGCCCTATGATACGGACGGTAACGTGGGCCACGGAATAATCGGCGCGAATTATCGTCATAACCGCCAACAAAAGGTTGCCCCGTGGGACACCGGGGGAAAGCACGCATCGTCGTCTTCCGTCCCGTTGCTACGGAAATTAAGTGAGACGCAGGAGGGATTCTGCGGCAGTATCTTTTATGCCGATAATTCGACCAGCATGGGGTCTTACATCAGCGTGCTTGGCATACCAAAATTATTAATTTACCGGTACTTCTGAAGGTCTGGTACTTTTTATAGCCACACAACAACACAGTAAACCTTGATCAAAATGCATTCAAATAAGAGAATGAATGTGTGCTTGGCTGGTTTAAAACACCCTGTTTAAGACTGGATGAAGTCTGGATGCTGATATTTGGCTCAGGTAATTATCAGCATCTTTTCAGTCAAATAAGCATCTTTTCGGTCAAAAACTCAAAACTTTTAGGTCCAAAAGTCAAAACCAGTCAAAATTATAAATTTTGTTTTTGAAAAATCTCCCCGGCTGTATTATGGATTGTCCCGCTCGCAAGAAGACGTAAACAACTCCTCTTATGGCGAAAGGCACGCGTTGCGCGTACTGCACGATGTGACGCAGAACGCAGCTGTGCCGGTGTACATGTACATGTATTGTGCATTTAGAAATATGAAATACTGACTCACTGGTAGTACTGTGCATGCCTACGTGAGGACTGACCGTTCAACCAAAAGACACTGGATTTCATAGGACATGTAGGAGTCAAAATTTCATGTGACACTGCAAAAGTGTTTAAGACCAAGCTAGCCGGTCTTTATCATCCGTTCAAGACCAGCCACGTGACGGGCTCTCGACCAATAGGAATGGGTAAACTGTCTTGAACGATTTAAACCATGTTTCCACACACACACACAAATTTATAATTTTTACCATCAATCTAAAGATTTTGGAATGACTAGAAATTTTCGTTCACATTTTCATCAATATTAGACTATCGGTAAAAAATTTTGCCAACTCTGTATAGACTGTTTGCACTGCACGCCATCTTTAAGGTGTGTGCTCTTGTTCAACAGAGATACGCATTCTTAGACCCTTTGTGCATTTACTGTCATTGAATTTAAATAAAAACTGCTCAACATGGCTGCAAAATGCCCAAGATCTTCAGTCAGGATTTCTGCGCCGTATCGTAAAATATCTTCAAATTTTCATGTCAAGATGAAAGCGTACAAGGCCACCGTCTCTGAAATTATGAAAACAATCGAGCCACTTACCTATTGAATGGATCAGATGGAATGAAGGTCAGCGTGGATGAAAACCGGAAAACGCACGCAGAGCAGACAGAAATGGAAAGGAAAGAGAAAGAATGGTTGAAAATTAGAAACGGAAAGAAACGATGATCAATCATACAAATTTTAAATTAGAAAGCTCCGTGTCTCTGTTTACAAGGGATTATAAAGGCACCAATTTATTATCATCATCACCGATTATAACAACAACAACAACAACAACAACAACAATAACAGTGTTAGGAAATAATTTACCCCTGGAAAAAGGGAGAAAAGATTAGTGCTGCAAATGTTGTAAAAATATTCAATTTGATACATATACGTGAACTGTTAAATGTCTTGATTTGGGCAAGTTTAAGAATTCACCCAGGCTATGCATGTCCCATACGTAACAAAAGATTAACCTTTTAAGATATTCATGAATGTCAGTGGTTTTTTTATTCTACTGTTGGGCTTCTGCAAGAAATATCCACAAGACTTTTTATGTTATTAGTCTTTGGGATGATTATGTAATTAAAGAAAACATGGTGTTACGTACGTGTACGGGACAAAAAAGGGGACCTTTTCTTGGACTTACCCATTTTAAAAATTGAATGGTAAGAAAAAAATCATCCTCATCTCTAGCTTGATATTAAAGTAGATTATTTGCATCGACAGTTCACACAACGGTCACAATTATTCAATACTTGAAGGTATAAATGTGCACTTTAATTCTTTGTGCAAATGTTCATAAAATGCCACGGAGGTGGTGGGCACATGATTGATTCGAGTGTGGGGGCGTTGTGAGATAAATGCCTCGCAGATCTTAGCTTTGTGTCCATGATGCAAGGGGGGAAGTAGTCGGAAAAAACCTGAGATTTAATTTTGGACATGTATTATTACTTCAGATCCTTCTACTAATTATTAAAACTGAAGAAACAAATGTTCCCAAAAAAATTTTTGCGAATATTGCATCATGTGACATCCATTTCCACCAGGAAAAAGCAAACTACTCTATTTTAAATTTTAAAAAATCTGGTAAAAAATCTAAAGGCAAAAGAATAATCTGGGATATTTTTAGACAATTTGCTGTTCAGTGGGGGATAACAATATTTGTACAAAAATTTGATCTCCATAAGAAGATCATCACTATTTGAAAAAAAATATTAGCTCAACAGTTCGCATTACTGAAGCAATTGGGAACATTTTTAGACATAAATATGAAATTGACACCTAATATGCGTCATGGGGAACTGTATTTTTATAAAGCGTGCTCAGAGGATATTTGTATAAAGTCTTGAGAGAGAGTGCGTTGGTCGGCCTCGGGGCGCAGCGAGCTGCAATGAGACTGCATAATGGATCTATATTACCAGCAAATTGGCACGCTGTGTCAAGATGATTGGCCGGACTATAGAAATATGTGTCATTGGGGTGACAATGCCCGGTTCTGTAGCCAGACCCAATTTCATGGAGTTGTTATGCAGAAAATATCGCCAGGCAAATTGACGCAAGCGCTCAGCCGAAATTAGCCTGGTGAACTGGCTGGTAAACTGTGCTATTTTTAGAAAATATTTGAAATTGGTAAGTCAAATTGAAATTAAATTCAAACCTATCGGTATATGTACAGTCGACTCTCGTTAGTACAAACTCTGTTAATACAAATTCTGGTTAATAACAAACATAAAGCCTCAGTCCCAACTGTGCATTTATGTGCACAATGAATGGGACTGATGTTCCTCTTAATACAAAACTCTGATATACATGTAACAAACAATTTGGCTAGGTCCGAACGAGTTTGTACCCCTAACAGTCCTGAATCCTCCAATTTCAATTTGTATTTGCACACCCCTTAGGGAGCTAGGGTTAACAAGACTCGACTGTACATGAATTGCCGAAGAAAGTGTTTCCAAAAAAAATAGCGCAAAAGTGTTATCCATTCTAATATTAGGCACTGGACACTTCCCCCCCCCCCTTTTTTTTGGACACCCTGAATACAATTTGGAAAAGGGCCACAGATCGAGAAAACAAAAGTTACAAAATAAAAGTGAAACTTCTGTCACACACTGTATAGATTCAGATCGTTTACCACATTTGTCCAATCAATAATTGATGTCCTGAAAAGGTATCTATAGAAGACATGTGATGCTTTACCTGTGACGGTGACAGCTCAAAATTGATTGGGCTGGGTCATTTTGTCCCCACCCCCACCGCCCCACCCCCACCCCAACCCCCACCCCACTGTCCACATGTTAGTAAGCAAATGAGCAAAGTTTTCTCACAATTGATTTCAAAGAACAAATTTTTGGGTTCACAATTTGAACAGAAAACCCCTAAACTGAACAGTGTCTTCCTGAAATGACATCGCAGCAACAGCGCCCTCATTTGTCAGGAAAAGCATGGACAATTTCAAATATTTTTTAAAAGTGAACTTTTCGATAAAATTAACCAAAAAGGGATATCAAATAGATTTCATACATTTAAGAGGAGTAGAAAGTTGCACAAAATATCTTCCTAAGAAACCTTTATCTCACGGACCCTTTAAGATCAATCTTTGAGAAAGCTTTTCTGCCTCCAACCACCGGTGATTACTTCTCAAACACTGAGGTGTGGACGGCTAGAATTTACGACGCCGTGACTTGACAGTGTTTGTGGATGTGTACACTGTTTGTAATATGGGCAATTTAACATTCTAGGAGTGCTACTGTAGGTACATGCAGGCATGTCACGCATCGTCTGAAGTTCAACCAAGGGACAGGCCGTCGGGATGTAAGAGTCGCTCTTCGTGATGTGAGAGTCACTCAATGTAAATTCAACATTCCTACACATCCTACAGAGTGTGCATGAAATATGTCATGACATGAACATGAACCGGTACATCTACATTGTACGTACATGGAGGCAATGCTGTAAGCAAGTCCTTCTTTTGACAAACGTGTATCGTTTTTCAGACAAACTACAGGTAGTGAACTGAGTAGAAAAGGAATTAAGCTTGAGGAAATACACAGTGCGGTCTGAATTAACACTTGAGAGATTTCTTGAGATTTCATTATACAGACTATATACCGGTACACGTGTACAAATCTGACAAAGGACAAAACTGCACCCTGAAAATGTCCAAGTATTAATGCACACATTTCTGAGTCCTTATTTTGCAATTTGGGGGGGGGGGGGGGGCGACAGCCACCCCATGAAACCTTGTCGCCCCCCCCCCCCAGTCGCCCCCCACTGAGATTTTGAGTTTCAAAAAAAATTATCATTGATCTACATGATGCCCCCCCCCCCATGAAATGTTCCAGCCCCCCCAGCGCCCCTCCCCCCCCCTCCCCCCCCCCCCCCCCCCCCCCCCCCACTGAAAAATTCCTGGCTACGCCACTGTATGACAAGCTGTATACATTTGTATGTACCGGCACCGTACAATACAGATTTCCAAACAGTATTTCTTCTCATTAAGTTCAACAGCACCCCTACTACATTTTATTACATTGTATTGATTCCCTGATAGATTTATAAAAATCAGACACAAGGTCATTTTTTATATTTGGAGGGTAAAAAGTTTGTAAAAGAGCACTCAATCGCACATCCGTGCTGAAATGCACCTTATATCATGTATACCATCTTTACCTATGTATTGACATTGACATGGAAAATAAAGTGAAGTGAAGTGAAATGAAATGCAAACGAATGTTTAGGTTTCTTCTCCGGACACTTGGCCTCTGTAAAATCAAAAAGTGAGGGGGAGGGGGGGCACAATTGCCCGACGATCGCTTAATTCCAAAAAAGAGCAATCGTACAAGGGCGCTCGTAAAAAAATACCCACCTTCCTTTCCCTCCCCCTCACTCATACAGTGTTCGGGACAAGTACACGTGCATGTACATTACTGCAAGGGAAAAGATGTACAAGTCTGTCGATAAAACAGACAAGACATCGGCCCACGTTTTGGTATGGTTCATTTACAATTGGTAAAATGTAGCGTTTGTCTTCCCAGGACTTAATACACAGGCATGCCTGATGTGGCCAGCATGCATTCAAGTACACTAGTCAGTTCGTGGGGTTGCATGTAATCGTGATCTGATTTCTAAATCGCTGCAGCCACTGGATCATTTGCACACGCATCCAGACCATTTGAAAGCCGTTGGACGCAGTTGTACGTGTAGCGAATAAGCATACAATGCACATAAGTTGTACATACACGTATATGTACAAATCTACCAGAAGGGCCTTAATTGTGCGTTATACGTACACAGTGCTCAGGTCATGCAGGTACAAAACACATACATGTACATGTACATGGGCAATGCAAAATCTTTCCGACTTTGACATAGATGCTGCTTAAATTTCAACAGTAATCCCCTCAATTGATGGGAGGTTTGTGGTAACACCGTGTGAATGATATCTCCCGTGAGATGTGTGGTAACCCCTTCCTTCCACCTTTTTTTATTTATTGCAGTATGAACATATATCCATGCTTGTATTGTTGACTAAATTATAATTTAGTTAATAACAATACAAGCATGGATATATACATGTAAGCAATGATTTGCAGTAAAGTAAACTTACTACTATACATGTAGGTACATGTACATACATGTACATGTGTACAAAGCTTTCACCAGGACAAATTTAAACTTTAGAAGAAAGAAAAAACATTAAAACAATTCCTCATGTGTTCAATATTGAACATTTATCGAAGATCTAGAGTAATATACGGTATCTTTGATTGGCATAATTTTATCTTTCTATTGAAAAAAGGTTTATCAATATGGAGAACTTCCAACATACATTTGTACAGTATGTATAACACGTTTAGATGTACAAACAGGGCTGAACACACTCCTGTTTTACTTTACTCTCGAGGACAATGCTTTGTGTTTCCCTTTGTCCCTGTAATATAACACTCTCCCATAGACTAAGCACACAAACCTACTACAGAGGACCGTTTCCAATAAAACACCCGACTCCCGAGGACTGAAAGGATCTGTTGTTCTCCCTTTGTGTGTCGGTCCTCGGGGGGTAGAACACAACACGTACAAATGTACATGTTCCATGGTTGAGGGGACTAAACACGAGTTGTAACTTGTCCCATGGTACTGGGGACCGAATTGTGGGGACAGCAGAAAGTCCCCATAACTTGGTCCTAATTTGCCTAACAATAAAAAACTTCCCCATAACGCGGTGACGGCCCGCCCACATGTACATGTACCGTTACATGTATGGTACAGCAAATTCATTGCACATGTAAGATACATGTCATCCAAACAAATTTCTCCTTTAGTGAGGGTAGATTACTTTACACACAGAGGTTTCTAACATGTCGCCAGTAAGACGTAGTATTGATAGACATATTATTGTATTATTAGCGTGTGATGTGTTGATGGGTTAAATCTCTAGACATCAGTCAACATGACAAGGTATTGGTAGGGTTCATACACAGGGCACGGGTAAGCCATTAGAATGGCGCACTGACAAATACAGACGTAACTTTATGCGCGGTTAATTTGTGCGTCTTATTTTTCTCATGTAATGCCCCTTCCTACGGTACATATAGTGTTGAATGCAATCCTGTCAGCATTAAAGGGGAAAATTGGAATCAGGTTTTGGGTTGGGAGTCTCGGTTTCTGATTCTTTCAATGGCTGTCGCTATTTGACATGTAATTCAAGTTAATTGAAAAAAAAAACACATGTTTGTTTTAAACGTACTTGGACACCAGCCAAGCACAAATTTATTCCCATTCATAAATACCTTTTGGTCGAAAAGTCAAAACAAGTCAAATATTCACAAATTTCCAACAATAAACAATTTTGTTTAACAATTTTACTTCGTGTCTTGTGAAACACCCTCTTGCCATGGTACCGGTTCATGTGCCTCGCAAAGCAGAGTGCTAAAAATCTCCTTAAATACAAAAATTAGCGCGCACACGGCGCGTACTGCACGATGAGGTACAGAACGCAGGGGTGTTTTACAGGCGGTTTAAAACCACCCGAGCGACAGCTCTCGACCAATAGGAATTGGTGAACTGCCTCAGGTATTTATAAATCCTCTTCAACCCTCCACGGTCCTTCCAAAATTTTCAGAATTCACTAGGAGGTTTTAGAGGATATTTTCAAGATAAGGGGTGGCACATTGTTGAGCCCAGCCACCATGATTATACAAGGGATTGAAAGGAACTTTATCAAATCCAGAATCTCACAGAGCATGAATGTTAAAAGCCACGGGTACAGAGACTCTCTGTAACCTCAAGAACATGAAGAAAGCAATTTGTATTCGTTCAGCATGCTCCAATTTCTAACGACAGGTCACACGCAAGCCCGCGCCGACACGTTTCAACTCTCTAAAGAGAACCTCTCAAATTATGGAGAAGGAAGAAAAAGGAAATTGAGAAATCTTTCCCTTCTACCCAATCGTCACCGTCTGCTGACGAACGTAACACCCTCGGAGGAACAAAATTAACCACAGGTATGGCGGTGTCGTCTTACGCTTCCCCGTCCCAGAGGAGAAACAGCCGCACCGTGACTGGCCGTCCATTTTCCCAAACAATCCATTAGGCTGCGGGGGAGGAACACTGTTGGTGGTTGCCTCAGGCATGATTGGGGGTTCGGGAGGTTGGGGTAGGGGGTTGAGACTGTTTGGAGAAAGGGAGAGGTACATGCTAAAAAGGTAGAGGTACAAAATGGATATTACTGTTTTTGGCAGTGTATTCCCACAACTACACGCTGAAATGTGGCCAAGACGAGAAATATTAAATGAATGGAATTGTTTAGACCTTAGTGAGGAGAATGATTGAAAAATAAAGGAAGCTGTTTTTGGAGGACATGCTGCACACACCGTGCACCGACACGTCGTCATTCCTGCATTTATATGCAGTTCTTCTGTGTCCAGATCGGTGCAAGGTTTGGATGCCGCTCAAATTAATTAAATAAATAAGAAATGAATATGCTTTGTCCTTTCACAGCACTTCCTTCAGTTAAAGATGACGTTGGGGTCTCATGTGGCACGGAATGGTACACCCATGCTAAATCTTGCATCTCAACACCCCCTACCCCCCCCCCCCCCCCCCCACACTCACACAGACACATGGATGGAAAAAGGAGCTGCGTTCCATCAGAAAATTGAATCCCCACCCAATTTATCAAAATGTCTATCCAGACAGAGCCCCGCTACGAGTTCACCAACCCCCCCCCCCCCCCCCCTCTAATCTAATAGATGCGGCCCAGATCTAAATTGATCTCGGAGAAATTGCCGGGATGACTGGAGACCAAGTTGTCATGTCATGAAAATTTGATCACGGAGTAGAAGAACGTAGGATGGTGGAGTCCGCCCTTGCGACTCACGGCGTGGGCGTGGGGAATCGAGAAACGACAGGTGCGCGGACAAAAATACCAACAGTGGAGGATGTGGGGTAATCGGGTTAGTTTTGCAGACGACCGGCGTTCCAAATCATTTAGCCTGGCCGTTGCGCAGACTCAATTTTAATAACTATGTACTTTTTTGGCAAAGGATTTTTGGAGTGGTTACAACTTGATTGGCACTGTTGACACCCAAGAGTGCAGTGCTTAATGTAGCTTTTCTGCATGTATGACTAATTGAAGATATTAATTACGATTGATCTGTGTTCTTGTTGATATAAAGAACAAAGACCTGTAAAAGCGTACATTATGCGCACACTGCACACACACACGTTTGGCTAGGCCGAATATCCATGCCGCAATTCAGGCGATTCACAATGCAGAGCGCCACCAATAGTTTGCCACGGAGAGTTCATTTTTCCCAGTGCATTGTGGGAGATAGTCGACAAATTCGCAGCGCGGGACATATGAAATTGTTCGTTTTTCCGGTCAGTGGTTTCGTAAGCGAATGATCCAAGTATATATTTGCCCTTTTCTTTTCTTTGTATTAATATGGTGATTTTTGGTTACGCCATGCCCCAATCTATAACAAATTAGCTCAAGTGTCTACACTTAGTCAAATGGGCCATATTTTGTCGACCGTAAACTTGAAAAGTTGACTCTCCTGCATTCTGAATCGCCCGAATTAAACAGAATTGATTTGGAACTTGGAGTTAGAATTCTGACTCAAGTTTGGTTTTTGAGGAATCAACTTCATGTAATTACTGAATTTATGCGAAGTAAATTATCAGCAAATATTTTTAGAAAGGGAATTAAATTATTCATGACTTCACATTATCACATTGATACATGTAGATCATAAATGATATTATAGTAGTTTTTTGTGTTCACTTCATTCAACAAAATTGCAGTGATTTGAAAAATCGTAAATTAGGGAACCTCTCTTGTCTCTACAAGAGAGGTTCCCTAATTTACGATTTTCAAATCACTGCAATTTTTGTTGAATGAAGTAAATAAAATTACATAGTGCTTTCCATGGTATCAACAATCTCATACATGTGGAGCTTTACAATTATTACCCGTTCATCAGGTCATGAGACCACGCGGCAGCCGATATCAGCGCTCAATCGGTCCTCTACCCTCACAGGTACCCATTTATACTCCTGGGTGGAGAGAGGCAATTGCAGTTAAGTGTCTTGCCCAAGGGCACAAACACCATGTTCCTGGCAGGATTCGAACCCACGCGACATAGTACATGATTCAATCACAGTAGCCACTAGACCATGACAAGTTGTATAGAACCTGTATCAATTCAACATTCAACAAATTGAATTCAAGATATTTTTCAGGGCTAAGCCACATCTGGTCCGAGTATCACCAATTGTTCATACACGTAGGAGCCCTATTTGTCCCAATTCCAATGTCTGATACATCCAAGCATGCAAATTTATGCAAGCATGCAAATTTATGCAAGCATGCAAATTTATGCGACCCGCATGCCAGCCAATCAGAGTCGACTTTACAAATTGTGACGTCATTTCGATCTGAAATGTGGACTAAGCTTTTGAATAGTAAATTCTGACGCCATTTTCGTCATACATAAAACATAGACCAAAAAATGTTCTCTCAAAACTGCATCGCGTAACATACATGTATCGTTACAGGCCGTGTGACGCAGCTTATTTTGCTAACAAAATCGTAGCATGTCGTGTGTAGGTTTTATTAGATGTCCATGGTTTTTGTAATGCAACAACAGGTTCCTGAAGATAAAATGTGTAGAAGGCGCCCGCTGAATGGTCAGAATCTCGAGGTCAAGAAGCAGTCTAGTTGCATAATTAATTGCCAAATCTGCTCGCATGTCATGGTCGTGTTCCGTGAATGTGTTTTATAACTTGTTAACTGTTGAATGGATGGTGCAACTCTATTTGTGCATTCTTGCCTCGCTTTCAATTTTTATTTTTTTTTAAATGCGGCTTAAAACATTAGGGTATGTTTAATCACCATTTTTTTATTATTCATCAGAGCACACTGGTATTAATGAGTAATTAACTTTATTTCATTACTTTCATTTCTATTCGCAAGTTAAAAAAATGAAGATTTTACCCGACGCTTTCAATTCAATATGACTGTCTCGTGAATAAGGCCCATAGCTGTAAACAAACAAATTAATACTGTGTCAGTGTAGACTCCACATCAATCCAAATTCCACCTGTCTGTTTCTGCCACTCATCTCCAATTTATATGATTTAGCGGGTGGTAGTCTTTTTTCAAGCTGGCTCTATTCATGTCTGAGTCCCTCAACTCTCATTACGCCGAGCGCAAAGAGAATTCATTGATATGTCTGGCAGTGGCTAGTCTCCGTGTCTCCTGTCAAACATTTGGTTTTTAGGTCGAACATCCTTTAAATTTTGCTGATGATACCCGGTAGTCTTTTCTCCAGCTGCTCTACAGACATCCAAGTACTGTAATTCTGACAATAAATCCCAAGACAATTTATCTGGCAGTGGCTAGGCTCCGTGTCTCCTTCGAAACGTTTTGCTTGCGCCAAACAATCTGGCTCAACACAGCCTGTTCATTTCTTTATTTTCTCCAAAGCCCGGGGCCGGTGGTTCTGTGAAAGCTTTCACACCTGCTCCGGAGCCTAACCCGAGCGTCGTTCAGGTTTAAAAATAGTATGGATGCAGGAGGGCCGAATCATGCGGTAGGGACTGACACCAGAGCCTTTTCTTAGCTCAGGGACAATAGCAGATAAGACAACACTGCGAGGCAGTGGGGGGGGGGGAGAGAGACAGACAGAGATGGACACAGGGGCTGATTTTTAATGGAATCCGAGCTAGGGGCTCGATCCACATTAAGATGAAACTTCTCAAAAGGTGCGACCGCCAGACTACGGCACCTGCCCATCTCTATGATTACAAGCGGGCGGGAAATGTACGGCAGGAAAATAAGAACATTTATGCGTGAGGGGTTTCTGACACTTGCGTCTTATGCAGGTTAGTGCAGGTGTAAGTCAACCTTAGGCTTTAACGATTGAGCAACCTGCCAATTTGTGGTATTATTATTGGACGAAATGATTCATCGTTTAGTTAGGCCTACTGTATCGGTACATTGAATGAATCTTAACTTGGGTTAAATGTCACAACTGGTGCTAAAGCAAATAATTTAAAGAAATCACCTTCAATTTCATTGAGAATATAAGTCAGAATAATTCGCTGTTTTCACGCTCTGCCATTGGGCATGCACAGCCTCGATCTGGCAACTTTACACAATAAAAATAGCCGGTTCAGTGATCTGAACCCCGACACGGGAATCACTGAACCGGCTATTTTTATTGTGTAAAGTTGCCAGATCGAGGCCCTGCATACCCATGGCAGAAGTGTGAAAAGAGCAAATGGCAAGAGAAGACTAACATGTACATGTACATGTATGTGTTGTTCATGTACACCAAAGGCAAAATTTGCTTAAAAATACTCTAAAAATATGGTTACACCTTTATGTTCCGACACCCCTATGTTCCGACTGCACATATTCCTATTCCTATTCCTATTCCTATTCCTAACCCTAACCCTAACCCTAACCCTAACCCTAACCCTAACCCTAACCCTAACCCTAACCCTAACCCTAACCCTAACCCTAACCCTAACCCTAACCCTAACCCTAACCCTAGCCCTAACCGGGAGTAACACAATCTAGGTTGTCGGAACATAGGGGTGTCAGAACATAGAGCAGTCACCAAAAATATATATTATAATTTCTATTTAATAATATAAAAAATAAGAGAAAATGCCATGCATACAACTTTACATGCAGTAGCAAATCTTGGCAGTGAAGTGTGCCTGAAAGTATACAAGTAGCACCATTTTCCTAAAATGTTCAGCACAATTTTCAAGTGTAAAGTATTCATACATGTACATACTTATTTGCTTAATGGTTTGGATTTTTTTCTTTTTCTTTTCAGGTGGTCGCTGTTAGTTTTAAAGGTTTCCACAACAACGAAGCCAAAAAAACCCAGAAACCCTAAACATGTTAAAAAGAAACACTGTGTATGCTGTATTTCTCTGTTTGTAGGAGGGTATAAAGATAACAACACGAAACACCATCAGCCATAATTAAAGCTATTCCTCTTTTCACCATAATTAAACAAAATGATTGGAATTTGGGGCGGACGATACAAAGCATTTCAAACACGTCCTAACGAGCATCTGCAGGTTAATTAAAGCAAGAAAGTAAGAAATCATAACAATAATGTGAACTATAGTATAGGTACGTTGGAGTTATTTTAGGAAGTTGAAGCTGGCTCTATGATGAGTCATTCGGTTCACAAGATGTATTTTTCTCCAGCAGTTTCTTGCCAAGGGGTAGAGCATCCAGACCGACGAAAAAAGAACCACATGATTCAGGCAATATCGCTTTTTCACAAGTAATTAAAGGGAATGTACATCATTGGCTTTTGCTGTAATTTTCAGAAATGAACTATTTGAGGGGTTAGTATTATAGATCAAATATTGTTACACTGACATGTTTGAAGTTTTGTGTTCGAAAATGCTGGAAAAACCAAGAAAAACCAAAATGTTCAAGTAGTCTGGTTCCCTGACTCCACTAAGAATAAAATGGATCAATTTATAGACGCCGGAAAATTGTAAGGTAAGGGAACCAGTGTAGCTGGCCTGCACCTGTTCGTGAACATGTAACCAATATTAGCAAACAAAAGTTTGACTGAAAAAATGGTAAATTTGGAGCAGTACTTGAAAAATAGTTAGGTTTTTCCAATGGTGGTCGGCCGACCACCATTGGAAATGTATACAAAAATACCATTTTCTTGAAAATGACTTCACACCAGGTGCTATAATTTTACAGGATGATTAAGACTGTCATTTACCATCATCCTAGTAAGGTATTTCGTAAAAACGTGATAGTTTAATTTTTCGATGTTCGCAAATGTTGTATATTCCCTTTAACCAATCACTGTTCTTCGTTATAAAGTTCTGAATTCTGTGGATCAGGGATGTAAACTGTGGAATGTGACATTTTTGCCTGAAATTTGAGGTTTATAATAATTGGAAATTTATAGCATGTATTTAAAGGGGAAAAAATGTATGTTCGGTGCCAATATTAAAGTTATTCACAATTTGGAAAAAAAAAACATGAATCCGGGGGGAGGGGGGAGCCATGGCCCCCGTTGCCCAGCCAACCCCCCCCCCCCCCCCCCCCCCGGATCCGCTGTTGTCTACGTGTACATGTACATCACATTACAATGAACATACAATTGAGTCGGAAAACTGCCAGTACATGTTGCCTTATGACCTTTGACACAAGGTCAACTCATTTAAATATTTACAAACTAGGTGTGGTTAGAAACATCAAGGCGCACAAATGTAGCAACTAAATTTCAAGCGCAACTGTGAAAAATTCAGAAATTTTAATATTGCCTATCAGTACAGTGCATTCAATGCCGGTATGTATACTGTGCTTGTATGCTACATTAGTTCAGGTCTGGAGTCTAAAATTATCCCAAACGTAGCGCTATTCATATGACACGTTCTCATGTGACTTTCTCAAACAAAACAGCCATGAGAGACTGAACAAGCCGCTTGACTTCACATCCCTCGGAGACTACCCTAAAGAGATTACTACAGGACGGTGCCTTTACAAACACGGGGAATGTCTCAACGGTGAGGCCAGTAAATGCCGCAGAGTGGCCCGCGTACTTTACCCTCGCGTGGTTCGTCACGCTTCCTGAGAGTGCCAGCTGACAATCGCGGGATCGCCTCCCAGGGACGATGTACTGGCACTGTTAAGAAGCTTTCACTCCATGGGCCTTTTAAGCACTCAAAGAAGCATTTTGGGTCCGGGATGTAGCGTGTCCATCACGCTAACATGAAGGCTGAGTGTTAACTGATGGATAATGTTCATCGATTCCGATGCTGGGAATGAATGAAAGCCTTGACTCATGGCCAGAAAAGAGGGAACAAATTGCCAACTTACGCATTTTGAACAGTAGCCAAATTAATTACACATTAACCCTGCTACACTGTACAGGGCGAGTAAAAAAAAAAAAACGAAACCCAAATGTCGGGACTATTGTTTTATTGAAGTTCTGCATGTAGCACTTTCAAAATGTAGGATATGAATGCCCAATTTATAAGCTTTCTTTTAGTACAAGAATCATTCAAATCACTAATGCACTTACGGTATTTTAAACACAACCACCGTTTTAAGGTTCTGTCCCCGGATCACAAAAAAGTTCAGTGTTCTATCAGCAAAACGAAAAGAAATCACACAGGGATGTGTGTGAATTGTTTTCGTTTTGCTGAAAGAACGCACACCTGTGTAAGGTTTCAAATGGTTGGTTTAATGTACCGTACGGCTGTTTGGTTGGGGTTTTTTCTTCAGGTATTTCAGTCTGCACCGCAAGCCTGCACAAACACATGCACAAGTTGGTTTTACATACATGTAACTTCTGTGGACATTCCTTTGTTTTTGTGTAGTTAATAAAAAACATTTTAAACCATTAGGGGGGGGGGCCCTAAAAATTGTTTTTCTCAAACTGTGAAAACTCTTTCAACCCAATATTTTGTCTCTAGTGTTTCTCTTCATTTTGCCACTGATAAACCTAACCCAAAAATGCCTCTAAATCTGTTTTCCAGAGAGGGGAAACACTGTGTGGACGTGGGCAAGCCCACACAACGTCGCTGCTACCCGGTTGATGTGGACCTCTTTGTTTGGAAGTCCACACAGTGCATGTAATGCTTGTCTAAGAGCCATGCTTCTCCGTAGGCGTAACAGCTAGGACAACCTGCCAAATGCAATTTCATACATGTCTGGTGCCCACAATTGCTGAATGCAGCTAGCCGCCAAACAACAACTTGCATAAAAATTGCGAGGGGGCAAGTCAAACAAAAATAATCATATTATTCCGAAGATTGCCCTCCGATAGACAGACGGAATTTTGATGGCAGGATAATTTACACGTACACGGATCTATATATGGAAGTGTGCAAGAGTGTACATGTAGACCATTCACCAGAACTTTCTTTTTTTAATAATTTTCAATAAAATTATGCAAACTATTGGATAATTACAGACTTAATATGTTTCAGATTCAAATCAAAATAATGTACAGTACCCGTTTCATGTACATTTGTATATTTTGAAGCAAATCACAGTCGATCTAAACAGTATCAAGGGTAAGATTTGGGGGAAAATGAAAAATCACTGAAACAATTGACAATTTTTTGGGCCACGTACCAGTGAAACGTAGGGTTTATGATTTTGTTGTACATGTATTTAAATGTATGCATTTCATTTATTCTAGTTGTATGTACATGTACATGTGAACTTCCTTCATACGGAATGACACCTTAGTGGTACAAACCTCCAGATTTCAAAAGGAAACGAAAAAACAAAATCCTGGAATGATGACAAATTCAAACAAATCTCACTCTTTGAGACAAGGGAGTGGCATAGGTGGCTAGTGTGTAAAGTGCTTGCCGTTTACCACTGTGGCTTTGGTTCGATTGCCGGCTGGGACCATATGTGAGTAGAGTTGTGCGTTGATTCTCTCCTGGGCCACGAGGGTTTTTCTTCAGGTTCCCCGGTTTTTCTCCCTCTGCAAAAATCTACACTTTCGATCTCTGGCTGTGCTCCTCGATCGGACATGGGTCATATCGCGGCTGCGTAAGGCACATACATGTACAATGTCAAATGGCTTCCGCTCGGCGACGTTGTATAGCTGCATCTTATCAGCTGTAAAGATGAGCTCCCCAAATTATTATTATTAAAACCCTAACCCACCTCACTCCTCCAAAATCCTCCTGGCGGTTTTGGAGGATTCTAGAGGATTGAGGATGAATGGTGATTGAATCAAATGAGGATTCTGGAGGATTGAGGATGAATGGTGATTGAAGCACATGAGGATTTTGGAGGATTGAGGATGAATGGTGAATGAAGCACAAGAGGATTTTGGAGGATTGAGGATGAATGCATTTTGAGGCAGGACTGTCTGATGATTTTGAAGGATTTGGCGTTGGTTATCCTTCATTTAAACACGAGTGCAAAGTTTTGGGATGAGGAGGATTTTGGAGGATTGAGGATGAATGCATTTTGAGGCAGGACTGTCTGACAATTTTGAAAAATGTAGGTGGAGTTGCAAAATTTTGGAGGATTTTGGAGGATTGAGGATGGTTGTAAGCAACAAAGGCCTAGGGGGTTAGGGTTCAAGGAGTGTAAAAAAACCAGCAGATTACTTGTTTTACAAGACCAAGCTTCTTCCGGTCAAAAAGGTCACGTCTCTGTCAGTCATGTCTGTACCCAAAACAAGGGCAACACACCAAGAATGTAAAATGTACATATTATGCAAAATGCTCCCAGCCGCATTATTGATTAATGTGCAGCTTGTGTTTACTGTGGGAGGATTTCTTTGAATTTTTGAAGGAATGTACACATGTCAGCTGCAAATCTATGCAGGAAAACGAAATGAAAAATTGGCTTATATTCTTTACCTTGAGGTAATAACACATTTTTAAAAATGTTTCATGTAGTACAGAACTACCTAAAAAAACAATATCAATCACATAACGTTACTTATTCAAATCGGAAACCAAGATGTTTTTATGTGCTTTTCTGTGAAGCAATTTGAATGCAATCATTTTATCTAAATAAATTTTGTGTCATCTACGTGACATTTTAAGATATAAGCTATGAGCTTTAGGCCTACGGTGTGAACATGTGGATATTAGGTAAATGTTGACACATATTGAAACAATTTCTGTTTATTTTTTTTAATTTTGTTGATCGCCAAACGTTAAGCTTTCAAATTTATAACTAATGAAACATTTTTTGAATTTTCAGTTTATTCAATTAATGAAACATTAAAGGTAGAGTATATCATTTGCAGCTGACAAAATTATTGTTGAAAAGCATACTAGGTTTGAAGACAGTAAGGCCAAAAAAAATTTAGTCGGTCTCTGGTCAGACCGAAATTCCGGAATTGATGCGGCGACGCGTTTTTTTTTTTTTTGTGGTTTTTTTTTTTTTTTTCAAGATTGTATCGTACAGACAAGGTGCGTACTATTTTGCTTTTTTGTGTCCTCATTATACATTTGTGTCCTCCATAATTTGCCTTGGTGCCCTTTATCATTTGCCTTGGTGCAATTTCCCCATTCCTTGGTGCTCCTTAGTACAAAAATTTGAGGAGGCACGGCAATAGATGGCGCTGTTGTAGCTTCCGTGTTAATTTGAAAAAAAAAAAAAGGTTGACGTGCATGATTAAAATCGAAGCGCGCGCTGACCAGAGACCGAGTATTTATTTTTTTTTGGCCTAATGCCACTCAACTCCCTGTGAAACTACCAGTATTCTTTCTGGCATGATGTGTTTTTGAAGAAAACAAGAAAAGCAGGTCATTTCCAAAGATGTGTCTGAAGACAATTTTTTGGAAATTTCCATTAGCATAGTTCGTTTTTAATTCGGCTAAGCTGTGAATGGGTGCGCGCAAGCGTTGGTCTACACGCACGCACGGTTGCTATAATTTGTCGGTTCAGTGCATGACATCACTTAGCTGCAATTGGCTGAATGAGAACATGTCCCGGATGCTGATTTCGGGCGCAATTCAAAACTCGACTCAGCAACATTTGAATTGAAATTGAGATCCTAGTATACTGTTTTCTCAGAATATACAGCATTCACTGAGCTAAAACTTCATCAGGTTAGTTCTTAAGCACCCTCCTTTAGTTTTTAAGCACGTCTGTTGCTTCATACAAAAAAAATTACAAATGACAAATGATATGTACTCTACCTTTAACAAATGTATCAATACATAATCTCCGTAGCAAAGGAAAAAAATGGGGTACTGCGAAAAAACAAATCTTCGTCGCTGACATGAACTAGACGGCAGATGTCCGCAGTGAGGCCATCATTGATTGAAAGCCCAGAGTGTGTACAAGCAGGCAATTTATATCCATGACAAGTGTGGAAACGCTGACGCTGCACTGTGTACTTAACTGGCCAAGAAGGGGGTAAGTATGCATTGGAATGAATTATCGGGGAAGACGGGACGCCAGGCTAGTTGGTTTTTTTGTCAATCGCCGAGATTATTAAGGCTGGCGGGTTTCGTTTGCTCACCTGATACATGTATAGAAGTGGCGTGGTTGGGGGGGATGGGTCTGAAGGAATTGTGTAAATTTATACATGAATGTAAAATCTTAGGCATGAGCTTGCGTACTTAAGGCAACTATATTGAAAGGTGTTCATGTTTAGTACTGCAATTATTTTTGATATTTTTAATTTGGCGGGGGAAGAGGGGGATAACTACGCACTGGTTTTGACTTATTCAGAGAGCGAGGGGTGCGGGTGGCCTATGGGGTACAGGCAGGTGACGTCATTAAAGTTTGTCTTACAGTCACTATGTGGACATGTGAACAAAAGATGTCCACATAATGCAGGTTGTGTTGACGTTATGTGGACTAAGCTGTGTCCACATAACGTTTTGCCCTCTCTGGAAAACAGGTTTAGAGGCATTTTTGGGTTAGGTTTATCCGTGGCAAAATGAGGAGAAACACTAAAGGGAATCATAGAAAAAAATTGGGGTTGAAAGAGTTTTCACAGTTTAAGTAAGTTACCTTTTGTACCGAGTTTTCTTAACTACACGAAAACAAAGGTATGTCCACATAGCGTATGTAAAAAAAAATGTGTGTGTTTACAATGTGTAAAATCAGACAAGCAGATTTAACAAGGTGAAATCAATCTGACAAGGAAATATTTTTGAATAAGATAAAATTGAAAGAAAAAAAATTCACGTCGCACTGGCAATGGATTATGTTTAGTACAGCATCCTCCATTCCCTTCATCCTTCAGTCAACTCCCTGTTTCAATCACAGTCGAGCTTGTCTAGCGGGAAATTCATTGCCGTGCCTCATCCATCCAACAAACAACTCTCATCCCTCTTCGATTTTCACCTAGCGAAAACATCGTTTATTCTCGTGTTATCGGCCTATCGATGCCAGGGCCAAACGTGAGGGCCAACACTCCGTAATGGCCTCCCGGTCGCCGCCGATTCAATCTCGACATGACTAATATGTTTGACGAACGCGGTAGGACAGTCATTCTCTGCGTAATCACATTTCCCACTCTTAGTCTAATCGGCGATTTGGAAGTACAGCGCTTTTGTGACCAAAACGATTTGTGTAAATTGCCTCCCTGGGAAATTAAATTGCCTAAATTCAGTTGTCGCTTAAATGTTGCGCTATACCAAACAGGTTCAGCATAATGTTCTGTTTTCTTTTGTTAAAGGGAATGTACAACATTTGCTTTTGCTGCAATTTTCAGAAATAAATGGATTTGGAGAATCAGTATGTTATAGCAAACATTGTTACAATGACTTGTTTCACGTTTTGGGTTCGTAGATGCTGGAAAAACCAAGAAAACCAATCATATTCTTGTAGTCTGGTTCCCTGATGCCACTTAAGATGAACCGGAGCAATTTATAGACTTTTGGGAATTGTAAGATCATGAGGATCAGTCTAGCAGGCTTGTAGTCTTCACAGGTGTGTAATCAATTGCAAAGAAAATGCAGACAAACTAAATATGAAAAATTAGGAGCACTTTTTGAAAAAAGCCACTGGAAAAAATACACTTTTTTCTTGAAAATGTCAGCACACCAGGAGCCACAACTTTGCAGGATGCTTTAGGCTGTCATTCCCTAACAATCCAGTGAGATATTTCATGATAATTTGATCATTTCGTTTTGTGATGTTTGCAAATGTTGTATCCTACCTTTAATCTTATTTCTTGTTTCATTTCACATGTTTGTTTGTCTTCTTTCTCATCTATTGACATGCAAGACTAGGGGTGGCATTTACATGTAGTACAGGAACCAGGTACCCTATTGAACAAAAATTCAGGTACCTGGGTACCCGTTAAAGAAACCTGAGCCAAAAATTCAAATCAGGGAAGTTGCTGTTCAGATTGTTCATAAACGTCCGCATTATAATACTACCACATTGGTGCGACAAGACAGCTACATGTACATGTAGATTGGGTGTATACAGTGAGCTCTTCAGCTATGTTGTCCAAATTGCAACTTTCGCAAGCATCATAAAACGCGAAACTGGTTTTGGTTTGCCGTGTATCCTGTTTTTCATTTTGAAATTTTCCCACTGACATTCGAAAGATTTCTTTATTTCATCGACTGAGAAGTTGCTAAGTAATTTGCAAAGTTGGTTACGGGTACCGGTACTCGGTTCCATAATCTGGAACCGGTTCCTGACATTAACGGGTACCCGGTTCCAATGCACAGCTCTATGCCAGACTCTTCAAATTTCAAATCTTTCTACTTTCCCTTCTATTTTACTTCACAGAAATTCAAGCCCCGAGATGCACCAACTATTTTTTTTGGAATAATTTGAAAGCCAATTTAAAACAAAACAGGACTTGGCAATTCAATTTTTGTTTCAACTTCACAATTGTCTTTCTATCAATAATTGATTCAACAAAAATGTACCCTTTAACATTTTAAACTTTTCCCTTTTAGTCATCTTGAAGGTTTGGAACAACTACGTTTAGTTTTTGGAATCACTGCTTTTGTAAAAGACTGTCAGTTTAGGGGTACTGTACCCATCCTGACAGATTCCAACAAAACATGCCGTTGGGGTTTGACGGATTGAGTTTTGTTAGGGTTACTTTGATTCAGAGAAATGATCCTGAACTCTGTAATCTCCTTGCCCATGCATTACATGTACTACATGATGGATACAAGATTTGAAATTCAGGTTTATTCACAACAGCTTGTAAAAACTCTTGTCACGGACATTACATACCCCTGGCACTGCCCACAATCTTCAAAATTATCTCAAAAGGCAGGACATGCTGAAGCCATGCCATCTCAAATTGACCTGACACGGCTAACCTTGGCATTTTAGGTCCTTCTCTTTTTAACATTCCGAAACATCCCCTCCCTCCCCCCCCCCCCAAAAAAAATAGGATAGGTGTCCTCGCATTTGAAGCATGAAGAAATTCTAATCGCAGTTAGTGCTCCATCCATGCTGAATAGTGAAGAGTTCTGGCCTTGAATATTCTATTCATGGCTTACATGGGGGCATCTTGTGATTAGGATTGCTTTCGGGACACTACATGACGAGTAGAGATGTAATCCAGAGAACTCATGTATTTCAAAGTCACGATTTCCATGTTATTTGAAGTTTCAATCCATTTATTTGTTGGGGAGGCAATTGGAATTATTTTACAAGCAATACAGAATTATTGAATGAGGCTTGAAATGAACAAAAAATTTGAATAATGTACTTCACAAATTCTGAAAATGTGTCAAATAATTTTCGCGACAGTATAACTGCCCAAAGCCGCATATCAGCTACATTTTTGGCTTCACTACAAATTGAGAGGACGGTTGGGGGGCCAACATCTTAACAACCCCCTCTCCCCCCCCCCCCCCCCCCCCCCCTATACAACGCCACTGATGATATGCCGCTCAGTAATATTTAATGCTCGGAATTCTGTCAATTACACACATTATTTAACAGTGTATTTTCTTGTGTGTGACATGGAACTTACATACACATACCATCTCCATTGAGGACAAAATTGCGATTTCAACCATCCTTGACAATAGATCATCTTCACAATTTTTTTTTTATTTTCCTTACATTTGCCAAAACAATCAGCCCCTCAATGGGCAAACATCATGTGACTATAAAGTGTCATGGAAACCGTGCTCCTCGGCTCTCCTTCGCACGCGATGATCATGTAAACTGCACGGTAGTGACTGACAATGTCTAGAGTCCCGGACAACAAAATGCAATTTACATGTAGACATCTCCCAAGCTTTTCCCAAAGTCAAAGGAGTTCATATCTATTGAATCAATTCCGTGCCCTACGCATCAATTTCACCCTCATGCATAAATGAAGACAACAGATGACCTTGCCACTCTTTTCAGACAATTTTCATCGTACAAAGATTCTTTTTTTGAAAATGACAAATACACGCACATGTACAGCTACGGTACTTCCATATTTGGTCACCACAATGCAAAGTGGTGACTTGCTTTGATTAGAATGCTAAAATGAAGTAGATTCAACATCAGGAATAAATAATAAAACAAGTACACATGTTTATTTCAAGTGTATTTGGTACATTTTACGTTACCGGTACTCTTTCCTTTCAAAGAGAAAATGACTATAGCAACATGAGTCATTCAACATAGAAACTTGTATTAAGACACTTCAGAAAGCAACTAGCATTGTCTAGTACCGTCCACATTGTCCAGTACCGTATCCACTACAAATTACAAGTGTACAAGTAATATTTCAAAAGCGCACTCTTGTCAAAATTTACACGAGATAAGAATTATGCAAATGTTGTTAAAAGAGTGCAGGTACATGTACACTGTATTAAAAGCAATACATAAAATACCGTGAATACAGGCAAACGTGTGAAGGTTGTACATATAACCAGCTACACTGTACATGTACCAGTATCAACCTTTCATTTATGGGTCATTCCACCGGGTTGGGGAACAATGTGTGACATATGACCATATTATTAAGAAAAGCATGAATGCCTTGCTAGCAGTTGCTCTACATAATATTTGTTGTTGGGTGTTTCACGACTGCAGAAAGTTTGAAATGATTTCAATGTATTGCCCAAAATATGAGCAAAAAATGTCATTTTGGACGCAACATTGACACCGTGTCAATGTTACGTCCAAACATGACATTTGTACTTTTTTTTTAATTTCTGCGAAACATTACCCAAATTCACTTGCGTACTTCTTACTATACATGCAACACAGTAAGAAAAGCTTTTGTTATGGTAGTCAGGTATCAAATGGAGCAGAAATGATAGCTTGGTTGTGTGGATGTAACATTTACACAGTGTAAAACGCAAATGTCACACTTCCACTGAGTGATTTTTACACCGCTACATCCACACTTGAGGTATTGTTTCTGCTATATTTGAACCCTGACTATACCAAAACAAAAGCTTTTCTTGGTGCTTAGGTGTCCAGTTGTAATAGCAATGTCAGTTTGGGTAATATTTTACATACGTGTAAAAAATGGCAAAAAAAGAATATTTGGATGTAACATTGACACGGTGTCAATGTTTTGTCCGAATTAATACATTTTTGCTCATATTTTTGTCAAAGTACAGTACTTTCGAATGATTTCAAACCTTCTCAAGTACTGAAACACCCTAAGACAAATATTATATTGAGCAATTGTTTAGAATGCATGGACACTTTAAGTAATATAACCAAATATATGGATGTAACATGCGCTGCTTCCCACCCCGGTGGAATGACCCTGATCAGATATCACACAGGGATACTGTACAAATACAAATAACCCAAGGTTTCCCACGCAGTCCACCGCTTAAATTGACGATAGTTGTCCTCAGTTCACAATGACAGGGGGATAGACAACCTTTAACGAAGAGGCTACCTGTACAAAATTTGCAATGCACGCAAGCAGCTGAATCATTCACTGTACACTGAGAAGAATTTAGCTTTCCGTACCGGTAGTATGGAACGTGTATGATAGTGCGCTGTACAACGTAGCCTGCATTACATTGTGCAATGTGTACGCCAATATAAGCGGCATTCAGTGAAGGCATGGCTTAGTCAATCAAATTACATCGCCGGTCTTATCCTATTCAAATACATCTATCTGTGGCTTCGTACTCAATCTTTTTTTATTTCCCAGCGATCAAACCGTGGTAAAATCCCAAGAAGAGGGGGAAAAAATGGGGGGTGAAATTCAATTAAATTTCTGAAATTGCCGGCTAACCCTCGTTGCTTTAAAGGTCAAGCGATGGTGCCTACGCAACCCATGCGGGCATTATGCAAGGTGGGGGGACGGGGGGCTTAGGTCTGCAGAATGAGGAGAAACGTAATTTAATTGTGGTGATCAGCGTTAAGTCAATTACCCGGTACATGTAACTGTTGGCCAGAATGGTAATGTCACTGACCTTGTTAACGACACGATTGTTTGTTTTTATGCTGAAGCTGAGCATATTTCGCTTAACTTTCTTCAAATAGAGAGGTCACATGTTTGCTGATGAAATTACTGTACAGTAACCATCACCCATGGCAACACTCATTGTTTAAATGATTTTTTTTTGTATTGATATATAAGTCGTGTCAAATTTTGGGTCGATTATGAAAAGATTTTGTTTCCATTGAAATATTGAAAGATAGTGAACTGCATGAGCCTATTAAATTTGAGTTGCTGAGCAGAATTCAGCATGCAACTGTGAATTTAGAAACAATAAACAAGGAAATTCCAAACCACACAAGACTTTGTAGTAGTATTTTTCAATTTGAAAAGGCATTCATGAGAAGTAAAAAAACGAGGAAATCAGTGGATCTAAGGAGAAGTTGCATGCCTGTAAAGAAAAGGTACCACCTGCTAAAAAAAAATTAACATAGTTGGCTTTGACCAGTCGGAAACAATCAACTGTATTCACAAGAAATGCTCCCTATCAGCTTCATTAATTAATAATTCCAATTTGTTCTTTGCTTTTACACACTACTCGAGTTCAATTTCTGAACTTGTATTGATGCGCATAAAAACGTACACGTACCGGTACATGTACAGTACATACATACATGTATGCTTACTTGACAAACACTCGACATGTTCTGTATCATGCTGTTTATAACCCATTCCATTCAAATTAATATTTGTATATAATATTAATTTTTGATTATTATTATTTTGGGGGTTTATTTTCTTAATTAAAGTTTGTTCAATATAATTGGAAGTTTCTCTTGAGTTTTCTTTCTGTTTCCCTTATATATACTGTCTTTGGTTGGGTGACAAACGTAAAAACCTTTTGTTTTCGCGCAGCATTTCAGGCGCGCGTTACACAAACCTTGTCAAATGACATTTTAAGTGTTTCACGTTTCGAGACACTTTCTTAAACATACCATTAAAGACACTAATGCACACATTCAGTTTATTCTGAAAAGTCACTCTGAAATTTTTCTCCGTGTTGAATTATACAACTTTGTACAATTCAATACACTATTCATATTTTTAACAAGCTTATACTACCAGCATGACATCTGGCATGAGATGCAAGCATTGTGATGTCAGTTTGGTTATATCCAGTAAGATAAAAATCAAATATGATCTGATTTTCTCATGGTCAACGGAGGCTTTGGGCCAATTTTAATCGACCCCGGGCACAGGCAGTATTAGAGACATCTGCCGATCTGAAAAAAAGCACAAGTTTCTCAAAGGAAACCCTGGAAAATTGTATCCGACGGCAAGATAGAACAAGAAGAATTGGTGATCTAATCATACACTGTCATCATCAGGCACGGATGACATAAAATAGAAATGTATCCTCTCGTAAGACTTTGGATTTACGTCCATCGGATGGGGGAAGGAGGACAGATGTCTCGCATTTCCGAGCATGGGCGCGAAGGACGCGTGGAATTTACTCAAATACACCCACGGGACGGGAGAGGATTGAGAAGCATACGCAACTAGGGATTTAATCAAACACACTCAAAGCTACAATGCACAGTAGTTTTTACTGCTATTATTTACTCTTTCTGTAATTTGACAACAGTCTTGGGTGCTCCTCTACAGAAGGCTTTGTTCTTCTCCCAGATGTCACCCCATTCATACCATTATTTTACTGTTGATACAACATTTGAATTTTTATAACCTACCCTACTTTGTTTATTCTATCATTTTGTGTAACAACTTTTTGTATGAGTGGAAATTAAAACAAACAAACAATGTACGTAATTATATATCATGTATATCAACATACATTGTACCAGTATGTACTTCAAACACATTGTATATAATGTACATGTATACTTCATTGTATACAATGTATACAGTCAAATTCTTCCTTTTTTTTTACATTGTATACAGTGTTACATTTTTTTTTGCTACTTACATGTATGTACATTGTATTTTTCTGTCACATTTATTTATTATAATGTGTTCTTGACAAGCAAAGGACTGCAAAGAAGTAGACTCTTTCTTTTCAAGCCATTTTGCACGGTATTTACAAACAACTGCCCAAAACAGAGTAAGCAAACTTGTCCGTTCACACGCAAAACAAATTCCGCGATCGAACGACCGCTTTAAAATCCAGATTAGGTGGGGATATTTTCTCAATCAACCGCGGCAATCCGATTTTAATATAGCCCCAGCAAATGAATGTGGTCTATCGTCAACGGCCCCAGAAATGTCAGGAGTCAAATCCCTGGATGGTCTGTTTTTCACCGTCGCTGCGAAGATGCCACGAACTGCAAAATACAGTGTGTGCACGGAGAATGGGCACACTATCGCTTTGTTCGGACTGTACATGTATGGCTTGATTTACATTCCAATGCACTCACCCAGGAGAGGCCGTGACTAGACAATCATGCCATCAGCTTCAATTTCATGGAGTAACTACCTGTTCAAATTTACTTATAATTACCTACATTATAATATAGCTATAACAAGTATTAAACTTTATGAAGAAAAAAAGGTCACATGTACATGTACTTTTATACTTGTGACTGTTTCACAGTAAATTTTTAATCCTTCATTGCACAGGGGAACTTTGTACAATATTTTTATATTCAGCAGTAATTTTTTTTTACAACTTTACATACACGTATTGTACATTTATCTGGATTTTTAATTCAGTAGAGCCCTCCTGCTATCTGAACAGTCACAGACAGTCAAAAAAATCAATCCTCTTCCCCTGCCATGCCTTGTACTCAGGCTAGTTACCAACAGTTAGATCATATTTCTAGTGAAGCACTGCGACTAGTCAAATTCAGTCAACAGACAAAAACGGACAAGTGGTAGGCACAGCTGGCTTATCAATCACCAACAGTCAAAGTAGCTTTATCAAGTTACATGAACAGTCACAGCCAGTCAGTCTTGCTCTATAGGCTGGGAGCTCTTGATTGTTAAAAACAGTCACTTGATTGATTTTGACTGCAAGGACAACTTGGCAGAGAATGTTTGCATAGAAGGGTTAAGAATCAATCTGAATGCTTCAGGACAAATTCAAATCTGGTCTGAAATCTGCTATGAAAATTTGTTTTCTTCTACTGTATCATAAATGTCTAATTTTGGTTATTGGTACACCACAACAGAAGTCATACTTGTAACAGTACACCATACAACAGAAGTTATTAATTTTATTGATAAAAACATCACATATCAAAAAAAAAATGAGGCATTAGTGTTTACATTAAATTCCAAAGCGAAATGTTTTAACAGAAAACAAGGTAAGCATTCAATATCCTCAATGCTTTACTGCCAAAATGACGAATCTTGCCGCACTTTGTTGCCACAGTTTGTCTGCAAAAACCAAAAATCTAAATTTATCAAGCTCTACGGTAAGATCAACTGCTCATTCATAGGTCCAGGATGTCATCATTATCGTTGACAATTCCCTGGAGCAGTTTCGTAAATGAACTTAAAATGACTGCATGGCTCAAACCGCTCAATAATGGCAAGATCGAGGACAATTTCAGTTTTGCAGTTTCGACAATTCATGCTGGATCTCCGTGATCTCAGAAACAATGACACTTTTACGAGGCTTGACTTTGGCTAAAAATTCAATACAATGGGAGTTCTCCTCCTCAACTGACTTTCCATTTGATGACTACTTTTTTAGTAAAATGTACTCCATCCACTTGTGTCAGTGTTTCCCCTGGCTAATGAACTGAGCGAGGTGGTAACAATTCAAATTGATGATTGAAATGAAATTAACAGTCTGCAAACTGAAAAGAATGCAGCACTCACAGAAATGCGCGATGATTCCAAAAACACATCGAAACTGTGAGTTCTTGATACGTGGAGGTATTTAAGGAAAACGCTCATATATTACACAAAATGATATTTTTTCAATTGATATACCTTTATTGTAAATCTTCACAGCGAGGTGGTGATATTGGCAAAAATTGAGCGAGGTGGTCACTGAAAGTAGCGAGGTGGGCCACCTCACGTTTGAATGGGCAGGGGAAACACTGACTTGGGTTACTGATGTAATTCACCTCTGTACAAGTATCATGCGTTGCATTTCAGAGTCCCTCCGGTTCTTTTCAGAACCACACATACTCACAAAAGAGATTTATTCACATGGTGCTACCGCAAACTTATCTTGTCGTTGCATTTCAAATAAGTTTTTCAATGGGAGACTTTTGAGACGTTGGTGGCAGCAAACACACCTTTTCCTTTGTTTGCATCATACTGAGCATGCGCGCTTTAGCTTAAATATGACGTAAACAATTGAAAAGGACCGGTGTGTTTGCTGCCACCAATGTCTCAAAAGTCTTCCATTGAAATAGCTCTCACTTGCACAACATGCAAAAGTTTTTGAGTAAATTCTTTGCATCTGATGTGCAAAAGTAAATTATAAGAGTCTACAATAATTGTAAAAATCTACATAATCCACCTGATCACTTCCCCAATAAAGAAAGCTTCTGGCCAAATCATATTTTTCACAGTGATTTATTTATTTGAGGGCAGGGGAGGGCTGTATTTGTAAGGGGGGGGGGTTTGCAAATGGACCACTTGATTGAGAACTACGATATATTTTCCCAGCTTTGCCTTCATGGACTGTATGCTAGTCAATTATAGGGCTCGCTCAATGACGGCCATCTCTGTAGGAGAACTGCAAAATTTTGAGTATTTTACGCAATCAAGCACGCATTGCGCAGTATTGAAAATGTTCCAAACACTCACGCTTTTTGCTCGACATGTGTTCGAAATACATGTACAACGCAGCTGATGCGGGTATAAATGCAAGTTGACGCTCAAAATGCTGATGCACGTGGATGGTCAGTAGGAAATAACGTCATTTGAACAACATACTTGGAACCAACTTTTAGAAGTTAACTCTCATATCACTGGTTATCAATAGCCACACATACATTTTTGTATCACAATATACAGCAGGGAACCAGGAGAGGTTCAGTCCGCTCGTAATTGGACCGATAACCTATCGCACTTCAAAATCGGCGCGCAGGACGCAAGTTACATCACAAATCAATCACCCGAGATCATTAATCGAACTTGCAATCGTAAAATTCAACGATGCATGTACACATACATGTACTACGAGAATCCTGCAGTTTTACTCTCTAAGCACTGAGGGGAACTGTGACGCAAACAAAAATCAATGATCATTACAGAAACATAATCACACTGACCTTTAAATTTCACATGTTTTTTTCGCTTTGGTATCCACAGGAGAACAAAAACGGAATATTTGAAACGTAGAGAAGGAATTTTCACTTGCAAAACATGATACGTGTATGGGGTAAGGGACTCTTCAATTTTCTGATCTAATGACAAAGACTAATGAATCAAATGTATTTATTTACATTTTTTAGAATTTTATACCGAAGCATATTTGATAAGGTATGTACGTCACATTTATATGATAAGTTGGTTTACAATTCATCAACTGTCTAAAAATAGCCCAGACAGCGGTGACCGGAAATTAAAAACACTTAAGGGTGATGAACAATCGCCTGGTAACCAAATGTACATTGTGTAAGCAGCCTACATGTACGGTACGTGTATGAGTTTGTGGAAACATAGGGCCAACATGAACATGGAACGGTAGTCTGGCATGGCCATGTATTTTCCAACAGGTAAAGCATATCCATATGTGTATATTTACATTCATCACTTGTGTACACATTCTGCGCATTATGTACACATAACACATGATACAATTTGTGAGTGTTCTTGAATGTTTATTTGCAGTACATGCGTCCTTACAAAGCTGTGTGTACACAGAATTTTTTAAGGATAGCCGCCAGACTTGGAAGGTTATAATGGGACAGTTTATGCTGCCCCTCCCCCCCCCCCCCCCCCCCCAGTTCGTACACCGTAGTTCAAACTATCTCAGGATGCAATGGGCAGAGCTCCTATACTTTCATATCACACTTCCCATATTTCAGTAAAAGGGTCCATATACACGTTTGTGCGTAAAAAGTCAGGATTTTGGGACGAGATTTGACCAATCTTTAAGAATAAGAGGACTTGGGCCAACACACCTGATGCTCAGGTGACTTCGTCGGGCTAAAATTAGTCGTAGGTACTCTGTACCTGAATGTGCACAAACCGATGCGGGCATACAGTGTGATTACTCCTCCAAAGACTGGTTAAAAAGCGCCACCTAGAGTTCGCGGTACCCATACACTCCAAACCAATTGATGTACGTACAGTATGTATGTATACGGTTTGTACAATATTAGTTATCTTGCGAGCGCGAGTGGAACACGGAATAATGTACATGTAGTGCGTCTGTGTCCGAGTGGTATGTAGGACACAGACGCACTACATTTTCCGTGTTCCACGAGCGCGAGCGCGATAACGAATTTATCTTCAAGCAAACTTGACGCACAGTAAAGTTGGAACACGCAACCTTACTGGTACGCGCAACTTTTGAATTCACAGTGAATTGTGCAGCACTTATCGCGTCGCATAGGCTTACAATAGCGCAATACGCGGAGTGCGGTATGGACCGTGGACGTGCGGTATGGACCGTGGCCGTGCGGTATGGTTATATGTAGCACGACTCAGTGGCATGATGGACGTAGGCCCTATTTTCAATGATATGCCCTGTAAGATTATCACCTGATTCACAAAGATGGCGGCATCTGTGAAACCTGTCTATGACCGACTGCCATGATAATGCTTTCTAATTCTACAGGCATGCAACTTGGAATTTAGAAAAAAAATGAGGAAATTCCAAAACACACAAAACTCTGTACAGTTTTTTTTAATTTGTAATGGCATTCATGAGAAGTAAAAAACAAGGAAATCAGCAGATCCGAGGAAAAGTTGCATGCCTGTTTCTCCTTTAAAGGGAAGATACAACATTTGCAAACATCAAAAAACGAAATGATCAAATTATCACGAAATATCTCACTGGATTGTTAGGGATTGACAGTCTAAAGCATCCTGTAAAGTTGCGGCTCCTGGTGTGCTGACATTTTCAAGAAAAAGTGTATTTTTCCAATCAATGCTGTCGGCCGACTAGCGTTGGAGAAAACTGGCTTTTTTTTCAAAAAGTGCTCCTAATTTTTCATCTTTAGTTCGCCTGCGTTTTCTGCATTTGATTACACACCTGTGAAGACTACAAGCCTGCTAGACTGATTCTCATGATCTTACAATTCCCCAAAGTCTATGAATTGCACCGGTTCATCTTACATAACCATTTATTTCTGAAAACTGCAGCAAAAGCAAATGTTGTACATTCCCTTTAATTTCCTGACACCCTGTGGTTGATCACATATCAGTAGGCCAGTGTGTACTTCCTGGTTTAAAGGGGCTTGCTACAATGTACGTAGAAAGCACACTGCCAAGTTTCAAGTCAGGAGCTGATATCACCAAAAGATTGTTTTATCATTAGAAAATTTAGCTTAGCAATATCAGAATACCAGCAACAATATCAAGTGATGATAAAATGTCTCAAAATTTTACATAAAATAGAACTGATCTTTGACATTTCTACAGATAAGTCAATGTTTGCAATCACTACAACTGACCTCTCAAAGCACAGGCGGCCCAGACTTAATACACACATTTATAAGGGGAATGTACTATGGGAACATGTATTCTGCCTGGAATTTCTAGGTCAATATGCAATGAAAACACTATCTACAGGGGCTCAAGCTAGGATATATTTGGCTATCTGAAATGGAAACCTTAAACTGGAAAGTGCATGACGATTGATTGGTCACATTATTATCAAAAGGTGTTAGCCTCTCTCTGAAATTACTGACGCTGTGAGGCTGATTGTCTGTCCCCATTCCAACAAGATCAGATTGCATGTTTCAAAAGTAAAAAGTTAAAGGGAATATACATACATCATTTGCAAACATCGAAAAATAAAATTACCAAGTTTTTACAAAATACCTTACTAGGATGTTGGTAAATGACAGTCTAAAACATCCTGTAAAATTATGGCACCTGGTGTGAAGTCATTTTCAAGAAAATGGTGTTTTTGTATACATTTCCAATGGTGGTCGGCCGACCACCGTTGGAAAAACCTAACTATTTTTCAACAATTGCTCCAACTTTACCTTTTTTCCAGTCCAAATTTTGTTTGCTATTGGTGACATGTTCCTGAACGGGTGAAGGCCAGCTAGACAGGTTCCCTTACTTCACAATTTTCAGGCATCTATAAATTGATCCATTTTATCTTTACATGTACTGGAGTCAAGGAACCAGACTTCTTGAACATTTTAGTTTTTCTTGTTTTTTCCAGCATTTCGAACACAAAACTTCAAACACGTCAGTTTAACAATATTTGATCTATTAATTATCATGATTATACTAACCCCTCAAATTGTTCATTACTGAAAATTACAGCAAAAGCCAACGATGTACATTCCCTTTAAATACGGCTGATCTAAGATACGGCTGATCTAAATTACAAATGTACATGGCTATGGCTTGAATCACACATGTGTCTATGGGAGCAGTTCAAGCCACTTCACATCCAGACATGTGTATTACTGCAGTGCTAGTCCTAGCCCCGTAATTCAGATGCAGGTGAAGTCTGCAGCATTCATGATATCGAACTCAACCTTTATCAGGGTGGTGATCAATTCTATTTCATCGCACCGTGCTGACGTTAAGTGAGACAGACACTTGTGTGTGGGAGGAATGACAAGTCAAATAGGGTATTTGATCATGTCCACCGATGGAAAATAAATGTAAAAGGTGCAACTTGTGTGGGGTGTTGGGTTTTTTTGGTGTACATCTGTTGCTGTTGATTTATTTCAAAATGTAGCTGCAGAGAAATCACACTTCTGTGCAGTATTTTTATCAGGTTCTCATACAGACCTACCGGTATTGTCGGGTCAGTGCAAAAACATCGTATTCGTAACTCAGTTTTTAGTCATTTTGAGAAAAGGGCATCAATAGTTTTGCGGTGGCTGGCTAAATTTGTGCATTTCATTAAAGCTATAGTCCATCATTTGTAATTAGTGCACTTTGTTCGTTTGAAGCAATAAAAGTTTTCAAAATCTAATGAAGGATACTGAACAACTTACTTGATAAAGTTTCAGCTCAGCTTCAGCTTCATATTCCGAGAAAAACAGCATTCTTGGATCTCAATCATGTCAATTTAAAATCAAAAGTTGCTAAATCATGTTTCGAATTGTTTTGAATTGCAGCTTTACGCGATGTCGCGCACTGATCCGACGAATTATAGCAACTGCGCGCGCCCGTGCGTTGTTCCAATGCGCGCTGCGCCGAATAACAAAACGAACAACTAATTTAAATTTTCCTACGGTGCTTCTTAAGAAGCACCGTTGGAAATGCCTTCTTTCGCTGATTTCTTCAAAATGACAGCTTGCCAGAAAGGATAATTTCACAGGGAGTTTAGTCCCCTTACTATCTTTCAACCAATATGTTTTTCATAAATAATTACGCCAGTTACTTTTTTGGATAGCTGCAAATGATGGACTTGGGCTTTACATCAGAAGATAATGTAACCTCATACCATTTATAATTTATTCAGAAACAATCATGTTCAGTAAGGTGAACTCTTTGTTATCCCGCGTGATTAAAGATAAAAGAACTTTTAAATGAATGACATCAGCATACAATGTTTTTGCTTGAGACGACGCGCTATGTTTATTTTGTCAACATGTCATAACTTGTCGAGATACAATGTTTTGGCATTAACAGACAATAACGCTGGGTTACTTTAGCACGTAGGGCTTAAATCGGGTAACGTCACAAAATATTTTTACTCTATCCCTAAAAAAATCTCAGAATTGAACAGGCCTGCTTATATAATTTACAAGAATGTTCCCAGCAGCATCTTATTCAGTGTAAAGTCTCTAGTTTAATATTTCTCGTATTTTCCATTTATTTCATTTGTTTCTCGTATTTTCCCCTTACTTAATTTTTTTTTTACAAAATCATGGCGAATTTCTAATGGCGATAATTTGGTTTAAAAAAAAAATGCAAAATATTAACTTATAAATATGGTGTCACATCGACACAAAACAAGAATTTCGATGACTTTTGAGATACAACGTATTTGCTTGCATGTCCAGGTTCGTAACCTAGATACAACCTTTTGACTGTAATAAATTACTTCATGATAACGCAATATTTTGTATAGAACTCTCCTGTAATAATCTGTGGGTAAAATTAATCTTAAAAAAACAAACACAAAAGCTGAATTTTGATAAATTTGTCAGTTACAACTTTTTGCACTGACACGACGATATACGTACATGTACATGTATGTTTTGATCAACATGACGAATTGATCAACTTCAGTAGTGTAGGGCATGCCGTTTGTGATGCACATTTTAAAACAAAAAATGTATATTGCTTGAATATAAGTAGGTGGGTTACATACATGTACGTCCGCCGATTAAAATGTATTCATTTGCACAGTACTCAAGACTTCGTAACTAAATTTCATTTCACAATATTTAAATTCAAGGTCTAAGAATAATGATCAAATTATCCTCAAAGGTATATTTTGACATTGGCTATATTCTTAAATTCAGGGTTAATTTGATATGGTTTCATATTCAACCCTAGCATTAGCTTTGAATACACGTACAAAATGTATGAATCCGTGTATGCTATTTGACAACAAAGACATGTAGTGGATATTTGGCCTTTCTGACTTTCTTTTACTTTTTTAGTAAATTCTATTAAATCCACAGATCGTACAGTGCCCTCTTTGATGCGATATGAGTAGGTCTACATTATAAGGTATTAAATTACCACCATCGTTCGGAGCACGTGTGACCGAGTTAGATATAAAACAGCTCCTAGTTTTGTCAAAATGGCATCTGCCATGTCTGCATGACATTTGCGACTCAGCCCTGCTCACCAATAATTTCACTTGTCACCCAGATTGTAGGCATGGTAGGTACCACTATCTTTAACCTCGAACTCGAACTAGTATTTTTGTGGCCGTTTTTAGCCATGCAACTTGAAATTTAAAAAAAAAACACGAAAACTTCAAACCATACAATTACAAGATTTTGTACAGTATTTTTTCAATTTGTTATGGCAATTCGTGAGAAGTAAAAAAGGCGAGAAAATCAGCGGATCCGAGGAAAAGTTGCATGCCTGTCATGCCTGTGTTTTTAAGGGTAAAATACACATAAACAAATTGTGTCAAGCATTTTGCCCGACCGTAACAATTTTATCACGATACTGGTAATACACAACGTCAATGGGCCACAGGCCCGGCCAACGCGCGCTGAAAACTCACCGGTAGAAATCTGCCGCTCCTCCGGGAAGGTCGAGAAGGAGACCGTCTTCTTGCGGGACCTCCTTCGGGTCGTATCCTTGATCAGGCTGGATCGTCTCGGCAAGGTGGGCTCTGATTCTGTCGAACCTCCTTCCTCGGAAGAGATGGAACCATTTTCTTCCTTGACCATGGACAAGGGACGAAAGAAATCCGAGTTTTCCAGGGGGCTTTCCGGCTCGCATGATTCGGCAGTGGCCATCTTTTTCCGGAATTATTATCATGCGAGTTTGTGCGTGTTTGTTGAATGTTTACGTGCTGACAGCTGTCAGTAGGGCCGCGCTGGTGACCAGTAACTCACATGTCCATTGAATTCTGTCTGATGATGGGCACCAGGCTGTTCAGGTTTGGAGTAGTGGCCGACAGAGGGCGATATATGAGTAACATTGCTTTAAGCTTTATTTTTGTCGTTTATCAAGCGCGTTTATAAAACATGTAGAGAAAAATTCGTAATTTTGAAATGAAATCATTTAAAGGTTTATTTCAGCCTTCAGTTGCCGAATCATTAACACGAAACTAAATCTTTTAAGAAAAAGGTATTTTTTTTATTTCATGAAGTTAATCCATGGGCGAGCCCATAGGACGACTCAGGAGGGCGCCACATAGGAACCATTTCTTAGGTCTAAAAATACTTTGTCATTGTCTAAAGATGCTACGAAAATTCAACTTGCCAATGCATTTTGACATGCTTAAAATTACTCCAGAAATTAAATGAAGCATTAATTTTTAAGTTCTTGGGCATTTTTTTTAATTGTATATAAAGAACCACAGCACCGGTCCAATGGCAAACGGGCAATGCACCCCATGGCTTGACTGGATTGGATCCATATGCAGAGGGCGCTTAGCGGCCTCATCTTGAGGAGGTGATATTCCTGGGTTTCGGAACTCCCCGCCCTCCAGGTAGCGGTACTTTCCTCGCCTTCCAGCGCTGTGACCCGGGTTCGAATCCCGACTGGGCCAATATGTGGATTGGGTTTTCAGTCCCTGCCTGATTCCGTGGGTTTTCCTCAGAATATTCCTCTGGGCTTTTCCTTCCACCTCTCAAACTTCTCATTGCCTTCTCTCTACAGGTTTCTTCAGGCTTGCAGCTACAGTGCAGGGCAATTTTGAGGAATTCTTGGTTTCAATACCAGAAAGAAATACATTTTTTTTAAAAAATGACCCGTTGCCACTTATAGAAGCACAACAAACAACCGTACAGATTAAGGAGACTAATCAAATCGTCAAGCAGAGCCAATGAAATATGATTTAATAACGGGATATAAGTTTTGAAACTATCGATAAACAACGAACATCGAACGTACATACGAGTATCTCTTTGTAATTAATTTTTAATACACTTATAATACACCTTAAGCTTTTGACATGACAGGCCTACAATATAAATTAGCTCACAGAAATTTTAAAAATGAACCGACAATTATTTTCATGATATTTTTGGAAACAACTCTAGCCCCCTCACTAACAGACTTCACATTGTAATACAACCAAGTATAGTTTTCACTTTTTTAAAATTCAAAATTGAAATTATGAAAAAATCTTCAGCCGCTTTCGATGCGTAGATCTTGCTGGGATATCAATCCACGCTATAGCAGTTGGTAGGATCGATCTATGAGCCAATGTTTATAACTCGAATGACAGAAATGATCACTAAAAGGTTTATGATTGCTTGTTAGTGTCAGACAAACTCGAACTCAATGTCTCCAATGACTTCGTCTTCATTTCAGTCGTGAACCTAGACTTCATCAACTCGCTATTCAGGGCATGACGCCTGTTCACTACCACGGTATAGACGGTGTACAGGTACGGGTTGAGGGAGGAGTTGATGGGTAGAATGAAGACCACAATCCAGGCATACATATCTGGACCGATATCCACCGCCCCAGTCTGTGACAGAATTCCCATGATGATGACCGGCATCCAGCAGGCAAAGTCCGTCCCGACTATCAGCGCCATCTTGATCGCCATCTTGATCTCTCGGTCGCGGTGTGCGGAGTTACGGACCCTGGAGGCTGTGCGCTTGACCTTGACAAAGATGGCGACGTAGCAACCCAACACGACCACAAAACAGAGCAAATTGACTCCGAGAAACAGAATGATGGAGTAGATCCAGGCAGGCTGGTTCCCCTGACCAACAGGGATCGGGATCGTGTTGGAGTCACCAAGGTTGTGCTGTTTGGTATCGTAACTAGTCGGGACTGTGGTTAAAGGTAGACCGATACAAACATCTGATAGGCCGTACACCTCCGAGTCAGAACCAACAAAGACGGTAGGCCCGACACTCACACACACCGCAGCCAACCAGATGATAGTTATCATTACAGTGGCTGACTTTTGCCTAATTCGAAACCGACTGAAGGGGAACACGATGGAAAAGAAGCAGTTGAGACTGATCAAGGTGACGAAGAATACGGAAGCCTCGCTGGAAAGAACCGACAACACCCCAGCTATCTTGCAGACGATGCTAGACCGCCATTCACTAGCCTCGTTAGAGTAATCTTCGCCAAAGTGTATATCAGCCCCGGCTATAATCAACATGTACACCCCCATCATCAGGTCAGAAATCGCCAGATTGAAGACGAAGAAGGAGTGTGTCCTCCTCCCGCCCTTTTCTTCGCCCTGAAAACACCTCCAGATAATAACCACCGCGTTGCCGATGAGGGCGCTCAGGCCCAGAACCCACATGGAGACGCGTAGTAGTTGGTTCCTCATTAGGTCGCCGCAGAGGTTCAGCGGTGGCTGAGCTTCTGTCGTCTTGCAGTTAGTCACTGGAAAATGCGGCAAGAGTTCAACAAACTCACAACACAGGCGGTAGTCGTCTACATACCTATATCAGAAACGAGGCAAGAAAAGTCAAGGTACATTGTCTTCAGTTGAAAAGGAATCCGATGTTATAGGCTTTGTGCGGTGGAGTATTGGTAGAAAACTGTGGATGCACTATGAGAAGTGACTTAGAAGTAGTTCTAATGACAATCGCAGCTCTAGCCGAGTTAACACATCTATTTATTTCATTTCTCCTTAACAAGTCATCACTTCATAACCCTCAAATAGCCCCTATTTCATAAAGGATGCAAATTGTTCTAATTCATGAAACTGTTTTGGAAAGCCACTTACAACATTTCGAAACTCTCGAGATCGGTTAATGCATCCTTCTCGACCTCAACTGCAGTTTTGAGGGACGATTTGCCTCGGATCAGTACCCTGAAAAATAATGGAAATCATTCAAATTGGTGCCCTCATAGAGTTTTTTTTTAAATATTACATCACAAGAACTTCTTATCTAGACATCACAACGTTTATGTAAGACAGGAAGATTGCAAACGACTGCGACTGCGCTTTAGTACACGATAGACATCTCTGGAACACTTTTACGTTTGTCTTTATTGATACAAAATGGCAGAAGATTTCAACTAAGGTAAGAGCGCACCATTTTATCTATACGTCGCGCATTTGCCCAGGCCGTATATTATACAAATATTGAATGCTTCGAGTGGTGTAGTAAAACTAGGCTCCCGAGGTGATCCATGGACATTCTATTTTCCCGAGGCGAAGCAGAGGGAAAAAAGAATGCTCCATGGATCACCTCGGGAGCCTAGTTTTACTTCACCACGAGATAAAGCATTCAATATTTGTTTTATAACACTTCACCCACAGATTCTGCTTGATTTTAATATTTTAAATTATTTAAATCTGAACACAGTTGAAATAAACTTCAATTTCAATACAAAATTGGTGGAAAATGTATTTCTCTCTTCCAAACTACCCCTTCGCGAAATGTTTGAACCCAACTCTGTGGCGCGCTCTCTTTTGGAACAAAACGCGCTGCGTGCAACGCGCAACGCGCACACCAGCATCCATTTGCACACAAATACCGCGCCGTGGAAATAGTACTTTGGTTGCTAATGGTATAGTACTTTGGTTGCTATGCGCATAGTACTTTTGGCCGTGCACAGAAAGATAGCAAAATTAGAAAGTAACATGTGACTCGCTCTCGGCCAATCAAGACACAGAATCGGTGGGTGAGGTGTTATAATCTCAACTATACATTTATATCCGGGACGAGTTTGCTGATTATTGTATCGGGTATAAGTTGCAAGATGCTGAACAACTTCCCCGCAATCTTCCCGCAATGACGTTATCATGAGTGATCAACCAGTTGCAAAAAATGACGAAAATTTCCGGAAACCGGAACAAGCAGCTTCTTCCGGACACAGTGAATAATTATACACGCAACTTGTCCCGAAGTCGTCCTGGATACGAATTGAGATGGGGCTTATCCGCACTGATCTCTATATAAAGACTGGATAGCGGTTATCCATACACGAATCACACAGTAGACTTTGCATATTGACCAATTCGCCCCCGGTCTCACGAAGATGGCCGCGTATATTACAAACGTTCTACGCGCATATATCGCGCGCACTGTCTGAAGAGTTGACGCGCATTTTGGTCACGTACACGTATTATGGTGTTCTAAAAAGGACACATTTCCGCAGTGATTATTATTTCCAAAACGCCGAAAAAGGAACTGCCGCATTAAAAAAAAAGTAAACCACGACATAAGAAAAATTGTAAACCGTGGTCAGTGGTGGTGGTCAAAATATAATTCAAGTGAACCGCGATGTAACAAAAGTATTCATGATGCCTATAAAGACGGCGACTTGTCCTGTGTAGATCACCAGCCGCGGTCTCACCGGTCTCACCAATATGGCGTCAAATTCATTCATTGTGCGGCTCTTTATCTGCTATCCAGTCTTTATATAGAGATCAGTGCTTACCCGTCACGGCCAATGAACACGTCATCATCACGTGCTTTCAACTCAAATCACCACCGACAATCAGTGGTTTCGCAGCCATTTGAAAAACGCATATCAATGAAACATTGAATAATGACTTACATTATCTTCAGTTTCTTCAGTCCATTGAAGGCTCCGTTTCTGATCCAATCAAAGGACATATTCTGAGCCAAACTGTGGAGTAGGCAAAGGGAGACAATGTAATGCCAGATACAACTTCGCACCCAATAATATGAAGCCTAAGTCTAAAAACCCTTTGATTCAGCAGCCATCTAGGATGTTTTTGTTCAGCAAAAAATCGATGTCTACTCATGCGTATAGAAAAAGCACGTCCTGAAAGATGGCTGCAATGCAAAAGATCTATCAGAGCTAAAACCGTATAGATTCTGTGTTGATGATCAAAAGAGGTAAAGCAAATAATAATTGTCTGATTTTATTAAGGCCAAAAAAAATAATAAGTCGGTCTCTGGTCAGCGCGCGCGTCGATTTTAATCTTGAGCGTCAATCTTTTTTTTTCCAAAATGTTCCGGGGTAGCTCCAACAGCGCCCTCTATTGCCGCACCTCCTCAATTTTTTTTTACCAAAGAGCACCAAGGAATGGGAAATTGCACCAAGGCAAATGATCGAGAGCACCAAGGCAAATTATGGAGGACACCAATGTACATGAGAACACCAAGTAGCAAAATAGTACCCCAGCTTGTCTGTACAATCCAAGCTTGAAGAAAAAAAAGCCCCCCCCCCAAAAAAAAAGCCGCGTCCCCGCGTTAATTCCGGAACTTTGGTCTGACCAGAGACCGAATATTATTTTTTTGGCCTAAAAGGTGATAAATATCATTATGTGCCACACGACCATACGATTGGTTCACTGAGGTTTATAAGCCATTTGTCAGGCTATATTAAAACATAAAACAACGATATTGATGGATGACACTTCTAGGTACTAACATCTGCAATCTTCTTAAAAAAGATCAAATGAAATCTGTAACTGGTGTAACATTCTTACAGGCTTTGCAGATCCTTCAACTCGTGAAACCAGTCCGCTTCAAAGCTTGTGATGAGATTGCCGGATATATTTCTGAGAATAGGATAAAAAAAAAGGACAGCTCTAATCCACATTCCAAATCATTCCAATCGAAAACAGAAACGCAATCAGTCACGTGGAATTTGACGAATGATTTAAAATATACATGAGCAATATTGCATCTGCAGAGCAACATCAGCAAATATTCTAAGATCGTTGCTCTGAAATTGTACTCACAACGTTGTTAGATTTTGTAGCCCATCAAACGTCCCAGGTTCAAAATTGCTGATGCTGTTGTTGATGAGACGTCTGGAATTGTAACGACAGACACAAACGAATGAAAGTAACATTTCTGCTCTATCAAAAGAGCAATGCGAGGCAATTTATACGACCAAATATATAGTATTATTACATTTTGGTTCTGAATCAGCATTTAGTAATCGATGTTTTTGTAACTGAGCCAAATGTCTAAGCAGCAGTAATAAGCAGAAATCGCTATTGATAACAATAGGCAGAAAACCACTTACTACCAATATATATCAAACTGACTGTAAGGCCAAAAACGTCTCCGGTTTTTGGCATGCGCGCGTTTCGCCGTAGCCATGCGCGTCGGCAAAATTAAATAACATGTTTTTTTACGATGTCTCAAAACCGCAAAGGTCACTGGCTTGGCTGGAATCCTGCTGCTGCTCAGTTTTAACGTGTTTTAGGGGGGCTACGATCGAGTATAAGCTTGATGTGTCCTCTCTGGGCTCCCATATATTTTGCACTAAATTTAGTCGGGCATTTATAGAAAAAAGAGGGGGGTGAAAAAAACTCGCGTCGCTACACTACATGAGGCAAGCTCCATACCAGAAACCGGATACGTTTTTGGCCTGAGCTGTTTTAACAAAGCAAAGTATGAACGCACTTAGCAGCTCTGACATTTGCCCCACACTGATCAGACTCAAGATGAGATATTGCAGTTTAAACTTACAATATTCTCAGTTCTGAAAATTCTTTGAAGAGTCCTGCATCCAGAACGCTGACGTTGGCGCCGGACAGTGTGCTGAATTCATACCAGTGGTGAGAAATAATGGTTATAAGATCATAATAAGTGAGGGAGCACAAAGATAAGCGTAGGTAATATAGAAGATCAAGGCTTGCGATGTGAAATCCATTAAAGTTTACAAAACTGACAATTTTTTTTCGACGCACCAACCATCCAACCAACCGACTATCGAGCAAAAACACATGCCTCTAATCTCAGCTATAATTAATACAAAAAGCAAGCCATTTTGCAATCAGAAAAGTAGGCTTACACATATCTTTGCAAATGGTTTTAGGATTAACAATATTAACTTACAGGTCCTCTACTTTTGTAGCAATACGTCCGATAGTAGTCTGATTCCAGCCGCCAATGCAGGCAACCTCAAAAATCCCATTCATCTTGCATTTGCACTCAGTGGGGCATCGATGAGTTACTGACAGAAATAATCAAGCGAAATAATTTAGGAACGACAGATTCTAATGAAAAGAGGCTAAGATTTTTAGGTACACGTACATAGCTCAGGAAATCAATTTCTGAAAGCCATTTACAGATAAAAATGACCTCATGAATAAAAACAAAAGTGAAACAAGCCTGTGCTTTTTTTTTCTGTGACAGCACAAAATGAGGAAAAGTTAGAAACAAACGAATACAAATTATCACATCTCTTTTACTAAATGAAAAAGAAACATTCGTACCACATTCCCGTTCGGTCTCGTCATCTGCATTTGGGCAGTCCGGGTTGCCATCACAAACCATGGGCCAGTAGATGCACTTCACTGAGTTGTTACAGAGGAAGAAGTCTGGACAGGACACCATTTCTAGACAAAAAAATACAACCAACAGCTGACCATTGCAGAGATTATATATGATTAGGATGAGCCCATGTTAATTTTGCAGACTTATTTCTTGAGCTGTGTCAAAATTATTCAGAAAAACTCTGCTTTTTATTTTGCTACAGTATTATTTGCAGCTGGTTTCATGCGCTATTTCACGAATACACTGCCAAAATAGCGGTGTTACATTGAACGCCGCTGGTATCTGCATAGGACCACTCGTGTAAACCCACACTTGTTGCACCGGTGCACTGCAAAAGCTGTAGTGTTAATTTAACACCATTCGGTATCTATATAGGACAACACCAGTAAAATTTAACACCAGGTGGTCCTATATAGATACCAATGGTGTAAATTTAACACTGCAGTTTTTGCAGTGTGTTAAAGTTATACCACAGGGTTTTTGTAGTGTTTGTTCTTTGTCTTAATGTGTTTCTGACGTACCACAGTCTAGCTCGTCCCGCCCGTCCGTCTGACAATCTACGAAGCCATCGCACCGAGCATCAACCGACAAACAGGAACCATCACCGCAATCAAACAGGCGCGCGTCTGGGCACGGTTTCTCAGCTGTTGCGAACGCAAAAGTAATGCATATTATGTTGGCTATTTCAAGCCTTACTTCGGGATTTTCCTTTGAAAAAATGGCATTTCTTTAAGTCGTGATCCTATTTTGGGTGAAGTTCTAAGGCTAATTCGGCCTTTACTCCTATTCAGACAGCAAATGGAATTAACCATTTCTAGAGAAACATTGTCCTAATGGCCATTTGTATCCCTTTCATTAAATAGCACAATTATAATGTTTTTAAAAAAAATTTGGAATTTTTCGGCAGATATTCTGGCACATTTAATTTTGCGATAATTTTAATTCATTCTACTAAGTGAAGTGTTCAAAATAGTTAATGCAGTTAGGGCAATAGTACTTACATTTCAGTGAATAATTACCATTCAGCATGAACCAAAACCCACTGTTCGTCACAGACAGATCAGAAATGAAATGAACCTTCACTGTCGTTGCATTGAAGGCGATTGTTCGCACTTTGGTGGTGCCGTCAAGCTCAAACGCTTCGGTCGAAGCATTGACGAAAAACTGAACTTTGTCACTGTTTCTCTCTGTATCGAACTCTTCGATCGATACCAGTATCGACTCCGATTTTCTCGCCACGATCTCCCAAATGCAATGGATATCATTGGGGTAGTTGGAGGGGTAACCCGGTGACGTGAAAGAAACAGGATAGCTCCAAATACTGTAGCGACCCATCCCACATTCATCTTTGAGAAAATAAAATAAATGAAACAATTTTTCAAATAACATTGAGAACAATCATTATAGAATTAATTTCGTTGGTCACGCCATCTTAGAGTTGGAATACGTTTGAATGTTTGTCGTTTACACCATGAACACTAGAGGGCGCCTTACCCCTTGAGCATAGTGGTCGGCCCCTCTCGGACGTGTCGTTTCTAACACAAACCAGTTCGTCCTTTTTGCAAGCAATTTCATCTTCTCCACACGAAACTAAAAATAAAAATGTGCATTGATAAGAAATTAAAATGCACAGATCGTCATCTATTCGCAAGCTTTTCCCTAAATAAATTTTACAACCATAATCACATAGACTCTAATTGTTAACAAAGTATTTCGAAAATCAAAGCAGTGTAACTTTCTTGAGACGAGGAGGATTAAAATATTTCTCTGTAAAACACAACATAATTTAATGGCAGCCGAAGAATAATACTGAAGTCAGTAAACACTTTAGTCTAAACTCAAGTCTTATTGAAAAGCATATGCTTACCATATTTGGCCGGTTTCTGCTCAACATTGAGCAAAAAGCCCTTCTTCCTAACACTCAGATCGGAAGTGAACTTTGCAAACATCGTGTTGCCACTGGACGCAAGACTAATGGGAAAATATTTCCTGAAATCACAAATTAGAGGACACACCTTAAATATCGTTTACAGTCAACAACGTCACTTCCGCCAAACCAACGCTCAATTTTTAAGAACTAAATTTCAAGTTAGTTTATGATAACTAAGAAAATGGGCCCGAAAACACAATTGTTTCCACAGGATCCAAATATTTATGAATTTGAAAATGATAAAAATATTTGAAAATGATAAAAATATGGCAAGCAAATACTATAAATGACATTGTTTTAAACTTAAATGTGCTGTTCTTAATCGATATCATTTTTTGCATGCAAAAACTGGAATTCGGATTATGCGATTCAAAGACCCGTTGTTACTTTATGAGTGAACGTCCGATGCAATCAGGCAACAGATGATAACGTCACCTCGCGTTAAACAACAACCACACCTTAAGATTGTAAAAGAATTGTAGGTATAAATGCAGCTTTGGAAAAGTAGGGCAACACTTTCCCGCAGGCTTTTGACATCACAATAGATTTCCAAACCTAACTTACCCACTTGCTTCGAAAATGCTGTCTTCGAATCCAACGCCATTGCTGCAAAAGAAGTAGTCGTAGCCTTCCTCGATTAGGAACTCAGTGAAAATCAGAACGATACGGTATCCCACTTCTGCCACCACCAACCAAAAACACTGCAGTTGATCGGGGTACTCGTCGATTGGCCAGCCGGGAGAGCTGATATTGAACGATCTATTTCCTGCTAAATCAAAAATGCCTTCACCGCACGGCCCTGTTGTGTACAACAATTAGAATAAATTGTTAGATCAAAGTCTAAAACTGTTACAAGCTTTTTTAAGTTGAATAACAAATGTTACTTTAAAAAAGTGATAATGAATGGGATGGAATGAGAACAGATATTCAATCAATTCAAAGCTTGAAAAGAATTTCGTGACAAGGGAAACTGGAATGACAGTACATTAGAAGGAATAAAAACGTTTCCCATAAATGTTGCATTATAATTTTCAAGTGAAGATGTTAAGTAGATTAAACAGCTCACGAAAAATGGATTAAGGAAGAAAACAGAAAATCGCACCGCAGTCGAATTCATCTGAGAAGTCCGCGCAGTCAATGTTTCCATCACAGAGGCGATCACTTGAGACGCACTGGTCTCCCGACCGGCAGTGAAACTCACTCTCAGAACAGTTACCTGTTTGCCAAATATAAGGTTAAGGCAAAGATCTCAGAATACCTTTCATAACAATGGAAACATAAAAACTTCAGGTCACTATCAATAAAGCATTTATAAGCGATTTAATTCACTTAACTGCAGAAATATACATGGTATAGCTATTCTTTTAGAACTATCACTTACCACACCCAATTTCGTCCGAATACTCTGGGCAGTCTGCCAAACCATCGCAGACGGCTGTTTCATGGATGCATGCGATGCCAGAAGAGCATCGCTGCTGATTCGGCAGACATTCTGAAACAACGATGAACTCAAAGTAATTGTAAACATTAGATTTGTATCCTTCACACGATATATCACTCTTAATATATGAATCACAGTTGACATATGTGAATCACTCCGATATCAATGAACTGTTTTAATTACACTTTTATTTGAAAACAAAACAACCGTCTAGATAGTGTTTGTAAACATCAAATATTTCTGCAGAAATGATATCTCCTGCCAAATCCCTAAACTTACCAACATCGGTGAATTGACGAACGTCAATTGCCAACACATCTGCATAACCAGATGTAAAACATTCCTTCACGATCACCATCACCGATTCATTGGTAGAAATGGAAGTCGGGTAGTTAGTCTTCTTGTACGAAGAAGCACTGCCGACCGTCCTTATGGTCCGGATCTTGTCCAGGTCATCGGGATCGGAGGTCGTAACAAAGGTCACGCGGCACAGTCGTGGGAGCTTTTGAATGTTGGCCTGAATTTTGGTCCCCACGTCTGATTCCACCTTCCATAGACACTCCACTCTGGGGTTATTGTGCTCAATCGCATACGTGACGTTAGGACGAGTGCGTGTGGTTTCATTCCCACAGTAACCTGCGAGTATCAAAGTCGAACTATCAAGCGACAAATCCAAGCTCATAATTACCCGACTCCAACCGGTCTTGAACAGAGTATTTACCGGCCAAGCACATATTTATTTCCATTCATAAATATCTTTCCAGTCAATAAAATCAAACCTTTTCGGCCCACTTAAGTCAAAAAAGTTATTTAAAAAAAAAACATAAATTTGCCACGATTTTGTTTAACAATTTTACTTCATGTTTTTCGAAGCACCTCTCGGGCTATACAATGGAATGTCCATATCCCGAAAAGTCGCAAACATCTCCTTTGTCTCAATGTATTGAGATTGGCGCGCACGTTGGCGCGTACTGCGTAGTGTTGCGCATGCCTATAGCCTACGGGAAAAGGCACTGGATTTTCTAGGAGTCCACATTTTATGTGACACTGGAAAAGTCTTTAAGACCAACCAGCCTTTATCACCCGTTTAAAACCGATCATGGGATAGGCTCTCGACCAGTGGGAAAGTAAACTGTCTTAGGTGTTTATGGATAAAACCAATCCTTTATCATGCTGCCACCATTTCAGTCATGTTCCCTGTATCCTATAACAGTACTGAATGATAATGTTTTTGTGCAAAAAGGAACCAGACTATTTTTTCTTCCAGCCTCGCTTTGGTTTAAGTTGGAAATAATTAAGATGGCCGTAACATGATAATGGTCCATAAGGACCCTTCTATAGCTACCAACCAAACCATTCAAAACGAAACTTACCGCACAGAAACTCATCAGATCGGTCATAACAGTCAGCCTTGCCGTTGCATATTTGATAACGAGGTACACACTCTCCCGTTAATGCACACTCAAAGTGATGCTTCTCGCATAGACCTATACAATCCAGAATGATAAAACATATAGTGGTGGCATTTACTATTATTTTTTAATTTTGAGGTTAAATTGATTACATTATTCTGTCGAAAATGAAGGAAAGGGTTCCTTAACATTTGCCCAAAAACAGGTACTCTGCTTACATTAAAGCCAGTGTATAGAAACATCATACATGAAACAGTTAGTTTGGGTTCGAAGAATGTGAGAAATGTCAGCTAATTGGTCAATCTGACTACCCAAGATCAATGAGCTAGATACCCGTTTTATTGAACGATTCTGAAAAAAAAGAATCATGTTATATAATGGAAAGGTGGATTATTTTTGTGTGTAGGTTTTCCGGGATATTGAAAAACATTTTCCATTCAAATTCACCAACTCTAACATTCGATTTCGTCCGAGAAAAATTTCACGCGCTTTTAACATTTTAGTCAACAAATCCAATTTAGTCATTTACTATTCCATTTCATAGTTCGGTCAACCTCTTTAGTCACTTGGTCGAGAATATTCGTCATTACAGATCAAATTCGTCTAAGCTGTTGCCGAATGGCAGCATTCAGAGATCAAACTCGTCATATATAAATCAATTAGGCGTATTTGATTTTTGAAAAACAAGATTTAGCGTGGACGAGACGAAATCGAATACGTCGGGATGAAAACGTGCGCTCATTGTTTCAATTTGCTTGAACTGAATTTGAAATTGTCTGACAAAAGACGAAATTAAAACATAGGAAGTGCACTAAATCAACAAATTTGAATATAAGAAACGAGGAATTCTAATAATAAACTGGCCGAGAAAACCAATAATTAACAATTGACAAACAGTATCTCTCTTACCACAGCCTAGTTCGTCTCCGTATCCAGGGCACTCCCTCTCGCCATTGCACACATGAGATGCGTTCTCCAGACAACTCAGGCCAGATGGACATGCAAACTCACTCACATCACAATCTTCAAGGAAAAAATGTCCAAAAGAAAAATTAAAAGAACGGCAAGAAAGGACTAATCACCAAAGAATCCCATCATGTTATTACTAATTGCACATCATTCAGCAGTTTACTTATCAAATTTGCATCTGAAATGTGATACTAAACCTACCTGTGGTGTTGTAGGTAGTGAAGACCAGCCTCAACTCGCTGAGGTATCCATAACTTCTTGACAGCCCAAGAGTGAGCCACATTCCCTGACCACTCGATAAAACTTGAGCCGGTAAAAAGAACGATCCGGAATTCGTGTCCAGCACGAGAATTGGTATCTCGTTCACCGGATCGTATCCGTTGCCAACCGTTAGGACTATCTGGTTCCCGCTGAATTTCTCCACCACTAGCCGGATTCTGGTTCCGGCAGGCTCCGTCAGGCGCCAGACGCACTCGAACTGCATCGGTTCTTCATTGTAATGGGTTACCATGACGCCGTCTGACGAAGAGTTATCCGGAACCGGTCCGTCTGATCCGGGATATATCCCGTAGAATCCGGTGAAATGAGTGGATGAGGTGCCGACAACTTGACTTGCATTTGCCAGAATGGTGAGCGGTTCCTCAAGATGTAAAACGAGATCTGACGCACCACAGTAATCTAGGTGCGAGTAAAGTTTGTTTCAAGTTTGTACCTAAGACATAAAACTAAGATGAAAAATGAAGATTTGTCGAAATAACAAAATATGGATGAGTATGTGGTCTGTATTATTGATGGAAAAAAATACTCATATAGGGCGCCATCAAGATACAAGTTAGGCCACACGTGCATTTGCATCTCTTTCGTGTCAACTCAAATTGAAAAGAAAAGAACCACAAAAAATCATACACCAAAACTGATATTTTTAATTACGATAAATACAGACAATGGTCAAATTTCAAACTAACAACATTTTTTTACTTGGAATCCTGAAAAAGACATCTACCAAAAGGGCGCCCTTAATTCGACAACTAACGTACAAGTTTACAAGGTCCATTCGTTATATGATTAAAACAGATTGATAAGATGTGTCCAACAATGTGTCCAACAACAGCACTGCATCCTTATTATACTCATGTCAGGATTAGTTTATAAAGGATTGCCATTTCGGACACAAAGTAATACATTGCCACCACTGTTTTCTGAATCTATCGTCATATACTCACCACAGTTACCGCCCTCATCCGTGTAATCTGAACAGTGGGCCTTGCCATCACATACAGCGTGCATTGGTATGCATTTCGAATCGATGGTGCACAGTACTTGCCCAGTTGCACATTCAACTGCAGTTTGAAAGGTAAGAAGTTTTACCGAAATAGAAAATAAATAGTGATGGTTTCACTTGTGTCATTACAAACACTGCCAGCAATAAATGGGCCTACATGTCTTGGGTAAGGATGTTCATGTCTTGAGTAAGTGTGCTATTACGATGATTTTCAACCACATCTTGGTAAAAATGTAATATAAGTTAAAAGTGAAATTAAATCCCCGGTGTATACCTTCCACACTTGTAAGGTTCTCCAATCGTAAAAGGATCGTTTGAATTCGTTCTTCGCCGTTGCCCAGATGAAAGAATGACGTCAGAGAGATCCAAAGATTCCGATCAAAGAAGAAGTAGGAGGAGCCGTTGTCACTCTTGAAAGTGCCACTGTCAATCTCCGTCAGTAAGGAGGAACGATTGCTGGTGTCGTGTCCCCGTCCGAAGGAGAGCTTCTGATAATTCTGTAGATTAAGAGAGAGCAGGTCTAGGAACACGACAAATGAGTCCCGTTGGGCGACGGTGATCAGCCACACACACTCCCAAGATACTTGGTTGTCTGGGATGGACACGCTGAGAAGATGCCGGTCATCGAGGGCTATGTCGCCATACCCACAGATCAAACCTGAAGGAGGCAAATACATGTAAGTGTCCGGGCGTATCCGGATGCGGGGGGAGGGGGTTGGAGCAGGACTGGCGTGGGAGAGCCGGGTGCTCATTCTTGTTTATTTTTCAATTAAGTTTTAGACAAGACGACAAATTATTTAATGAAATGAATACCAAATCTTACCTTATCACTATTTGAAGATTAGATTAGGACTTAAACTTATATATAACATTTTTTGTACAGCTTTGTTAGCTTTCGTGGCGCCATAATGACAAATTATAATTGAATACTCCATTCAATCAGCGCAAACAAATTGGTAAACTAAACAGATTGTTTGACCGACCGACCCTAATAGTATTTTTGATAGATATGTAATCGGAAGCAAAACCAACAATTCTGGGGGCCTTATCGAGTAAAAATTGTCAATATTGTATGCTTAGTAGCTCCTCAAAATCGGCCCAGCTCTAGACTGCGTGTTTTTGGTTGGGACTTGTAGAAAAATCGAGCTTTTTCATTTTGAGGATTACATTTTACAGAGAGGTTGAAGATAATTCTGGAAAAAAATACGAAGATGAAAAATATGTGAATTTTTCTGTCAACAACAGGTTTGAAGGAAATAAATTAAAATTGTAGAGTGTGTTTCAAAAGTTTTCTACAATTTCAGATACAAACTTATATTTGTGACTCGTGAGTAAGTAATCTTAGCAAACCCATCGCAGTAGTTCGTCTGATTCCTATAGGAATTGACATTTCTAATTAAGAAACAGTTCGACCTTGCTGAAGAAAAGGTCCCATCTATACTGCCCAGTTTACACAATTACTGTAATCGAGGCATATGCTGGCCCAAATTAAACATTTCATAAAAACAGGTGAAGTTGCAATCAATTAAGTGCTGTATTTATGCCGTATCTAATACAATGAGCCCCTTTTCTTCAAGTTCGTAACTATAATTTGGTGAAGTCTGGTAAGGCCGCGTAGGAGTTCTTACTCACGGAATCCATTGTTCGAGGAAATATGTTCTTATTTGGATAGTGCTGCACACAAACATCATTTGAGACCATCGTGATTAAATCATGCATTTAAATATACTCTACTCTGTCGAAGCTGACAGCACAGAAATTCGAGTTTAATCAAATCCATGTATATCATTTGCTGAAATCTAGGTTAATAGGTTGCTGTCTTTATTGGTGATTCGTAGATATCTCATCTGTTTAATCAATTTGAATGTTACTGTATTAAAGCATGGAGGAAAAAAAACTTCCTCCATGATTAACCCTAAACGGGCCGGGGCGGAATCCGCCCCCCCCCCCCTCAACTTTTCCCGCGATAGCTGTAAAATATATTTTTTTCGCGACCCGAGCCGTTATGACTTTTTAGCCTCGAACCTTGCGCATCTTTTGATACCAAAAACATAAAAATGTTACGGTATTTTACTTTCCCTGTAAGGAGAGTTGAGTAAAATGGCGGGGGAAAAAGAGCGCCTCTTGCGTATTAAGGAAGGTCCTTACCCGAATTGTCTGGATATGGTTGTACCTCACACGAAGCCGACGCTACAGCGCTGTTCGACAAGATTAGGTGTATTTCAATCTGACCCCGTGCAGTAAACATCTCTGCAGGAAGATTTTCACTGAACGAGTACAACTGTGGGGCACCGGGAACGCCATCACGCATCGATGCATAAATGGAGTTAGGCCAACTTTGAAAGAATTGGCACGCCGCCCGCAAACCCATCCGTTCTGTAGATGTTATATTCCAGCAGTACTGTTTGTAAAGCGAATGCTGAAAGGGATCTTGAGAGGATGTTGATATTGACAGGGTGTGGTTTGCATCTACGATGTGCATGTGTTCACAGCTCAACAACGCCACTGCGAAAAAAACGTTAACAATATTAATTTTCTTCTCAAGGCAGACCAAGCTATTGTCAGAAATTAAGCTGTAACATCCCAACCCAAAAATTACAAAACTCACTGTACTAACAGTGTAGTACGTATGACAAAAATCTGAAAGCAAATAATTTGTGAATTTTGACCCTATATTGTACCACATCCAAAGCACGCATGGATGGCACGTATGGATAAATACACTCAATCAAAATAGAAAGTCCCCCCTTAATGTTTTTTTTGTCTGACTCAAAAACGACTGGGCACATCTTGCTCAAATTACGACTGATCAGTACAGAAATTCCTTAGCAATCCAGTCATACTCTTCTTTTGGCCCAAAACAGTGATAATGTGTACACAATTATGCAATTTAGGCCAATGGCAATTGCTGCTGAAAAAGGGTGCACATCTGTATGATATGCGTGCAAGGTGAGCAGTGGCGTAGCCACCGGGGGGTGTGGGGGGGGGCGACCGCCCCCAATGAAACCTTGTCGCTCCCCCCAGTCCCCCCCCCCCCCCACTGAGATTTTGACATTCTAAAAAATATATCATTGATCTACATGACGCCATGGGCGTCAATCCTGGGCGGCGGAGGGGGGGGGGGGACAGGGGGCATGTCTCCCCCCCCCCCCCCACACTTTTTGAAGGGTGGGGGACACAATATCAAATTCCCCCCCCCCCAGATTTTTGAACTCGTGTCTCATTTACAGGGCCCTATTATGTACTACAATGTATCTTTTGCTTAGAAAATATTGGTTAAAGTGGTCAGAAATTGCCTCAGATAGCACCACAGAGCATTTAGAATCCAACAATTTTCGGGGCCCTTTCGGGGCCCCCGAACCCTACGCCGTAAGGGCTTCGCGCTTTGCGCTTCGCGCTTCGCGCTCACATCAGTTCTGATCAAGGTATGTCCGCCCCCCTCCACTTTTGAGAAGCAATTGACGCCCCTTCATGACGCCCCCCATGAAATGTTCCAGCCCCCCCCCCCCCCAGCGCCCCCCCCCAACTGAAAAATTCCTGGCTACGCCACTGAAGGTGAGTGTGAACCACAATTTGCCCGTATAAAAAAATGCAACTGTTTTCGGTATCGTTTGTCATAAATTGCTTAAATTCTTACACATTATCACTGTTTTAGGCCAAATAAGGAGTAAGACTGGATTTAAGTATTGGAAGGGGGGACTTTCTTTTTTTGGTTGAGTAAAGGTCATGCAGCGAGGTTTTGGTTTATATATTTTACTTTTTCGATCTATTTATTTACTTTTTCGATCTATATATTTGACTTCTTTTTTTAATATATTTCCACCTTTATAAATCCAGATCTCGTGTGAGTGCAACTTGGCCATCACCGATAGTTCATGTACAAACAGAGAACTCTCTGTTTCATCAGGACTATCCGAGTAATTCACCGGCAAATCACGTACCTGCGAGTTGAAAGCAACGGCAGATAACCAACACGAGAAACAGCACACAACGACCCATCTCCACTCACTCGAGAAGCATTAATATGTTCTGGTGTAGAAAATGGGGAACAATTGCATTAATCAAAGGTCCGAAGCCATGAATTTGAAGAGTACTGAATTTTCCCCCAAAAAAATCAGAGAATAATAAAATAATAAACTGGTGAGCTAGTGGTAAGAGCAAAGAGATGGGTTTTGAGAAGCTTCTTGAAAATGTGGATAGATTGGGAGTCTCTGATGTGTAATGGGATCTTGTTCCATTCTTAAGGACCTGCAATGGAGAATGTTTTGTCTCCTGTACTCTTGGTGGTGATGGGTGTCTGTAAGCGGGACTTATCAGATGAAGACCTGAGCCCCTCCCTAGTATACCAGGTTCATGAAAGGAAAGAAGTTCAGCCAAGTAGGGGGAGCTGAGCCGTGTTGTGACTTGTAGACATGCCTGAGTAATTTGAAAAGGATTCGTTGTTTGAGTGCTAACCTGAGAAGCCACTCTGAGTAGTGTGTTGGGTCTCTATTGCACAAAAGAACTAAAACAATATGGCCTAATTAACATAATAATAAAATACCCTTAATGATTTATTGCACAATGGATATTAATGATTTTTGAACAATGGGTATCCCTTAAATGTTTATAGCACAATGGCATCCCTTAAATGTTTATTGCACAATGGCATCCCTTAAATGTTTATTGCACAATGGCATCCCTTAAATGACTATTGCACAAAGGGTATCCCTTAAATGATTATTGCACAATGGCCATCCCTTAAATGTTTATTGCACAATGGCATCCCTTAAATGTTTATTGCACAGTGGCATCCCTTAAATGTTTATTGCACAATGGCATCCCTTAAATGACTATTGCACAAAGGGTATCCCTTAAATGATTATTGCACAATGGCCATCCCTTAAATGTTTATTGCACAATGGCTATCCCTTAAATGATTATTGCACAAGGGCTATCCCTTAAATGTTTATTGCACAATGGCATCCCTTAAATGTTTATTGCACAAAGGCTATCCCTTAAATGGTTATTGCACAATGGCATCCCTTAAATGTTTATTGCACAAAGGCTATCCCTTAAATGATTATTGCACAATGGCCATCCCTTAAATGTTTATTGCACACTGGCTATCCCTTAAATGTTTATTGCACAATGGCTATCCCTTAAATGATTATTGCACAATGGCTATCCCTTAAATGTTTATTGCACAATGGCTATCCCTTAAATGATTATTGCTCAATGGCTATCCCTTAAATGTTTATTGCACAATGGCTATCCCTTAAATGATTATAGCACAAAGCCTTACATCGTGTAGCGCAGAAGGATGATGGAAATATTAAATAATTTCGAGTCCGTAGTAAACGATTTACTATGGCTTCACCAACGGAGCGTGAGCTCGGTCAATTAGCGGGAAATATTGTAAAGATGAGTCGTGATATGCCAGAGGATGGAAGTCAACGTCAGTGGGGAAAGTTGATGTTGAATCTTGGTTCAACAAGGGGTGCAGTCATCATCCCTCGTCTATTACTTACACCATGGAGTTTCTATTATTAGATAACGAACTTGAATCCTGACTGATCTCGACTCAAGATATGCTAGTTTTGGGTATGATATAGAAGATCTCTTATGGATGTAAGAAGATGTACTGCAGGACGGGTGCCTGTTCGTGTTTATGGAAGATTTAAATGTCTTTACAGTAAAGATGTCACAAAACTGATGGCCAATCATCCTCCTTGTCTAATACGGAGCATTAAATATTTCTGCTGAGACTACACATGATATGAAGGAGAAATAAAAGAAAATCCACTGATCGGTCTACGGATGTTCAAGTTGTTGAACATGGAGCTAAACGAGATCAAGAAACGGAAGAGTGTGATTGTAAATTCTCTCCTAACGTAACGGTCCTTTTTAAGGACAGCACATTTTCAAAGAAGAGATTGGAATTCCACGTCTGTTTTTTTTTCCCCAGCTATCTGCATCTTTCTATTTTCGTATGTAAGTACACTCACAACCAGTCCTTTTCAGGACTATGTTTAATAGGTCTTTTTTCTGGACTAACAAATTCTCAAAAAAAAAAGAGATTGGAATTTCATGTCTGTGTATTATTTTTCCCCCAGGGTTTTGTTTGCATACTCTACAGTCTCGTTCATCTCGTTTTACTTTAGCAAAAATTCATAAGCGCTATGTGTAATACCACAACGGTGACATGCGGTAATAAGCCGATCGATCGTGGCGTCTTTATAGTAACGTCGTTTCCATTGAGTGAGAGCGCAAAAAGTTTGGCTCCAGTCACTAAATCGATTCTCCTCTCTACATCAAAACATGTCGGCTTTCGTTAAACCAAGATTCAACATCAACTTTTCCCACTGACGTTGACTTCCATCCTCTGGCACATCACGACTCATCTTTACAATATTTCCCGCTAATTGACCGAGCTGACGCTCCGTTGGTGAAGCCATAGTTAATCGTATACTACGGACTCGAAATTGTTTAATATTTCCATCATCCTTCTGGGCTACACGATGTAAGGCTTTGTGCTATAATCATTTAAGGGATAGCCATTGTGCAATAAACATTTAAGGGATGGCCATTGTGCAATAATCATTTAAGGGATAGCCATTGTGCAATAATCATTTAAGGGATGGCCATTGTGCAATAATCATTTAAGGGATAGCCAGTGTGCAATAAACATTTAAGGGATGGCCATTGTGCAATAAACATTTAAGGGATAGCCATTGTGCAATAATCATTTAAGGGATAGCCATTGTGCAGTAATCATTTAAGGGATGCCATTGTACAATAAACATTTAAGGGATACCCGTTGTGCAATAAACATTTAAGGGGTGGCCATTGTGCAATAAACATTTAAGGGATGCCACTGTGCAATAAACATTTAAGGGATACCAATTGTTCAAAAATCATTAATATCCACTGTACAATAAACCATTAAGGGTATTTTATTATTATGTTAATTAGGCCCTATTGCTTTAGTTCTTCTGTGCAATAGAGACCCAACACACTACTACTCTGTTTTAAACATAACCACCATCCATTTGCAATTAGCTTTGCAAATGTAACGTCTTTCTTTAAGCTCAATCTACACTTATATTTAATTTTGAATTATATGGCTGCATGTCAACATTTTTCATCAATTTGGCTTTCATTTTTGTGTGTGCCGTCACTACAGTTATCGGGGCTCCAAGTGCTTAAATTTCATACCTAAAGTAAAAACAGTTTGATAATTTTTGAAGGCAGTTGAATCGTTTTCATTAGAAAAGATGTCAGCATGCATACGAGGCCAAATGAGAAGGACTAGCGCAGAAGAAGACAGGGAACGTGTAAAATATATATACAACTTTGACAGAGGGTCGCTTTTTATAAAAATAAAAATAAAAATTTAAAAAAAGGTTTTATCCCTTGTAAATATATGCAATTTAACCAAGAGACGTGAACAAGTCGCGGTTTATGTTAATTAAGGTGTGTATTCAGAGCTAACCTGTTTTCCTCCACCACTCATATATCACAATCAGCAATTAGATAGAGGCACGCCAACCCAATTTGCAGTAATTTATTCCTTTCTAGATGACACTTCCAAGTGGCTGATCACCGTGAATAGAAGACGGTTCCACTGTAATGGACTCCACCGGTTCGCCCCGGTGTTTCTGGCAGTGGCTGCAACATGCGCCGCAGCACCTTATAATAATGGGTCTCATATTTCTGATCAACTTCATTTACCTTTCCTATCTTTGATAATAGACATAATTTCCAGCGCCTTGAGTACCTAATTGTTGGTAGATACGAGCGCTGTATAAGACTACGGTATTTTATTTATTTATTTAACGTCAAAGGGGAAAAAAAACAAATCATTCAGGCGCTTAAAATCCTAGGCCAACCGTTTCTATGCGCCAATGTCATCTGCGATTATTATAAACAATAATATTACATTTCCCACATATTAAGAAATTCCCGCTTTTTCTGGTTTCCCGTTATTTTTGTTGCGATATTGCACTTGCGTTTGGATACGAACCTGTGTGGATAAAAAGAAGTCAGTTTCAATCGCAACCGATCGATTTTTTCGATAAAGTAAATCATATATTTATTTTGCGACGGTTTTTTCCCCAATGTGACCACGTTTGCGACTTTATTAAAGAAATCAGGATAAGCTTAAAACAATGTTTGGAAAATGACGTGCACCTTTACCAGAAATAAATTAAATAAGTAAGATTTGAGGCTTTGCATGGTGGAGATACTAAATAATGAAAGGTTTGCGGAAACGCCATGTGCGAATAATTTCTCAACTAAGAGAATGGTTCTGAAAAGAACCAGAGGTATAAACTCGACGTTCCGGTCAGTATGCTCTGACCGTCTTCAGGAGACTTGAATAAGCAAAATCTACTAAAGTACTCACCTAGGCGAAGTTTTCCCCTTTGGAAGTAAAAACTCCAACGGTAACGTAGGGAACCCACAGCGTGCGATGCCGCTGTGTTGAGCTCTGTCGAGTGACTAGACGGACGAGGTCTCGCACTGTCGCGCAATCGTCAAGATGAGCGCGCGGAGGCGTGTTGATGAAAACTACGGGTAATGATTGATCAGATCCAATGATTATCAACCCATGCGCCCATCCTCTATTTCCCAAGGCTTTTCTACATTTGCTTTTTACTGATCTTGAGTAAAAACTCCACTTGCCCTTGCATTAGTTTTGCCACTATGACCGTTAATGCTGCCTTCGCATACAGATTCCACGGTATGTGCAATGTAACATGAAAGCCATTAAACAATTAAGAATGCATGATCGGTTTTGACATTGAAAAAGTAGCGAATGGCTACAGAGGCCATTATAAAATTAAGAACACACGATGGGATTTAACCGGAAAATCTGGAATATCGACTCCAGAACATCGAATCTAAAGAATCGACGCTTATATTTTGAGTTGCTCTTACATTAATTTCGATTCGCCAAGCACTTGGTCTTAATGTCATCATCACTTACTCTGAATGAATGATGACTAGGTGGCGAAGGCTTTTAATAAATTACTCCGATTGATTTGGTAAACACTCAATCAAGCTCAAATATACGGCTGATGCGACAAAGCGGTTGTTTACTTACTTTGGGCTGACAGGTGCACCAACGCAGGAAACTGTGTTTGATTGTTCGAGATGCGTGGGGCACGTCGCCAAATAAAAAGACTACTCCAATCAGGAATCTCCAGTCAGCATTAGGTAAATTAATATGTAGAGCGGATGAAATGACCAGGACAGATCTTTGCACAACTCCAATATATAAATAAGCATTGCATGCAGACAGCCGGGAATTTATATTTTGTAAACTAAAGATTCGCATAGTATTGGCGCGTTACTTCATTGCATGTTGACATGATGCTGCGGTCCCCCTGTCGTTGTGGTGCGTCTAATAATGATGTTTAGTGAAGGCCTTCCTCTTTTGGTACACGATTCTTGCACGGCAACTTGATCGGTTCTGTACCTAGCACGGATAGCACCATAGTTGAAATCTCGTTTTAAATGTTATTTTTTAATCTGTTTGTCTGTTAGGATGTGTCTGTTGTCAGTCTGTTTTGTTTGGTTGTTTATTTGTCTTTGTTTGTCTTTCTTTAATATTTCATTTAGTTTTAATTTATTTTGTATTTTATTTGTAATTGAAATTTGTTTTGTTTTATGTATTTGTTTGGTAGGTTGTCTGTTTGCTTGTTGGGTTGTGTGTTTGTTGGGGTGTTTGTCTGTTTTTCCAAACATGGGTACATCATACATTGACATTGCCATGGTTACGGGTCTGTGACCCGTGACGTCATGGCAGACATCCTTTCACGTAGACTTAAAAAAAGAAGAAAAAGTTCTTTTTTATTTAGGGGCGGGGGTGGTAGAAAAGACGACCTGGTATTGGAAACGTGGTCTCTTAATTATGAAGTTGTGCTGCTAAAGAGAGGTCTCAACAAAACATGTTTATAGAAAGAAAAACAACAACCTAAACGCTGATTTGGTCATTCGCATGAACGTTAATTTTGACAACAATCACGTCTTTTATAAACAAACCTTCAAAGGGTGAGCCGGACGCTTCACTAAGACGGACGTTGATTATTTCTCCATTTTGATGACGCTTTTAATAAATGCGTGCAACATCCATTACGACATTCATTAACGTAAGAGCATGGCAAATAAAGAAGTGCCGTGGTTCTAATATCACAGCTTTGTAGGGGAGAATTTCGTGATGAATCTGATTTTAGCGGGGAAACGCCCCTTCCGGGCAAACATTACATCATCTCATTAATAAGCCTAAAATCACTGCCGTGTCCAGTGGTAAATAATGATGACACCTGTTCATTTAATTACGTATTTACAATAACGTTCCAACTGAGATATGGGGGGTACCAATCCATAATGGAAACAGCATAACGGGAGGCCGAGAGACCCCCCCCCCCTATTTATTTTGGCCGGGGAACGTCAAAGATGACAGCCCCGATAATTTATTTCTTTCACACTTGTTGTACTTAGCACGTGTAGAATTAAAGATAATATTGTAGGTCGGTGGAAGTCAACTGCGTTATTTTGCAGTCACATATTTGCATAATGACCATGTATTTTAAAAGAATAATCGAATAATTCCACCGTAAATTGGTACATAAAAAAGCTGAGATATGTACCCATTCCTGTATTACATGTAACCACCACTGATCTCTTTATAAAGACTGGATAGCGGATATGCATACAACATTCACACAGTAGACTTTGCATATTGACCAATCCGCCCCCGGTCTCACGAAGATGGCCGCGTATAATACGAACGTTCTACGCGTAAATACGCGCGCGTTGTATCGACAGTTGACGCGCATTTTGGTCACGTACACATATTATGATGTTCTAAAAGGAACACATTTCCGTAGTGATTATTATTTCAAAAACGCCGAAAAAGTGATTTGCGGCATTATAAAAGTAACCACTACGTTAGAAAAATTGTAGTAAACCTTGGTCAGTTGGTCAGTGGTGGTGGCCAAAATATAAGTCAAGTGAGCCGCGACGTTACAAAAGAAATCAAGCTGTCTATAAAGACGGCAACTTGTCCTTTGTAGATCCTTAGCCGGTCTCACCAATATGGCGTCAAATTCGTACATTGTGCGGCTCTTTATTAGCTATCCAGTCTTTATATAGAGATCAGTGCATGTAACACACTGGTGTCTTTAGTCTGGTTCCCTGACCTGACAACTCTGACGTACCGAAGGTCAGGTAGCCGCCAATGTCACGTGACCAAAACGGGATAAATTCCTTCCGTTTCCGAAAACGTCCGACGTCTGTCTTCCGAATACGTTCCATTGACATTCGGATATTATCGTTGACGTTCGCGATGGTCGAGTGTTTCCGGGAGAAAAATATGGTTCTAAGGTAAACAACAGAATGCACGCCTTTGTTGTCGATCCAGAAATGTTTCAGTTTTGCATTATATCGAAGCTCGCATTGGCAAAAAACAACAACACCAGACGAAATAACCAATGTCACTATAAAGCCACTGCAGGCGCGCTTAGCAAAGTTCAACCAAATAAACAGAAACTCAATGGTGATCTAGCCCCATAAATGTGGCCAATTTACTGGATTGTACCTCCGTAAATAAGGGCTACACTTGGAACATGTACCCGAAAATGTAGAACTTTGTCAAATTTTGATTTTTCACATTTGGACTATATTTGTAGTTTATTTAAGCTTTAGAAGCATACTCACCCTATAGCGATAGAGAAGAGGTCCTGCATTTTTCAGACGTCTATTTTTCGTGTGGAAACCATATCGACGAACGGACATTTAACGAAAGGAGGCACACTTGAAATAAATAATACAACTATTAATTTTTCTAACATTTACAAAGTGATAGTTTGAAGTTTTAACGATAACAGGAATACAAAGGTAGCCTAGGGTCTACCATTTACAAGTCAAGTCAAGTACAACAGAATGTCTGGACACAATTCTGTTTTGAGGGACCGCTGCGAGTGTTTTTCCAAAGCTCCGAATCAATGTAGGCCTATCACAGTTGCTTCGTTTGTATGCATTGAAAGGGAATTACTAAAATGTACCCAAAATATAAAGTAGGGCCTTCATTGCAGTTCTGTTTGTAATTTCTTTATCTGGAAGGTTTATTATGTCTTATGTGTTATACCGTTGTAGGCTATGGGTTCACACAATCACTATTTATAATGACAAAACAAAACAAATTAACGTGTAGGCCAACCGACATTATAATGGTAATCAGAAACGATTGAGGAAGTTGAACGTTGAAAAAAGACTTCCTTATAAGCGTGGCTGCTATTATTATTCCACTTTGCCAATTCTCAGAGTCGCTCATTTCAGTTTCCTTATTAATGCATGAACGGGATATTCAGCACTAGAACTTGGCCGATGAGTGTTGTGTTAATGCAAGGCAGATTACATTTGGGGCAATATCAAGCGTATGACTGCGAAACACAGCGTGGTTCTTTCCATTTTGATTGAGATTATCTTCATCTGTCACTTCAGATGTTACCATGATGTTCAGGGATCATCTTGGCACATTCCTGGTCGTCTTCGTTGTCTTCAACCTCAAGGAAGGTGGGGTAAATTCTTCAGTTTGAGTTCTGACAAGTAGGCACAGGGCCTACCAGGAAGTTGGCGGTTGCGCACTCATGTGTGCCTACATGTATAGGCCTTCATACATGTTGACCTGCATGAGTTGCGTGCACTGTAAAAATTAAACATTAAAGCTGAATCCATTGTTATTTGCATTTTGTTATCATGAGGCATAATTATGTTACTGGGATTACTATGCCCTCGTAAAGGCTTGCTTTAGAATTTACCAGCAAAAGACGGAGACTAGTGAAAACCACGCACAGCTAGCACAGCTAGTGAAAGTTATCTTTGAACTTTAATTGGACTTTATTACATCTCTTAATTTACATGAGTACAAGGTAATAAGCAGGAGGCAGGTTTTATTGTGCGAAGACAGAGAATTTATAATATCACTAAAATTGAGCATGAAGTCATCATAAGAAGCCTTGGGAGGCCTGTAAGTGACGCAAGTGACATGTTTTGTTGATGATTCAGAGTCTATTCCGACAAAGAGAGATTCAATTGAATCATTCGAATAAATTAAATCTTGCCTGACCACAAATTTTACACTATCATGAATATATAGGGCAACACCTCCACCAAGTTTTTGGGATCTATTATTTGTAATGAGTGTATAGCAAGGCAAGGAGAACATATCATATTCGGAAAGTGAGTTATATAGTTTACCGCCGGGTTTGGTTGTATATTTTTGGCCTATACTTTTTAAATTTTGTGATGACTATTTTTCACACTACAGGACTTTCTCTTGATTTGCGTGGCCCCGGAATTACAACGAGTCAGAGTTCTATTCCGCGCACTGGTTTTGAAGCCTCGAAGGCTGTGGATCGAAATATTAATACTTTATCACACACAGGTTAGTGCTATTCAATATCTCACGAAAAGAAACCGTCCTCTCAGCAGGTAAATAGCGGTCCTCTTAAAGACAGAACAAGTACGGGGCTCATCTTTTTAAAAAATAATAATGATAACAATAATAACCCATTTAAAGTATAATTGTTTAGTTGACAAATTCCAGTGTCAAGTTGAATTAAGTTTAAAATGTGTATTCCATGCTGAAATGTGGGCCTACTTTTAAACGTACTTTCGTAATATCCAACAGGAGTGTCCAAGGACTCAAAACCGTAACCTCAGTCAAAATAGGCTTTGGAAGGTTCTCATAATGAAATAGAAGTTATTTTGCAATAGTCGTTGATAAAAATGTGTCGGCGTAAAATGTATTTATTTGTCGGCCAGTGACCCGGAGTGTGCGTGTTTCACTAAACACTGCGGCGTGTTACGTTCAGGTGGGTAACGATGGCAATTCATTTGGACTTAAACAGATATCGGAGAAAGCACCTGGAGATTTCTGCTGCTTGAGGAAAATCATTCTGCTGGTGGGGTAGCCAGGAGGTTGGGGGAAATAAGGGTGTGAACCCCCCCCCCCCCCCCTTCCCCAAAATAGTTTGTAACGAGTGCCCTTTTTCACAAGTGCGCTTTTTTCAAAGCGCGTTTTTCTAACGAGTACCCTTTTTGGAACTTCGCGTGAATGTCGGCAATAAAGCCGGCAAAGTACGCCATTTTGTCTTTGAGCTTCCGGACCCCTCCGCGACCCTTCTAGGGGCGTTTTACAGGGGGGTTGCCTTTTCTCTGGCTATATATTTGACAAAATATTTTCTAATCGCAATCACCCCGAGAAACTTTCATGTTGGAATTTTATCTTGGCATTCCACAAGAAAAAATGAGTTGGTAAAAACGAATTTGACTTACGACCTTTCACGACTCTGTTCGATCACGTTTGTTTGTACATCGCGTACTTGCGTGAGAACCAAAATGATAACGATGCAAAGATTTATCTACCTACATCCGATGGATTCCAGATTCGTTCGGGCATGCTTGAATACATTTTCTGTTCATTTTAGATTTGTTTTTCCATATTATTTTAGATTTTGTTTGTAAATGAGAATGAGTCCTTCAAGCTTATTCAAAAAAAGTTGTGTGTCCCAAAAGAATTTTTTGTCTGCTGTTTAAGTTTCAGTTTTTACCCAATGATCGCCACAAGATTATTTCATTAATTTTCATTTTTGTACGAGTGCTCTGAGTTCCACAAGTCCACATTTATTTTAGATTTTCGGAAGTGAGAGATACATTTTTGGCACTATATTTCTTTTTCACGTCATACTGTTTTTCAGTTTCCATAAATTGAAATGCTAGTAATAATTTTACAGGCATTTTCCAAGGGTGATTTTCGTATGAAATTAATGTACCAAAAACAATTTTGAAAACTCCGGCTTTTGCACGTTAATTCGAGGGATCGGGAAGCGCACCACCAGTGGTAAACTTTCAGGCTATATATTGGCGCCACGAAAAGCGCCACCAATTGTCCCATAATGCCCATGATCGTCTACTTTGAACAGCACCCCCATACGAAGACGGTGTCCAGATTCCATCCCCTTCTGCGTTTCATGCTTTACGGACACAGGATGATCGGTGAAAAAAACAACCTGTCTACCACGGATCGAGAGTCCTTTTTTCATGCTCGCTCCGCCCCCCCCCCCCAATAAAAAGTACCTTGCTACGCCACTGTGGTTATTAGAAAATAGGCCTAGGCTATACACAGAAAAAAACACGTGAATTTCTTTTCATTCACACAGCGTTTGGTACCCTAGTGCAACATACGAACCCCTTTTTCTTTTCATCCATGTAGGGTATAACACTCCAGAGCAACTTACGAACCCCTGGTGGAAAGTGGATCTGGGAGCTGTCTACTGCTTGAGGAAAATCACTCTGGTTAACAGAATAGATGATGATGACGACAATGGCAAGTGCTTTGGGTTTTCAAAGGATTGGGTATGTGGTTGGTGTAACGGGGTCGGGTCATAAGTCTCAAATTGCCTGATAGCCAATGATATGACTTATTATAGCCGTGGTTTTCTAAGGTAGAGTAGATCATTTGCATCCAAAAAGTAACTGACGATATTATTGTTGGAAAACTTACTTGGGTTAAAGATAGTAATGGTACTAAAACACTTGTATTATATATTTTTTAACATTTATTTACTTCGACATTTCTGTCGCGGGTTGTGGAAAAGGTTACATACATAACCCATATAAAAATTCACAATCGCGTTAAAATATCAAAACAGGAAAATGTATATAAAATCATGGAAAAAAATGTATGAACATAATGCAAAACACACAAAACTAAACAAGCACGAACCAAGATCAAATCAAATAAAAAAATTCAAATAAAAAATGCGACACAGTTCAAGGTTGACACTCACATGTACAAAGTTAATTTACAAAGTAGGACGTAAAAATATAAATCAATTTGACAAGATTCGAGAAACGCAGAAAGAAAGAAATTACGTGTAGTAGCAAACTAACTAAAATCGGCTGGTGCAATTAAAAAAATATTGGGGTAGGATAAAGTAAAAACTGAAATTAAAACATACTTCCAAAGAATAATAATCACAAAAAGAATACAAAAATTAAAATTAAACGAAATAATTAAACAGCAAATGTAATATAAATGTGTAAATCAAAAGCTAGAAAATAAAATTAGTTAAAATAAAAACTATAAAATAGTTAACAACGAAAACGGGTACACTAAAAAAAAAATACACGATAAAACAGTTTTGAAACCCGGGGCTAAGTTCAATAATCCATGAGTGAAGACTTTAAAATACTTAAGGAGGCTCTTTGAGTGATATCACCTGGAGTGGCATTCCAATCATTGGCAGTGCGAACAAAATATGAATTCATAAAATAGTCAGTTTTAGCAAAGGGAACCCTGACTTTCAAAGCGTGGTCATTTCGGGAAATTCTGTTAGGAGGACTGAATTTACAAAGGCTACTGGCATCAATGAAGTTGATTATTATTGTATAGGCTATAGCAAGTCTCAAGTACTGTCGTCTATTTTCTAGTGAAGTCCATCCTAACAGTTGCAGTAAGACATTGTATCTGAAATCTCCGTGTCCCTGCAAACCATTCTGGCACAACGTTTTTGAACGCGCTCAAGCGTGGCACAGTGGAAACTCCTATAAGGATCCCAAGCCACGCTTCAAAGTCATGTTGCGGCCGGATTAGTGATTCGTAGAGCCGTGATTTTTATTTGGCCATCCATTTCCATAGATGCGTCAAGTTACGCATTTTTGGAAATTTACGTCAGTAGTTGGTTTGTAATTCGGCTAATCCGTAAATGGGTGCGCGCAGACGTTGACCCGACGCACACGCGCGCGCGCGGTTACTATTGGTCAGTTCAGTGCGTGACATGGCGTAGCTGCAATCGGCTGAATGAGAATGTGTCCCTGACGCTGATTTGGAATGCAAATTTTCAAAATATGACTAGGCAACTTTTCTCGGAACTGAGCGAAAAGTTTATCAGGATAGTCTTCAGATTTTGAGCACTTTTGTTGCTTTATACGAGAAGCAAAATGCACAAATGACAATCATCTACCGTACCTTACAAATTACTGACATTAATTTTCATTTGACGTACACGCTAGCTTAACAGTTTGAGGGGAGTAAAGACATTAATAATGACCATTATAGTAGCTTAGACCAGATGAAGTCATAGACATCAGAATGTCTGGGCTTGTCATTTCCATCTTATTCCTTTTTTTCATAGGACGACAGTCGTAATGGCATTTATAGCATTTTGCAAACAAAATCTTCTCTAATTGCAGCTCGTCGATTGAACGGTAGTGTAATTCGTGCTGGTTTGAGCTCCAATCACTTGCAGAATGACCCAGCGGTAGGACGGGTTGCGTACGCTGACGCTATAAGCGGAGCCGTGATTGATTTCCTACCAGACCCCTACGTCACTGCACGATACGTCAGCGTGGATATCCCTAGAAGTGGTGTGGTTAACGGGCTAGATACCATACTTAACTTGGTTGAAGTCATGATTGAAGAAGTTACCATGGATACAATCAAGACTGGCACACCATCAAGTGATAAAGGTGAGAAACAGGACAATGACCACGCTAAACAAATGTAAACATTTAAAAGTATAAAGAAAGGTTTATATTTGCAATTAGTCATATCAATCCTTAAAGGCATTTGAAAAGTTATGACAATATTGACTGCACTGAACAAATCAATAGAATAATCGAAATACAGTGCTTTGTCAGTAGTCAAACTACTTTTCATATATTTTTAACTGGCAATGTCATCTTGTATGATTTTGTACTTTGTTTTGATCTTAGTTGAAACTTTAGACCCATCCTATCTTTACCATATATGTAGCTCTCGGCAAACATTCAATGATGAGGGGTATTTTCTTATAGCAGTATTTCACAGTTCATCAGCATTTCTTGTATGTTTTCATCTGGAAATATAAGAAAATTAAGATATGAAAATAATACAAATAATGTTCCCCTTTCATATTGTCGTTGTTGGGCATCTGTGGAGAGTTTTCTACTTAATCATACATGTATTATTCCCTGCAGGTAAAAAAGTCGTTGGTTCCGTTGGCAACTCAGACGCTTGTCATTATGATATTGTTGTTGGGCCTAACATTGGCAAATATCTTGCCCCACGTGGCATAATCATAAGACTGATTTCAGTAAATGAGATTATTGCCTCTTATTGCACAAAATGAATTCTTCTTTCTTTTCCATTAATATTGAAGCCCTTCAGTTGACTGATCTCCCAAGCAGCCAGAGCTCCACTGCTTCAAGGCGGTATGCTTCGAGAGCTGTGGATGGATCTTCAATGTATGATTATAATGGCGGCCACATTAGCAGTACAAGTAAGACAGATCGCCGACTTCCATTTTGATATGACCAAATTAAAATAAAATTTGAGATGTAAGATTCATTCATTCAGTTTAACTAAAGAACAAATAGTCTGAACAACACGACCATTGATGCCCAATATCACTGATAAACTCAATCACAATTATGAAATTGTATTGATATGGTACACTTTCTAAATAAACAAAGAGTTATTTTAATTCCTTGTATCCCTTAGTATTGTATGTATATTTCATTCCAAAGATAATGCACTATATGGTGCAATCCCCGAACCATCAACCCTTCTGCCATCAACTACTTGTTTTGTTCCGTTAAAGTTACTTGTATAAGCTAACGTCCATAGCGTCACCACTAATTCAATATCCTTGCAATATTCCTAAAACCAGTTGTTTTCAATCAAAAGTGTGAGTTTTTCCCGTCACGACCATACTTTATCTGGATCCATTACCTGACTATTTTTCTTTCAGATCAAAACCTGAATCCCTGGTGGAAGATAGATCTGACTTCTGTTCACTGCATTGGGAAAATTGCCATCAGGAATCCAGATCATCTCCTACGTAAGCATCAATATGAAGCGTAGGAGTGAGTTGTGTGGCACTGACACCAGTGTTGCTAGCCTGAGCATATATTTGAATGAAGTCTTCATTTGATATTACCATCCAAATTAAGGCCCCAATGAACACTGACGCAAACATTACTCAATAGGCTAAAATGGGTGTTCTCAAATTGCACAGTCAAATCCAACTAAAATATTTACCCAAGCAAATTAAATTCTGTGCTTTAATTTCTTTTCTTTACTTTCAGACGACACTAGATTACGATTGCAAGGTGCTGTTGTCCGTGCTGGCCTGGTTGCCACGCCCACAGCAAATCCGACGTGTGGTTCACCAGTAACCCAGTATCAAGCCTTAATCAATGATTGGATTGAATTCACCTGCGATCCCTCCAGACTCGCTCGGTATGTTAGCGTTGATATTCCAAGACGGACGCATCTTGCACTGGCTGAAGTAATGGTATGGCCATGTGAACTCCATCCAGCAGGTAATGTGTGTTGTTTTAACTTGAGCTGTGCTACTGAATAAGAAAAATCCCGCTTCACAATTTGCAAACAGATGAATACAGTTTCCTTGACTCATAATTGTTTTGAATTACCAGCGGCACACCAAAGGGAAATGGGTAAAGCCAACAACAAAAATGTCATTATATTTAGGGGCATCATGGTCCAAGGTCAAAGTAATACAGTACAAAATAATACTGAATATGTATTTATTAGTTTAAACATTTTCTTTTTTCAGTGGGTAATGACCCACCACCGATGTTCAAATTTAAACTGGTGCAAAAATTAATATTTTTTTGCTGATAAAACACCGCAGTAAAACATGTTTTGCTCTGTACCTGTTCCTTGCAGCCCTCAACTTGACAGACAAACCCAGCACTCAAAGCTCAACAGAAGTTGGTTCTTTCGCTGGTAATGCCATAGACAATCTTCCAGGGGAACCGTACTGCAGCCGGACATGTAAGTCAGTTACATTACTTCCACAGCTTTACCAAACTTCATCAATTCTAGAAACCTTTATCTTTATTACAACATCTATGTTAATCACCCTGTCTTCGTTCAAGTAGTTCTTTATTGAACATGGTATGTTATGAGTCCTATGTGGATGCTTTCAGATTAGGTCATTTATGCTATGTGTACCACTACCATGGTCCAGTGGTTACGGTGTTTGACTCATTGACGATGGTTCATGGGTTCGAACCCTGCCAAGAACATGGTGTTTGTGCCCTTGGGCAATTAAGACTACAATTGTCCCTCTTCACCCAGGAGTATGAATGGGTATCCTGTGAGGGTAGAGGACCAAATTTGCGCTGATATTGGCTGCCACGATTGTTGATACAATTGTTGAGATTGTTGATACAATGGAAAGCGTATAAACATTACAATAATTATTATTATTACCCGCACTGATCGGGCTTGCTTTCATTTTAAAAAAACATCTCAGAGTCATAAACCAAATAACAATAAAACTTTCGGTTTTTTGCATTAGTTGAAGACTTGAACCCATGGTGGAGGGTGGATCTTGGATCAAGTCAGTGTCTTGGAAAAATCCAAGTTCGGCCCTCCGTTAGTGGTAAGATTTGTTTTATTACTTGAACTTTCCAAGTGAATTTATTAACACTGGTGAATTAGAACTGCAGAGTTATATTTTGGGTCTGAAAGGTATGCATTGTTTGTGAATTCTTTTGTTTTTGTTTCTCAAGTTCTAATGTAAATATAATTTAATTAAACCTTATTTCTATTTGTTTCCCTTAAATGATCATTGCAAATAGAATATTACAGAATGTTGTAAGAACGTTAATATAACAATCAATTAATGATTCATAGAGGTTTAAAAAATACACTTTTTTTAAATGAAGGACCCAGTTTACAGGGTGGTGTTGTAAAGGCTGGGCTGAGCGACAATCATACCAATAATGTAATGTGCGGAACTCCAGTAAGTCAAGTCCAAGCGGAAGCCGACGACTTCGCAGAGATTACTTGCGATTCGCCCGTACTTGCCCGGTATGTCAGCGTCGATATCCCTGGAATGGCGAGACTCGGACTATGCGAAGTGACGGTGATTAAATGTGATTTCCAGCTAACAGGTATGCCTCAGCTTTACCTTATGTTCTTGAAAACACCGTGAATGGCCATGGTTTGACCAAACAAAGTGTCCAGATCAAACCTCAGATGAGAATAATTAAATAAGGCATAACTTAGCAAAGTTTTGACCAAATACGAAGTTTAGTTTATATTTTTGACAGGCAGCAGCATTGATTTTACTCTGGTCACAAATCCTGCTCTCATTGGTGAAACTGGAGACAACGATGCAACCATGACAGCGTACAAAGGTCCTGATGACATCACAGCCAGTGCCTCGTTCGGCCGCCAACTCACAACAGGAGGGAATAGCGGGGAACTTCCCTCGGGATCTATGGTATCGTTTGATCCGTCCACAGGATGTGCAGCCAGATTGATCCTGAGATTACCAGAGGAGGGTGGGATTGACAGAACAGGCGTCTTCTACTCTGAGGCGATCAGCAGTAACATGACTACCAGGATACAGACCGTCATTTTACCGAAGGATGGTAAGGAAACAGTGGTTCCCTTTTATTTGCTTTTTTTGTTTAAACAAGAATTCTTGAGATATTGCTTTGCATGTGTTATGGCGATTTATTTTTCCTGCCTTTTCAGAAAGCGCCGTTCATATACGTCCCGTTGTGCTGACACAAACAGCAAGCATCGGAGACTCTGTGGTGCTGCAAATGCGTGACGTAAACTCACCAAACAGCAACTACAGATGGCGACGTGATAGGGGTGACGTCATTGGTACTTGGAATGACCTTCTGAGTGTATCAATATCGGATGTCACTCAGGCTGATGAAGGAGTATACAGCTGCTTTGCCTTAGATCAAGAAGAGGAGCAACTGCATGGAATCATGAGGCTTATAGTTCGAGGTATGTCGGAGAGTAGACTATCTGGGCTTCAATAAACAATAGTGGGCGTGTTCGTTCATTATTTACAAATCAACAAACAAATGAGAAAACAAACAAACGATTTTTGTTCAATTTTGAAGATTCAAAATGTGAAAGGCTTTCACTTTTTTTCAATACTAGATTGCCCTTCTGGACATTGGGATCCACCTTCATGTCTGAAGACCTGTCGTCGATGCTACAATGGCGGTGTTTGTGATGACGAGTCTGGTACCTGTGTCTGTGCTCCAGGGTTCAGCGGAGACAATTGCGAGCAAGGTAAATAGTTGTCAGTCTTTTAATTTGTTGAAATACAGTAGCGTTATAGGGCCACTCTCTCAGTAACATAAACACTGAACAATTATGGTAGACAGAATACAAATGAAAAAGTTCCCTTCAGTTTTTTTGTATCATCTGTAAGCCCATGAGGAAAAATCTGACTAATAAAATGAAACGTACCAGAATTAAGATATTATATAAAAGTGGAAAAAAAATGTGTCATCTTGGCGAGTTTTTTTGCAGTCCATGGCCGTAATGTCTTTGGTAAGACTGCTGATCAGAGGTGTTCCAATAGCACCGATCCACACCACGAGGTTTGCCGAGGGCGCTTGTTCTGTCTTCCTGATCCTTATGGATGCTCGTGTGCTGCAGGTTACATGGGACTTGACTGTATGCTAGGTATTGTAGCTTGGCTTGTTTCAGTAATTTGTTTACATAAAGATAGTTCAGTTGTTATCAAAGTATTATAATTTTTTCATGGGAAAATCTTTTTGAAAGTGTATCACCCTTTATTTGTTTTCTTCAGAGTGTGCTGAAGGAACATTTGGTGCTGACTGTAAGCAGACATGTCACTGTGCATCGGGAGGAACCTGCAGTATAGATACAGGAGAATGTAGCAATGGTGAGTGTGTCTGGCGTTGGTGAAATCCATATCATTTTAGAGTTCATTATCATTGAAATAGGTCTGGATTAGCCAGTTACACAAAAATCAATTTGTTTAATTTGCTTTTATTTGAATTTTCATCTTTATTGTTTCTTTTAATATAATTTTCCAGGGTGTGAGGCACCGTTCTTTGGAAGTAACTGCCAGTGCACAAGTAAGAGACATTCCAAAATTAAATTAATCGAAAATAAAACAACGCTACGGTGTTTTACATTTCAAAATTAATGCAGAGATCTTAGGCATTGCTAGAACATCCTCACTGTGATACATAAGCTCTGGATTGTTCAAAACTCATCAAATGTTACTTAAACTATCGATTTTATTTAATGCGGCAAGGAAATATCAATTTGAATGCCTTTTCTTCTTCTTCCCAATTATAGTTTTTGTTATTTAACTCCTATCGTTGTACTTGTACTTGTAATTAATTGTAACTGTAATTGTAATTGTAATTGTAATTGTTCTTTATTACAGTGGGGGTCTCCACTCGACAAGCTTATGCTTTTTGGAGACCTCCATCCATCCATACACAATAATTCAAATGTTAAGTAATATTATATGTACATGTTTGTGTTGGGAAAAATTAAAGATTTGATTGATTGATTGATTGATGCATTTCACCCATTTTCATCATATTTGTATCATTTCATCAGCTCAAAATGGCGTACTTGGGCTTGCGGTGACGTCAGGCGATCCTCATCAACTGTTTGTTGCCTGGCAACCAGATCCTTGCTCTTCTGGCTACGAATTGACAACCAGGGATGAGTGTGAAGACATTGTATCTCAGGAATCGATACCAGAAACAACTTACCATTTCATAACTGGCTTAGAGTCCACACTGAACTACACAGTATTCATTCGGCCGTTGTACCCTGGTGATGTGAAGGGACCTGTGGTGACCTATCCACAAACAGCAACACTTAGTGAGCTTTTGTAACTTTCATAATTACATAGAATTAATTCATTCCGCAAAGACAAGTAGCTCAGTATCCACAATGAATGATACATTTTACAGATTTAAAGTTACTTTTCGAAAGACATCGGTTTTACGTCATCCCTTAAGTTGCATGTAATTTGTAAAAACAATTATATATACTATTATTTCAGAGCCAACTGAAGCCCCAACTAAAGTGAATTGTACCTCAGTGACGTCAACCAGCCTGAGTTTTTCATGGAGTAAGCCACCTTGTGGAAGCCGAGGTGGTATCATCACAGGCTACACGTACATACTGACTGAAGTAGGCCCACCATCTACAGAAGTCGTTCAGTCAGTGACATCAGAGGAATCGGTGACCATCCAGGGTTTATCCCCGCTCACTGAGTACAGTTTTCAGGTTGCTGCCAACACCAACGCGGGAGCCGGACCGTACAGTCAAGCTCAAGTGAAAACGACCCTCAAAGGTTAAAACATTATCAAAATATCTTTGCAAGTAACTTTCATTTGGCGTACCCTCAAAATATGTGTTAATAGCAATTCTTATTATCTTTCCAAATGTTGTATTCTCCCGCCTTTTTTTGTTTGAAATTGAGGAAGGTGTCTGTATTTTTCAAACATGCTTTGCCTTTCTCCTCGGACCTTGGAATTGTCCAGATCTTACAAAATCGTAAATGAAACTTCGTGAAATGAAAAGCAATTTTTGCTTGACAGATCTAGGTCCTCTTAGGCTATCAACTTGAAGAAATACATTCTTTCGTTAACTAAGGCTTAATGGCAACTGCCTGTGATTGTTTATCAACGTAATTATTTAACCATGCTGTTTGAAATTACAGCATGTCTGCCATAACAACCTTTCTTTTGAATTCTTCAGTATACGTGTGTTTCCGGTGAAGAAATGTCGGGAGTAATTTAAACAAGATCTTTGTTAAATTACGTGACCACCAAAACCAAAAGATATCATATCTAAGATAAAGTTTTCTAACTTTTCTCCAAACTGTCTTTGTAATAGCGCCCCCAATGGATGTAGAGCCCGCCCCTGACTCCTCGGCAGTGGTAGGCGGTTCAGTAGCAGCTGCTGTAATCCTGATTCTGACGGTTATAATTGTCGTCATTGTGCTGTTCAAAAGGTACATCGAAATCATAATTGCTTAAAGGGAATGTACATCATTTGCTTTTGCTGTAATTTTCAGAAATGGATGGAATTGGGGGGTTGGAAATATATAGCAAATATAGTTACACTGACTTTTTTGAGGTTTTGGGTTCGAAAAGGCTATAAAAACCAAGAAAAACAATCATTTTCCTGTAGTCTGGTTCCCTGACTCCATTTAAGAAGAAACAGAGCAGTTTACATATATTGGGGAATTGTAAGGTCAGGGAACCAGTCTAGCTGGCTTGTACCCGTTCATAGGTGTGTAATCGATTGCAAACAAGTGCGATGGTCAACTGGGGCCAGTATTTGAAAAAAAGCCAGTTTTTTCTAACGCTGATCGGCCGATCAGCGTTGGAAATTGATACAAAAAAACCACTTTTCTTGAAAATGACAGTATACCAGGTGCCATGATTTTACAGGATGCTTTTCACTGTCATTCACTAACAGTCCAGCAAGGTATTTCAAAAGATTCGGTAGTTTTATTTTTTGATGTTTGCAAATGTTGCATTTTCCCTTTAAAGACTGAAATCATTCGCGAAAAATCTGGTTTTCTCTGTCGGCGTTGATTAGAAAGTTAGCAGTATCTTTCCCAGGAAGATAATACAAATTTCATTTTGATATTGTTTATAATATTCAAGTAATATTCCCATATTTTTTTTCTAAAATAAAGATGGCAATCACTTTTGATTTGATAACCCTTGAACTAATTTACAGAAGACGCCGTCGAAAGAACCAGCCTTCTGGCCTCAGCGGAGATACTTCTCTTCAACAGAGCAAAGCTTTCGAAGCAGGTGGGTTTTTTTGTCACAGCTATTAATTTTCAAATTGATTTGAATCTAATTCCGACTTGGTTGAAAGCAAAGCCCATTATTGGCCGTGACTAGGGACTAAAAGCCTTTGCAAAATTTCAAAATCTGCTAAACCAAAAATAGCTAAGCACGAAAGGACCTCAGCAGAAATAATGTGACAAACAACTTGCATAGCGTGAAATGCTGTGTGGAATCTTTTCCCTAACTGAAGGCCAATATTTAGGCTTAGAAAGTTTTGCTAACAGATGTGTGTGACCTTGAATTTATTTCATGTTTTGAAACCTGTCGGATGATGTTTTCTATTTAGATGTGGACTATCAGGTTCCAGAACCTACTGCGGAACCGGCCCCGTACACGAGCCTTGGCGATGGTGTAGTCACGATATCTTCCGCCCATCCCATTGCACAGAACCCAAGTACATCACAGGATGTGGATGATTATGAGGTTTCCTTATCCTCAGCCGAACCTCACGCGTACACATACGTAGACGCTGACATCATGAAGAAGTCGTCTGCACCGCAAACTGAACGAAAACCGAATCCCAAACCGCCTCTGAAACCGCACGCCGCCAACGACGCAACGTATGAGGTTCCAGATTCTGCTGTGTACGCATCCGTGGACGAGGGTAAAGAGAAGTCTTCCGCACCGTCCGTCGCACGCAAACCGATGCCCAAACCTCATCCGATACCATCCGTCTCGCAACCAGCTGCGGATGAATATGTGCAACAGCAGTTTTTCCAACACTTTTTCAGCCAGCTTTCGGTTCGTGCTGATGAGCTCGCAGAATACATCCGCAAGAAGGAGCAGGCTGACCAATATGGCTTTCCTGCGGATTTCAAGGTAAGTGAAAATCACGATGTGCTGCTAATAACCAAGACGAAGTACCCAGCATTTGGTGTATCTAAAAAAAAAAAACACTACTTGTTGAGTTTTTTCAGTCACTATTAGTAGGTAAGTTTGCAGGTATACAGTGGAATTGGTGTCTTCTGCGAAGAAGTGTGGGCCGGAAACGAACCAGTGTTGAGAATTCTTCTCGGCGTGTCGTATACATACACTCTTCCTTCGTCCGGTCAGAAAAAAAGCGATCGCGTAGGAATTCGCAGGAACTGGGGACACCAAAAGTTGGAAAACGAATGTTGTGATTAAAATTACGATGTCTTATTTCTGGATGCTAGATATAGTGTCTTATTATTCTATTTTCAGACCCTTCCAGATGGTCAGTTAGGTCCAGCGACTGTGGCTTTGAAACCACAAAACAAAACCAAGAATCGTAATGCCGATATCGTCGTCTGTAAGTATTAGTTGACATTTCGACGGCTATTTGATGCTGTAAGCTCCTTTGGTTAGAAAGCAGAAACATAAGATTCGTAAGAATACATTACACACTTCTAGAACTGATCTGACTTTTTTTTTAATCCTTTCCTTTTGGTCAAATGTCTTTCGTGTTTCAATAGAAAATACGCTTTGCTTCTTCATTTTTTTGGACAGTTGGTATTCCACTCAATTATATGAAACAGGCCACATTTAATTTCAAGCCACATTGTCAAAAAAATCAAACCGCATTTTTCCCGATGTCGTTGTTCATAGATGACCATTCTCGTGTCGTGTTGGAGCCATTGCCGAATGATCCCGATTCTGATTACATAAACGCTTGCTACATTGATGTAAGTAATAAGTACCATTTTTCATGAAAATAATTATTACTGTACACGTTTCCTAAATACGAAATTGATCAGTTTGCTGTTTTACACAATGCTCTCGACGTGCAATTTACTATTTTTTTAAATTTAAAAGAATCCCAATTTGAGTGAGCTTCAAGGTGCATCAAAACAAAATTAATACTAAAATGTTTACAACCAAAATTGTTCATTCTTCTTTAAAGGGTTATTTGGAGAAGGACAAGTACATTGCCAGTCAAGGTAATTTAAATTGAAATCTGCTTGCCTTTAGGCCAAAAAAAAACTGAAAAAATGAAAAAGGTTTTTTTTCAATGAAAGATGTCTCAGAACCGCCAAACTCACTGGTTTGACTGGAATCCTGCTGCTGCACAATTTTAACGTGTTTTTAGATTGGGTAATGGTCGAGAATAAGCTTTATGTGGCCTCTCTGGACTCCCATATATTTCCACTAAGTTTAGTCGGGCACCATTTGCAGTCATCAGCCGACATTTGAAGCAAAAAAATCAGGTAAAAAAAAAAAACCGCGTCGCCGCACCACTTTTTGGGCAAGCTCCATACCAGAAACCGGAGACTTTTTTGGGGGGCCTTAGGCTTTAGAACTTGTTTATTTTTAAGTAATTGTATGTTCAAAAATATATAGCAGTACAAGCAACCAAAAGTATATTCAATTGCTTAAGACGCTGATTATCTGTTGTCTAAAAGGACCAACCGAATCGACGGTAGGAGATTTCTGGCGTATGGTGTGGCAGATGAAGGTGGATAACATCATCATGCTGAACAATCCGGTAGAAAACGGCGAGGTAACGTGGGCCATACTTCTTGCAAATAATCTCAATGTCTTAGAATGCAATTTGTTTGTAAGGAGGACTAAATGTCTTCTTAGAGAATGTTGATAGGTCTAATGTAATTTAGTATTGTAATTTGTCTAGTGTAATTTTTCAAACGTGCGTGGAATGTATAATGTAAAAAGGATAATTTTTTTTTCATTCCATTTTATGTGTCATATAAGGTGAAGTGTCACCACTACTGGCCGGATACCGGATTCAGAACGTATTCTGACATCGCAGTCAGCACTGTAGAGAAAGAGGACGTGTTCTTGGACTACACCATTCGTGTGTTTCAGATAGACAAGGTATTGCTCTTTTGGTTTCTGTATCCTTATTGGTGTCCTGACTCCTGAAATCCCTTTGCGAGGATTGGTGTTATCAAAGGCCGGTTCCTCTTTTGCCGAAGAATTGATTCATGAAAAGGTCGTTTTAACGGGGCTGTGAAAAGTACTCAGAAACTGATTCTAAACTACTCTTTAAAGATGACTTGCTTTTAAACTTTTTTTAGCAATTTCATGTCATCAGTTTAGGTCAATTAAAGCAGAAAAATGCTTAATCGTCATACCTTATGTTTATATCACATTCAGGTGTTTAGTGCAGAAAGTAACAGGCTGGTGAAGCAGTTTCATTTCAAGACCTGGCCAGATATGGAAGCACCAGAACACCCGACTACAGTGCTCAACTTCATGCAAGTAGTGAACGCTGAACGTAACAAAGGACGCACCGTTGTACATTGCAGGTAGGAACTGTGATTATGTGCCATGAGTGATAGTCAACAGCTAAACTGCTTGATGACGTGTCTCCTTTTTCTTGTATCAGGATCCGACTTACGTTAAGTCTGAGTTGGAAATGTTGCTGTGGAATATTTTCTATGTCTTGGTGTCGCTTAAATTAATATTTTGCATTTCTTTTAATTAGAGTTGAAATTTAACCAATTTGGAGAATTGACCGACATCCATGTAGGCCAATGTCTAGAATTATACTTGACACTTGCCATTTTGACACTTGCCATTGTCTTTGATTTTTTCATAGTAATGGCATTGGCCGCACAGGAACCTACATCGCCCTGGACTCCATGCTTGATCAGATGCGCCAAGAGGGACAAGTTGATGTCCTTGGCTTCATCTATCGAATGAGACAAAAACGAAACAAGATGGTGCAAACACCGGTAAGTTCTGATACATTTGTTTTTAATGGTGGGATACACATTCCAATGAATGGGATGATAAAGATGTAAATTAACATGGTGATTTCTTCTTGTTTGAAACGTGGGCCTAATTAATATACCTGAGAAGTCAGATAACTAAGCAAAGACTTGAAGCTAGGTGGAATTGCTCCAGTTGACTAAATCACATCTGACAGAAGGAGACCAGTGGTGTTTATAGTCCATATAGAGGGCGCTTCATTTTCACACTATCAATTCTCGATCAGTTGTGTCTATTGTGATTGATAACATGAAATTATTTCATCGATGTTTATGTTTTAGGCGCAATACCGATTCATATTCGAAGCTCTGCTGGCTGCGTCTAAGGAAGATGACACGTCTTAAGAGAACGTAGGGAATGGCGCCAAGAAGGCGAAGAAACAGGTGGATGCAAAACTGACTGAAAAATAAACCTCAATGACCTGAGTTGACCAATGAGAGGCTAACATTTTACATGATAGAAAACAATACACTTTGTTTATACCCGACTAACTCTGGGTATTTGCTGTTGTTTTTGTTGTTGTTTTTTCAAGTTGTGTGTGTGGTTTTTGTTTGCTTAAAATTGTACACATATACAATGTACGCTTTATTCACTTATCATTTATCCAAGATATCATTTAATAAAAATATGTAATTTACGATAATACAGTAAACAGTGATGCATCCTTAATTACATAATTATTGTGAATAATAAGAATTGAATGAATGGTGTTAAGAAAACAAAGAAACAGTTGGATTTAAACTTACTATTAATGATTTGAGTGGTTTCTGATTACGACCAAATTTAACGAGAAAAAACGGTAACCTGTCTATTTAGTGAACAATGTTAGTTGATATCTTTGAACTTTGTTATATCCTGTTTGATATATAATAAATATAAGGTATACCTTAGATCTGCTGCTTTATATACTCATAAATAAATATACCACATTGAGTCATCTATTAATTGTATATACTCAGAAAAAGTGTACTGCATTTATTTTATTAATTGTAAGCGCAGTAAATGTTCTTGTCCATTGCTAATACATTTCTTAATTGTGTATTGAACAACCATTTAGCAATAGGTGTTAGTTGATATTTCATTGGAACTTTGTTCCATGTTTGACATAAAATACACGTGACGTATATCGTAAACCTACTCCTTTATATACTCAGAAAAAATGATACCACATTGAATTTAGCTGCTAATTGTATATACTCTGAAAAGCGTACTGCATTTATTTTATTAATTGTAAGCGAAGTCAAACGTTTTTCCCACTGCTCATACAATTTATAATTGTGTAGTGTATAATCATTTATCGTTTTGTGTAAGTTGATTTTTTTTATTGGAACTTTGTTTAAGATATATATTAAATATATATGCACGTTCAGTATAGCATAGATGTACTGCTTTATATATTAAAATAGAGAATACCACATTGAATTTATAGCTACTATTTTGGAGTGCTGTGGCCCAGTGGTTAAGGGCATTGGATTCGTGGTCTGCGGGTAATTCTGCAGGTTGTGGGTTCGAGTCCAGCCTGGGGTCATGGTGCGTGTGCCCTTGGGCAAGGCACTTTGTCACTCATTGCTTCTCTCCACCCAGGAGTAAATGGGTACCTGTGAGGGCAGAGACGGTTATTGTGATTAAATTAGCTTGCGCCTAACAGGCTGCATCGAGCTGTATACTCCCCAGGGAGCTGAGATGGTATTTGGAATGTTTCATGGGCCTAATGAGCAGGGGTAATAATAATGGTGAAGCTCCTTGAGTGCCAGTCCTGATAGATACGTGCGCTTTATAAATACCCCCTATTATCATTACTACTAATTGTATATACTCAGAAAATGTGTACTGCGTTAATTTTGCTAATTGTAATCGAAGTAAAACCCTTTTCCCATTGTTATTACCATATAAGTAATTTTGTATTATATATGTGCATTTTTTATAATTGAGCAGTAGTTAAAAGTGCAGATTTTTTTCAGTGCGTCAGGACATCGTAAAATAATGTTAATGTACGCTTAATTTTTTTTTTGAATTTTCCTGTCATGTGACTTTATTAGCAAATAGTTATCTCACAAATGATCCAGGCCGGAAGTAACAGTCGAGTCAGGGTACTAGTTAGTTAAATATTTGGGTCTGCTTTATATTAATAATTATGGTGTTTATGTGAAAATGCAGTTTGTGTTCCATTTAACCCCATTTTCAAATTTCGTTTTGCCTTTTTCAAGGGTATTTTGGTCCTTTTTATGGTAATGCTACTTTCCATAATCATGAACAAATTAATGTGTGATGTCATTTCAGGCAGAAACCTCAATGTTACAGCTGTTTCAGCACCAAAAGTTGCCAGAATTTTGGATATTTTGCTGTCGTAAATGTTCTATTCTTTGGTGACTCGTAAATGTTGTGTCAGTACACAACAGTAGGCCAGTGAGCAAACTTTTCTCACAAACGTTTTCAATGAACGATTTTTTGGGTCACAATTTGAGCAGAAAACCCTTAAACTGAAGAATGTCTTCCTGAAATGAAATCACAGCAACAGCGCCCTCGGGTGTCCGGAAAAGTGTGGACAATTTGAAATGTTTATAATAAAGTGCACTTTTCAATCAAATTAGCCAAAAATGCTGTCAAATAGTTTTCATATACAAAATTGTGCACAAACTGTGTTCCTAAGAAGAAAAAAAATCGCCCTTTAAGGATTGAGGTTTAAAATGTGTGTATTTTATTGATTATGTTGGTACAAAATAATGGTAAATAATAATGTTATAAAACTGTGTAGCTTATCCAGCCAAGCTTCTTGGACATTTCAAGGGTGTTTGACGAAGCCCGTATCATGTAAAGAAAGCAAGAGATGTGGAATCCTCTGACTGTGGTACAAGAGACCGTTTCACGGATCCCGCCATATTTGTGATGACGTGGAAATCCTTGGCGGCATTTCACTGGAGATACATCCCATCATGCCATTGTATCCTGAGCATGATGGGACGTATTTTCAATGGAATCCCCCCAAAGGTTAAACCAGGGTTTGGCCTGAACGGCATGTCCGCTTCCCAACTGCGGGTAAAAATAGTGGCGGACTAGTAAATACCGTTCCAAAAGTAGTCCACCTGGCGAGTCAAAATTATTGTAAATATAATAACAGGAATACAACTTTTCCGTGTATCCGCGGATTTCTGCGTTTAAAAAAAAAAGCCGATCCGGTACTGACGTGCATTTGGCTTGTTTCATGGCGTTGCGCCGTAGAATCTTGCGCAGATATCGTTAGCGTATAAATTAAAGGAAGAACAAATTTTACAAAAACCAAGTGATCGGTTGACGTTACAACGATAAAAGAAATACAAAAGTGAACGGTTGGTCTACCATTTACAAGAGAATGTCTAGACAAAATTCTGTTTTTCAAAAGCTATACGAATCAATGTTGGCCACAGTTGCATCGTGCATGGAAAGGGAATTACTGAAATGTACCCAAAACACAAAGTCTATTATAAAGTAGGGCCTGCATTGTAGGTCTATTTATATATTGGTATTACGTAGGCCTATGGCTTCTCACAATCACTATTTATATAAGACAAAATAAAATTAAAATAAACGTGTAGGCCTATCGACTTTGTGATGGCAATAAGCAACGATTGAGGAAGTTGAACGTTGAAAAAATATGACTTTCCTGGTAAGCGTGGCTGCTGTTGTTATTATTCCACTGGAATTGATGCATGGATAGGACATTCAGCACTAGAACTTGGCCGATGAGTGTTGTGTTAATGCCAGGCAGAGTACATTTGGGGCAATATCGAACGTATGACAGCGAAGAACTGCGTCGCTCTATCCATTTTGATAGGAATTATCTTCATCTTTCACTGGGAGATGTAACCATGATGTTCAGGGATCATCTTGTCACATTCCTGGTCGTCTTCGTTGCCTTCAACCTCAAGGAAGGTGGGGTAAATTCTTCAATTTTAGTTCAGACAAGTAGGCACAGGGCCTACCAGGAAGTTGGCGGTTTCGTGCTCAATCCATGTACATGTAAACCTATGTGCATGTTGGCCTACATGAATTATGTGCACTGTAAAAATTAAACATTAAAGCTCCATTGTTATATGCATGTTGTTATAGGCATAATTATGTTACTGGGATTACTATGCCCTCGTAAAGGCCTTAGGTTTGCTTAAGAATTTGGCCGTAGGGAACCGAGACGATAGTGAAGACCTCGTACAGCTAATACATAAGACTCATAGTAAAAGAAACCATCATAATGTCCTTACTTTTCCTCGGAAAGTGAGGTATAAAGTTCACCGTATACAGGAATGCAACTTTTGCGTCTATCCGCGAATTTCCGCGTTTTTAAAATGCCCGTCTTAAAAAAATAATCTGATACTGACGCGCATTTGGCTAGTTTCATGCCGTTGCGCCGTAGAATCTTGCGCCGATATCGTTAGCGTATACATTAAAGGAAGAACATCGCCTGGCCCTGCTTGAGCTTGTTGTATAGGTAAATAAAAGCATAACAAAGTACAGGGCACAACCTCTGTACCATACGCATTCTCCAGCATACAGTCTGGCCTTTTTAATGAATGTGCTTTTCGTTATAGCGCCCTTTACTTACGCTGGGTTAGTAGTTTGGTTCCGTATTTTTTTTTTATTACATTTTTATTTACTGGTATTAATCAATAATTTATTTAATTTACAGGGGCGTAGCCAGGTAATTTTGATTGGGGGTAAACCTTTCTTGAAAAGGGCACTCTGTACATCCGTGCTGAAACGTAGACACTTTTTCTTCGGGCAATATGCCTCCGTAAAATCGGATGGGGGGGAGGCGCTGGTTAAAATTGACGATTATGCACACTAACGGACAATACATGTAGGCCTATATGGTGCAGGATAGGTGCGGCGGAAATTATACAGACGAACGGACATTTAACGAAAGGAGGCACACTTGAAATAAATAATACAACTTTTATTTTTCCAACATTTACAAAGTGATAGTTTGAAGTTTTAACGATAACAGGAATACAAAGGTAGCCTAGGGTCTACCATTTACAAGTCAAGTCAAGTACAACAGAATGTCTGGACATAATTCTGTTTCGAGGGACCGCTGTGTGTGTTTTTCCAAAGCTCCGAATCAATGTTGGCCTATCACAGTTGCTTCGTTTGTATGCATTGAAAAGGGAATTACTGAAATGTACCCAAAATACAAAGTAGGGCCTACATTGCAGTTCTATTTGTACTTTCTGCATCTGGAAGGTTTCTTATGTCTTGTGTGTTATATTGTTGTAGGCTATGGGTTCCCCCCAACACTATTTATATGACAAAACAAAACAAATTAACGTGTAGGCTAACCGATTTTGTGATGGCAATAAGCAACGATTGAGGAAGTTGAACGTTAAAAAAATATGACTTCCTGGTAAGCGTGGCTGTTGTTCCACCTGTACTATTTTGATTTGGAAACTCTCAGAGTCGGTCTTTTTTGTTTGTTCATTGTTTGTTCATTGATGCATGCATATGACATTCAGCACTAGAACTTGGTCGATGAGTGTTGTGTTAATGCCAGGCAGAGTACATTTCGGGGCAATATCGAACGTATGACAGCGAAGAACTGCGTCGCTCTATCAATTTTGATAGGAATTATCTTCATCTGTCACTGGGAGATGTAACCATGATGTTCAGGGATCATCTTGTCACATTCCTGGTCGTCTTCGTTGCCTTCAACCTCAAGGAAGGTGGGGTAAATTTTTCAGTTTGAGTTCAGACAAAATAGGCGTATAAGGCCTACCAGGAAGTTGGCGGTTTCGTGCTCAATCCATGTACATGTAAACCTATGTACATGTTGGCCTACATGAATTATGTGCACTGTAAAAATAGCTCCATTGTTATATGCATTTTGTTATAGGCATAATTATGTTACTGGGATTACTATGCCCTCGTAAAGGCCTAAGGCTTGCTTAAGAATTTGGCCGCAGGGGACGGAGACTAGTGAAACCACGTACAGCTGGTACATAAGAATCATAGTAAAAGAAACCATAATTTCCTTACTTTTCCTCGGAAAGTGAGGTATAAAGTTCACCGTAATTCAGGAATGCAACTTTTCCGTGTATCCGCGATTTTAAAATGCCCGTCTTAAATAATCTGATACTGACGCGGATTTTGGCTTGTTTTATGCCGTTGCGCCGTAGAATCTTGCACCGATATCGTTAGCGTATAAATTAAAGGAAGAACATCGCCTGGCCCTGCTTGAGCTTGTTGTATAGGTAAATAAAAGCATAACAAAGTACAGGGCACAACCTCTGTACCATACGCATTCTCCAGCATACAGTCTGGCCTTTTTAATGAATATGCTTTTCGTTATAGCGCCCTGTACTTACGCTGGGTTAGTAGTTTGGTTCCGTATTTTTTTTTTTTTATTAAATTTTGGTTTACTTGTATTAATCAGTAATATATTTAATTATCAGAGTCGGTCGTTTTAGTTTGTTTTAGTTTGTTCATTGATACATTAATGGGATATTCAGCACTAGTACTTTGCCGCCGAGTGTTGTGTTAATGCAAGGCAGATTACATTTGGAGCAATATCGAACGTATGACTGCGAAACACAGAGTGGTTCTTTCCATTTTGATTGGGATTATCTTCATCTGTCACTTCAGACGTTACCATGATGACCAGGGATCATCTTGTCACATTCCTGGTCGTCTTTGTTGCCTTCAACCTCAAGGAAGGTGGGGTAAATTCTTCAGTTTGAGTTCAGACCAGTAGGCATAGGGCCTACCAGGAAGTTGGCGGTTTCGTGCTCAATCCATGTACATGTAAACCTATGTGCATGTTGGCCTACATGAATTATGTGCACTGTAAAAATTAAACATTAAAGCTCCATTGTTATATGCATTTTGTTATAGGCATAATTATGTTACTGGGATTACTATGCCCTCGTAAAGGCCTTAGGCTTGCTTAAGAATTTGGCCGTAGGGAACTGAGACTAGTGATGACCACGTACGGCTAGTACATAAGACTCATAGTAAAATGTCCTTACTTTTCCTCGGAAAGTGAGGTATAAAATTTACCGCCGGGTTTGGTTATATATTTATTTTGGCCTACTTTTTGGCTGTTTCGGCACTTTTGCCGAAACAGCTTTTGTTTTCGTTAAGATTTTTGTTTTTTTCTTTTATTTTTTTTTCTTCTTTTTCAGCCATTCCCCATAGCATTTGTACACGTTTTTACGGGAAGGCACTTTGGGCAATAAAATAAATCCGCTTGACTTTATACTCGGCACACACTTAGACCAGCATCTGAAGATGTGCCCCGAAGATTAACGTCATGTTGACGTGATCGACTAATTTATTATAGAATTTTGAATATTTAATTTTTCCCATAGACTTTGTACACAGACATCACAAAAAATTGTCGATTTTCAAAGGGCATTTTTTACTCTTTGCCAGTAATTCATTTGCACCAATCTTTGTCCAAGCAAAGACCTTAATTCAAACAACATTGTGTAATGATGACGTCATCATGACGTCATCCGGTGTGTATTTATAGGCAATTAAATTGTGACACTTTTAATATTTAAAAATGCATAAGAAATCAACCGTACGCGTCCGCAGCATTCTGTTACTGTCAAGTGGTAGAGTAGGTTGAGGTTTTTATTTCATTCAGTGTGCGTGAAATCACGTGACCCTTGCTTCCGGTCGTAAAAGGCCAAAACCGGAAGTGGCTTATTATTTGAAAATGGTAATAGATATAAACTTGCTTTTAACGGTGTTATTGGCTAAAAGTATTCTTCAAATCATCTACCAATGACGTCATGCAATCTTCGAGCGCCTTCTAGCGACAGGTAAAAAATTTGCAAAAATGTATTTTGAATAGATGTCTGTGGCGAAGTTTGTCGGAATCGCCTAAATATTGGTGTATATGATGACCTTGACCCACTTAAGACGTGTGCGAAGTTTTAGGCGAATGACGTCATCAGACCGGAAGTTATAATAAAAAGACCCTTTTTCATTTGAAAATTCCTGAAAAATCAACCATGGCAGTTTTTATGTTAGTTTTTACTTTAATTGTCGATTTAAGGGTAGGTCTAAAACATTTCAAAGCTTCAAGGCAATAAGCAAACTCGGACATGCCCTGCGCACGCTTAAAACTTCAGGTTGACAATACCTCTGCTCTAAAACATGCACAGAACGTCTATATGTACATACACGTACGTTACGCACATACTGTACATCGTATGTCAGTCAGCCTGCAGAGCACGTGTTGCCGAGGTCAAATCCTGTCCACATCACAGTGACCGTTTTAGCCGACTTTCGGCTAACTTTGACAGATTTTATGTTCATGCATGCGCATAGTCCGGGACGTATAATAAAAAATTATAATGCCGAAACAGCCCTATGTTTGTCCACAAACATATGTCTAGTTAAATGTTGTGATTATTAATTTCCACACTGCAGGGCTTTCTCTTGATCTGCGTGGCCCCGGAATTACAACGTATCAGAGTTCTGACTCAGAACCAGGTTTTGAAGCCTCAAAGGCTGTGGATCGAGATATTGGTACCGCATCACACACAGGTTAGTGTTATTTAACATCTCCTGAAAAGAACCGTTCTGTCAACAGGTTAATAGCGGTCCTGGATTGGACATTTCGGAGACATCCCCATAGACTTGTGCACAATATTTTCAAACTTAAATGTGCCCTAACCCAATATTCCCTTATTCTTTTTCCACGAATTTCGGTATGTTTACTAATTAGACCACGAGCAACAAAAATAACCTAATTGCGACACCAAATGTTGCCTGTAAAGGGGGGCTGTGACATTAGGGAGACATGAAAATGTCTCCCTAATGACCGGTGTCTCCCACCGTTCGAAGAAATTACGAATACTGAATTAATAATGCTATAATAGGGCGACTTTCCCATAGACTTGTGCAAAAACCTAAACTGTCGCCTAACCCAAGTTTGCCTGATACTTTTTTCCACAAAAGTTGGTATTTAGGTTAATTGGACGACAAAGAATCGATCTGGATGGGTTGCGACATTACATTTCCTTGTCCTAAGGGTCGTTTTAACAATAGGGCGACACCAAATTGTCACCCCAATAGGGTGTGTCGCCCTAATCGAGACGACACTTGAGAAATCTGTCGCCCTATTGCAGCAGTGGTAAATTTAACCTATTAAAAGTATAATGGTGTAGTTGACAAATTCCAGCGTCAAGTTGAATTAAGTTTAAATTGTTTATTCCATGCTGAAACGTGGGATTACTTTCAAACTTACGAGTGCCCTTTTTTTCACAAATGCCCTTTTTTCAAGAGCGAGCTTTTTCGATTTTTCTTTTTTGGAACGTCGTACGAAAGTCCTCAATAGAGTCTAAAAGTGCGCCATTTTGTCTTTGAGCTTCTGGACCTGGCCTTCCGCGACCCTTACTATGACCCTTTCTCATGCTATATTTTTGATAGAAACATTTCTAACCGAAATAACCCCAAGAAACATTCATGTTGGAATTTTATCTCGGCATTCCACAAGAAAATATGTAGAAAAATTTGTTGGAGATGGGAACAAACGAATTTTACTTACGACTTTCACGACATTGTTCGGGCTTGCTTGAATTGAGTATTTAACGAACTATAGGTTTTCTTGGCCAATTTCACCAAATTTCATTCAAATTCACGCCTGGCTCATTCAGTTTTGATCGAAATTTCACCCTAAAAGGGCAGGGTTGTTTTGACCATCTCTCAGCCGGGGGTCTTGGCTATCGAGTGTCAAAACATTTTGAAACTCGGTACATGCATGGAGCAACTCATCATAAACGTACCCAACGAAAATTATGACTATAGGTCAAAGGGTTTTGGAATTATGGCTAATTAATTATTCACATGTAGAATGGTAATACCGCTCTGGTATCAAAATATGTGAAAGGCTCGAGGCTAGAAAGTCATTACAGCTCGGGTTGCGAAAAAAAAAATCCCAAGGCTATCGCGGAAAAAGTCGAGGGGGCGGATTCCGCCCCGGCCCTTTTAGGGTTAAAGAGCACGCAGATCGTCATTCGACAATTAAAAAGAATCATTCAATTTCAGTTACTTTGTTACATTATACATTTTACAGACATAAAGAGTTTGAGAAAAAAAATGGACCTCAGAAAAAAATAGAAAATAAAACAATTAAAAGCATCTTATTAATTTGAATGACCAAATAAAACGATGAAAATTACTGCCCATAAACGAATAAGAAAAGAAAAACGTCATACGTCGTATGCCCAGCGACGTTCGCTAATTTGAAGGCGTCAACTGTCAAAGGATGTCAAACACTTAATGTAAGAATGCTGAAAGTTTAAGTCTTGAATGCACCGAAACGAAATAAAATAAAAACGGAAACAAACATTAGGAACAAAATATTGAGAACCAACAAAATTGAAATTGAATGCCCCAACAATGAAATAAAACCCCAGTTTGATGCGATGTGTCAAAATCATGCGAAATTGAATAGCCAATAATGCAAATGATCACAATAATTATGAAATTGGCCGGGAAAACCTACACGTATTTGTTTTACATTCACGTAGGGTATTTCACTATAGAGCAACGTACGATCCCATGGTGGAAAGTGGATCTGGGAGCTGTCTACTGCTTGAGGAAAATCACTCTGGTCAACCGAATAGGCACTAGTATCAACAATGGCAAGTGCTTGATGTTTTTCAAAGGACTTGGTCTCGAATTGCCTGATAGCCAATGATGTGACTTATTATCGCCGGGGCTTGCTATTTCTTAGCCATTTAAGGTAGAGTAGATCATTTGCAGCTATCCAAAAAGTAACTGACGAAATTATTGTTGGAAAGCTTACTTGGTTTAAAGATAGTAATGGCACTACACTCCCTGTGAAATTGTTCTTTCGGGCATGCTGTCATTTTGAAGAAAACAGTAATAATAATAATTAAAAAAATTGCATTCACTATGCGCATATACCAAAAAATGTTCAAATGCGCATTACAAAACCTGAACAATAGCAAAAATATGAAATTAACGTACAAGTTCGAATTAATATCTTAGAAAACACTGTAAAAACAATGAAACTTAAAATTACAAAAACAAGACCTACATTTAAAATAGATTATAGTAAAACCTTATACCAATGCCTTTGTAAAAAGAAAAGAGACTGAACAGACTGAATCTCAGGCGGTAGCTGGTTCCATAAGCTGGGAGCGGCTTGTGCAAATGCACGATCCCCCATAGTCTTTTGCATTCTCCCAGATGGATAATCTAAAAGCAAGCGCCCATTGGATCGCAGGGAATACTTGGAATGGACCTCAACTTTCAACATATCTATAATGTATCTGGGAGCAAGACCATGAAGAGCCTTGAAGAATTTTAAAGTGAATACGAGATTGTATAGGCAACCAATGTAACTGATAAAGTAGAGGAGTAACATGGTTCCACGATGGTTTGCCACAAACAAGCCTTGCTGCAGCATTCTGAACTCGTTGAAGCTTAACTAATTGTGAATTTGGTAAGTCATAATGTAGGCCGTTGCAATAATCAAGGCGACTGGTTATGAAAGCATGCACTAAAGTAATCAATGCATCTCTTGACAAGTATTTCCTAATTCTTCTGATATTGTGAATGTGATAAAAAGTAGTGGAGCATGTGGTAGTAATCTGCTTATGCATACTCAATTTTGAGTCGAACCAGCAACCTAAGTTACGAACTTGTAATGAAGGTGATATAGTACAGTCTCCCACATTGATACCAGATATAGTCAGTTTAGATAATTGTTGTTGACTACCAATAATGATAAATTCAGTTTTGGCATCGTTTATCATAAGTTTATCTTGTAGCATCCATAGTCGTATATCCCTTACACAGTTTTCCATGGCAGTCACCACTTGCTCTTGGTTATCTGAACTACAAAGTTTAAATGACAAGTGTAATTGGGTGTCGTCGGCATAGCAGTGAGTGTTAGGAAGATGTTGTACTACTATGTCGAATAGTTTAGATGAATAAATACTAAAAAGGAGTGGTCCCAAACATGATCCCTGTGGGACTCCACAATTCAATTTGAACTCATCAGAAAATTCTCCATTAAATAAAACACGTTGACTCCTACCGGTTAGATAAGACTTAAACAGTTTAAAGCTGCACCAGATATCCCAATTTTAGACTTAACCGGCGGTTGAGTAAAATGATCAACGGTATCAAAAGCAGCACTAAGATCAAAGAGTACAAGTTAAGTAACATGTTGATTATTCATCTTCATAAACATATCATTCTTCACTTTCAGAAAGGCAGATTCTTTACTATGATTTTTTTCTGTAGGCTGACTGAAGTAGTAGATACAATGAGTTAACAGTCATATGGTCATGGATTTGTTCAAACACAGCTGTTTCAGTTAACTTTGATATGTATTGGAGATTACTAATAGGCCGAGAATTCTGTAAAGTTGTGGAATCTAAATTGTTTCTTTTCAATATAGGAAGAACAAGGGCTTCCTTCCAATCAGTTGCGAATATGCCTGTTTCTAAAGACAGATTGATGATCCTAGTAATAACAGGCACAAGAACATCCAAACAATCGACAACCAACTGAGTAGGCATAGGGTCCAAAGAACAAGACTTTTTTAGCCTTTATCAATGAGAGCTCGCACATTATGCTCAGTAAGTGGTGAGAATTGGTCAAGTGTTACAAGTGTCTGCCCAGGTGTGTAAATATCATTGTTATCCGGCGCCTTTGAATGACTATTTTTGTCAGATACTGTGCGCCTTACAAATGCTTTGTTATTATTATTATTATCAGGCACAGATTGTAAGTTACAAGAATCAAGCCTTGCATGAATGTCAGTTATCTTTTGCATGAAGAACCGGCCCATGGCATTAGCCAAATAACGGGCATTGTTAGAGTTAGATGTAACAATATTAGCTTGCGGTCTCACCAGCTTATTTACAGCGTTGAAAAGATGTTTAGAATTACAACTGTTCTCCTCAATAAAATTAGTATTAAATTCTTGAGGAGCTTTGTTCATTAGGTAGGTGGTATGGTTTCTGCGTGTCTTATAAGTCTCCAGATCCATAATATTACCAGTATTTAACCATTTCTTCTCTGCCTTTCCACGCAAACTCTTCGCAGTTTTAATGCCGGGATTAAACCAAGGTACAAGTGGTCTAACTGTGACGTTCTTAGTTTGAAGAGGAGCATGACAATTAAAGGCCATTTCAAACATGCGTTGGAACGACGCACACGCGCGCGGTTGCTATATTTTGTCTGTTCAGTGCGTGACATCGCGTAGTTGCAATCGGCTGAATGACAATGTGTGACATTATGTGTTCAGGAAGCTGATTTCGGGCGAAATTCAAAAAATGACTCAACAACTTTTCAATTGAAACCGAGATCCTAGAATATTGTTTACTCAGAATATACAGCATTCACAGAGCTGAAAACTTCATCAGGTAAGTTTTTCAGCATCCGTCTTCAGATTTTGAGCACCTTTGTCGCTTCAAACGAAAAGAATTCACAAATGACAAATGATCTACCCTACCTTAATAACAACTGAATTTTCACTTGACTTACGGCTTACTTAACAGTTCGGCGGGGGGGGGGGGGGGGGTTAGAGACATTGATAATGGCCATTATAGTAGCTCGGGCCAGAGAAACTCAAAACAAGTCATTTGCATGTCTGGGCTTGTCGTTTCAATCATATTCCTATTTTTTTCATAGTACAGTACATGTAATTCCTTTGATTGCTTGATGTTTATTAGTATTTGCATAAATTTGGGGTCAAAGGTGTGGCAGTCCCTGTTGCACACGACCTGTAAAATTGTCCGCGCCAGTATCATTAAACTTGACTTGGCATGTACTTTGCGTTACATAATCACTCTTGGAGAGAGAAGGCGTTAAGAATGTGTCATGAATTTGCAAAATCCTACACCAGATGTTTCCCAAAAATTGGACACCCACATTTATAGAAGGACTCATATGCAAAATGCTATGAATGCCTATCCATTTCATCTAAGTGTATGGGTTGCACTTTTGTATTTGAAAACATAAACGTACACAAACCAACATGTTATTTGTAAACCACATTCACTTCAGTTTATTCTTAATTGTATTTTACATAACAGTCGTAATGCCGTTTAGAGCCTTTTGCAAACAAAATCTTCTCTAATTGCAGTTCGTCGATTGCACGGTAGTGTAATTCGTGCTGGTTTGAGCTCCAATCACCTGCAGAATGACCCAGCGGTAGGACGGGTTGCGTACGCTGACGCTGTAAGCGGAGCGGTGATTGATTTCCTACCGGACCCCTACGTCACTGCACGCTACGTCAGCGTGGATATCCCTAGAAGTGGTGTGGTTAACGGGATACAAACCATACTCAACTTGGTTGAAGTCATGATTGAGGAAGTTACCATGGATACAATCAAGACTGACACACCATCAAGTGATAAAAGTGAGAAACAGGACAATGACCACGCTAAACAAATGTAAACACTTAAAAGTATAAAGGAAGGTTTATATTTGCAATTAGTCATATCAGAGGCATTTGACAAGTTATGACAATATTGACTGCCTGATCAAATCAATAGAATAATCGAAATACAGTGCTTTGTCAGTAGTCAAACTACTTTTCATATATTTTTAACTGGCAATGTCATCTTGTATGATTTTGTACTTTGTTTTGATCTTAGTTGAAACTTTAGACCCATCCTATCTTTACCATATATGTAGCTCTCGGCAAACATTCAATAATGAGGGGTATTTTCTTATAGCAGTATTTCACAGTATATCAGCATTTCTTGTATGTTTTCATCTGGAAATATAAGAAAATTAAGATATGAAATAATACAAACAATGTTCCCCTTTCATATTGTCGTTGTTGGGCATCTGTGGAGAGTTTTCTACTTAATCATACATGTATTATTCCCTGCAGGTAAAAAAAAAGTTGGTTCCGTTGGCAGCTCAGACGCTTGTCATTATGATATTGTTGTTGGGCCTAACGTTGGCAAATATCTTGCCCCAAACGTTGCATAATCATAAGACTGATTCATTAATGAGGTCATTGTCTCTCATTGCACAAAACGAATGGCTTCACTGTATTTCTTTTCCATTAATCTTGAAGCCCTGCAGTTGACTGGTCTCCCAAGCAGCCAGAGCTCCACTCTTGGAAATCTGGATGCTTCGAGAGCTGTGGATGGATCTTCAATGTATGGTTATAGGAGCGGCCACATTAGCAGTACAAGTAAGACAGATCGCCGACTTCCATTTTAATATGACCAAATTAAAATAAAAATTGACACGACAGATTCATTCATTCAGTTTAACTAAAGAACAGTTGAACTAGTCTGAACAGGGACCATTGATGCCCAATATCACTGATAAACTCAATCACAGTTATGAAATTGTATTGATATGGTACACTTTCTCAACAAAGAGATAATTTAATCCTTTGTATCCCTTGGTATTGTATATAGATTTCATTGGAAAGATAATGCGCTGTATGATGCAATCTCTGTGCCATCAACGCTTCTGTCATCATCTACCTGTTCCTTCACATTCATTTGTACGTTAACATCCATAGCGTCACCACTAATTCCACAACTTTGTATTTACCTGGTCTGGCACATCTTTGATGACAGTTTTTACAAACTTTTGTCTAGATCAGGACAACATTTCTTTTTTAAATAGACTTTTAGTTATTGTCCGAAGATATAAAAATAACCTAAAACCAGTATCAATCAAAAGTGTGTATTTTTCGTCACGACCATACTTTATCTGGATCCATTACCTGACTATTTTTCTTGCAGATCTAGACCAGAATCCCTGGTGGAAGATAGATCTGACTTCTGTTCACTGCATTGGGAAAATCGCCATCAGGAATCCAGATCATCTTGCACGTAAGCATCAAGATGAAGCGTGGAAGTGAGTTGTGTGGAACTGAAATCAGTACTGCTAGCCTGAGCTTATATTTGGATGAAATCTTCATTTGATATCATCATCCAAATTAAGGCCCCAATGAACGCTGACGCAAACATTACTCTAAAAATGGGTGTCCGTAAACTAAACAGTCCTATCCAATTAAAACATTTACTCAGGTAAAATTAAATTCTGTACTTTAATTTCTTTTCTTTAATTTCAGACGACGTTAGATTACGTTTGCAAGGTGCTTTTGTCCGTGCTGGCCTGAGTGATGCACATCTTGATAACCCGACGTGTGGTTCTAACGTTACCCTGTATCAAGCCTTAATCAATGATTGGATTGAATTCACCTGTGATCCCTACAGACTCGCTCGATATGTTAGCGTCGATATCGATACTTCTAGTCAAAAGTATCTTTCACTGGCTGAAGTGATGGTATGGCCATGTGATCTCCACCCAGAAGGTAAAGTTTGGCTTAATTATAATGTGTTTAGTTTCCATTTGTCAATATAACATTATCTCTGTCGTGTTCTTATGTCAACATCCATTCACAATCTTTGTGAATATTTTTTTTTTTTGTGATTTGATATTCATCCAGTAGTTAAATACAAATGGTGGGACCTCACCAAAACAACCAATGTCTCCGATGAACCAAAATTTTCCGCGATGAACCTTGTTGGTCCTTTTTTTCTGGTCAAAATGTTTGGCGACACTCATAAAATAAGACTTTATATTAAATATTTCATAATGTTATTAATGTCATACGTTTCTCTGCTTGTATGTTTTGTTTTGTTGCAGCCCTGAACTTAACCGATAAACCCAGTAGTCAAAGCTCCACAAACGGAAGTTTCGTTGCTGGTAGAGCATTGGACAGTCTTCCAATGGAACCTTATTGCAGCCTCACAAGTAAGCCCTCATTTTTTGTTCTTGAGGATCAAACTGCCTTGAAAAAAAATGTCATTTCTGATAGGATATTAAAGGAAAAGAATCTATTTCTGCCAACAAATGAACAATAATCACATGTACTCAAGTTTAGGCTGCATGCAGCTTTGCCAAGTCGATTGCCAGTGTTTTATGATAGTGCCAGGAAAAAAGAGTTTCAAACTGAGGTTTGTGATTTTTTTCTAGTGTTAGATTGTTTTAGTGCATGGATGCCTTTCGACTCAAACCGAGGTACAATAGAGTTTATGGACAATGGTTGGAAACCTTTATGTTTAACCTGAAAAAGGTGGCACATATATATTTGGTTAAGAAACGGTTTCTTTTTGTTTCCAATTTCAAGTGTCAGACACGAATGCCTGGTGGATGGTGGATCTCGAGTCAAGTCAGTGTCTGGGACAAATCAGAGTTTGGAGCTATGCACAGGGTAAGATGATGTTAACTTCTATGCTTTGAAATACATCTGAAGAACTTCAGAATCAGACCAATTAAAAGATCTGTTTCAATACATGTGATCATCAAAATCGTCTGCAATGCAAATATGCTTGCCGGTGCTGAAGACAATATGCTTTTGATGAAAAGTTAATCGTGTACTTTCGAAGTTGGGACCGTTTAAAGTTGTGAGTGGCACAACATTTGGATTACTTCAATGCTGATTTGATTCCAATTGCTCACTACCTATCACTGCATTTACTGGTGCTCAGTTATTTTAAGTTGTTTCCGAAGGCTATATTCATATTGAAATATCTATAAAGAATTTTTTTTCTGTGAACACTTTTAAAAGTGCTAAATTATAACTTCAGATAACATAATCATTGTAATCATATAGGTTCCGATTTCCAGGATGCTGTTGTACGTGCTGGGCTAAGCGATAATTATACCGAGAATGTAGTGTGTGGTCGACAAGTCCAAGCTTCATCCGACTTTGTGGAGTTGACCTGCGATCCGCCCGTACTTGCCCGGTATGTTAGCGTCGATATCCCCGGAATGGCGAGACTCGGACTATGCGAAGTGACAGTAGCTACGTGTGATTTCAAGAAAGAAGGTAAGTTCATTTGAATGAGGAAAACCTGCTGAGACAAAACGAATTTTCTCATTAGGCAATGGTTGGTTTTGTTTGATTGACCAAGATGTTGCATGTCGTGAAAGTGGCATGTTCCATTCAAACTTGGTGGAAAATAGGAAATCATTAAACTAGCTTCCGTTTTTCCAAAGGTCTAAGATTAAGACTAGTTTCGAGCTTCTCTAGTTTCAGCGTGAGAGCACTATCAACGTGCAACAAAAATTGTAAACTTTATCCAAAGTTTCTTTTTGACCAATCACAATGAGTGCCCGACAAAGATCTGCACTTGCATGTTACGTGTCTGGTTGGAACATTCTAGTGTGGCATTGGGGAAATGCATGTTGCCAGAGTACCAGGGGCAAAGCCAGGTTTATCATCCAGGGGGCGAGTAGGGGGGGGGGGTTCCAGGCGCGGTTTTACGGGGGGGGGGGCTAGGCGGGGGCTTTAGCCCCCCCCCCCCCCCAAAGTTTTGTCTAGCCCCCCAAAAATAAATTCTGTAAAAAAAAATTTGCATTAGCAAAAAGAAGGATTGTGATGTACATGCGAACGGTCTCCCCCTAAAGAAATAGTCGTGACAAGGGTGCATTTGTAGTTAATATAGTGTGAATGATTTCAGGGTTTTATTGGCGCTCCCCATTGAAAATAAGGCATGAGGCCCCCCCCCCCCCCCTCCCCACTGATTTTCGGAGGCCTAAGTGTCTGAAGAAATAACCGGTCTACATTTCAGCACGCCTCCCTGAAAAAAATTCTGGATCCACCCTGCTAGCCCCCCTCCCCAAATATTGGTTCTAGAACCGCGCCTGGGGGGGGGGTCGCTGAATGTACTGTGGTAAGGGGTAATTTCATCCATGCTGAAAGGTAGACACAGTTTCTTCACCGGACACTTATTTTTATGGTGTAAATCGAGGACACACATGCGAAGCATCATTGTGTAATTGAGGACAGAAGTCAAATCGAGGACGTCCTCGATTAGAAAACGTGTTCAAACCAATGCCAGCTGTTGCAAAAAAAAGTTGGCATGAACAACAGATCAATGATGAGGAACAATAAGAACTCCTCGATTTACACCATATACAATTATGTATACATTTGTGGGGGGGGGGTGGACAGCATCTTCCTATGTGGGTGCTGCTCAAAGCGGAACTCAGGGTCAATGTTACATACCAGGTGGCGCTTTGTGCTCTTTACGGAACGTTAAAATAAAAAGCCACTCGTGAAATAAAGCACTTTCGTTCAACCTGGTAATCATGGTAATTAACTGATAGGAATGTGCTTTTCTCCGGTTGCCTTTTTTAATGGGCAGGGGTGTGGCCCCCCCCCCCCATCCCCACACCCCCTGTTGGCTTGTATGTAGAGCCCATGATTTTGGATAAGAGACTTAATTATCACATCCAGGGTTGGAGAGATCGGAGATGTTATCATTTAACACTCTAAATAAAGTCATCCAAGATATTATAGGAACTATTCATTATGAAGCTAAGAGGACGAGTTCTAATCTTTTCTTTTACAGTTGACGGTGTGGATTTGACTTTGGTTGTCAACCCCTCTCTACTTGGTCCAACTGGCGACAGCGATTCCGTCATTGCAGTGTACAGAGGTCCAGAGGAGATCTCATCTAATGTCTCATTCGGGCGCCAAGTCTCAACAGGAGGAGCGTCTGGCCTTCCTTCAAGCTCAGGCGAGATTGTAGATTCATCCTTGGGATGTACAGTTAAGTTGCTTAGCTTACCAGAGGAGGGAGGACTTGATAGGACAGGTGTCTTCTACGCAGAGGCGACCAGAAATGGCTTGACCACTAGAATACAGACCATAATACTCCCCAAAGATGGTGAGATTATTAATGTGTCTTGTGAATAGTCAGTATTTATTAGTGCCTGTTCATCGAAAGTCACTTTTTTTTAGCAGAGCATAAAAAAAACTAGTCTAATACCATTATCAGCAGCTCTTCTTTTTTTTTAACATTATTGGCTCTATTAAACTAATGTGGCAATCTGGCCATAATTGTCAAATTTGTAGAAATTTGATACCAGATCTGCCTAATTTGGGAGAAATAAAGTGGTATATATTACTCTTACGTTAGTTAACAGACATCTTTTATTTAATTTCAGGAGTTCATATACGTCCTGTTGTGCGAACCAAAACAGCAAGTATCGGAGACTCTGTAGTAATGGAAATGCAGAAAGCCTTGAGCTCACCGAGCGAAGACTACAGATGGAGGCGTAATGGAGGCGATGTCATCGAAACTTGGAATAACCTTCTGAGTGTATCGATTCCGAATGTCACTAAGGAGGATGAAGGAGTATACAGCTGCTTCATTGTGGATCAAGAAGTTGAACAACTGCATGGAATCATGAGGCTCATAGTTAGAGGTTTGCCAGCGATTTTACCATTATTATACCTGTGCTTGAATGAACGATTTTGGGCTTGTTTGTTCAGTATTTATTTACAAGTCAATCAACAAACATTCAAAGTGTGAAAGGCTTTCATTTTCTTCAATACTAGATTGTCCTTCCGGACGTTGGGGCCCACCATCATGTCTGGAAACCTGTCGTCGATGCTACAATGGCGGTTTATGTGATGACGAGTCTGGTACCTGTATCTGTGCTCCAGGGTTCAGTGGAGACAATTGCGAGGAAGGTAAAGAGTTGTCAGTCATTTAATTTGTTAAAACTCAGTTGAGTTGGGACCACTCCCTGAGTAACATAAACAGTGAACAATTGCATACCATTGTGGTAGCCTGTTGAGGGGTTTGAAATATAAGGTCCCTTCAGTTTCTCCTCTTTCTTTCTTTTTTTTTTGATCATCTGTTAGCCCCAAACTGTGAAACAGTTTGGGAAAGATATGGGTTTACCGGAATTGAAATATTATAATAGTGTAGCGCAATGCATTTTATAGAGGGCGCACTTTAGTTCTTTACTGGTAGCCAGCGGGGTGCGCGTGCACTCACCCAGGTTTATGGGGGCACCAGCCAATAGCGTCAGTGTATATAAGCGGCCACGCGCTCAGCCTCGCCCGCTTTCTGCTGTGGCCGGAACCCGTGCGCGGTCTCAGGAAAAGTTGCAATGTTCTAATCTCCCACTATTAACCAATCACCAATCACCTATAGTCACAGTGGAGGGAGCCTCATACTTTGTGTGAGTGTAATTGATAAATGATTCCCGCATCATAATCCAGATAATTATGTAATCTCTGAGTTTGTAAGGGAAGTGATTGAGTATAAGATCACGTAGGCGAGGCGCCTGGGTAGGCGAATAAATAATCTTCCGAAACACATATCTGGTGTCAGGTCCCCATCCTTCCCCAGTCCCCCTAGTTAGTCCGCTTGGGTTGTGTGAGCGAGAGTGCGTGTAAGGGTGATCCTTTGGTAGTCTGCTGCGGGCCTGGCGGTAAATCTCCGCCGAAACGGATCTGCGTACCCGACCGTAGAGGCTAGGCCGTTCGCCGCTACTCGCCGGGGCAGTCGTCCGAGGCAGTACCGCTACAATAGCTAAACAAAAATCGTTTTGGTGTCGTTTTTTGCAGTCCATGGCCGTAATGTCTTTGGTAAGACTGCTGATCAGAGGTGTTCCAATAGCATTGATCCACACCACGAGGCTTGCCGAGGGCATTTGTTCTGTCTTCCTGATCCTTATGGATGCTCGTGTGCTGCAGGTTACATGGGACTTGACTGCATGCAAGGTACGGTAGCTTGGATTGTATCAGTCATTTGTTTACATGGTTCAGTTGTTATCAAAGTATTAAAAATGATGTATGGAGAAGTCTTTTTAAAAATGTGGTTACACCCTTTATGTTTTTCTTCAGAGTGTGCTGAAGGAACATTTGGTGCTGACTGTAAGCAGACATGTCACTGTGCATCGGGAGGAACCTGCAGTAAAGATACAGGAGAATGCAGCAATGGTGAGTGTGTCTGTCAATGGTTCAAATAATGTATGCCAATAGGTGGCGGGCTTACTAGAGGAAAGTAGCGTTTAGCCCAACTGTGCTGACACAGTTGGCCATGCCCCAAGTATGGATAGGACACGGTTTGGCAGTGGACACAGTTTGGAAATAACGGGCTGACGTCATCCGATGAAATCATCTATTCATTTGCACACCAGTTTTAATCAGTTGCTATGTGTTACCATTCAGCACTCCAGACTCAAGAACCATTGAGTTTCGAGCACGTCGGTCGATAAGCAGGTGGAAAAAGAAATCCCAGATGTTCGCGCCCACCTACATTTTTTGTGTTCAATATCTTTGAATTTGGGCGATTCACAATGCAGTGCGCCACCAAATGTTTGCCACGGAGAGTCCATTTTTCAAGTTTACGGTCGACAAAACATGGCCCATTTGAATGAGTGTCGGTAAACAACTTGAGCTAATGTCATAGATTGGGGCATAGCGTTCTGCCGCCTTACAAAAAACACCATATTGATAATAAGAAAAGAAATGGGCAAACAGATCCTCGAATCATACGCTTACGAAACCACTGACAGGAAAATCTAACAATTTCAAATGTCCCGCGCTGGGAATTTGTCGACCATCTCCCACAATGCACTGGGGAAAAATTAACTCTCCGTGGCAAACTCTTGGTGGCGCACTGCATTGTGAATCGCCCGAATTACGTGTGATTTATCCACTGATGTAAAAAACAATTCACGTTTAACGTGTTTGGATCACATTATTGTAATCTGCTCACATTTATTGTTTGATTTCATTTCTTTCTCCAGGTTGTGAGGCACCGAATTTTGGAAGTAATTGCCAGTGCACAAGTAAGAGAGATTTAAAAAGAAAGAAAGTAATCAAGAATAAAATAACACTATGGTGTTTTTTATTTTTTAAATGCTGCAGAGAACATCCTCACTAATACAAAATCCTCAGACTGTTGAAGAATTTTCAAATGTTTCGGTTTTGCATTTTATGCAAGGAGATAATTATTTGAATTATTTTTCTTCTTGTTCCCAATGATGCGTTTTACCTTTCGCGTCATTTTTGTATCATTTCATCAGCTGAAAATGGCGTGCTTGGGCTTGAGGTGACGTCAGGCGGACCTCATCAACTGTTTGTTGCCTGGCAACCAGATCCTTGCTCTTCTGGCTACGAAGTGACAACCAGGGATGACTGTGGAAACATTGTATCTCAGGAATCGATAACAGAAACAACTTACCATTTCATAACTGGTTTAAAGTTACCGCTAAACAACAGAGTTTACATTCGGCCGTTGTATCCTGGTGATGTCAAGGGACCTGAGGTGACCTTTTCGCAAACAAGAAGTGAGTTAGAATATCATCAAAACTGGCAATTTTTTATCACATGGAACAATTTTTTTTTTTGCGCAATTAGTTCTCGTCATCAAATGTACACCAAACGTCTTTCGAAAAATATCTCGGTCAATAATGTTATAACAAGCTAGTTAGTACGAAGGTTTAAACATTTTGACATTAGTAATGTATCATATTCGTAAACAACGATTATCAACCTTAAAATTCACAGTGCCATAAAAAAAATTCATTAATTTCACAAAATTTTCAACAAGAGTAGTTCAAACAGGAAGCCATTGGTTCAGTGCATGTTACCTTTGAAAAGTTTTTATTTTGGTATATCAGGGCCAACTGAGTCCCCAACTGAAGTGAATTCCACCTCAGTGACGTCAACCAGCCTGAGTTTTTCCTGGAGTAAGCCACCTTGTGGAAGCCGAGGTGGTATCATCACAGGCTACACGTACATCCTGACTGGAGTAGGCCCACCATCTACAGAAGTCGTTCAGTCAGTGACATCAGAGGAATCGGTGACCATCCAGGGTTTATCCCCGCTCACTGAGTACAGTTTTCAGGTTGCTGCCAACACCAACGCGGGAGCCGGACCGTACAGTCAAGCTCAAGTGAAAACGACCCTCAAAGGTTAAAACATTATCAAAATATCTTTGCAAGTAACGTTTATAGGGCGCACCCTCAAAATATGTGTTAACAGCAATTCCTATTTTCTTGCCAAATGTTGTATTCTCCAGCCTTTTTCGTTTGAATTTGAGGAAGGTGTCTGTATTTCTCAAACATGCTTTGCCTTTCTCCTCGGACCTTAGAATTGTCCAGATCTTACAAAATCGTAAATGAAACTTCGTGAAATGAAAAGTAACTTTTGCTTGACAGACCTAGGTCCTCTTAGGCTATCAACTTGAAGAAATATATTCTTTCGTTAACTAAGGCTCAATGGCAACTGCCTGTGATTGTTTATCAACGTATTCATTTAACCATGCTGTTTGACATTACAGCATGTCCGACATTACAACAACCTTACTTTTTAATTCTCTAGTATATGTGTGTTTCCGGTGAAGAAATGTCGGGAGTAATTTAAACAAGATCTTTGTTAAATTACGTGACCATCAAAACCAAAAGACATCGTATCTAAGATAAAGTTTTCTAACTTTTCTCCAAACTGTCTTAATAATAGCGCCCCAAATGGATGTCGAACCCGCCCCTGACTCCTCGGCAGTGATAGGCGGCTCAGTAGCAGCTGCTGTAATCCTGATTCTGACGGTTATAACTGTCATCATTGTGTTCTATAAAAGGTACATCAAAATCATAATTACTTAAAGACTGAAATCATTCGCGAAAAATCTGGTTTCCTCTTTCGGCATTGATTAGATAGTTAGCAGTATCTTACCCAGGAAGATAATACACATTTCAAAGATTTGATATTGTATATAATACTCAAGTAATATTCCCATATTTTTTTCTGAAATAAAGATGGCAACACTTTTGATTTGATCCTTGAACTAATTTACAGAAGAAGCCGACGTAAAAACCAGCCCTCTGGCGTCAATGGAGATACTTCTCTTCAACAGAACAAAGCTTTCGAAGCAGGTGGGTTTTTTTGTCACAGCTATTAATTTTCAAATTGATTTGAATCTAATTCCGACTTGGTTGAAAGCAAAGCCCATTATTGGCCGTGACTAGGGACTAAAAGCCTTTTCAAAATTTCAAAATCTGCTAAACCAAAAATAGCTAAGCACGAAAGGACCTCAGCAGAAATAATGTGACAAACAACTTGCATAGCGTGAAATACTGTGTGGAATCTTTTCCCTAACTGAAGGCCAATATTTAGGCTTAGAAAGTTTTGCTAACAGATGTGTGTGACATTGAATTTATTTCATGTTTTGAAACCTGTCGGATGATGTTTTCTATTTAGATGTGGCCTATCAGGTTCCAGAACCTACTGCGGAACCGGCCCCGTACATGAGCCTTGGCGATGGTGTAGTCACGATATCTTCCGCCCATCCCATTGCACAGAACCCAAGTCCATCACAGGATGTGGATGATTATGAGGTTTCCTTATCCTCAGCCGAACCTCACGCGTACACATACGTAGACGCTGACATCATGAAGAAGTCGTCTGCACCGCAAACTGAACGAAAACCGAAGCCCAAACCGCCTCTGAAACCGCACGCCGCCAACGACGACACGTATGAGGTTCTGGATTCTGCGGAGTACGCATCCGTGGACGAGGGTAAAGAGAAGTCTTCCGCACCGTCCGTCGCACGCAAACCGATGCCCAAACCTCATTCGATACCATCCGTCTCGCAACCAGCTGCCGACGAATATGCGCAACAGCAGTTTTTCCAACACTTTTTCAGCCAGCTTTCGGTTCGTGCCGATGAGCTCTTAGAATACATCCGCAAGAAGGAGCAGGCTGACCAATATGGCTTTCCTGCGGATTTCAAGGTAAGTGAACATCAGAGTGTGCTGCTAATAACCAAGACAAAGTGCCCAGACTTTGGTATCTGTCAGTACGTAAGTCACAATTAGTAGGTAAGTTTGTAGGTATACAGTGGAATTGGTGTCTTCTGCGAAGAAGTGTGGGCCGGCAACGAACCAGTGGCGAGAATTGTTCTCGGCGTGTCGTGCGTACACTCTTCCATCGTCGGGTCAGAAAAAAAACGATCACGTAGGAATTTGCAGGAACTGGGGACACCATAAGTTGGAAAAAGAATGTTGTGATTAATATTACGATGTCTTATTTCTGGATGCTAGATATAGTGTCTTATTATTCTTCTTTCAGACCCTTCCAGATGGTCAGTTAGGTCCAGCGACTGTGGCTTTGAAACCACAAAACAAAACCAAGAATCGTGATGCGGACATCATTGTCTGTAAGTATTGGTACATCTCCACGGCTATATGATGCTGTTAGCTCTTTTGGTTAGAAAGCAGACAGAGAAGATTCGTAAGAATAAATTACACACTTCTAGAACTGATCTGATTTTTTTTAATCCTTTCCTTTTTGTCACATGTCTTTCGTGTTCAATAGAAAACACACTTTGTTTCTTCAATTTTCGAACAGTTGGTATACCACTCAATTAAATAAAACTGGCCACATTTAACTATCTACAATTTGAAGCCTCATTGCAGCGAAATAAATCCGGTTTTTTTCTCGATGTGATTGTTCATAGATGACCATTCTCGTGTCGTGTTGGAGCCATTGCCGAATGATCCCGATTCTGATTACATAAACGCTTGCTACATTGATGTAAGTAACAAGTACCATTTTATGCAATTAATTATTACTGTACACGTTCCCTAAATACGAAATTGACTCAGTTTCCTGTTTTACACAATGCTCCCGACGAACAATATCATTCTTTGAAATTTAAAAGAATCCCAATTTGAATGAGCTTTAAGGTGCATCAAAACAAAATGAATACTAAAATGATTACAACCAAAATTGTTCATTTTTCTTTAAAGGGTTATTTGGAGAAGGACAAGTACATTGCTAGTCAAGGTAATTTAAATTGAAATCTGCTTGCCTGTAGGCTTTAGAACTTGTTTATTTTAAAGTAATTGTATGGTCAAAAATATATAGCAGTATAAGCAGCCAAAAGTATATTCAATTGCTTAAGACATTGATTATCTGTTGTCTAAAAGGACCAACCGAATCGACGGTAGGAGATTTCTGGCGTATGGTGTGGCAGATGAAGGTGGATAAGATCATCATGCTGACCAATCCGGTAGAAAACGGCGAGGTAAAGTGGGCCATACTTCTTGCGAATAATCTCAATGTCTTAGAAGGCAGTTTGTTTGTAAGGAGGACTAAATGTCTTTTTAGAGAATGTTGATTGGTCTAGTGTAATTTAGTTTTGTAATTTGTCTAGTGTAATTTCTCAAACGTGCGTGGAATGTATAATGTAAAAAGGATCATTTTTTTTCATTCCATTTTATGTGTCATATAAGGTGAAGTGTCACCACTACTGGCCGGATACCGGATTCAAAACTTATTCTGACATCGCAGTCAGCACTGTAGAGAAAGAGGACGTGTTCTTGGACTACACCATTCGTGTGTTTCAGATAAACAAGGTAGTGCTCATTTACGTTTTTGGTTTCTGTCCTAATTGGTGTCCTGACTCCTGAAATCCCTTTGCGAGGATTGGGGTTATCAAAGGCTCTCTTTTGCCGAAGAAATGATTCATGAAAAGGTCGTTTTGACGGCGCTGTAAAAGGTACTCAGAAACTGATTCTAAAATTCTCTTTAAAGATGACTTGCTTTTAAACTTTTTTTTAGCCTTGGCTTCATCTTGGTCAATAAAAACAGAAAAATGCTTGATCGTCATACCTTATGTTTATATCACATTCAGGTGTTTAGTGCGGAAAGTAACAGGCTGGTGAAGCAGTTTCATTTCAAGACCTGGCCAGACACGGAAGCACCAGGGCAACCGACCACTGTGCTCAACTTCATGCAAGTAGTGAACGCTGAACGTAACAAGGGACGCACCGTCGTACATTGCAGGTAGGAACCGCCATGATACGAATAATTATGCGCCATAAGCGATAGTCAGCAGCTAAACTGCTTGATGACGTGTCTCCTTTCTCTTGTTTCAGGATCCGACTTACGTTAATTCTGAGTAATAGTGGAAAATGTTACTGTGGAATATTTTCTATGTCTTGGTGTCGCTTAAATTAATATTTTGCATTTCTTTTAATTAGAGTTGAAATTTTTCCAGTTTGGAGAATTGACCGACATGGTGACACCATGTAGGCCAACGTCTAGAATTATACTTGACACTTGCCATTTTGACACTTGCCATTGTCTTTGGTTTTCTAATAGTAATGGTATTGGCCGCACAGGAACCTACATCGCCCTGGACTCCATGCTTGATCAGATGCGCCAAGAGGGACAAGTTGATGTCCTTGGCTTCATCTATCGCATGAGACAAAAACGAAACAAGATGGTGCAAACACCGGTAAGTGTTGATACATTTGTTTTTAATGATGCGATACACATCCAAACGAATGGGATGATCAAGTTGTAAATCAACCTGATAAGTTCCTCTTGTTCGAAACAGAAGCCTAAGTAATAGATCTGAGAAGTCGGGTAACTATTACTTGAAGCTAGGTGGAATTGTTACATTGGACTAAATCACATCTGACAGAAGGAGACCAGTGGTGTTTATAGTCCATATAGAGGGCGCTTCATTTTCACACTATCAATTCTCGATTAGTCGTGTCTATTGTGATTAATAACATGAAATTATTTCATCGATGTTTCTATTTTAGGCGCAATACCGATTCATCTTCGAAGCTCTGCTGGCTGCTTCTAAGGAAGATGACACGTCTTACGAGATCGTAGGGAAGGGCGCCAAGAAAGCGAAGAAACAGGTGGATGCAAAACTGACTAGAAAGTAAACCTCGGTCATCTGAGTTGACCGTTTGACTAATGAGTTTGAAGATTTAGAGGCTGACATTGTACCTGATAGAGAATAAAAACCTCTTTATACCCAATGATCTTTAGTGTACTTTTTACGGATTTTGTTTTCATATTTGTCTCTGATTTGCATTTGCTTGAATTTGTATGCTTACGCTTTATTCGCTGATCATGTATATCTAAGATAATGGTAATTTGCAATTATACAGTTAACATTGATGCATACTTAATTATATCATGGAACTAACTGTGAATGAGAATTGAATGAATGGCGGTAAGGAAACAAAGCAACAGTTGGACTTAAAGTAACTATAAATGATCTAATGGTTGCTGATTACGACCAAATTTAACGAGAGAAAACGGTAACGTGTCTATTACATAAACAGCGTTATTAGATACTTTGGGGAAAGTTTGTTTAATATATGTGTTTGATTATGAAACACATTACGTATACCATGGACGTACTGCTTTGTATAATAAGAATGGAGAATACGTACCACATTGAATTTATATCTACTAATTGTATATTGGCCTACTCAGAAAAAAGTGTACTGCGTTAAGTTTATAATCTGTAATCGAGGTAAAACCTTTCGCCATTGTTACATTACAATAGTGCTAATTTTGTATTGTATATTGTTTATCATTTCGCCGTATTTTTGGGAGATTTTCAGAGTTAAGGAATTCATGAGCAGATTGTTAGTGTTGGCAATATGTGTCTTTTTAGCTGCGGGATAGCAGCTAAACAAAATATTTTCATCATGTCTCTCCGTTAGACATTGTCTATTGTTCTTATACATATTTTGACCGATTTCAACCAAATTTTGTCAAAAGTATCAGTAGCCGAGCCCCAACATGTCACATGGCCAAACTGAGGTCAAAGGTCATCATGGGGTCACTGGGGTCCAAAATCTGATTATTTTGTACTCAAAATACTACTCCTTCCAGAAATTACATAACACAATCACGTGACTCATACATAAACACGAATTTCTTGACTCGCAACTTCCGAGATATTGTCGATCGAGCTTGTTTATCACCAACGTTGAATGAATGTTTGTCTAGAGAATAATTTTATGTTATTAGACGACATTATCAGCACGAACCCAAATACTTTCAAATATCAAAGATGCATGTAAAAAGTAGTATTTTTTTAATCTGTATCAATATTGTTTTATTATTTACCGAAGGCTCAACTTAAAGGTTAAGTTTACTCAGACATTCTTTTGTTGCAGCAGATGTAATCGGAGTATATTTTATTTGCAGTTTTGTTTTTATCACATTTCGGATGTCATCGGATATTAAGATTCGATTAAACATGTGCAAAAAAAAGAGTCGTCAAATTTTCAACTGTTTTATTATACTGTAAGCTTCAATGTTGTGTAGACGCATCAACCTAACGTGGTATTTTTTTACCCGAATGCGGCATTGTTCAGGGCGTCAGGACATCGTTCAATATTTCACGTCAATTTTCCTGTCATGTGACTTTATAAACACATAATTATCGTACCGAGGGTGATGCATAGGCCGCTTGCATGTTTGCACCAATCAAGGGTCCTATTCAATTAAATAATGGATCTGGTTTTTTTACAGACCGGAAGCTAACGCAACTTAAGTTTTATCCAATGGGCGCTAGTGTATGACGTTTTTACTAACAAGTGTACCGTGAAATATGGACTAATTGGTAGTATTGCGCATACGTAAGTATGATAATAGCCTATTTTAGGCATAGAGGAGTGACTTGTCACGTGCGAGGGATTAACCAATAATAGGGAAAAGGAGTACGATTTCCACTAGGGTCGGATTTTCATATGACACGGGCAAAGCGCGTCGCTCTTGTGTAACGCGCGCGTGCAAGTGTAAATGCGTATTCTGTGTATGCGCGCGTAATTTGCTGATATTCTTTACATGTTCATCAGCTTCGAATTACACCGGACGCTTGTATAAAGCCGGTCCTTTTCAACAAAACAGGCATCCATTGTGGAAACTGCATCACAAGGATATCATGCTTGAATCGCCCATTTCCCATGAGATTATCCACATCAGTTACTTGGAGAGGTAGCATGAGGTTCAGGGTTCGTCTTGGTGCGTTTCTGGTGTCTTTCCTTGTCTTCGCACTCAATGAAGGTATGTAAAAATATCCGCATATTTTTAATTCACTGCCTAGCTTTCGATAAATAGGCCTAACTTATTGAGACAAGGAAGTATGCCTACAAGTACAATAAAGCAAAATGGGCCTAGACCTACTTAGACTTCCTAAACAACAGAAGGTGTCTATATAAATTAGCCCAGGTGGTCTCCCTTATATACCACCCTACGTTACCTCCCTACGTAATGCAATGAAAACGTCGTCCAACCCGGGCAATAAATTTGACCTTATATAGTTTTGAATGTCTTGAGAAGTATTGGGTCTAGTTCGGGTGTGTTTGCATGCTATAGGCCTACTTAGTTTTCGCCCTATCTGTCGGCAGGCATAACCTCTAATGTCATAGTCGTAGACCAGGTAGACTCCCCTACGGAACTGCGTTAATCGTAATGCAATGAAGACGTCGTCAAACCTGGGTTAGGGAGTCCTGACCTTTACGCTCAATTTTGAAACTTCTTACAGAATGTATATTATTTCAAAATTAGGATTTGCAGTCTTGGGAGTCTTCATATTTTACTTCGGAACAGCTTTTTTTTTCCATTTTGTAACGGACATGAGAAAAAAATATATAATTCTTACCAGAATTGGCTGTATTCGGTAGTGTCGCCATCTTGGTTTTCGAGCGTGTTTTTTTGGTTGTCGTCGTCTTTTACCCCGTAATTTCCTCATAGATCAAAGCCCTGCCTTTTTTCCATAAAATTAAACCGGCTGGTATTTAAGAGGTCTAAACAAGCTGTTCAGATATGTTAAGAAAGGGTGTCAATTAGTCAGCTGTTTTTGTGAGTCTTGTAAAAGTAACGACTACCTTTGAAGGAGACCCTTTGAGTTTGAAAACTGTTTTATTGCAGGACTATGTGTTGATTTGCAAGGCCCTGGAGTTATAACGAGTCAGAGTTCCGACGGAGGCGTTTCTGTTTATGCTGAAAAGGCGGCAGACGGAAGGATTGATACCCTCGCACGTACAGGTCAGCAGCGTTTCTACCTTACGCAACAGAAAATAGAAACGGGTAGCTTTTTGCTGGCTCCATATTTGACCAACATCATAACAGTAGTCTCGGGGTGCAAGAGGTGGCGAAAACAACGAACGAGAACTTGTTGAAAGTTGCGTGTTGAAAGAACGAAGTGCATCGTAGGGCTTTCCTAACACTTGTATACCCAGCACGATTTGAGACGAAGGGGTACCCCCCCCCCCCAGACTATTGTTACCTAACACATCCCCTAGATATCTCAATAGAATTCCTGAGATTGTGGTAACACAATGACCAACACAAAGGTGTGGGGGGGGGGGTTCCCTCCGTCTCATATCGCGCAACATAATACGCTAGCTTGAGCGCAACATTTTAAGTTGACGGAGAAAACCAATGTGTCATACAGCATTTTGTAAACATAATTTTTACCTTTTTTTTCGTCAACTCAGGGTGGAGTGAAAGTGCACGTGTGAACCCATGGTGGAAAGTGGATATGGGAGCCATCTATTGCCTGAGAAAAATTAGTCTTGTTAACAGGATATCATCAGACGTTTCTCTAGGTATTGTTCCGTAAAATTATGTTATCGTTTTTATACCAAGAGACCCGGGTTGGTTTGGGTAAAGAACCATATTATATAACATACTAAAAGGTATTTTTTTATTATGAAATGATAAATTGAAATTATAATTGCTGCCTGAAATATTGAGAATATTATGCTTTGCGGACCTACAGTTCTATGTTACAAAGAGTGGGTGTAAAGGGTTTTTGTTTTAATAAAACTGAGGATTGACGAATTAGGTCAGTAAAAAAATCCTCCTGTATCCAATACAAAATCATGAGAAATTGTAAAGCTTTTAGAAACTATGGTATTTAGTAGCTTGAGGGCGCCGTTCGATGCCTTTTTGGGTAAAAATGCAGTAAATTCAAGGTTAATAACGTTTGTTTACATATTTTTACAACTCAGTAGTTACATTTTTATATTTTTTTGGTTGTTATTGTTTTTTGGTTGTTTTTTTTTAGATTTAGATAAGTTCCTTTGCTGACTAAGTAAACAAAAAATTTCCAAGTTATTTTCTATACCCAGAAAATGACGTAATTACAAAAGAAAACAAATGCAGGTTGTGATTTAACGTGTTGCAGCTAGTCGCGTACGGAACAATGTGATCCGTGCTGGTTTGAGCTCGCAGCACCTGTTGAACCAAGAGATAGGGCGTGTCTCGGAGGACCAAGCTATAAGCGGTGCCGTGCTGGATTTCCTACCAGACCCCTACGTCACTGCACGATACGTCAGCGTGGATATCCCTGGTAGCGGCGCCGATACTATCGTCCAGTTAGTTGAAGTCATGATTGAGGAGGTTACCGTGGATACAATCCAGACGGACACACCAACAGGTGGGCAAACATAACGACTCAGGACTGAGCTGAAAGCTCAAAAGCGACTTATGTGCAGGTGTTCATGCTGTTATTATATTTGGCCCTGATGGTTTTATATACATAGATCAACTTAGTACGGTGTGGAATCTCAGTGCGCTTAACTTCAGTATTACCCCTGCTCATTGGGCCCATAAACATTCCAAAGACCATCCCAACTCCCTGGGGAGTAGGCCTATACAGCTCGATGTATACAGCTTCGTTGCAAAGCAATTCAAATCACAATTACCAATTCTGTACTCACTTGTATGGTACCCATTTAGGCTTTGGTACTCCTGATGAGTGAGTACTAGCTATTAGTTACAAAGTGCCTTGTCTCGTAAGGACACAATCATGTGCCACAATCTCATGCCCTGGCTGGACTCGAATCCACAACCTGCAGCAGAATTGCTTCTTGAAGATCTGATAAGGAACATAATTCCTATCGACATAAGTCACCAAGCGTTGCAAGTTGTTTCTTGTTTGCTTCTTGTTTTGTTTCAAGATTCAAGCCATTTTTTCTCGTTATTATCGACAGAGACATCGCGTTTTTATTACAATAACTGAACTATCTAATGGTAAAGGAGCATGAGGTGATACTGTCGGAATTTGATCTTTTTGTTTTGTTTACAATCCCTGAAGCTCTTACTCTGACTGGTCTTGCGACCAATCAGAGTTCAATTGATATGAGCGGTTCGTGGGAGGCCGACAGAGCAATCGATGGGTCTTCACAGTACGATGACACCAGCTGTAGTCGAACAAGTAAGCCTTGTGCGATCGTGAAACGGAGCAGTGGTCAAATCCAACTCAAGTCCGTCATGTCATATCACAAGTCAAATCACAAGTCAAAATCGTTAATCAATCACAATCAATCAAGATTCAAATCATCGGTCAATCGCAAGACAAATCATCAGTCAATCACAAGTCAAGACTGGACGACCTGTGATTGTCTTGTGATGGTCTTTACCACAGCTCTGTCTTAACCTTAAATCTGTAAGCCCTTGGCCGAAGTTTAACAATAAGTGTATCAATAATTTAGTAGGAACATTTCAACCATTTTGAGAAATATTATTTTCTAGCATTGGAGGGAGAAAATCTTTAAGTTAAATGAAATTTTAATACGGTGATTTTTCAGGAAACGTACAGTGGAAAACGTCCACACTTCGCTAAAAGCTATCTTGCTCTTGTATTTTATGGGAATTTTTGTTCAATATTCAAACATTTTGATATGTAATAGTGATTAAGATTATTGTTTATTTTTCTCAGATGTTGAGCTGAATCCGTGGTGGCACATAGACCTGAACTCCCCTCGCTGTGTTGGTAAAATCGCCATTAGGAACATCGACGACATTAAACGTAAGCTTCTTGGCAGTCTGTGTTACGCTTATAAACCATATATAGGGTTGCAAACAGTCGGTGTGTCACGCGCAATGTGGGAGTCTGAGTAAATTCGGAATGTGCCCAGGGCAAAGTGGGAATTCTAACACTGCGCTGCTAAGTGGAAATGTTGTCTTTATTTCCATTGAACATCAATAACTTGAACTCTCCATAACAGTTTTGGATGTATTCCTACTTTGCCGGGCAGTATTGGAATTCCCACTCTGCCCAGCCGGACAAAGTGGGAATTCCAGCTTTGCGCAGATTCCTAATTTGGCCGCGTCAGATTGTCTCAATACATGGATTTGCTCCTATAGTATTCGTTTTCCATTTTCCCTTTCAGACACCACCAGATTAGAGTTAGAGGGCGCGGTTGTCCGTGCTGGCCTGGATGCCACGCCCACAGCAAATCCGACGTGTGGTTCACCAGTAAGCCAGTATCAAGCCTTAATCAATGATTGGATTGAATTCACCTGCGATCCCTCTAGACTCGCCCGATATGTTAGCGTCGATGTTCCTACAGAAACAGCTCTGACACTATGCGAAGTAATGATATGGCCGTGTGATCTCCCAGAAATAGGTAGACTTTGCAGAATATATTTTTTTCAAAGTTCATTTTTGTCCTTATTTGTCACCGACAGCAAGATTTGTGCTTATTTTTTTCAACTTTCAAAGGCACTGCTTCTTTGTCAACTCGTGGGAATAAAATATTAAATAGTTTTCAATTTCACCCGCCCGACTTTTCACTACCATGTTGCATGAACCTAAACTGCAATTAAATCAAATTTTGATATGCGGCCAAATAGCTACTGGTACGTTAACATGATAGCGAGAAAAGTTAGGCACATTTCTTTTGATTTTTTTTCTCGGGCATTACCCCCATCTTAACTTCAGAGAAAAATGTTATAGCTTCACTTTCTTAATATTGTCTGGGGTTTTTTTTATGTCTTCCTGCAAATGATCCGTCTGATGGATTGCTAATGAATTACATAATGGATTACATACTTGTACCAATGATGTATTATCTTTGATTAGCCATAGCCCTGGCTGACAGGCCGGGTAGTCAAAGCTCTACGATGAACAGTCAGGGTTCTACCAGAGCTCTTGATGGTCTACCAGAGGATCCATTCTGTAGCCTCACAAGTAAGTGGCTTCGTGTAAAGGCTATGGATATGAACACCATTTGATTTTTTTTTTTTCATTTGAAGTCTGTGATGTTTTCTCAAAGATTACTGAGGTGGCACCCTGCAAGCGCGCAAGTCGTGCGCGTGCACTGAGTGGACCTCCGACCAATAGGGTTGGAGGAAATAATACGCGCGCGCCTCAATTTGAAGGACGCATACAATAATGCGCGCGGGTGGGGCACCACTTCAGTAATGACTTAAAATTGTATTTGCGGTATAGAACATAGCCTTCTTAAGAATATTTTTTTCTTTTCAGATTACGAAGAGAACCCATGGTGGACGGTGGACCTAGAGTCAAACAATTGTCTTGGAAAAATCCAAGTCAGGAATACTGGTAGTGCAGAAGGTGAGCTTGGTTGATGTTTATTCGTTAATTAGGTTCGCTTCGATTAAATATTGGAAGAATCATACAAATCACCATTTTGTCTTTTGGAGAAAGGTTTACGGAAGAAATGCTCTATAGAATATTCATAAAAATTGACGAGTTCCCCACTTTTCTATTTTTATTGTAGCGAATAATTGTCAACATTGACAAATCTGATTCTTTCAACCCAGAACCCGATTTGCTAGGTGCTGTTGTACGTGCTGGGCTAAGCGAAGTTCCCACCGATAACAACATGTGTGGTAGTCCAGTGACTGGTGGCCAGTCCGTTAAAAACGATTGGGTGGAGTTTACCTGCGATCCGCCCGTGCTTGCCCGGTATGTCAGCGTGGATATCCCTGGAATGGCCAGCCTCAAAGTATGCGAGGTGGTGGTGGCTACGTGCGACTTCCAGCCAGAGGGTAAAATGGGTTTGAAAAATTTACAAACTTTTCCAGAATAAACGAATTGCATCGATCGTGAAAATTCAAGACATACTGACTAAAATATCGCAATTTCAGTTAAACAATGTACCACGACTGAATAATTATTAAAAATCGCTCTCAATCTGTGAGAAATATTGCTATAAAACAAAATTTTGGAAGAACACTAAATTGATGTAAAGTAAACCATCTTAAAATCGTTGACAAAAAAATATGTTCTTAGCATTTAAGCTGAGAAAAATCCGCTTCCAAAGTTAGCATAAATTGTCGTTTTTTAAATTACAGTGAACAAATTGGATTTTACCCTTGTGACCAATCCTGCACTCGTTGGAATCACCGAAACTGAGGACGACAATGCAACCATGACAGCGTACAAAGGTCCTGGTGACATCACAGCCAGTGTCTCGTTCGGCCGCCAACTCACAACAGGAGGGAATAGCGGGGAACTTCCCTCGGGATCTATGGTATCGTCTGATCCGTCCACAGGATGTGCAGCTAGATTGATCCTGAGATTACCAGAGGAGGGTGGGATTGACAGGGCAGGCGTCTTCTACTCTGAGGCGATCAGCAATGACATCACTACTAGGATACAGACCGTCATTTTACCTCGAGGTAGGAATTTCCAGCTTTCATCTGAAACCATTTCATCGGTGAAATTAGAAAAGATTCAAATTATTACTTGGACGCTACCGCCAATGTCAATTGCCTATTGAAATACAGGATGCTATTTTCTTTGACCTTATTTCAGAAGATGCCACCCATCTCAGTCCAGTTGAACGCACTCAGACAGCTAGTATCGAAGACTCTGTGGTGCTGCAAATGCGTGACGTCAACTCCCCAAACACCAACTACAGGTGGCGGCGGAATGGTAGTGACGTCATCGAAGCTTGGAACGGCCTCCTGAACGTAGCGATTCCCAATGTAACCAAGGAGGATGAAGGAGTCTACAGCTGCTTCGCCTTAGATCAAGAGGATGAGCAGCTGCATGGAATCATGAGGCTCATAGTTAGAGGTCTGTTTTCACTCATTTAACTTTTGACGGTCTTTGCCATTCTATAAATATGGTTACCCCAATCTTCACATTTTAGTTGTTTTAGGATCTTATTACTGCTCACTTACCGTAATTTTTGGAATATAAGCCGCGCGGAGTATCAGCCGCAGCACGCAAAAATCTGCAAATTCAGATTTAAAGTCGGCGTATAAGCCGCACCGGCGTATAAGCCGCACCGACCGCAGCGGTTTCGATTTTGTAAGGCCTCCAAATTCTAGTCAAAATGCTCAGAACCAGTTCCATTTACACTACAGAAGCTATTAAAAGGGCCACAAAAGTTATATCAAATCATTTACAATACTTTACAATCATTTACGATACTCTTACAAACAAATATGGAAATTGATGATGGGAAATAAACACCGGGAATTGCTGCCGGCTGCCCCGTCAGGTCCCCGGCCTTAAAAGTTAGTGCATGGCCCGGTAGCCTGCGCTGCGCCGGTGAATGACAACATTTTCCCGCAGCACGTGAGAGAGTATGCAACCCCACCGTGTACCACACGATATGCAGCATGACCACATCAAATCTTAAATGTGTTTCTTTGTTGACTTTTTTTAGCAAGTTGAGTTTCGTTGCAAATGTGCCAATGTCCTGAACATCATTTCTGAAGTTCTGTACTCGGTCGATTTGCTCTCATTTTGTCTTGGCTCAGAGTAACTTCCACCATTTTCTTTGCGTTCATGGAATACCAGGTTGTTCTGCTGGACATTGGGACCCGCCATCATGTCTGAAAACTTGTCGTCGATGCTTCAATGGCGGTGTATGTGATGACGAGTCTGGTACGTGTGTGTGCGCTACGGGGTTCAGCGGAGACAACTGCGAGCAAGGTACATACAGAGTTGGAGGCCTTCCAGACGCTAGGTGGCAGCAGAAAGATATATAGCTTTATTCTTTTTTTTTGTTTTTCAAATTCAATTGCTGCCGCTCAAATAATATTGTTAGCTGTTAACAACGGTTGAGATCGTAATGGCAGCCTTCAAACAGATTTGAAAGATAACATCCCTTCAATTTAGTCATGTTGCAAGCCCTTGAGTAAATGTGAAACATCGGTAGGGAAAAAACACAGATTTCGTTCAGCTGTTGTCATCTTGGTGTGGTGTTTTGCAGCCCATGGCCGTAATGTCTTTGGTAAGACTGCTGATCAGAGGTGTTCCAATAGCACTGATCCACACCACGAGGCTTGCAGAGGGCGCCTGTTCTGTCTTCCTGATCCTTATGGATGCTCGTGTGCTGCAGGTTACATGGGACTTGACTGTATGCAAGGTACTTGGCGACTCAATGATAACCTCTGAAATTGTAATGATTTCATTTTTGATATCAGTTTTGTCATGCATTTTTTCATGCATTTATGGTTACACTTGCGAATCAGTGAACGATGCGTATTAAGTGAACAAGTATTTTGTGTTATATATCGCGCTACACTTGGAGCAAACATTTAACTTTTTAAACATCTTTTTTTTTGTCAATGTCAAATATAAGAATGTCTTGAAGGAACATTTGGTGCCGACTGTAAGCAGACATGTCACTGTACATCGGGAGGAACCTGCAATAAAGATACTGGAGAATGCAGCTCGGGTACGATGATTCGTCTTAAATTGTCCCCTTAAAATGTTAAACCTTGAAAATAATGTTGTGGCAAATCAATTTATTCCTTAATTTAATTAATGCACTTCTTTATTGGCTTCCCCCATTTTATTTACTATTCCGGGAGTTTTGAGAAAAAAAATATTTTAACATCTATTTTAGAATTATTAATAATGAAATGTTTCATTTCTTTCAGGTTGCGAGGCGCCATATTTCGGAAGTAATTGTCAGTGTTCGAGTGAGTTTCAAATTCCCTGATTCACTCAATACAGTGCAGTATTCGGTGAAATAATAAAATAACTTTTTGAAATAATATTTTTTATTTTAAATCAAAATACTTATTCTGAAATCCGTGCAAATGAATTTGTATCCGGCATATCGTTTCAGCTCAAAATAGCGTAGTTGGGTTGGAAGCCACGACGGGCGGTCCTCATCAGCTGTTCGTTGCCTGGCAACCAGATGCTTGCTCTTCTGGCTACGAATTGACGACCACGGATGACTGTGGAAACAGTGTGTCTCAGGAGCTGCCAATGGAAACAACTTACCATTTCATAACTGACTTAGGGTCCCCACTGAACTACAGAGTTCACATTCGGCCGTTGTACCCTGGTGATGTACAGGGACCCGAGATGGCCTCTCCTCCATTAACTACAAGTGAGATTTTTACCGTCACTATTGCCAATTTTGTTCAGGTAGAATATGTAGCATAGACGATACATAATGCCAAAACCGTTAGCTTATCTTTATCAATTGTCAGTGATTGATTTTGCAAAATTATTAAACGAGTTTGACATGATGGAAAGAAGGAATTTGCACAGAATATTCGTTTGATGTCATCTGACGTAACTTTTTTTTATAGGAGCGCCGTCTGAGTCCCCAACTGAAGTGAATTCCATCTCAGTGACGTCATCCAGCCTGAGTTTTTCCTGGAGTAAGCCACCTTGTGGAAGCCGAGGTGGTATCATCACAGGCTACACGTACATCCTGACTGAAGTAGGCCCACCATCTACAGAAGTCGTTCAGTCAGTGACATCAGAGGAATCGGTGACCATCCAGGGTTTATCCCCGCTCACTGAGTACAGTTTTCAGGTTGCTGCTAGCACCACTGCCGGAGCCGGACCGTACAGTGGAGCTGTTAGAACAACGACTTCGTTAAGCGGTACATTTTACTTTTTATACCCGATAAAAAACCTCGAATTTCCGTCAATGTATACTTTCAACATGAAATATGATATGATTTTGTGTACCACACCTGCGATTGATTGGTTTCCATAACACCTATTTTCAAAATCTGTACGTGAATGGTTCAAGCGTCCCTCAATCATGCAACACCGCATATTCCAGCCGTGCGCGTCGGACTTTCGTACACGCATGCCCGACATAAATCACGGCTGTGATTGGTCACTAAACACCATGGGGCGAGGCTTTTGGATCGGTCTATTACTTTATAAGGCTGCATCCGAATCAGCTATATCTAGAGCTAGGTCTAGGTCTGCACCCATTGAAAATACGCAGGGGCGCGCTGACAATAGGCGTAGCCGTAGCTCTGGAAGCCCGTTTTGGGCACAGCCTTACCCTCTGTGATAGTCCCTCGTGGTATCCATGTCGTTTAATGACTATCAGTCCAATTAACTTTAATGTTTCTATTTCAAGTGACGGTCTCCCCAACGGATAGAACGCAGGGTCCTATATCGATGTCCCCAACGGATAGAACGCTGGGTCCTACATCGCTGGCGGTTGTTTTGGAAACAGAAATAGCCACAGTGATTCTCCTATCGTTGACAGTAGTCTCCGTTGTGGTTTAGAAAAGGTAATTTATAATTATTTAATGAATAACAAACAATGACAATGAGCCTTTATAATGTAACCTACATTGTGAATATTTTTTTATGATCAGTAACTTAAGAACAATATCAAACCTTTTTTTTTTGTTCTTGTACAAAATATTCTACCTTAGGCCTGTAACAAAATGGCTGTATCAGAGTTATTATTTTTGGGATAGTAACTTCCGAACAATTCATGCACACAAAATTGGTCTTATCCTTGAACCCACTTTATAGAAGACACCCGTTCATACCTACTGAGAACATTCCTTTGTTTCATGTATACTTAAGAAAAACCCGTGAAAAAAATCAAATTTACTCGCACTCTTTCAACCCAATTTTTGTTATCATGATTTGCTTGGGTGTTCCTCTTCATTTTCCGACGATAACCATAAACCAAAATGCCTCTGCAACCTGTTTTCCAGAGAGTGGGAAACCACGTGTGGACGTGCGCAAGTCCACAGAGCGTTCACGCTGCCAGCATCCTTTGGACCTCTTTTGTTCACAGGTCCACAGAGAGTAAGGATAGAGCATCCTGGGGAGCTGGATATCGTGAAGACGTCCTCGCTTCACCAGAACCACCTAAGATTCCAAGCCCGGACGACTGGATATGAAGACTCGGCGCACAAGTACCCCCTCATTGGGTTGCAAAGAGAGAGTTATTAAGCGGTACTCGAATGGAGTTTAAAGTTTAATGAGAAGATAAAGGGTTAAACGTTTCATAGTGGCGACTTGGACATGTATTTGGAATTATCGCGATTAAACCATAGAATTGTTTTAATTTCTGCCTCAAAGCCTTGATTTTCGAGTGGTCAAATTATGTGGTAGCCACAGGCTAGTTTTGGAGGCTTATGTAGAATTTTTTTTGTTTTTAGAATGCAGTTTGTTTAAATAAAAATGGAAAATAAAAATGCAGTGAATCTTATAAAACATTTAATATGGCTTGTTCCTTTGGTGGCTGAATTAATTTCATTAAAAAAAAAATCCCATTTAGCCACTCATGGTAACCACACCAACCCGCCCGCCTCATCCCGAAAACACCTGTATTCGTACAGTTTGGCTAATTGATTGATTGGAAGTGCGCCCTCAATAAATCGGAAAGTCTATTTGCATCCGCTGATTGTTATCCTCAATGTTTACCGTTCAGAAAGTTGTCTGAAAGTCATAATAATCAAGCGTGGACAACTTCGTCTTCAAATCAGAACGTTATTTACTGAATGTTAGGTTTGAAATGTCAAAATAATTTACAAAGGGATCAGCTAGTTACATTTAGTTTTACGGAATTCAAAGCAAGAAAATTGAAGCGACTGGTAATCAGACAAGCACAGACCGGTAAAATACTGCGCAAAAGTCGTCAAGGTTATGTTGCACGCAGCGGATACATCCAGGCACGTATGTTGACACGTACACACAAAACTGACACGTTGTTGGTTGACTTCCACATGTGCAACGCTTTTCTCGTTCTTTCCGTGCGTTACCCATGCAACTCGCTACAATCATGGCGCAACTTGTCACCCTTATCTCGCTAGTTTTCCTCCTCTTCGTGGCCAAGACTTTCATCCAAAATGTAGACAGTCAGACAGAGGAGAAGTCGGCGCCGGCCACGACTTACGATGAGTGGTATCAAAGCGGGATGGATGCCTACAATAAGGAGAACTGGGAAGACACTGTTTACTATCTTGAGAAAGCCCTGGAAGAATTTCGGTTCTACCGGTCCAGTCTGGTGGAGTGCCGTATAAAATGCAGTAATTTCACTCGCACCCCGAGCTTGAAGGACGAGAGCACGCTCTTGGAAGAAATGAAGTATTTTCAGGGGCTTTTTCTCAAGGCTAACTGCGTTCGGAAATGTAAATTTGAGAAGTTGGGAGACCGACCGCAGCTGATCGACAACGACATGACTGACAAGTTCCTTAGCAGGATGCCTTACAGTTATTTGCAGTTTGCTTACTACAAGGTAATTATGATGTATTCATTATTATTTATTATTATTTCATTTTTTGGGCGGTTTATTTTCAAGGTTTCGTTTTAGGAGTAATTGCAGAATACCCCGCCACTCGGAAATACACCCCTAAATTCTCTGGCTACGAGGTTGGAATCACTGGAAAAGAAACAATTCAAGTCCATGCCAGCTACGCGGCATGGTGGGGATTATTTGAGAACGAAGCAACACAAAAGGAATGGGAGTTGCTGAAAAAAATTTTAAGTCCAAACCAACCACCCAGTTGGCGGCTACGCAGATACGGAGTGGGAGTGCAATGGAGCATGACGCATAGTACATACAAGTAGCGCTGAGAATGTTTATTGAGGTCAACCAACCGTGACCTCGTAGCCGGCTACGAGGTGGATAGATCGAGTGGCGGAGTATTCTGCAATTGTGCCTCGTTTTACGCAAACATGATTTCTGTATTGTAATATTTATAATACGGCGATCGTGTAGTCATGGTAGTGTAGGGCCCCTGTTTAGTTTCGATCAAATTAGAGTCGAGTGTTTTTTATAACCCAAAAATGACCTTTTCAACCTAAAGCAGATTTCTTTCAAATAGTAACACCTTTTTAAAATAAATTTCTTGGGGTAGAAATTACGTTCCTACGCAGTTTACGGTTGGTGCCGTGCGAGTCAGCGCGCCTTGTACTCCTAGAACTATGAGGCTCCGCGTGAGCGGAGCCTCATAGATCAAGAAGCCCGCAAAATTGCCTGCAGCACAAAACACTAATAAAGTACAAAAACGTCCATCAAAATGCAGCCATTTCACACAGAACCGCTGCACAGTTTGCCCCTATACTCCGTACTTTATCTCTTGACATACTCAGGTATCTTGTGCGGAACTAACATAGGTGGATTCTGTCGGTTTTTAGGCCAAAATGATGAAAAAATGTGCCCTTTCCGCACTGAGCCAACCGAACACTTGAAACGTGCACGCATATGATCGAGCGATGATTTTCGGTTCGCTCGGAGCGCGCCGCGGGGGGTACGGTACAAGCGAAATGATGTGCATGCGTACAAGTGCATGTACCGTACCCCCCGCGGCGCGCTCCGAGCGAACCGAAAATCATCGCTCGATCATATGCGTGCACGTTTCAAGTGTTCGGTTGGCTCAGTGCGGAAAGGGCATATTTTTCATCATTTTGGCCTAAAAACTGACAGAATCCACCTATGTTAGTTCCGCACAAGATACGTGAGTATGTCAAGAGATAAAGTACGGAGTATAGGGGCAAACTGTGCAGCGGTTCTGTGTGAAATGGCTGCATTTTGATGGACGTTTTTGTACTTTATTAGTGTTTTGTGCTGCAGGCAATTTTGCGGGCTTCTTGATCTATGAGGCTCCGCTCACGTGGAGCCTCATAGTTCTAGGAGTACGCGCCTTGCACGTTCACATTCACGGTACATCGCGCGGTGATCGCCATCTTGCGTTTCGTTGTCATCGTCATTTTACCCCCATATTTCCCTCAAAAATTTAAAACCCTGCCCTCCTGCATGTTCTAAATGTCACCAACTATTTTGGTAGGTCAAATAATTTAAAAGTGGATATTGTTCCTTTATGTAGGGAACCGGGCCCGTAGACACAATTGCCTATAATTAGTGCATGTAGTATTGATAAAGAGTGTCATTGTCAATTGATTTGTGGTAGGCGCAAAGTTTGGGCCCTTTTTGAAGTTTATAATTGCAGTCACAGGCGGTTAGTACCGGTAAATCATTGCTCGAATGCTGAACTCATCGCAAATATGTGGTGAGGTAGATGGGAGGTGGCGCATCTGGACATGCACTGACACATGGGGGCGCTGTTCGATGCAGACAATACTGGCTCATAGACATGTAATAAAACCTAGACACGACATTTGCTATTGCGCCTGTGAGCTAAATGCTGCGTGTATAGAATAACTAAGAAGTATGCGCGTAAATCAAAGCCATGCATGACATTCGCGCATCGCGTAATTAAGCCGCGTGACGCAGCCCGTTTTGCTCACAGAATTTACAACGAAGAAAGCAGATAATGTTGACAGTTGTGTCTAGGTTTTATTATATGTCTACGTACTGGATACTATCTAACTAAAGCCATGACCGGATTACTTGAATTACACAAGGGGGCTGTACAAGTAGCCGCAGCCACTTCTCAAAGATCCGTGTCTAATTTCAAGTCTGAGCCAAGTAATTCGGACATAGCCTAAAGCCCGGTTCATACTTCACGCGAAAGCTTGTGCGAAGCAAAATTCATGTCGTCAACAATGGTGGACGCGCTTTGAATGTATTGTTGACGTCACGAATTTCGCTTCGCTTTCGCGTTAAGTATGAACCGGGCTTAAGTTCATTCAAAATAAGGGTAATAGGCCTATAACTGCATGTATTCTCATCATACTGTAAACAAACGTGAAACATTGCACATGTATACATACATGTGGTATAAAAAAGGGGATGTTTCTATGGTCAGTTTCAGAAATTGCCGACATGTGGTTGAGTGAGTCTGCTTCATTGTTATCACAGCATATGTTTTTTTCAAAGACACCAGCTTTGTCAATTATTGTCAAATTTCACGGCTTGTTGCTTTGGGGTTGTAAGGCCTGGGGTACACTGTTGTTAGTACAAATACTTCATTCAGATTCACTCAGCCTTACACTTGTGGTGGTTTGTGGGGCTGCTAGTGTCGTCTCTGTCTACATATCTGACTGACTGACAGTCACTCACTTGTGAGCCGGGCAATAATGTCATAGGATTACAACAAAAATGTCATAGGATGTACATGTACCTCTGTCATTTCTGTTTTAGCCTCTGAAGAAGAACTTGCTAAGTTCGCAACGTCAGGCCACATTAATTTTAAGATTTAATAATTACGCCAGTTACTTTTTGGATAGCTGCAAATGATGGACTCCGGCTTTAAATGATTTCATTATTTAAGTTTAATCAAGGCAAGGCTAGCTCTGTTAGCTTATCCCAGAGCCCACAATATTCTATTCAATTGATTGAGAATGGATATTCACTAGGATTTTGTTCATGCATCTTTACTGTGTACACAATGGGCTTGATTCAGCCAATTCATTGGCATTACCGGCTAAAAGGTAAAGGTCCCATAGCCATTACTGGGCGTAGGGGCAGTGGGATGTTAGAGGTCCACTGTGTCTTGGGCGCGGCATATGAGTGGCGGTGGCCATCTCCTCTCCTTTTGCCGTCTAACTGGGTAATCCTATGACATTATTGCCCGGCTCACAAGTAATTATTGTTCAAAAACATACTTGGTTGAAACATGGTTGAAAGATAGTAAGGGGACTAAACTCCCTGTGAAATTATTCTTTCTGGCAAGCTTTCATTTTGAAGAAATTAACGAAAGAAGGCCTTTCCAACGTACACCGTTGGAAATTTCCGCAAGCATTGGCACGACGCACACGCGTGTGTGGTTGCTATAATTTGTCGGATCAGTGAGCTACATCGCGTAAGCTGCAGTCGGCTCAGTGAGAACATGGTGGAACGTGTCTCGGATGCTGAATTCAGGCCCAATTCAAAATGTGATTGAGCAACTTTTGATTTGAAATCGAGATCATAGAATGTTGTTTTTCTTGCAATATACAGCTGAAGCTGATCCTTCATTAGATTTTGAGCACTTCTGTTGCTTCAAACGAACAAAATGCACAAATTACAAATGATGGACTATAAATAACCAGGGTTGCACTGTAATTTCTTCTACACAAACAATCGCTCAGAACCAGACAAGTTCAATCGCCATACTTTTATGACCACTTCACCTCTGAATTGACGGGTTTTATGGCCAGTCTATAGACTTCATTCCAGTTGTCATAACATCCCAGCATGACCAAGAATTTCCTGTAGTGACTCCAGTCCAAACCTTTTTTATTGTGAACTGTTACAGCATTGCTTTCCGGAATGGATCAGATTTCAGTGTTTCTCATCAATTGCGTTTGCTGACTTTCCAAATAAACAGTTCATATATATGCCAGATGACACAAGGTGGTACCTGCTGTACGTGTAGGATTTTAAGATTGAAGCAATTTTCATATTTTCAGTGAAAAAAAATTCAACTTCAGGGCAATTCCGCAAATTTGGACTTACAATGTACGTGTCAGACACTTTAATGAGCTGCTGTTGGAAAAGTGGATGTGATACATCACTAATAATGTGACATCTAATGAGTAGAAAACAATTACAGACCAAACTAAGGTACCACCACCTTAGGCAGAAAAAATAGTTATACAGTGTATTCGTATTTATATTCATGCAGGCCACAGGCTTGGAATCTATAGGAAATACAATTTTTGTTGCATTACCAAGACGAGGTTCAAATTACCATAGACAAAATAATAAGCCATATGCCATATGGTGAATAAAAATAAATATATAAATAGCAAATATATAAATATATAAATAGCAAAATAAAGCGAATTAACATAATATACATTGCAAATCCAAATAAAATTGAAATTTATTATAATATTAATAAGGAAAAAAATTCCTTCTCAAAAATCATCCGCGGTTCATTACACGTGTCAGTTTGTACATCTTACAAGGTTGTGTTTGTAATTTAGTTACAGTAACCAGTACTGCATGTCAGTTAGGGATAATAGATTAGGGAGCATCTCAAATTAAAGGGAATATACATCATTTGCTTTTGCTGTAATTTTCAGAAGTGGATGGAATTGGGGGGTTGGAAATATATAGCAAATATAGTTACACTGACTTTTTTGAGGTTTTGGGTTTGAAAATGCTATAAAAACCAAGAAAAACAATCATTTTCCTGTAGTCTGGTTCCCTGACTCCATATAAGAAGAAACAGAGCAGTTTACATACATTGGGGAATTGTAAGGTCAGGGAACCAGTCTAGCTGGCTTGTACCCGTTCATAGTTGTGGAATCGATTGCAAACAAGTGCGATGGTCAATTGGGGCCAGTATTTGAAAAAAAGCCAGTTTTTTCCAACGCTGGTCGGCCAACCAGCGTTGGAAATTGATACAAAAATACCACTTTTCTTGAAAATGACATTATACCAGGTGCCATGATTTTACAGGATGCTTTACACTGTCATTCACTAACAGTCCAGCAAGGTATTTCAAAATGATTTGGTAGTTTTATTTTTTGATGTTTGCAAATGTTGTATTTTCCCTTTAAGGGTTACTTCATTTCTGGCTTTGATGTTGGTTGGTGATTCATCCTTTGATGAAGTGCCCGATATGTGTGTACATATGTATCCAATTCATCATAAGTCTGTCCAGGACATTTCTTTTGTCATGTTGTGACATAAAGTTGGGCTCATCAGATTTGTGAAGCTTTACCCCTTGTTAACTACATCTGACATATAACAGTCTTGTGTTGCAACAAACATGTAGTGTTTTCCCCCAAGAGTTTTTAATTAACGCCTTTTTGACATGGGTTGCACTTGCAGACATCCACAATAGAATTTAGAAGAACAAAAGGACTGTTATTGTTAAATTCAAACATGGAAGTTCCTTCTGCCATGATTCAAACAAACAAGTTCAACATTGTTTTGTTTTATAGGAGAAATAAACTGTTGATGAGCACAGTACATTTTATTGGCCAGGCATGTACCACAATCTTTAGTTTTAAAATGTGTGTACAATGTGAAAGTAACCACTGATAGAGGAGCCAGGCTGCAGGGTTCATTTGGGCTGACATTGGACCCCAACTTGAACCCTTGGCTAGCTGAATGAGTAAAGTGCTCCGCAATCTCTGGCACCAAGCCAAGAAAGTTGACTTTCAGCACCGTGTTCCGTTCTTATGTCACTTGTCCTCGAGGGTCGCACTAGCTGAATTATGAGGACAGGTTGTTGAAAGAAAAAGCACAGACTATGGCCTCATTAGCAGTGGACTAGGTACATGTGTAGTCTTGGTTACAGACCAGAAATTAGATTTAGTTCCCATGATGGAGCAGTAGCGGATCTATAGGGGAGGAGGGGGGGGGGCGGTTAGAGGGTCGCACCCCTACCCCACCCCACCCCCCCCCTCCATTCAGCTGCCGACTTTATACTAGTAAAATGGGGCAAAAATACTAAAACATGTAGCATGCTAAAATTCATAAATTTATTCTCAAATTGCCTAAGATAGTAAGAATGCAGGAGAAAGCATCAAAGATTTCAAAACTTTTCCTATGGCAAGCCTGCCCCCCCCCTTGGACCCCTCAGCAGGGCGTGCATTTAGCAAGCCTTCACCTACCCACCCCCCCCCCCCCCCTTTCCTGAAAGCTACTGGTAGATCCGCCCCTGTTGATCTGGACGTGATCCTTGACATGCAAGACTAAGCCCGCTGTCTTGTTTGAGAAGTTTACCTCATTTTTGTAACTGGACCATCATTGCTGTTAACATGCTCAGCTGCTTAGCTTGTAATTGCAAATTTATGAACTTGGCAAACAAATTTCAGTGTGTTAAAAGTGATAATAATGTCCACTGATATCTTGTGTCATTGTCCAACCTCTGGGGCCCCTGCCACATATCTGCTTACATACATGTAGCATGTGAATTGCAAATTTATGAACTTGGCAAAAAGGACCAGCCACGTGCCTGGATTGTGTACTCTGATGACAGCTGACTTAATTTGCAGAGGTCAGAGAGGAAAGATTAATTTACATTGTTACACATCGCCCCTTCCTGAATTTGTTAAGAAGACAACACAGCCACAAGCACTGCCAGATAGCCCATTACTCATGACCAAGCTAAGTGGTCTCGTCAGGAGTTTCATTTGGGGTTGGGGATTTAAAATTACGACATACATGTAGACAAAGTCAGGGCGAGAAACTTGTCAGGGCTCCGGAAGTTTAAATAATCATTCTTTTCAATGTGGCTCAATGTTTTCTGGACGTTTTTTTCCATCAAGGAAGGTCTTCTAATGTTTCCTGTTACTCACTGTTAGCACGGGGACGTATCAAACTTTTTCTTTCTCCTTTTTTTTTCGTTTTCCAGGGGGGGCTTGCCCCCCCCCCCCCCCACGACGCCCATGAGCATTACTGCTTGTAGCATGGAGGAACGCTTGAAGCAAGCAACCATCCAAACTCTTCGAAAATATTTGATTGACCAGAAACCCTATGGCACTTTCTTCACACTTGTAGGCCCTAATCCTGCAAGCTTTTGAGAGACTTTAATCCCAATTTTAAGTAACAGTCACTTGGCTCTACATTGCTTAATCCTGAAAATCCTCCAAAACTTAACCGGATTTAAGGATCTAGGGGATTATCATGTAATACAATGGGACGTGGCATTTAAGCCTTGCTTGTCAGAAAAAGAATTATGTAATGGAATATATTGTGTTGGGGAGATGCAAATTCAATGTGGGGGTTTTCCCTTCACTGAAAAGACTTGTTCAAGAAACAAATCCCAACATTTTATTTGCTATGCTTACGGTAGACCCTATGAACCCCCTCCCACCTTTCCCTCCTGCATGGCGCGTTAAGAGTGAACGTTCTTTATGGCTAGGATACAGGGGTGCTTCAAGTCTTGGTGTGTCAAACAAGTTATGTACATGTAGTGTGTCACATTTCCTACGTGAAAGGTGGGTCAAAAATGTAGCCAAATAGCGGCAAAATTTAAAAATTGGTGTGTCGCTACTCTGACGCAGAGGGTGTGTAGATTCCACAAAATGACGACCCACTCTTGGACAATGATATGTAGGGAAGAATGCAAAACCATACATGGGGAGTCAGGTTGGCGTAGCAGTACTTTCCTCACCTTTCACTGCTGTGGCCCGGGTTCGATTCCTGCCCTAGCTGGTCCAATATGTGGATTGGGTTTTCAGTCCCTGCCTGATTCCGTGGTTTTTCCCCAGAATATTCTTGTGGGATTTTCCTCCCACCTCTAAAACTGTACTTTCTTCTCATTGTCTTTTCCCCACAGGTTTCTTCAGGCTTGCAAGCTACAGTGCCTAGGGCGCTTTTGAGGAATCCCTGGTTTCATTACCACAAATAAATGATAATAATGATAATTCCCGGAGGGGTCATTGGGTGCATCATACAATTGATGGGTACAACATTTCCAAACTTTACTAAATTCTTCTCTTGTTACGGTTTATTTCGGCAGAGTTTTGAGTATGAGAAGGCAGTAGCTGCAGCTTACACCTATGTACAGTGGCATCAAGACGATGATGTTATGCAGAACAACTTGGAGTATTATCGCAACTTGCACGGTATCACGGAGGAACATCTGATCGACTTGGAGGAGAAACCACATCATGTAAGTTGTGCATCACAAAGTTGTCGTTCTATAAATTTAGGGTCCAAAGTCTGACATTTTTCCTTGGTACCTTAGTACTTTGTTGTTTGCCATTCAAGTATCATTAAGAATGACTTCATTCAAATTGATTTTTTTTCAAGGGGTCATCAAAATTAGAGCAGTTTCTCAACCCCAGGATTCAGAGAGTTCAAGAAATGTTCTCCTGTGTCCCTTTGAACTTTTCTGATCCTCAGCACATTGTAACTTTTTCGTCTGTGACTACTGTCCTGTTCACTGACCCCTTAGCCCACCTGCCTAGCCCCCCTGGCATTTTAACAGCTACCTGCCCAACCCCCTGGTATGGTGACAGCCAAATCTGACCTTCACACCAGCAGGAAACCAGTCCTAGACCACATGATTCCAATGATAGTTGATTGGGTTTTACGTAAAGTCCCAATTTCCGTTAATTCTGATCATTATTTTCCAGTCAATAAAAGGCTGTTGTACATTGTAGCTAGGCCTGATGTAATTATTTCTTCGACCCTAATTCCTTGGAATGTTTGCCTCGAATTTTCTAAACCTGCCGTACTGTGCCAGCCACATGTATAAAGTAATGATAGATGTGATTATAAGTTCTGAACCTTCAAAATATTTCAAAACCCTGTTTTGGAATTTGCTGGATTTAGACGAGTTAAGATTGAACCCAGAATTTCTTCCAGCATAACTTCGAACTCCTGGAAGTTTTTGGAATTTGCCTATTATTATTATCCTATGGATCAAGAAACCTCAGTAGCACTTTTGGATTTTGATAGATCTTGGCGGGTTAGGGTGAAATTATTCCAATTTATTTTTTTGGATGAGAGTCGCCCATAAGGCCCTTAACCCTAACCCCTTGAGCACTTTTACTGGAAAGTATCCTGAATCCGCCTAAATCCACCAATTTTGTCATGCAAAAAAAATGTTGGTGTCCTGTGTCCATCAGAATCCACCTGTGTAGTACATACCTCATACACGCCACACATATAGCCAACTGTTGATATCCTGAATCCATCAAAGTCCCCCAACTTTGACAATATGGAGGTATCCTGAATCCACCGAAATCCTCCAAAACAGGGGTGTGGATTTTGATGGATTCAGGTACGATAGGGTTAAGGGCTACTCAAGATGAGGGGGCTACACAAAGAAGGATAGAAAAGGAAATCCAAAAAAAAAATAGGGAAAAAATAGGGCCTACTTCAAGCAGTAATATAAGTATTGATAAAAAAAGGAAATCTAAAAAAAAAAAAAAAAAAAAAAAAACTTCTAGTAGAAAGATAAGTATTGGCATTTACACTTGAACTGAAACAGATCAAAATTAACTGGAAAACAAGACACAGGTATGGAGTTCATCGGTGAGGCAGTCTGTGGGAAGAAAGTGGATGAGTACTTCTTTTTGTTTCATTTTCTTCCATCCCTGCAGAAATATTTCATGGAGGGGTACAAAGCCTACGAGAAGGGAGATTTTGCCGGCGTCATCGAGAACATGAAGAAGGCATTGGAGTATTACTGGAAAGTGGACGAGGAATGCCGCGCACTGTGCGAAGGACGATACGAGAACAGGGAATTCATGGACCTGTACGAAGCTATGTCCAGTAAGTAATAATAACTAACATCAATCGCAAACTGGTGGTACACAGTTGCGCTAAACCAAGAAGTATTAAGAACAATTTGAGTCGTTTCAACTAGATTTGGTTTCAGGCAAGCAAATGTTTTTATAAATTAATATTCCATTGACTAATCCCTGGACTCAATTGGTCCAAACAACCTCAGCAGAAGATCTTTTGAATGTGATTGTTCCTTTTAAGCATCAAAGTTGTTTAAATCATCAAAGTTAATTGACCTGTTTCGGTAGAATCGCGTCAATGCAGCTTGTGAAATATTGTCCAATTACATACAAATGGACGCGGAACACGCAAAATCCGAGACAAACAAAACTTAGTGTACAAAAAATCCATAGGGTTGTCTAAGGGGCGATAAGGGCGATAGGTCAATTCAGATCTTAGAAGTTTGTTTCGGTGTGATGCTAGAACTCATGTCTGAAATGGATGAGAGACGTGTCCTCATCATTTACATGTAAATGGGGAACAGTAGGGTTTAATTCCCAATCAAACCTCCAACAAAAGAACTTGGGCAAACTTTTCAAAGTTTTCTGCAAGCCGGTCTTTTCACATGCCTCTCGTCAGTACATACTTGTCGTAACATACTCGTCATTACATACTCATAACATTTCAGACGTTGAAAATAGGACAGCAGCATCGGACCATTATTTCTAGAAACATGCCTCGGAATTCTGCCCAGCCAACATACGTGAACGTGAATACATTCTGAAGAGTTCATTCCTGACAGTTGACAATTTTCCCTACTGGACACATTCTGTGTAAACAAGCAGTTGCGTCCTGAAAACAAAATAAGGGAGAAATACACTCACGTACGCGGTCCTCATTCATGTGAATTTGCCAATTACTGGGAATGAAAAACAAACGTCGGTCCAGCGTACAGTTCTTTTCCGATCCTTATTGTAGTAGCATCGTAAATTTATACTTGGGATAATTTTGTCAGAACTCTGGAAACCGCAAATTCCAGACCTGATTTCTAATTTTATGTGAAATTTAGTCACATGATTTTGCCAATTACATGGAACATAAACAGACCTTGGTCGAGCATAGAGTTCTTATTATTGTACCATCGAGTATATGTGGGATAATTTCATCTGAGCCAGAAACCGCAAATTCCATACCTGATTTCTACATATGTCGGAAGTTGGAGTTTATATTTTTCACCCTAAGCTATATAATGAGGGTCTTGGCTGTAGATTTTTTCCCTAAACCTGCACCTGAGCAGAGCCCAAGCAATACAGCATTCTTATACTGCACAACCAACATATGGGATGTCTTCTCTGTCTAGCCAGTGATTACATAATACCCGTGCCCATTACCTTGTGAAAATAAACACCCCTGTGTTCCAGTGTAACTTGAAGAAATTCCAAGCCAACTTCTTGATTCTGCTTTGCAAAAAGAAGTTGTCACTTGGCCGAAATTTTAGTCACTTTTTAAGGGTATTTGACTGCAAAGATGTACTAAATCTTGCGCTCGCATGTAGTCTTTTGATTAATAAGGGACGCCCTTAATTTTGTTTTTCACTAGCTACATGTAGCCGGACTAGTGAACCAGACCATATCATGTCCAAGGGCCTTTCCACTAGTCGCAATAGAATTTTTTTTAATTTTGCACCAGAATGTCATAAACAACACTGTTATTTACAATAATTTTGACTTGCCAGACAGACTACTTAGGGAATGATTTTGACTAGTCCGCCGCTGTTTTGATTCGCATTTGGCTAGCGGACTACCGGTAAGGTCAAACCCTGGATTAACTCTCCTGTAGACCATTCAAAACACCTCAAAATCTGGGTGCTGGCAAATTGGAGGAAAAAAAATGCTGGACCTTTTAAAATCCTCCAGAATTTATTGTTACTGCACTACCACACCTTTCAATTCCTTTCGAAAGGTATTGAAAGGCAACTTACTGAATTTGCCCACAGAGTTGCTTCACCTTCCGAAACCTTTCGAAAAGTCCCAAAGTTGCAGCACTATTTCACCTTTCAAAACCCTTTTTGTCAGGCAAATTTAAAATGTTTTGAAAGGTCTGATAATTCTCCTTGCCAACTGCACTGAGCATAGCAGGGTTAATTGAATTATTGCAAGTGAAGTTTTTCTCAAAAATCTCAGCAATTTCTGTTTGATGTGATTAATGTTACCGTAATGATACCCATGAAATGGATGACCTTTTTGGCGGGAAAATATTGTGCTCAGTATAGTGCCATGGTATTAGGACCATATGTGCATTTGGGTATAAGGCCAAAAAAAAATACTTCTAGTTCCGATTACGTTGCATTTGAAAATACGGTAGGAAGGGATTTTTTTTTTTTTTTTTTTTTTCCGCCATTTTTGTGTGTGTACGATTATATGGAGGTGTCTGCGTGTAAGTCAAGGGTAAAAGGTAGAAATTAATGGTTTTGGGTGTTTTTTCTCATTTTTCCCCATAAAAAAAATTAGGGTACCTGTAGGGGCTGTCTCAATACATGTAGGGTAGGTAGGGAAACCGGAAGCAGAACTATTAATTTTTTGGCCTAATCAAGGTGTAAAATGTACACAATGTACACACAAATGTATGTAACTTTCCCCAGAAGACTGGACCTTCTACAGCTTGTCAAGTCACTTGTCTTGATAAAATTACAGTCTAATCTGCAATATATCAGTGGAACGGGACACCATGTAATCGCTAATAGTTATGTTATAACCAGTCTGGTGGACTTCAGGATTGTTTATCTTAGAGTTAGGCAAGTATTTGGTGAACATTAGTGGGGATGTGGTTTGAACCCTGGAGCGTTTGGTGGCCTAGATTTGCTGGTTTTGTGAACCAGATTTCTGTGACTGCATTTCTGCTTTTACTTTAACAAATTCTGCCCGTGAAGGTGTATCACATATCGGCATGCAAGCCAGGAAGTACATGTGTACATGTAACTTGTCCATGTGTACTGTTGGAAGTGTTTATCGGGTTATTTCTTCGCACTGATCATTTCCGTTATGTTCTCTTGATGATACCTGTACCTCAACTTGAAATCGTTTTCTAAAGTGGAAATACTAGAGGTTGTTATTTTATATTCTTTCATTTCAAAATGTTCGTGAACAGTTTGATATGGGAAAAGCCTCCCCAATACCACTTTTTGTAAATTTATGATGAATTTATCCCTCCCCAAACTTATGGATCCCTCATTATAGAGACACATTCTGTTCAACCCCTCTCCTCCCCCCCCCCCCCCCCCCCGCTCCATCCCCTCCCCCTCCCCCCCTTCCCTTCACCCCACCACTCACCCACCCCACCCATTTTTCAGAAATGTGTAACGCATGTTCAAGTTTTACGACCCAAATTATTGTTATGATGTGAAACTTGTCCACTTTACTTTTACTGCGAGGCACAAAAGGTTAGGACATTTACCTGTCTCTTGTGAACAGTATCAGAACCCCCCTCCCCCCATCCAATTTTTAGAAGTGTGTACTGTTGCTGACAGAGTAATGTTTATACAATTTTACATTTTGTACTTGTCAATATACAAGCCAATTTATTGTTCTGATGTGAAACTAATGTCCACTTCACTTTTTGCTACGAGTTACAAAAATAATGTTACCACATTTGCCTGTCTCTAATGTCAGTATCAGACATCTCCCCCCCCCCCCCCCATGAATTTTTCAGAAGTGTGTTGCTGGCACTGAGTAAAACAAGCTAATTTATTGTTACGATGCGAAAGTTGTCCGCTTTGCTTTTACTACGAGTTACAAAAGGTTAAGACATTTAGCCTGTCTCTAGTGAGCCGTGCAGACAGGAAGGCAGGCAGTTCAGAAGCCAGACGCTGATTTCCATGTTCAGTCTGGAGTCTGGTCCAGATTGTCTTTTATCTCGCTCAGAAACTTTGTGGAGCATTAGATGTGTTTAACAGATTCCTCTGGGCAGCCAGTTGAAAAAAAAAATATTAAAAATATTGTTTAAGTATTGATATTCGCCTTAACAATTGTTTAATTTTTGAAGACGGACTTCTCTTGGCCAGATTATGTCCACTACAAGTTAATGGTGTAACAGAGGTTAAAATAGAGATTGTCCATTAATTAATATTTGTTGAACTGATGGACATTTACAACTAATTCAAAATAGCCACCTGTAGAGACTACATGGTGTGAAACTTTTACAGTATAGACGTACATGTACATGACGTTTGGATCACTAATTTTATTCTTAAAGTGGAGATTAATATCTCAAGATTGGTTTGTTAACATCAACGTGACCCAATATCCATCTTATGAATAGTTCTTCTGCGTTGCTTCTCAGATCACTATGCTTCAGTTCTCTACTGCAAGAGCCAGTGTGAAGAGTGGAACTCACGAATGAAGGGGAGCATGGTCGACAACTATCTACCAAACCACTACCACTATCTGCAATATGCGTACCATAAAGGTGAGTACAACAGGGCCTCAGTTTATGGCTCAGCTTACCGTTAGTGAAAAATGCTTGCTCACTGTAGCAGAACATTCTGTGCTTACGGTAAGTGCATTTCACTGCTTAGCAAGGAAGTTTGGTTTGTGCACATGCGTACATCCCGTAACTAGGGATTCTGTGCTTACAGGGTTAGCACAGAATATTTCTGGTCCTAAGTACGGAATTCCGGGGTTAGCAGAGTCGTGAAATTGGGCCCAGATCCTATGGTCTAGTTTGTTAGGGATAATTGCAGTGTAATGTCTGTTGCAGCTCGCCGCTTAAGAGCTCAGAGAATAAACCCGAAAATGTATTTTTCAAATCTTATACATCCATCATCTAGTAATTCCTTTTTCGTGGCGTTCTCTCTAAAAAGCCTGAAAGCCACTAAGAGTCGGAAGCTAAAGAAAACAGGAAAACAGGAAACAACGAGACAAAATATCAGCTCGAACATCATAGCAGATTAGTTTTGTCTTAAGGCTGGTTTATACTTCATGCCAATGTCGGTGTGAAGCAAATTCGTTAGGGGAACGGCGAACGTCACAATAAAAATTTGATTGTTGATGTCATGAAACTCCCTTCACTTTCGCTTTCATGTGAAGTATGAACCAGTCAAAATGAATCAAATTAGGTTTGCCCTTCACCGACGTATAAACACTGTTAACTCGGTGTGTTACCTCCCGAGTGAAAGTTGGTGCCAAAATGAAGACAGTAATGAACTGAATTTTCTTCTCAGGGATGTAAGTCCTCTGCAATCACCTGATTTCAGGGTTTTTGTCCAAAATATATATAACACTGTACTTCAGATTTCAGGCAAAAATGCCACAGACCTCCTACATCCCTGTTTTCTCTCAGAGTTCAACATGCTCGAGGGTCTAACTGGATTGTATTTCACATGATCTTGATATTCCTTTGTGAATTTTAAAAACAGAGGGTAAGATGATGGACGCTGTCAATGCTGCGGCCTCGTTCCTTGTCCTAGTCCCCAATGACCCCACGATGACCTCCAACATGCGTTACTATGAAGACGAGGAGGGTACCAACAAGTACACGGTCAAGCCCGCGGAGGAGGCTGTGGCCTATCAGAAGTGTAAAGACTTGGAGATGAAGCTGCTTCAGTTTGCCAAGCAACGGTTCTGGGGGCAGGAGGACCTGGAGGTAAATGAGAAGGAGGGCGGGGGAGACGGGGGAGGGAAGAATCAAACCACTGGGGGTTTGAATCCTGTCGGTGCGGGTGACTCGATAAATGAGGCTCAGGAAGCATTGGGCAATGTAGAGGTAGAAACGGAGGGGAAAACTGGTAATGATGAGCTGTAATCATTCAAATGCGGGGATTGTTGTGACTAGTAAGGTTTACTCATGCTGCTTTTAGTTTTATATGCAGTTACCTTCATGACAGGGTTATTTGTACTATTTTACCAAAATGAATGTTTTGTATCAACTTATTTTAGTCAATGACGATTGAAGCAAGTTTTCCATTTTGGAGCGACCTTCAACAAGTAACAAGTACTATGCAATTCCTCACACAGAGTTTCTAGTTTTGATAACAGTAAAGATATGTTTGTGCCAACAATCTTGCCAAGTTAATGGCATTATGTTATTCATTTTTTATGGGATTTTTTTGTAGGAATTGTTAGCTTTTATAACAGTGGGTCCTTTTTCCAATTCTTGTTAGTAGAAACAGGATCATGTTTGCTGCCCCCTAGTGTCTGAAAATGAACAGTTTATTTCCAAAACACGATATCTCCATTTGAAAAAAGTGAAAAACTTGCACTTTTATGAAACTGCAAACAAGAATAAAACACTACAACAGCTGTTTTAACAACATTTTTCCTTTTATCCTATTTTTAAATTGGGTTTGACTTTAAGGGTGGTCAAAAAAATAAAAACGAACCTCATACTTCCACTACCTAGAGACTCCAACCACATATACCAATGCATGGAGAATCTATTTAGAAGAAAAATGAAACCAAGATCACCCGATTCGGTCTAGTAGTTTTTGTTCTAGAGCCTATTTTGTGAAGCAAGGTGGGGGTCATTTTTGTCCCGATGAATTACTAAACTGCGCCCGGGAATTTGACTTGCATTGTAATTGATAGAGGGATTGTTATCTAATAATACCCACAATAGAAGAAGTATCCTTCACAAAATAGGCTCTGCAGCAAAAACTACCAGACGGAATCGTGATATTTTGGTATCATATTTCTTCTGAAACTGACTGAAAGCAGCCATGAGAGAGTGGGATTCTAAAGGGGAAATAAAATGGCGTTTAGCGCGTTCTGGAAACTCTCTAACTTTTTCTGTTAGTTTTGCTCTGTAGATACATGTACATGTAGCTTTAGTTAGAATGTTGTGATTGTGAATGTAATAGTTAGAATATACAAGTTTACATAGTTGCTTAAAACAAAAACAGATTGAAGTTGCTTTTGAACCTGAATTTTAATTCTCAAAACAGACTTCTTTCTGTAAAAAAAATGCTGAATGTAATCTCAATTTAGTTTGCCGTTTGATCTTTTCATAATTTATGTATTCTTGAACACCTCAGTATTCCTGATTGTCCTCTATGTATGTAAAGGTTCAACGAAACATGCAAAAGCTGGAATTTATCATATGAATGAAAGTTCACTGTATTTTTGTAAGAAATACTTCATAGTTTTTATTATAGTTATTAAAGAACAGCATTATTTCTTATCATTGCCAAATAAAACTAAACCAGTATAGTTTCATATGAAAAAAGTGTTTTTCCTTCGCATTGTTGTTTATCAAAACCACTTCCTGCGTTTTAGATGTGCCTTTGAGATTATTGTGTGTGACAGAACAAAAGTGTGTCATGGTAGCAGGAAATAAACTAGAAAAAGAGGTCAGAAATTCTTGCCGGCAATATTTCAGTCACAGATTTTAAACTCTTTGCAGGTTTTTGACAGTTAGTCAAATTAGTCAAAATCACAACAGATTCATACCTCGGCTTGTTTACAGAAAGAAAAAATTGTGGCAATAAAAAGTTTGTCAAAGTGTTCATCGGGAAATGCCACTTTAAAATTCATTTTAAAACTTTAAGCCGTTAAACTTCAAAATTTGCAGTAAAATGTTATGATTCCTGTCAGCTCTGTTTATCTAGAGTCATGCTAAGCTGGTCATATGCAAATTATGAAAGGTCATCGATTCACCTTTGACCTTTCATCTTTGACCTTTGCTACTTGAGACTGGTCTTGTGAAATGGAGGAGTCTTGCGTTTGGGTGTAAGTGTTTTTCTCTTTTTTTCCTGAACATGAATTTTAAAAACAAAAAATATCCATTTTCCGATTTGGGATTTTTTGAAGAAAATCTCTGGCATTTGTTGGATAGAAAAAAAAAATTACAAAATGTGAAGGCTTGCTTTCTAGTCGAGTGATAATTTTAAAAAGATTTTCGGTGATGTCATGCATTCGATCAGCTGTAATTTGATTGGCTGCCGAAGTGCAGAAAACAACCAATCAGAGTCCAATTCAAAATTTTGTGAATGAAAGTTTGATATTTATGAAATGTAAAAATGTTTCAAAACAAAAAGGAACATCACTTACAATCGAACGGAGGCTCTTTCATTTTGCAATTTTCTTTTATCAGCTTCAAATGCAGGGAACCATTTATTGTTTTTAAAATCTGTTTAGTTTTCTATAATTAAATTACAAAAAGGTAAAAAGTGTATGGTTCAAAGATCTGCCTTAACCTGCCTCTACAAAAATTCTACCATAGATTTCTTCTACTATTTGCAACAGTTTCAATAGGACTATTGCACAGATTTCCATTTTTGTTTTTAAAAATGCTAATTGATTATGGATGATTGATTATTTTGATTATCTTATACCTGTATTTTCATGATTTGTTGCTTTGAGATTTACTAGAAAAATGGGGTAGTTTTAGTCAAATGAAGAAAATGAGATGTTCTTTGAAAGCACCAGTGTGGAGCTGTGTGAAAGACGTCAATTTATTTAAGCAAGCATTTGTTTTTACTTTTCACAGTATTTGGAGGAGCATTACCAAGGAACAATCAAGACGCTCCTGTATCAGGACCAGGCCGAACCCATCAACCCAGATGAGGTCCTCCTGGGCTACGAGATCCTAGAAGCCCTCCAATCAGGACAGAGCTTTGCCGATCGCCATGGAGATGACCCATCAGAGGTCACGACCCAGCCGGAGGAAATCTGGGCTGAGTATTTCGATGATGAGGAGGAGGAGGGAGTCGATTCGGATGTGGAGCATTTTCGGAGGGTTATTTTGAGAAACCGGAAGAGATTTGGCCTGAGGATGAGTATTTGATGATGGACGAGGATGATGATGATGAAGGACCTGTAAGGGAGTATTCTCCTGAGCCGATTCTTTATGATGCGGAGGAAACAAATAGACGAGGATGACAAACAGGAAGGAGGAACAACTGGAGAAAACTTGAGAGATCTTAAAGAGACGACAGCGTTTGATACCAAGGAGCAACCACATATGAACAGGGTTGAGAGTCTGGAAGAGCTGGAAAACAAACCTTCAAGATCTGAAGCGAAAAAGGACGATTTAATTGACCCAAATTTGGGTTATCGCATGGACAATAATGGGATCAAGTGGCCAAAATTGATGGGAAATTGGATTCTGGTACGGAAACACAAAAGAAACGGGATACTCAAGAAGTTTCAGAGAAAAACGGCAGAGATGAGCTTGAGGACAGGCAAGACGGAGGGTAAACTACAGGATGAGACGGAGGGAGTATCGGCACTAGATGGTCTGAAGAAGACTCTGATACAAGAAAACTTGTTTCCTAGTGGTCCCGCAGGGCCGGGCATCCATAGAAGGACGTCGCTACGGAGGCGATCTTGACGTGAAATCAGAGGTGGAGGAGCCGAGTTATGTGCCGTCACTAGATGGTGTTAAGCTGTTCATGAATGGAGCGATGCTGAACGGAAGCGAGCGTATGGCTGCCGACAACATGGCCACACAGATGGAATGTGATAATTTGATAAAGCTGATGGATGTAAGTGTTGCGGAAAACCCAATGTTTCTCTTTGACTTAAAAAACTGCTATGCTGTAGACCATTCCGCGCACGCTATCGCTGATTATCAAGGAGGCCCCTTTCAATGGCGGATGCATTGTGCTTGCTATTGTAGAAAGCAACCCCTATGATGTATTATCTAATAGCTAGACAACCCCTCCATGAATACACAGTGTTAGCTTGCTCAGGTTGGTCTGTAGTGGAAATCTGGTATATTTAACCCTAAACACCAAGGTACACTCAACCAAAAGAAAGTCCCTCCTTTTTATACTTTTTTTGTCTAACTCAAAATCTACTGGGCACATCTTGCTGAAATTACGACTGATCAGTACAGAAATTCCTTAGCAATCCAGCTATACTCTTTGTTGGCCCAAAACAGTGATAATATGTACAAAATTATGCAATTTATGACAAATGCTACCGAAAAAGGGGGGACTTTCTTTTTTGGTTGAGTAAATTATTACAAGGAACTTTCCTGAAGCCTCAAAAACCACCTCTATGCAGGCACTGCTTTATGACTTAGATAGCTGTACCCCTTTGATAGACCCAGCACCGTTGCCAGTTCCGGACAGGGGGGGGGGGGGGCACAGTACCAGCTGGGGGGGCACACCACACCACAAGGAAAACACAATTGTGGATAGTTTTTGACACTTATGGTTTTGCCAATGGGAGCCAGTTGCTCGCCGGGGGCTCTGCCCCCCCTCCCCCTTCCCTTAGCG